>NC_135977.1:14100560-14705266 GCF_053455715.1 Rhinoraja longicauda
TGTCCTTTCGAACTTGGTGAGCACCAAACCCGTTGTTCCTGTATTCATCCTCATTTGTCTAAAATCAAAATGGGTATCGACAGTTAAATCCATTTCTTTTCTGTCTCCTGTAATGGTGGCTGGTAAATTAGAGGTCCAGTTTGACAGGTTCATACATACACTTTTACATACCAGTCAGTAACTTTTAATTGGCTTTTGTTCTAAGATGTTATGGTAATGTAATAAATTTACTAGCAAATTCAGGAAATTTAAAAGGTGTGAAAAATGGGGCTTTGGCAAGTTTCAAGGGAGTGTGGGAACAGAGAGTGTTAAAGAGAGCGCAGGAACCGCAGCTCCTGAATGTTAAAGGGCGCGAGAGAGCCAGTGCACTGGTATGTGAAAGGGAGTGTGTGATTCAGGGTCCCTGCGTGTTCAAGGGAGCGTGGGAACCAGGGTGAGGAATGTTTAAAGGAGTGAGGGAACCAAGGCCCTAGTTTTTTTAAAGGGAATGTAGGATCCAGGGCCAGTTTACTGAACGGAGCATGCGAACCAAGGCCATGGTGTGTTAAAGGGAGTGTGGGAGCCAGGACCCGGTGTACTGAAGGAAGCTTGGGGACCACGCCTATAGTGTGTTGAAGGGAGTGTTGGAAACAGGGCCTGGTGTACTGTAGGAAGTGTGGGAACCAGGGCCGCAGTGTGTTGAAGGGAGCATGGGATCCAGGGCCACAGGTTAAAATGTAACGTGGGATTCAGGGGACCAGTGTGTTAAAGGGAGAGTGGGATCAAGAGCCCTGTGTGTTAAGGGAGCGTGGAATCAGGGGTCAGTATGTTCAAGGGAGTGTGGGAACCACAATTCCTATATGTTAAAGGGAGCATGGAATCACAGGGCCGGTGTATTAATGGAAACTTGGGAACTGTGATCCCAGTGTGTTGAAGTGAATGTGTGTTAAAGGGAGTGCAGGAGTGAGCTTATAGTGAGGCAAATGCCAAACCATCAGAATTTCTTAACAACTGGATAGCAGATTAATAAAATTTTATAGTATTGAGAATTGATAACAATTTGCTTTGAGTCACAGATATAATGCAATGTGCAAGAGAGAAGGAAGCATATGTTAATAAGCTCAAACGTTGCTGCACATGCAGTTTACTAACAAAATAAATACTATCACATTGTTTATACTGACGCACTGATATCAGATATCATGTTTCCCATAGATTTTCTCCCATCCCATCTTAAAGCAATGTTCTTATCCTACGGAAGGGTAACTCTGTGTGTTCCATTAGCCAGGAGATTTTAACTAATCAAACTTCCAGTAAGCCAGCCATTAAATCATCACCTCCCAGCCCTTTCAGCCTTAATATTTTCAGGTGGAGAGTGGAATGGGAAGAAAGCCTGTGCAAATCAGTACGCTCCATCAAAGACTTTGTTAGGGCAAGTGACAAGTTTGAGAGTGACTCACAAACTTGGAGCAGATGGCCCAAACCTCCTTGCTCTGGCTGGCTCAGCAGCTCACTGTAAATGGAAAGACTTCACATTTCCAAATCATTATTGGCATCTTAAGCTCCGCCCAAACCTTAAAATATGCTAAACCTCCCATATATCTATGTTTTGAATTAGTTTTTGTCACTAAGTACTTATGCATTACCAAGACCCAAGGACACTGCAATCAAGTTCTAGAGTAGTGATGGAGGCACAGATTTCTGGGTTACCTTGCTATTTACAAGCATGAATGATGGAGACTAAAAGGGCATTTCAATAATTGAGCCTTATGGTGAAGAGGGTGTGTTTGAGTATTCAAGCAATGTACAGTGAGATTCTGAAGGTAAAGTTCATACAGTGATGAGGCTAAAAGCTCATCTTTTCGTACTTAAGGTTATGACCAAACTTCCAGTAAGGCAAATAGAATCAACATCTGAGGTAAAAATATTATGTTGGGTGTGTGATAAGTTGCCTTCAGTCCTGTTGCTACTTAACGGAAGGAGATTTTAACTGATCTACCTTTCAACATTGGGTGGCAACACAGGTGTAGAATCAAGCAGAGTTTAGACAGATTGAGCTGAATACAAGGAAGCTAATTTCATGCATGGTACCACCTCTCGAATATACAAGTTATTGGATTTAACACATTTACTACACCCTGTTGCAGAACTATTTTTCAAAATATGGGAGACTTTTTTACATTCCTTATATGATACGATATAAATTCATATAAAAGACAAGTTCTTCAACCAATAGGCAAAGACAATAGCTTTTCCAATGACATAACAGCTTTTGACTGCAGTAGTTATCAAACAATTTTTGAGCCATTATAATCTGTGAAGAGCGTAGCAGAGGATATGCAGGCATTTGGAATGGAAACCAAGCAAAGACAACCTGGTGTTAGGCAGTATGCAAGGATAAGAATCAACATCCTCAGATCAAGCGAAATTAGCAGAAGAGCGCAGCAGAATAATAGCGGCTTACATTCCCCTTTTCTTTCCCCAGTGACAAGAATGCTGAAGGGGGTAGAAGCACATCCTTTGGCACTGGCTGCTCCTGCAGAATGTTCATGGTGGGCCATGAAGGAACAAAATGGGTTAAGGGTAAGGTCATCTGTGACTGCACAGTCTGTAAAGTTGCTGCTTGTGGTTGCCAGGAAACATGGTCAACAGTATCCTTCACAGAATGGTTCCTTTGGCTCGTGTGAGTCCTTACTTCATGAACTTTGGATTGTCTTGGAGTCTCCACTTTGTCTTCTGACAGAGAGGTTGGAGTTGACAATGAAGAGCCCAGAATCAAAGCCTTGCCACTGCAATCAAGATGAAGATAAATCAGAAGCAGAAAAAAAAACTGCAGATGCTGAAAATTATTAAATAAAAATAGAAAACTGCAGAAACAGTCAGCAGAACTGGAAGTACCAGTGGAGAGTAAACCAAAACCAAAAAGTTGTTCTGTGAAAACTGGAATGTTATACAATTCTTCTCAATTCTTAGCAGCATTGCCTGAATTTGTATTTTATAAACCTTAACCAAATCAACATGAGTCCAGATTTGTTGGACCCTAGCCCACCAACAGCCCACCCCTGCTGGAGCCCTAACCTACAACTGGTCCATACCTGCTGGATCCCGACCCCTATCAGGTCTGTCTTGATGAAAGAACCTTTTCTCGTTTTTTTCTCTCTCCGTGTGCTTACTAATTTCAGCAGGGTGTCTGTCTTTTCTCTCCTCTAATGAAATTTGAAATTTATTTAGCAAATATTTTTGTGTAGGAAGAAACTGCAGACCACGTTTTAACCCAGAGTCGATCGTCTGCTTTGATCTGTGTTTTCACACCTTCCCCCTCCATATCTCAAGACTCACTCTCCCCTGACTCTCAGTCTGCAGGAGGGGCTCAACCCAAAAGGTCACCTGCTCTCCAGAGATGCTGCATGTTACTCCAAGTTACTCTAGCATTTTGTGTCTAGCAAATATATATTTTTTCCTTTTTAACTCTCAGATTTCATGCATAATGCCTCACATGCTGCTCTCTCCAGAGGTTGCTGTTTTTATTATTTGACAAGGTGAACTGTTTGTATTCTTTATATTGCTCCCTCAGTTTTGTTTAATTTAGTTTACTAATGTCACGTGTACCCGGTACAGTGAAAAGCTTTTTGATGTCTGCAATCAGTGAAAAGACCATATGCGATTACAATCAAGCCTTTTTAAGGCACTGTCCCACTTAGGCAATCTTTTAGGCGACAGCCGGCGACTGTCAAAATTGTAGCAGATCGCCAAACTTTTCTTTTACCCGACGACAATGACCACGACAATGCCGAGTCAGGTTGAGATTACAACATCTTCGGAAACATCGCGAAATTCCCACGCTGTCAATGCTTCTCTGGCGTCCTAATTTTTGCTGAAATCACTGACAAGTCAGTAAGTATTTGAGAGTTTTGAACTATAACATCTTGTATGGGTTACTTAAAAACCAAGCATCACTGTTACAAGGCATAAACTGGATTTACTTCCAGTTTACTAATAGCTGTATTAAAATTTTTTTTTTTAAAGTGGCTAAGTGGATTTTTGTGAAAAGTGTGTGAAAATGTACGGGAGATGTCTAGTTTCTGGGTTGCATATCTGGGTTGGGAGCCCACTTTAAAATGTAATGGCTGATGGCCATAAACATCACAAAATTCCCAAGCTTACCTGACCGTCAAACTGTCACCTCCAATCTACCTGTCAAATGTCCTGACGGTAAATAAATTGGTTAAACACAAGCATTTTATGGTATTTTGAAATGACTTTACTTATTTTAATATTATGTGCTTCTAAATGTATCTAAGAGAACCTAGCAAACCTGGGGACAGCAGGCAACAGCGCCCGAAATAAGCAGCGATACTTGGCGACAAGCCAGCTGTCGCCGAGAAATTACACTCCGGATGATTTCTCAGCAACGCGCTGAGATCCACTACGATTCTTGGAAGACTCCTCACGATCATGCCCGCGACACCCGGCGAACTGTCGGCGACAGCCCAGTCGCTGGCATCGCCTTAAAATCGCCTAAAGTGGGACAGTCCCTTTAATGTTTTGCGGTTACTTTCTTATTAGATTTGTGTTCTACTTCCCCTTTCCTTATCAATTTTTTTAGTCATGCTATGCTAAATTCTAAAATTTTCTCAATCCACAAGCTTCTTGAAACAGATTAAGCTTTTTCCTTTGATCTAATACCATCTTTATCTTGTGAGCCACAGCTGCAGCATTTTTCCTGGTTTTTTTTGCCATGAAAGGATTTGTATTTATTGTAAACTATACATTAATTCTTTAAATGTTAGTCATTCCTTACTTATTAACACAATTTTTCATGCAGTTGTCCATAAAACATTGTAGTTTTTATGTTAACCCTAGTTTCAGATCAAACCAAATGATTTTCAATCTTTATAGAAAATTCTGTCCATTGCCTCAACAAAGACAGTGGTGATTACTACTAATGGTATAATGGACAGATACTTCTGCCGCAGGTATGTTGGTAAGAATAAGATCAAGCTAGTTGGTAAGAATATCAAGCAAGTTTATCCCTTCTGTTGATGTGTTAAGTATTTGTCACAAATCCCGTCTGGTAGCTATGTCCTTCATGACTCAACAAAAGCAATGGTGCTACCAAAGAAATTTGCTGATGAACATTAAAGACTCCATCATTCTGTGCACTTGCTACTTTCAGTGTTTCTCTGAACTGTTGTTCGATGTGATTCATTAGTTGAGGGGGGGCAAAAGTTGACAATCAGACGTTTCCTTGCCCCTGATGCCATGAAACTTTAAGAAGTCTGCAGTCAATGTTAAGGCCTCTCAGGATGATCCCTATCTACCAAGACAGCACCACCTCTGTGCGTGGATGCTGGTTGGACAGGACATATCCATGGATTGTGATGATGGACACAAAATGCGTGTTTCAAAATAATTCTACCAATTTTTGGTACTTTTGATGACGGTATTGCTTGACTAATCTGTAGGACAATCCTCACTGTTTTGATCTCAATCTCCATATGTTCCATGACTGGGCTGGGAGTTACTTTGCTATGTCCAAATTCAGTTGGCCCATCTGTTTTTTTAAACGATTATAATTGTGGGTTTGATACTATTGATTGATTTGTTAAGCCAGTTTTGGGAGTTAGATTTTGGCCAGGGCAAAAAAAGATGGCAGACTGGCCCCATTGCAGAATATTAATGTCAAATGTTTTTTGTGGTCTTTATTAAATTCCAAATTATTAATTACAGGTCTCCCCAAGGTTTCCGTCTTTGTGAACCGTTGCTCGTTTGTATGTAAGGATTGTATATAAGTCAGGCATTTGTAAGCTGGGAAGGATCTATATAGTTAAATTCCACAGTAGCAGTTGAGGGATTTAAACTCTCATCTCTGCGTTTTTAGGTTCAGATAAATCAAACATTTCTCCATGCTCAAAAAAGTGAAGGAGGAAGACAGAAGCAGCACAACTGTATCCTTTGCAAGAACTGGCTATGCATTGAGTCACCTCCAGGTCAAGCATCAAACATGTATCTACTTTACAAAGAAACAGATTTTTTTTTTTAATACATGCCAAACAACATGATGTAGTTTCCATCGAACAGTGTACAGCTTACATGCAAAGTATAAACAGAAGAAAATATCAGTGCTACTCCCAGGAAAGGTACTTTCTGGTGCAATTATCCCGAGTTGTGATTCCCTGTTATATGATCTCAGCCAAGTCACGTTTCAACAAAGACAAGCAGCCATAAATTAGGGAGAAGAAAGAGAAAAAAAAACTCGGCCACATCCTCATTTGTAAACGTAAAATAGTGGTTCCAGCAAGAAAGTGGATGCTGTGCAGGTTTGTGCTCAGACTCAGCTATGATATTCTGCATGGTCAGATAACGCAGGCCTGCCCAAGATGCTAGTGGCCAGTAACCAGTGAGTATGGACTGTCCCTCTGGACAGAGGTGTGAGGTGTGCGGGGTGGGGGGGAGGGTTGCTAATGTTGTCCAATTATTTAAGAAGGGCAGTACGGACAAGCCAGGGAATTACAGGCAGGTGAGCCTGACATTGGAGCAGATTCTTCGGAACAGGATCTACCAGCATTTGGAAAGGCACGGACTGATTAGGGACAGTCTTTGTATGTGGGAAATCTTGTCTCACAAATCTCATAGAATTTTTTGAAGAGGACACCAAGAGACGATGAAAGCAGAGCAGTGGCGTTATCTACATGGACTTCAACAAAGCCTTTGACAAGATTCCACATGGTAGGCTAGACTAGAAGGTTAGATCGTATGGAATCCAAGGTGAGCTAGCCACTTAGATTCAAAATTGGTTTGGAGGAAGAAGTCAAAGTGTGGTTATGAAAGATTGTTTTTCTGATTTACGACCCATGGCGAGCTGCAGGTTCTGGGTGCCCTGCTATTTGTTATATACATTAATTATTCGGATAATTAACTGTAGTTGACAGTGTAAGTAAATTTGCAGATGACAACAAAATTTGTGGTATCGTAAACAGTGAGGAAGGATATCTAGGTTTACAACATGATCTAGATCAGCTGGGAATGGTAAATGGAATTTAACTCTGACAAGTATGAGGTGTTGCATTTTGGAATGTCAACCAGGGCAGAACTTCTACAGTAAGTGGTGGAGTTCTGGAGAGTATTGCAGAACAAAGAGATCTGGGAGTACACGTGAATACAAAGTGAAAAAAGAGCATGGGCTTAAAAGTAGATGGGATGATTAAATTTGCCGATGACACCTAAATTAACAAATGAGGTTAAGAGTGAGGAATTCCGTGCATTCAGTGCTCCCAATGTGGCCTCCTTTACATCAGTAATACCAAGTGTACACTCTGTGACCATTTCACTGAGGACTTGCACTTTGTCTGCCAAGGCCTGCTGGATCTCAGGTCGCTAACCATTTTAATTCCCTTTCTCATTGCGACCTTTCTGCTCTTGGCCTCCTCCATTGCCAGAGTGAGGTCACACATAAACAGGAGGAACGACATCTCATATTCTGCTTGGGTAGCTCACAACCCAAGTATAAACATTGAATTCTCCAATTTTAAGTAATACCCCTCTCTCTTTCTGTGCCCCCTCCCAACCCAGTGCACACCCATTTCTCCCACAATCCACGATGTTCCTTTCCCCTCCTGTGTACACTCATCTCCCATCCCTGTCCCTCACTTCTCTTTATCTCTGCTCTTTCCTCTCCATCTGTCCCTTTCCAGGTACCCCTCCGTTACCCAACACCATTTTGTCTCCTTTTCATCTCTTACCTTTGTCACTTACTCCACCCATCTGCCAATCAAACACCCTCTTGTATCCCCCATCACATGCCAGGTTTTGTCCTGCCCCAACTACCTTTTCCAGCTGTCTCTCCCCTACTATAATCAGTCTGAAGAAGGGGCTCAACCTGAACCATCATCTGTCCATTCCCTGCTGCCTGACCTGCTGAGCTCCTCCAACTATGTTTTGACAGTGAGGAAGATGAGTCTAGACTGCGGAGAAATATTAGTGAAGGAGGCTACTATGGTGTTGAATAGAATTCATTTGAGAGAAACATGTGAGGTAATATATATTTGGAGAGTGAAGAAGACAAGAGAATATGTAATAAATTAAAGGATACAAGGAAGCAGAATATTAAAATGCATGTCCATTGACCGAGGAGCGAACCAGTCTCCACAAGACCTCATCCCTTCAAAATGTTGAAAAGGTGAGGGGAAGATCTATTTATTGTTATCATCTTGCTGGAGATGCCACTACTAGCAGAGGTTGATCCATTGAACAAAGTAGACGATATGGTGAAGGACGAGGACAAAGGAAGTAAGAGGACAGGACTGCAGGAAATGATAGTGTGAGGGGAAGTCCTGCTAGAATCGCATAGAACACTAGTTAAGCTATAGACAAAGTGCTGTGTAAAGTACTAGTCATTGTACAGAAGGATGGTTGTAACACCATGAGAGGGGTGGAGAAGAGATTGCCAGGACTAGTGAATTTAAAGTTATCAGAGACTGAGTACGCTCAGGTTGTTTTATTTGCAAAGGACACAGAGAGAAAATGTAATTATGATAAAATTGAGAGGCCACGACAATGTAACTGGCTTTCCCTCAGAGAGAACGATAATTAGAAAACAGATTTACATTAATTAATTGAAGAATCAGAGCGGAGGTGAGGGAAAAACAATTTCAAAGAATGGTAGATTTCAATGCTCATCTTGGCAGATGGCATCTTTCTCGACATAAATGAGTTGAGCCACACAGCTTGTTTCCATGCCGTATGACTCTATTGAACTATGCTGTTTGCTGCAAATTTCATTTTCAGTGGTGCTGATGCTGAAATCGGAGGGGGAAATGGGACGGGTAAGGGGAAATTTGCGAGTGAATGAGAAAAGAGAAAGGGGAGAGGAAAGAAGGGAGAACAGGATAGACAAGAAATGCTATACAGAAGTTAAATGGTACACCACCTAATATCATGAAATGTTCATTTCCAGGATCCATTTGGGGATGGATCACATTTTAGAATTTTGTCAGTGTCCTGTGTTGGCAAGAGTTACTTAATAATGAGAAAGAAAATACAAGGTAAGGTAGCTTTGGAAATCAGGATAAAAGCCTGGTTATCTGGCTTTTGAGAGTCTGAAGCTCTCTTGCCACTAGCCCCTTTTTGGCCATTGACAAATGTTTTTATAATGCGATTTTCTACAGCACGTTTTTTTTCTTTTCGGAAAGCAATTATTGCAATATAGCAGAACTGTCTGCACTGCTTAGACAACAGGAGTGTCAAGATCCAGTGGCAGTAATAATCATATTTGCAAATAAATATGCAAAGTATATGGGTCAAATCTGAAATAAAATGGGCACAACAGAATAAGAGAGAGGGAGTACAACAGAGTTTGGCTTGATTGTGTTTATGTATAGTATTATCTGATTTGATTGGATAGTATGTGAAACAAAGCTTTTCACTGAACACGTGACAATAATAAACCTAAATGAACGCGATTACTAAAACATCAGCAAAAATGGGACGAAAGGTAAGGGTCAGAATAAGGATATAAAAGGGAATAAGAATATCGAGGGAGAACAAAATGGAATGATTGAAAATGAGAAATACACTGTTGGATCATGGAATTTTTTACTGAGTGCAGCCTAGAAAGAAAGTCACTGCTCCTGTTTAGTTCTTGAATTAGTGAGGACCTCTCATCATGGAACAATTAACAATACTGGGCAGTATTTAACAATAGATAGACATACCCGTTGTTTCCACTGTCCAGTAACTCTTTCTTTTCAGATGGTTTAAGCAGGAACTTTGGTTTTCGTGGTTGTAATCTCGCCTGACGTGCAAGGTGTCTATTGATACATTGAAGGAGTGAATTAATCTTCAAAAAAGATGGATGCCAAAGTCTTTTCCAAAAATCATTTGCAATTAACTTCCCTCGGACTTTATTCAGATAATTCTGCTGTAGAGTTTCAGTTGGTGCTCACAGCCTATTCCAATCATTCATTACCATTGAAGAACTTGTAATAATACATTTCATTCTGGAATTATGTGCCAACAGTTCTCCCACATTGTACACTCCCCCATGTGCTGCGATCAGCCCTTATCTTTAATCTCTCAACCTTGGCAGAGCAATGGGTACAATGAAACAAAGTTGTGTTTCTTTTTTCATTGAATTCGAAAGAGACAACTTTCTCTTACATGTCCCTAAAATCAATTTAAACATGCATCAAATAAACGTGCAGTATGTCCAATATGACCTGTATTATGTGCCGACAGAAACATTTTAATGAATTTATATTTGCAAAATTACATTGTTGCCCTGGAAGCATATCTATTTAACATTAAACTTTCATTAAAGTCTTGATAATTTTGCTCTTCATAATAAACTCTGTTCATAATCCAAGCATTTTAAGAAAAGTAATTAAGCCCATCCAAAACAATCTCTCTCAACAGGCCCCTAAATTCATTTATTCTCCAAAGGCATGTCTAATCATAATTTGAATCCATTCCGCAGCATACAAGGTCCCGTGCATCTCATCCTCAACATGAGAATAATCGATTTTGGGCCAATTGTCTGAAATGTTTAAGTTGCTCCAGACGGGTCCTCACACAGAAAAGTATTAATATCAAAAAATGGGGTCTGTTTGTGGTCCTTTCCTGTGCTTCTCATATAGTTGAGAACAGACAAGCTTCTCAAAGAATCTAAAGCAATAGTCCTGCTGGAACATTATGGCTTAATAATGATTAGTATCAAAAAGCTCTGGGTATACTTAAGGGCATAAATAAGTCACAATCATATTATCATAAGCTGATGGAAGTTCAATTGTTATTTCAGCTCTTTTTAATATTTGTACTCTACCCTACTAAACTCAGAGCTTTGCAGACACAAACAATTTTGCTCTTGTCCAAGGGTCTGATTTTCCCCTAATTGGATTGTTCCTGATATGTCATCTTAAAGTCAGTGATGTTAGCTTTCTAAAATAGCAACCTTAACTGGACCATATACAACCCCACACTGGTAACCCTATCATGAACGATCAATTTGCTAACTATTTCTAAGGAAGAGTCTCTGGGACATACAGTGGCACCAATATAAATTAAGCATCACGCTACATCACTTACTAACATTTCACTGCACTAACATATCACCTTCACCTCCAGATTATTAGAACAAAGATCCAATCCAGGAAGAACATGAAATGGCACTGGGTGAGCCAGCATAACATGCACTCTTTGCACCATTAAATTTTCAGTAGTCAATTCAGCAGTAGATTACTGCAGCGTTAAACTAGGCAGACTACAGAAACATGGATTTTGTTGATTGGTTATGTAAGAAAAGATCAGGACTGAACTGCTGACGAAGACTGAACAGCTCCTTTTATTCATGCACCCATGGAATTAGCTCATCCCGAGCAGGGTTTTATTAAAGAGTACTTCCTGAATTTTAGGAATTCGCCTTCATGGGTATTTTCTGCATCACTTCTAGGTGTGAGTGAGCATGCATCAAAGTGGATTTGTACATGTATACAGACTTCAAATTTAGTTTATGTAAACAGGCGGTTGGTCAGCATCCAATGGATGTCTCACAGATTAGTTAGGGTTGCTTTTACTTATTATTTTTACAGAAAGGATTGGCACTGAAGTTTTGCAGACATTGTGAAATTAACACTGGGGCAAATGAGGTAATCGTGCAGCTCTTCATATATTATGCACATATTGTTTTAGTTCACTACTTTGTTACTAAGGTGAAAGGGTAAGAAGTTCACTTACAAATTGGCGAAGTCCATATCACCACCAGGCAGCACTGTTGGAAAGCTTAGACATTGGACTGGTTTTGGTGCGGGTTTTGCAATCATTTTCTGAGATGCACTATTCAAGATCCCAGTCTTTGTACTGGCATCTTTCTCTTTGCAAACATCAGTCACTGGAATCTTGAAAGCCACATTTTTTTTTCGTGTCACGGCAGCAGACCTCTGTTTCAGCCTCTCACCTTTGCAGAGCACTCTTTGCTTCCAAATCATTGCGCAGCGATAGACAACCTGATGAAGGCTATAAGCAGTCTGAGGAGATAGGTTTGGAGTTCAAAGAATGCTAAATTAAATACCAAATATCAAGACTAATAAAATGCTCAATATGCAGAGTTTTTTCAATCAATTTTATAAGTTGCGGGCATCATCAATGGCCGGCACCTCTTGCCATGCCGAACCTCCTTGAAGTGGTTGTCAGCCACTTTCTTGAACTAATGTACTCCTCTCGAGAAAGTACTCTAACATTGTTTTGTGACAGTGTCAGAACATCGACCCATCAACAACCAAAGAAACAGTTATATATTTGAAAATCTCCAGATTGATTGTGGTCAATTTAAGCAGCCTTTAAGCTGCTTCTCTTTTCTTTGCTGCACTGGAGTGTCAGTCCAAATGTTGATGGTCCACAGTACTTGCTGTACGTTGCATCAATGCATGTAAAAAAGTCCCATGTCATGTCCATTGCTCTACTTAACGTTTGTCATTCAACTAACATTGTTTCTTTCTTCACCATGGCTTCCCTTCTACTTATTTGACAGTCCTCAATTGTATCTGAGCCATTTGCTGCACCTTCTCTCTCCTCCCAGAGAGAGCAAGGATGTTCTCCTGATCCTCTCTCTCTACACCTCATCAAGTTCAAGTTTATTGCCACATGCACGAGTACGGTGAAGCACGGGTATAATGATATTATCCTTTGCAATTTCTTTCTCCTTCAATGAAATTCCATTACGAGATTCGTCTTTCCCTCCCTCTCCGTTCAGCATTCTAAGGAGCCATTTTCTCTACAACTTCCTGGTTTGTTCTTCTATCTCCACCAGCCTATTCCCCTTCTCTCGGCACTGTCCCATATAATCAGAGGAGATGCAACACCTGGTCTTTTACCTCCTCCCTTCCCACTGTGGATCTAAACAGTCCTTTCAGGTGAATCAGTGATTCACTTGCGTTTCTTATAATCCAGCATACTACATTTGGTCCTAGATAGAGGATAGATAGAGCTAGATAGAGCTCTTAAGGATAGCGGAGTCAGGGGGTATGGGGAGAAGGCAGGAACGGGGTACTGATTGAGAATGATCAGCCATGATCACATTGAATGGCGGTGCTGGCTCGAAGGGCCGAATGGCATCCTCCTGCACCTATTGTCTATTGTCCTCATGGTATGGTCTCTGCAATGGAGAAGCTAAAAGCAGATTGGCTGACCACTTTGCAGACCGTCTATGTTCTGTCCATGAGGGTGATCCTGAACATCCAGGTGCCTGACACTTTCAATTTGCATCTCACTCTGATGTTCTGCATGTGCCTTTTTGCAATTTCCATCATGGCCCTACATAACGTTGAGGATTAGCATCCCATTTTTTGTCTGAACATCACACAACGTTTAAGACTCTGTATGAAATTCAACAATTTCAGATAACCTATTTTTTTGTCTGTACTAGAACTGGCTGCTTCTGCTTTAAGGTTATCCATGTGCAAGGTTAACTCAGTTGCTTTCTCTCCACAGACACTGGGTATTTCTAACAATTCTTTTTGATTTACACTCTGCAACAATTGCTTTTCATAGTTTTACAAGTCACTGTGTTTGTTTTATTCCCTAACGATCTTTGGACAGTTCCATAAACAATGCTCACCACATTAGATACTTCCTTCGACCTGTCCATTCCACCCCTATGCTCTCAGTAACTTAAAACTAGCTTGATTTTCACTTCCCAGTTCCAATAAAGGGATTTGACCTGAAACATTTGCTCTTTTGCTTTACACAGATGCTGCCTGACTTGCTGAGGATTTCCAAAAATTCCTGTTTTTATCACCACAAATAGATTTTCTGCTCCTTAGAGCACTGTTGCTTGTGAGTGCAAAGGTTCAGTGAGATGCAATGATGACAACTTCAAATCTGCCTATGTCAATCTCTTACCTTCACTTGATGCTCAGCAGCAATTTGGTTGCGCAACTGCATCATGTCAGAGGAATACTGAAGAACTGCAGCAACTCCCATTCGTAAAAGATGACTCCGATAGTTTTCCGCTGCTTTGGCAATGCGTAACTTTTTTCTCTGCTGTTCCTGCGCGTACATTAGCCAAGCATCAAATACCTGAAATAGAAATGAGCTTGAGATGCTAAAGACTTAACTACAGGAAGCGTACAACTTCAGTTTCCTCATTCCAAAGAGGAAACAAACTCTGTAAAATACAAGACTTGATGCAGAGATAAAACCACTGCCATCCGTATATTTGATAATTAGTAATAAGATTGTCACAAGAAAAGAAACATAGCAGTACACATAACTGCAACCCTAACAGTCTGAAATGTTCATTTCATCCATCACCAGACCACTGGATTTGCAGAGTGTGCCATTTCCAAAATCCACAGCAGTTACTCTCCTTGGTTATTCCAACAGCAACCCCCACCCCCCCCAAACCCCTATCACCCAAGAAAAACAAATATGGGGAACACCATCCATTGCAGGTTCCTATCAAGTCCAAATTTGTCCAACTTGGAAATATTTCACCATTCTTTCAACATCCATAGTGGGGCAAGTCCTGTAATTCCTTACCCACTACCCTTATAAAATAAGAATTGTAGAATTTAGAAAGAGCCTTGCACCAGAATGACTGCATATTTGCATATATATATATTGACATAGCATATACATCTTAAATATATATTTTATATTTTATACATCCTAGACAAGGTACATTCACTAAACTTCATTTGATAGTGATTAACAGTTTTATGTTTAATTAATGTTTATTTTCAATTGCATTTATTCAATTATTTTATATATATTTTACATATATTTAGATTTTGGACTTTAGACATGAGATACAGCGCAGAAACAGGCCCTTCGGCCCAGCCAGTGCGCACCGACCATTGATCACCCCCATACACTAGCATTATCCTGCACACTAGGGACAATTGACATTTTTTACCAAAGCCAATTAACCTATAAAACTATACTTTTTTTGGAGTGTGGGAGGAAACTGGAGCACTCGGTGAAAACCCACACGGTCACAGAGAGAACGTACAAACTCCATGCAGACAGCACCCATTTTCTGGATCGAACCCGGGTCTCTGGCGCTGTAAGGCAGCAGATCTGCAGCTATGCTACTCATAATATCATATATATACTTTATATGATATATATTTATAATAATATCTTTATATATTAGGCACCCATCTGTGCCAAAAGGTATCTTCACCAAAGTTTCTTAGGTAGCAGTTGACAGTCTTGGGTTTAATTAATGTCAGGGACAACCCAAAATACCAACTATGTCAAGCATATCTCAGCCTTATTCTGTTTGGTCAAAGCAAATATCATTTCCCAAACAATCTGGCAGGACGGGTGGGGAATAAACGAACAAATGGCTCGTCCTTTCAAAGTCAGATTTAAGGCTAGTTGTAATGAATGTTTACGTTGGATTGGGAAATACATGGCTCAGGCTGATTTCCCTTATCCCATTCTTCTTAGTATCCAATTATTTACCTTATATTCACATAATTTTTATTCCCAAATAAATCAATTCAAAGGAACAGGATTTATAGGCACTTGGAATGGCAGGGATTAATCAAACCATGTGAAGTATAACCAATTTGATTGAATTTTTTGAAGAAGTAACAAAATGGATTGATGAAAGCAGGGGCAGATTTATTTTCCTGGAAACAGAGGAGACCGAGGGGGACGTGATAGAAGTAGACAAAATTATGGACTTGGATAAAATCTTTCCCCACAGCAGATGTTTCTAAAACTGGATAGCATAGGTTTTGGGTTATGGGTAAGTGGTATAGAACAGATCTGAGGAAGAACTTTTTTACCCACAGAATAGTTGGAATCATAATTCACGGTCAGAGTGGGTTATGGATGCAGATACTCTCACAACATTTAATAAGTATCAAGATGGGAATATAAATCTCCAAGGCACAGAAGGCTATGGACCAAATGTTGGTAAACGGAATGAGTTCAAATAGGCACCTGATGGTCAGCATGCATGTGGTGGGCTGAAGGGCCTGTTTCTGTGCTCTATGTCTTTATGATTCTATCTCACCTGATCAAGATGGTAGTTCAACTTTCTCAGATGCAATAAATGCTGCCCTGCCAATAATGCCCACATCTCAAAAAAACAAATAGGTTCGCCGTAAATAGGTTGAATGTCATTACTGTGAAGTAACATAGCATTGTGCAAGAACACATGAAAATAAGAGCAGGAGTAAACCACCAGGCCCATTAAGCCAATTCCATCATTCAATATATTCATCTTAAATGTCCTCAACTCCTCTTCTGTGCCAGTTCCTCCATAACCTTCAATTCAAATAATTTATCCATCGCTACCTTAAATATAAATGTAAGATCTGGGTGGCAGAGAATTCCAGAGATTCACCACCTTCTGAGAGAAGGAAACTCAACACACCACAGTTCTAAATGATTGGCGGCTTATTTGGCAGATAGGTCTTCTTAGTTGTGACTACAATATTCCAATCTTTTATTTAAGAGCCTAAACGAGTAGATCATTCAGATTTTGTTTTAAAATCAATTCTTGTATGGAATGGGTCACACAAAACATTGAAAACAGCACTCTTCCCTCTACAAAAGCAAAAAACATCTGATCTAACACAAGACTAATGATGTAAACATCTCCCTTTGGCGTGAATAAAGGTTTCTTTATTCTAGGCTTAAGCTCAGGGGTGACCGCGCTTTTGCGGTTGCAGCTCCTAGACTGTGGAACAGCATCCCTCTCCCCATCAGAACTGCCCCCTCCATCGACTCCTTTAAGTCCAGGCTCAAAACCTATTTCTACTCCCTAACGTTTGAGGCTCATTGAGGAGGCGCTGTGAACTGTTTGCGTGCTACTGTACGTTTCATTTTTTTCCTTAGTACCTAATCAGATGTACAGCACTTTGGTCAACGTGGGTTGTTTTTAAATGTGCTATACAAATAAAATTGACTTGACTTGACTTGACTTGACTTTAAGTACAGCGAACAGGCTTTCATCATGCCCATTAATTTTATGCACTCTTCCACCACACTGTATCATGATCAAATTCCATAACTCTGAATGGATTCAAATCCACTTTAGATCCAGATTGGCTCCTGAATCAACACCTGAGCCAGGGATATTTGCAAGCGACTCTCTTTACTGATGTACTGGCTTCACACAACAATTTTATATTTTTGTTTATCCATGCAGTGCCTGAATTAACCTAAAATTTCCATTTCTAAAACAAAAACACAAACAAAATGCATGCAGGTATCTTCTCCAAGATGTATTTTTAATTCCTGATGATACAACAGTGACCACAAATTCTACACTGTGAGAAACTTTTACAACATCAGGCTGCAAATGCAAAAATTTACAAGAACAATCATCCTCTTTCTTAACCAAGATTCATTCAAGGATACAATTTACATTCTGTATTCTCCAGTGACCTTGGTCTGACTGTATGTAAGGTTTCTGTAGTTTTTTTAACCTGTCCAGGTGCTGATAAGCTTTCCTGTCCGAACAACCACTGAATTATAAAGGAATAAAGTAGACATCGAAGGGACAATCATAAAGATTGTCCATATCATTCAATTGTTAAAGGTGGGTGGAACCTAGAAGAAGCAATCATAAAGTAAGGGTCTGTGTTAACCAATTGAAAAATGGGAGAGGAGAGGGAGCTCTTGGGCAAACACTGGCAACTTGCCAAGGCAACTGTGAATAAGTCTGATTAATGGAAACATCTTAAATGGGGTAGGTTGCATCTAAAAATCAGTTGACTGATTATATGGGAATTGAGGTTAAAAGATGTGCAAAATTGTTGGAAGAACAACTGTTGGACTGCATGGTAACTTGTTACAATTTGTAACAGTTCCAATCACAGGATCATATAGAAT
The DNA here is from genome assembly GCF_053455715.1 of Rhinoraja longicauda. Lineage (NCBI taxonomy): Eukaryota > Metazoa > Chordata > Chondrichthyes > Rajiformes > Arhynchobatidae > Rhinoraja > Rhinoraja longicauda. Next base: position 14,118,387 of record NC_135977.1, read on the forward strand.
ATCATTCTGTTAAAGTTTCCTGTAATATTACTAATAATAGCACGAGTATAATTTACATTTATTAGTTTTAATAAACTTTTAAGGGGAATTTTGGAGTGAGTAGTTTAATTTTTTACCCACCCAAGTGTGTTTGATCCAAACACAGTAAACACATGTCAAGGAGAACTATCAGAAACTTGAAGTTTTTTTCTTTCTCAAAGAAAGGCACAAGATATTTAATCTTTAATGCTGTGATGTTGGGGATGACGCTGGGTCTACAGCCGCAGTAGGGTGAACCTACGTGACATGGTTTATTTATAGTGAAGGACAATATTGACAAGAAGGTTCGGAGCCGCGTGGGGGTGCAATCCTTCATCATCGGTGTGCATGTGAGGAAACGCTGGCGATCTCGGGCTTGTCTCAGCAGAGGGGTCTTGAATTCGAAGGAGGAATGCTGTGTTGGGATAGTCGAGGTGGCTAAGCGCGGGCCTCGAAGGAGGTGGGTCAGCGATCTCAGTCTTGACTGAAGGAGCCGCTGATTGTCTTGAAGGCTCACTTTTCACCTCGAAGAGGTCATTGGACTGATGAGGAAGGGTCTCGACCAGAAACATCACACATTCCTTCTCTCCAGAGATGCTGCCTGACCTGCTGAGTTACTCCAGCATTTTGTGATACCTTCGATTTGTACTAGCATCTGCAGTTATTTTCAACACATTGTTATTATCGATATCCTTCAGTTCTGCCTTACAACCATTTTTCCATGCAATTACTTTAACTGTAAATATACATGCACTTGTATGCTCTGGCTCTTCCTGATGATTGGTTGCCATTACCCGTACTGCCAGCCTGCACAAAGTGCATTGCGTTTTCTCTAACTTTCTAAATTTCCATTCACTTCAACCCAGTCCCCAGTACTGTTTCAGCTGTATCTGCAACTGTAGTTATTCAGTTTAGAGATAAAGCGTGGAAACAGGCCCTTTAGCCCACAGAGACCACGCCAACCGTGATCACCTGCGCACTAGTTCTATCCTACACATTAGGGACAATTTACAGAAGCCAATTAACCTACAAAAAATGCATGTCTTTAGAATGTGGGAAGAAACCGGAACACCCGGAGGAAACCCACGCCGTCACAGGGAGAATGTACAAACTCTGTATAGACAGCACCCGTAGTCTGGCGCTGCAAGCAGCAACTCTACGGTTGCGCCACTGTGCTTTAGCTCACTAGTTCTAGATCAATACAAGTGACGTCCATCGCACAAGAACATTTTCCTTTTTGTATGGTACTGGTGTCAGTGCTCCATAAAGTGTCATCCATTTCTCCCACCCAATCTTTCAGCCACACATTCAACTCAGGTCCAGTGACCTTTCCTGTCTTCTGCACTCTCAGAATGTTCTTGATATCACGTGGAATGACATAAATTGGTGAAGACAGTTTTCTGTGATGGGGTTCATGGGAAGATGAGAAGGATCATCCACTTTGCACCTGACTGATTGCGGGTGTAAATGCTTCAGGCGTGACTTTAGCACTTACAAACTGGATCTTGCCATCATTAAGGATGGCAATATTCTTGAAGCTTCCTGCTCCGGGTGGTTTAATTATCTACCACTGCTCTTAATTAAACGTGTTGGGAAGTAGAGTTTTGACGCGATCCGGCAGTTTGCTTTATTTTGTTTATCCTATACAGTTTATTTGAATACTGAAGCAACAGTAACAAGATAGATGAATTGATGGCACTAATAGAGGTAAACTGGTCTGATCCAGTAGCCATTGGAGAGACAGGGTGACTCAGGCTGGCATACGAAAGGTTATGGAGAATGGGAAAGAAACTGGAGTAGCTCTGCCAATAAGAACAATATTAGAACTTTTGGGAAAAATTGTCTTCAAACAACAACTACATTGACATGCTCGCTGTAGGGTGAACTCAGGTGATAAGGTTTGTTTATAGTGAATGACGTTAGGAGGAGCTGGCAACCTCAGTCTTGCCCCTGCAGTACACTCTTGCCTTGAGAAAAGGTGACGGCAGTTTCACGCTTGTCCCGGTGGCAAACTTGGCCTTGAAGAGAAGACGCTGGTGATCTTGGGTTTGCCCCAGCGGCTCAGTCTTGGCCTTGAAGGGGAAGTGCTGGAGGTCTCAGGCTTGTCCTTGAAGCTCAGCCTTGGCCTCAAAGCAGCTGCTTGCGGTCTTGGGCTTACCCCGGCACCTCAGTCTTGGTTGTCTAAGGCTCGTCCCTGCCTTCCTCCAAGCCCGTTAAAGGGAAACACAGCTAATAGGGAGGCACCACACACTCATTCTTCCTTTGTCTCCAGCTTCCTCTTTCTTGCTTGTTTCCTCACTCTCTCCTGCTTCCTCTCTCCCTCCTGCTGTCTGTAACTGTTTTGGTTTTTAAGGAGGGGAGTGAAGGAGAGCAGATGAGCCAATCCAATAACAACTAATTGGACACAGCTGAGCTCCTTTGGCTGTGGCCGCAACTCAGTGCGGACCGCTATCCAGGGTGCCCGGTGTTTTCCAGCAGTCATGCGCTGTCTGATGTGCTGGTCTGCCGCTCCTCCTATCTGCCATTTACGGGGATTAGAGCAGCACACAATGGATGAGGCGCCATCACACGTGATTGAGTAAATATTCAGAACCTGGAGAAATCAAACTGGCAAAGATGCACTGGAGGACAAGTTCAGGGGATGTATTTGAGTCCAATTCCAAGAAAAATACTATTTTCCAGCTCATCATGTGGGATTAATTACTGATCTCATAATGGAACATCGTTCACATAAAATGAAAGAATCTCACACCAACTTGGTGTGACAAGCAAGATTCCAAAACTAAGTCTTTAATTTAAATAAAGGCAATTACATGGATATACATGAATTGGGAAACTGAATTCAAAGATTCAAAAGTATTTTATTGTCGCGTATACCAATTAAAAACTATGACATCGCTGCTGGACAATGACTCCCATCCCATGCAGGACACTGTCACTGCACTGAGAAGCTCCTTCAGTGACAGACTCCTTCACCCCAAGTGCGTGAAGGAGAGATATAGGAGGTCCTTCCTTCCCGCTGCTGTGAGACTGCACAACCAGCACTGCTCCCAGCAGATGAGTCAACAGTAACAGCTAAGAACACACAGAAAACTGATGACAATTTATCCTTGTCTTTACTTTTATTTATAATTAATAATCTCTTGCTATCCACTTTGCTGCTGTCACACTGTAAATTTCCCCGGTGTGGGACGAATAAAGGAATATATTATTATTATTATGACAGTAGATAAACTATGGCAGACATTTAAAGAAATATTTCATAACTCTCAGAGGAGTAAAGACCAAAAAAATCACAACTTTGCATACAATGTTAAGTATGAGAACTGGATGAATGTTAGCAGGGAGAAAAGAGTGTTTGAAAATAAATAATAATAATAATAATAATAATACATTTTATTTATATAGCGCTTTTCATATACTCAAAGACGCTTTACAGAGATTTTGAGAACATAGGGAAATTAATAAATAGATAAATAAGTAAATAAATAAATGAACAGAGAAAGGAGACAGTAGGTGAGGTGACCTTCAGTGGTTGAAGGCAGTACTGAACAGGTGAGACTTCAGCGATGTTTTGAATGTGGTGAGTGTGGGGGAGTCTCTAACGGTTTGGGGTAATGAGTTCCATAGGGTGGGAGCAGCGATGGAGAAAGCCCTGTCCCCCCAGGATCTGAGTTTAGTCCGGATGTGGGGGGATAGGAGATTGGCAGCGGCAGAGCGGAGGGTGCAGGTGGGAGTGTGCCTGTGGAGGAGGTCGGTCAGGTAGGATGGGGCCAGGTTATGGAGGGCTTTGTAGGTTATGAGGAGGATTTTGTACTGGATTCTCTGGGGGATGGGGAGCCAGTGGAGTTTATAAAGGACGGGGGTGATATGGTCACGGATCGAGGTGTGTGTGAGTAGACGGGCAGCGGAGTTTTGAATGTATTGAAGTTTATTGATGATTTTTGAGGGTGCGCCATAGAGGAGGCTGTTGCAGTAGTCCAGACGGGAGGTGATGAAGGCGTGGATGAGGGTTTCTGCAGCTGTGGAGGAGAGGGATGGACGGAGACGGGCAATGTTTTTGAGGTGGAAGAAGGCTGTCTTTGTGATGTGTTTGATGTGTTTGTCGAAGGAGAGGGTTTGATCAAGGATGATTCCAAGATTCCGGATGTGAGGTGAGGTGGATACTGGGAGACCATCAATGTTGAGGATGAAGTTTTGGGTGGATTTGGTGAGCATTTTTGGACCAATGATGATGATTTCAGATTTGTTGCAATTGAGTTTGAGGAAGTTTGATTGAAGCCAAGATTTTATTTCAGTAATGCAGTTTGTCAGTGTAGAGTGTGTGGTGGAGGAGATTGACTTGGTGGAGATGAGGAGCTGGATATCATCGGCGAAGCAGTGGAAGTTGAGACCATGACGGCGGATTAATTGACCAAGGGGGAACAGGTAGAGGATGAAGAGGAGGGGGCCAAGGACTGAGCCTTGGGGGACACCTTGGGGGAGGGGAGCGGTGGGGGATTTACAGTTGTTAATGGAGATGAACTGGTGTCTGTCAGAGAGGTAAGATTTAAACCAGGATAGGGCTGTGCCGGTGATGTTAAGGGAGGTTTCAAGTCGGGTGAGGAGAATGGAGTGATTTATGGTGTCAAAGGTGGCGCTGAGGTCAAGTAGGATGAGGATGTTGAGGTTGCCAGCGTCGGAGGAGAGGAGAATGTCGTTTGTGATTTTGAGGAGCGCAGTTTCAGTACAGTGGTTTGAGCGGAATCCAGATTGGAAAGTTTCATACAGGTTATTGGTAGAGAGGTGGTATTTTAGTTGGGAAGCTACAGCACGTTCCAAAACTTTGGACAGAAAGGGTAGGTTGGAGATTGGTCTGAAGTTGTTTGGGGTGTCAGGGTTTAGACCAGGTTTTTTCAGAATGGGGGTGACAGCAGCGATTTTGAGGGATGGCGGGACGATGCCAATGGACAGGGAGGAGTTTATTGTTGCAGTGATAAGTGGAGAGAGAGCAGGAAGGCAGGCCTTGACAAAGCTGGAGGGGATGGGGTCCAGAGAGCAGGTGGCAGTTTTTATTCCCGTGAGAATAAAGTACGTGAGCGCCCTAATAAAGGCATAAACAGACCAAGCCTTTACAAAAGTTATAAAAAATAAATAATGTTTTTTTGGAAGCTGAAATGTAAGGATTAATGGGAAATATATATCTTATATTTGTGGCAGTGAACAAATAGTTTACAGTTATCTTTACAGCAGGATGTGAAGAAAATACCAAAACATGTATGAAATTAAAGTGCAAAAGGGAGGGAGGAATTTAAGCACATCCCAGATTTAGCATCAGAGAATATCATGGATAACCATAGGATATACATGGCAGGGTACAATTGGGTTCTGTTTATAACAAAAGTATTGAGCAACTGTTTTAAAGTGGTCTTCATTCGAGGCTGATGGACTGTAGAAATAATGAATGAGAGGGGGTTATTTTTAGGTTAGTTAGCTAAATTTGGAGAATTCAATGTTCATACTGTTGCGTTGTAAGGGAAATATGAGGTGCTGTTCTTCCAGTTTGCGTGTGGCCTCACTCTGGCAATTGAGGTGGCCCAGCACAGAAAGGTCAATAGGAGAATGGGAAGGGGAGCTAAAATGTTTAGCAACCAGAAAATCCAGCAGGTCTTGGTGGACCAAATGCAAGTGTTTGGAGAGACGGTCGCCAAGTTTACTCTTGGTCTCATACGAATATGACTTTGTAAAAAAGGTCACATGGGGAGCACAAAATGCAGTAGATGAGGTTAGATAAATTTGAATCTATGTGGAGACCAGTCATTGTGTACACGTATTTGGACCATTGGCCTTTTTTATTTTTATTAACGACTTAAGAGATTGCAATATGAGAGCCAGCTGATGATTGGAACGGCATGACAAATTTTAATGTATTGATAAAGTTCATCTGTTTCAGGAGATATGTTGGGTAATTGACTCAGCACTAGTAAATGATCTCTAACTCTGATAGGCTGAACAGTTGTGTGTGAGGGCAGTGTAAATGCACAAAATCGTTACCCCACCATTCACCAAAGCATTGAAGGATAAACAAAAATATATACACAAGCATTTGGTGCACAAATCTCTTGATAGAAAAACAGTGCAGCAAACCAGTAATATACCTAGCTTAAACAACAGTAGCTAGTTTAGGCCGTCATCTCACTCACTGAATGCCAACTAGCTGAATCGCTTTAACAAGAGAGACTTGCATCAGTTTCTGATTTGGGCAGACATCACCTCATTGACAAAAGGTGCATGCTTCACAAATCCAGGACTACATTGATCTCCACACTTAGTTATGATTTTTTACACTAGTTTAATTCACCCACATCAAATCCATCTGCCTAACAGGCCACTGCCCAGATTCTTCACTCACTACACAGTACATTTGCAGATCATGAAGCATTGTTGAAAGCCTGATACAAGCTTGCGTCATTTCCCATTAACATTCTGATCGTAACTAATATTTCAAGTGTCGTAGATAAGAATGACCTTCAGAAAGTCTAATTAAGATTTAGCTGGGAACTAAAAATGTGATTCATGTGGTCTTTTACCTTTCCCTGAAGTAAGAGAGACCAGTGCCATAAAGCTGTTGCTGTCTGTTTGTCCTCTTGGCGTTTTCCCAACAGCTGCATAAGTCACAAAATAAAGCAGGTTACATTCTGAATTAAATCGAAAGGCACTTTGAGAAATAACTACAAACAACAAATGTTGATCAAATGCATTCCCTACTTTACTATTTTATAACACAATTATGTTCTGGGATTCAAGAGGAAGAAAGACAAAATGCTTATCCAATAAAAATATTTCTGCTCCTTGTACAAAGGCAGTTAATGCCCTTGTACTGAAACTGAATGGTCATCCATGCTTTGACAATCTATTCAGCCAAGGGGATAAAAAAAAACATTGTAGCCATATCCATTTTTAATTTTTAATTTTCTGATATTCCTACATGGCAGAACTAACCTAAGATTTGAAAATTAGAAACAGGAATGGTGGTGGGGTAACTTATATGTCAGCCTAATTAATTCTTCAAGTTCAGTTTAAGCAGAATCACTAGGGTATGTTTTCTTTTAAAAAAGCAACCAATCCTCCAAATAGTTAACATGTATCGGAATCAACCATACCCATGGAGGATCTGTGGTAAGGTAGCCTTACTGATAGTAATTAAATGTACAGAACAGGGAAAGAGAAGGACCAAGAAACAAAACATCAACTCACTGGAACATATGGAGAAATGTGCTCAGGGAGCACGCTGCTCAAATTAAACTCTGAACAAGCAAGAGGGATGAATGAAATTCTACCATAATTGCTACTTACTTTTACTTTCCAGTCTGTGAAGTGGAGTCGACAAAGTCGATACGATTGAAACCACTGTTCCTGTCGGTGTAACAACTGGAACACAATCAAATGCAAAAGTTCTCACTTTATTTTTTAAAAATGAGTGCAGTCATGCACAATGAACTTTGTTCATCTGAGAAAGTAAATGAAAAATATTTCCTTCCTTTCTTTTTTCCTAATTGAAGTATAATTCCACGGATGGCACACGGAGGTAGTTCATACACTTTGCGCATCTGGTCCTTCATTGTTAAACTCACAAAGTGTCAGCAAGCTGACTATGGCGAGTCTCCAAGACATTACCACACCCATTTACACGGGAATCCATACAAAGGCAGTTCCAAACAAGTCCACAACATATCACCATGCACAAAGAGTGTTTCCAACTATCTCAGAAACATTTATCCCTCATCCATTGGCAGCTTTAATAGATTAAATTGTTATCACGTTGCTCTTTAGAAATGTCTTGGCATAAAACCTGGCTGCTACATTAACATGTGCATTTCAAGCTTCATTAATTATCAAGGAAATAGTGTACGGTATGGCATGAAAAATGCTTTCTTCTTTCTACAGTGCGACTGGATGATGATCAAAGTAAGCAATTATAAAACACTGAAAAGGTCAGGGCTGATTTAAAATATTGCAAATGCAGGGTGTATGTTCTGTTGAGACAATCTGAACAAAATTCACAGACTTTAGGAGCTCCAAAGTTGGCACTCGAAGCTTCTACACACGTACCAGTTCAGAGAACATGAAATAGCATAGTCCTTACAGAGGCAACAGCTTTAAATGCATAGTTCCTTTACATACCATCTAATAAATACCATATTCTCAAAAAAATATATATTTTAAATTATTCATCACAATTATAGATTTACCAGGGGACTGCTTCAGGCCTCTCTATCATTGCTCATGTATCCTAAATTATACACCTTTCACTTGCAAAATCTAGTCCAGCTCTTTCAAGTTTTAGCAGAATTTCTGAGGCTCTGTTGTCAGATTCCCTGTAATGTTATCATGTTTGTGAGACAATATTCAGGTGCACGGCCAGAACCATGATTCATCTATCTTCTCCTTTGGTACCAATTGCCTTTGTCTGTGCTTTGGCTGAAGTTCATGTCAAATGGTCCATAGCATTCAACATCTCCATCATCGAGGAGATGAAAGTTCAGTCGACAATTGAAAAATAAATGCAGAAATTAATCCATTAAATAACCCCAACGGTAACTAAACTAACTACCCCTGATGCTGAATTTTTAAAAGCCAAAATTCTGACTTTATGTAATATAGTTTCAAGGTGCTTTTTATAATGTAATTTATCTATAATCAGAAGCGAATCTGTTGCACAAATTAGAATTTTGTTTGTACTTACCATCACTCTTAAACAATGGTCACGATATTGTTTCCATGACAGCAGGCATTTATTTGCGATTTGTCGTGTATAGTGTTGAGAAGCAGCCTCCAATTTGCCTCGCTGAGTCATTGCTCCTTGACTGAGCCGTTTCCAGTGAGAAAACACATGCTGTAAATGAACTGGGAGAGACAAAAATAAAACTGTCATCTCAGCTCGATTGGATAAACCTATAGATTGTCTGTGAAGGTGTTGAGGGTTGGGGGAAATTGTGGAGATGAAGTGGTAAAAATCTCAACATTCTGCTCAAGTTCCATTCAACAGGTTGTCAAAACCTTTACCCATCTCTCCAAAGTGCTGCAGGAAATAACCTACGTGAAGATTATAACTTGCCATTCCAAAATTGGAAAATAATCTATTGGTACTGCTTTATATTTCCAATTGTTTCTCAAATGTTTAGGATGCTGTCACGGTGTACTGCATTAAGAAGCAATTGAGGAATCTCTATCCGGGATCCTTTATTGGCTTTGACTCACTGCTCATATTTGGAGACATAGGGTTGAGGATGGAATCAGATAAATTCACATGTTCAGAACCTTCTTAATCACCCGATGAAATTAAAGAACACAGTGAATCTAACACTTCATACAATAACCAAATCAGCACACAAAAAACTGATGATTTAAACTCTGTCCAGAAATTTAAAAACAAAAATCAGGATTAATCTTGATTCATCTGATTAATTCTTAATCAGGATTAAGAATGAATATTGAGTTAGGTGCAGCTTTAATTGCAGTGTTAAACAACAAAAGATTAAACCAATCTAAATTGTTTTAATTTTATCTCTGTAGAAAATACTTGGATAAAATAACCTCTGGCACAACATAAAAATCTCATCATCTTCCAACTCCTTTACCGGTCCTTGTCTTTGTAACCTCCATCATCATTTTAACCCCACGATGTTTATTCTTTCAATTTCCACTTCTTGATTAGGATCGCCAATTTTCTTTGGCCATCAACTAGCTTATTATCAAAATGATTGGCAGCACTCACCTGAGAGAAAAAATAGTTTTCTTTTGGATAAGATGCTGCAAGAAGAACGAACTGATAATTTATGTAACCACAGATGGGCTTGAAATAATCCCTGCTTCCCATTACATTTGGGTACAAATCATGGGATAGGGAGAATGGTGAGAGCTGCATGGCAGGGAGGGGACAAAGAGGAAACATAAAGCGAGAAGGAAGAATAGAGAGGTGAACAGCAAGTATGGCAGGAGGAAAGGAACAGGTGAGGAGGAGAAGGTTGTAGTTAATAAAAAGGCCAAATATTTCTCATCTCTAAGTGCCCCAAGAATTTGAAGATGAGTCACCTACTTGAACCACTGCAGGCTCTCGGATAATGGAATTGTCGCAGAAGACGTTATTGCATTGAGACAAAGCAAAATGTGTGTCTGTCAATCAAATCACTGTCAAATATCACTAATTAAAAAGACCAGTGGTCACTACATGCACAAATCTTGTAAGTGAGCAGCATAAGTTAAGAAGACTTGCTCAAAAAGGCAGTTGGAATGCTGCCGATTTTTAAATACATCATAATTTCCTTATCCCATCCTATTTATCTAGCACCTGCCTATTTGTTAACTGTAACACTGACAGCATCTCCTTCTTTATGATAGTATTCATTTAGGATCATTACCAAGCCTTCCACATAATGATTTTCTTTTGGTCCCAATTATCCTCACCCTTATTTTGAGTACTTTTAAAAACTATTAATGTGGTTTAGAAGGGATTTTATGTTAGAGTGTTTGATAGTTACTTTGCACATCTTATTCCCTTTCCCATTCTTCTTTATATTTTTTTTAACATTCGGCTTGGTATCATCACAAGTCAAAACATAGCATTATTAACTTTCGTCAGCAAACAACAAAGTGCTGGAGGAACTCATCACCGCATCTGTGGAGAGAATGGACAGACAAAATTTTGGGTCCTGATCCAAAAATTAATCGGTCCATTCCCTGCACAGATGCTGACTTCTTCCATATAACCTTCCCATTCTCCCGCCCCCACCTCTCCTCTGTAGGGAAGGGATTGAAAGGGAATAAAAGGAATAAATCTTTCAAACACAGAATATGTGGAGCTGGAATTCACTACCTGAGTAGGTGGTGAAGGTAACGACACTCACAACGTTTAAGAATCTGGACAAGCACTTGAATTAGAAGTCAACAAAGTGCTGATAACTGGGTTAAGTATGGATGGGGTAGTTGATGGTCAGCATGGACAAAGGTGGGCCAAAGGGCCTATTTCTGCATTGTATGACTGTATGTCCATGTGATTATTAGTCTTCTGCATGTTCAAACAAGCAATGATAAAGTAGATATCAGCTAATATTGAACAAAAATGCTCTGATGGGTCCCTTTTCCAAGTCTCAATGGAGACAAATGAAACGGGTGTAAAATTGAGTAGTTACACTGCCATGCCGATATTGGTAGAAACAAAAGTTACACTGAACATTTTCTGGTACATTTTATACACACATGAATTGTACTTTTGTCACTTACCAAGACTAATATGTTGTTTGGCTTCCAGCACAACTTTGTCCTTCTGTTGTCGGTGATACACTTGAATCGAGATCCTGGCTCTCCAGCACCCAAGGGCCTTCATAAAGGTAAAGCCACATAACCATCACCATGTACCCTTCCCACAACTGCTTAGAAGACAACTAATCAGAAAACTTACAAAACATCACTGCACACTTGTACACACTCGAAAGTTAAAACCTAGCTTTAATCTGTTATTTACAAGACGGAATGAAAATCTGTGACCAAAGTCATTGCGTACAGATAAAAAGTTGAAGGCTTCTGAACATCAGATTGTAGCTAGGTTTTAACTTTTCGGTGTTTGCAAGTGTACGGCGCCCACCACAGCGAGAAAGGATCATCTATTCTATTCATGTCCATGCACTCTCCTTTTCTAAAGATACTAACATTTGTTAAGTTTCCATGAGTGCTGACAACTTTCCTCCAATTCATATTTATGTCCAGGCAGTAAGTGGCTGCAGATGAGTCGGTCTCTGCTGAATCTGGTCAATGGGTTGGCAGTAGGACAGGTGGCCATTTTTTGCCCTTTCTGAACCATTATCAAAGTCTACATAAATGCCTCTGTGAGAGGTGCCAAGGCCATTTTAAACATCAACATTTCCATCTGAATAAAATGACAGCACAGATGGAATAATCAAGATGGAATAATCAACCATGGGATTTTTCTAGTGTCACCCAGTCCCACACTCTGCATTACAGATCACCCACTTGCTAAGAAAAAGCTATTTGCTAATAACAATGAGGCCATGGAAGGAAGCAGGAATTAAGTTGATGTTGTTCTCCTCCTACCAATCTAACAATAGAGTAGCACAAACAGAAGGAAGTTAGTAGAATTCATGTTGTGTGTTGTTTTCATGCAGAGGAGAAAACAGATTACCACAAATAATTACAATGAAACAAAAAAATTACTGAAACAAATACAAGTTAAAATCTGATGCAATCAATACTATAAAGAAAATGCAGATCTCTATCCTGTTATTCAACTCAAATTTCTTGAAGCCTTTTTTTGTAATGAAACGGAGCCATACCTTAGTTAAAAGTACATGGTGATAATGATGATCTGCTCCAACTGCTTTCCTGGCTTCATCAGTCAGTACATGTGTATTTTGTAACCAAGTGGAAAAATAAATTCTAGGTAAGAAAGACCAAGTCAATGAAAGAGCAAAGTTACATTCTACCACATGTAAATAATAAAATGGGAACAGGGGTACATCACTCTCTCACAAGCCAGTCCCACCATTCTATATAATCATGCTTGGTCTTCATAGAAACATAGAAAATAGGTGCAGGAGGAAGCCATTTGGCCCATCGAGCCAGCACCACCTTTCATTGTGATCATGGCTGATCATCCATAATCAGTAACCCGTGCCTGCCTTCTCCCCATATCCCTTGATTCCGCTAGCCCCTAGAGCTCTATTTAACTCTCTTTTAAATTCATCAAGTGAATTGGCCTCCACAAATTCAAACTCTCTGAGTGAAAAAGTTTTTTCTCACCTCAGTTTTAAATGGCCTCCCATTTATTCTTAGATGGTGGCCCCTGGTTTTGGACTCCCCCAACATTGGGAACATTTTTCCTGGTTGCTTCACCCTCTCCGATCAGCACCTCCCCTCAAGAATGGGATTAGCATTGTGTCATTCACAACGTGTTGAGGACCATATTTGCTGAGCTTGACTCATCCTCGGGGCCTGAGCTACAGGGAGAGGTTGAACAGGCCGGACTCTATTCTCTGGAGTGCAGGAGCCTGAGGGATGATCAGAAAGAGGTGTACAAAATCGAGAGAGGAATAGATTGGCTCGACACTTGTCCAGAGGAGGGGAAAATCGAGAAGCAGAGGACACAGGTTTCAGGTGAAGGGGGAAAGATTTGATAGGAATCTGAGGGGTAACCTAGAAACATAGAAAATAGGTGCAGAAGTAGGCCATTCTTCGTGCCAGCACCCCCATTCAATATGATCATGGCTGATCATCTAAAATCAGTGCCCCGTTCCGGCTGATTCCCTTTTAGGGCTAAAGGGTAGTCGAGGCAGGGACTATCACAAAGTTTTAGAAGCAATTAGACAGGAACATGGATAGGACAGGGTTAGAGGGATACGGGCCAAACGCAGGCAGGTGGGACCAGCGCAGATGGGGCACGCTGGTCGGTGTGGGCAAGTTGGGCTGAAGGGCCTGTTTCCACGCTGTATCACTCTAAGAGACAGGTCACCTTGTAGGTCTTGAGTCACGTAGACCAGGCTGAAGAAGGAGAACACATTTCCGCTCCTGAAGAGCACCAGTGAATCAGAAGAATTTAGTTCAGGAAGGAACTGTAGATGCTGGTTAAAACTCTCTATAGACACATTAGATTCCCCAGGCCTCTTATAACTCTTGTTTCCTGTAGTCCAGCTCCCTATTTCTCAACAATTCAAAAATTAACTTCTACTTCTTTAATATACTCCTAATAATCTTGGAGAGAATTCCAGAAATTTACCACCCCCTCTATAAGTAGCAGGAAAAATGAAGATTAAACATCAAGTGATGGTCAGGTCAACAGTACGAGGGACTGGTATGGATGTTAAACTACACCAAAGTTCAGAAATTACAGATCATTATCAAAATATCAAAACGGATAAAACAAAAATGCCCGATGAAATTTAAAATAGACCAAATGTAAAGTACACCACATCAGAAAGGACAATGGGAAGCAAATTGAGTGCATGTATGGTTCTTTAATAATTAACAATGAGGTTAAAATAACCATGGTTTAAATATTCAATGAACTGGAACATGGCAACATTTTAGAGGTCAATGTTTAGAAATAATATATATTTTAACAATTCAATCATTAAAACAGAACTCCTGAAATGATTTAGTTCTGCCATGTGAAATTTAATCCATGCAAGGTGCCCAGATTGTAATTTATAAAATAAATCTTCCAAATACAGAAACAAAGCATTGCAAAATTTTATTACCTCAAGAGATTGAATCTCCATTTATTTTCCTTCTCAACCACCTTATACAATATCTGCCGTGTGATTTGATGGTAAACCTAAATGAGAGAAACAGTCACAATAGAGGAAATGTGTAGGAAGGAACTGCAGATGCTGGTTTAAATCGAAGATAGACACAAAATGCTGGAGGGACAGGTAGCATCTCTGGAGAGAAGGAATGGGTGACTTTTCAGCCCGAATCGTCACCCATTCCTTCTCTCCAGAGATGCTGCCTGTCCAGCTGAGTTACTCCAGCATTTAGTGGCTATCTTCACAATAGAATAAATTCCTGGCTCACATCATGCCTCAAATATTTGATATTTAAATAAATATTGATTTAAACAAAGATTTGCAACAAGATAGAGCAGTCAATAGCATAGATAATAATATAAGAGGATGATAAGCCTGGACTTCATCCTCCAGCACCGAGACCGCAAGGGGACCTATGCAAGGATTTTGTTTGTGGACTTTAGCTCTGCATTTAACATCATTGTGCCAGAGCTACTACACTCCAAACTCTCCCAGCTGACTGTGCCTGAACCCCTCTGTCAGTGGATCATCAACTTCCTGACAGACGGGAAGCAGCACGTGAAGCTGGGAAAGCACATCTCGGACCCGCAAACCCTCAGCATAGGAGCACTGCAAGATTGCGTGCTCTCCCCTCTTCTTTACTCTCTCTACACCAACGAATGCACCTCCAGACTCCTCTGTCAAGCTTCTCAAGTTTGCGGATGACACAACCCTGATTGGACTGATCCAGGATGGGGAGGAATCTGCCTCGACAGGAAGTGACACAGCTGTCGTCCTGGTGCCATCGCAACAGCCTGGAGCTCAATGCTCTTAAGACAGTGGAACTGATTATAGACTTTAGGAGAGCTCCCCCTCCCCTCTCCCCACTCACCATCATCAACACCACAGTCACATCTGTGGAGTCATTTAAGTTCCTTGGAACCATTATCACCAAGGACCTTAAATGGGGAGCCACCATTGACTCCACAGTCAAAAAGGCCCAACAGAGGATTACAGAGGATGTACTAAGCTGCCGCAAGCTGAGGAAACACAATCTGCCACAGGCAATGATGGTCCAATTCTATACTGCCATCGTTGAGTCCATCCTCACCTTCTCCATCATGGTCTGGTTTGGCTCAGCCACCAAGCACAACATCCGGAGGCTGCAACAATTCGTTCGATCAGCTGAGAAGGTTGTTGGATGCAACCTTCCCCCAATTGACGAACTGTACACTGCAAGGGCCAGGAAGCGAGCGGATCAGATCATCTCTGACCCCTCTCACCCGGGCCACAAACTCTTTGAAGCACTTCCCTCTGGCGACTCCGGACTGTCAAAGCAGCCACAGCCAGACATAAAAATAGCTTTTTTTCCGCGAGAAGTAGCTCAACTCAATAACCAAAAGTCTGTAGTCTCTTTTTGCCCTGGTTTATTTCACTCACATGTTTAAACCATAATGTGTATTCTTAATGTTTTAATGTTTTATGCTTTATTCTTAAATGTTTACCGTATGTTCGTGTGGTTACTTGCGAGCGTAGCATCACGGCACATTCCTTGTATGTGTACATACCAAGCCAATAAACTTATTCATCATTCATTCATTCATTCTGCTTTAACCTCACTCAACACGTCAATTTTCCCACCCATAACCGTGGGCACATTCTGGACCTTGTCTGCTCCACTGGACTAAATCTACATCACTTCTCTGGCTCCGACCCCACCCTCTCTGATCACTTAGCCATCACCATGTCTGTCAACATTCCCACCCCAGCTCCAAAGCAAAAACGCAAAATCAACTTCCGTAAGCTGAACTCTGTTTCACCTACCTCGCTCTCATCCTCCCTCTCTGAAATAATGTCCACCTCTCCCTTCGTTGAACTCCACAGCCCCTCTGACCTCACTGACTACTACAACCGCACTCTCTCCTCCTGCCTCGACCAGCTTGCACCTATAAAAACCAAAACAGTTTCCTTCACCCACTCTGCTCCCTGGTTTACCCCTGAACTCCGCGTGATGAAAACTCATGCCCGCCAACTTGAAAGACTCCGCAACAAAACAGGTCTCACAATTCACTCCCAAGCCTACAAAGACCACATGCAGCACTACAAAGATGCCCTCTCCCGCGCCCACTCCACCTACTACTCTCAAATAATTCACTCTGGCTCCGGAAACCCAAAAACACTCTTCTCTACAATAAACAAACTCCTCAGCCCCCTGGACACCATCTCCCAATCATTCACAGTTGACAAATGCACCACTTTCCTTTCATTCTTCCAAAGCAAAATAGACAACATCTACAGCACCTTAACCACCAACGCACCTGCTCCCCCTCAAACCACCTGCCCCCCCTTATCCTGTCAGCCCCTGCCTCAATTCTCCCCAATCTCCACCACCGATCTCTCTGACCTCTTCACAGGAATAAAAACTGCCACCTGCTCTCTGGACCCCATCCCCTCCAGCTTTGTCAAGACCTGCCTTCCTGCTCTCTCTCCACTTATCACTGCAACAATAAACTCCTCCCTGTCCACTGGCATCGTCCCGCCATCCCTCAAAATCGCTGCTGTCACCCCCATTCTGAAAAAACCTGGTCTAAACCCTGACACCCCAAACAACTTCAGACCAATCTCCAACCTACCCTTTCTGTCCAAAGTTTTGGAACGTGCTGTAGCTTCCCAACTCAAATACCACCTCTCTACCAATAACCTGTATGAAACTTTCCAATCCGGATTCCGCTCAAACCACTGTACTGAAACTGCGCTCCTCAAAATCACAAACGACATTCTCCTCTCCTCCGACGCTGGCAACCTCAACATCCTCATCCTACTTGACCTCAGCGCCGCCTTTGACACCATAAATCACTCCATTCTCCTCACCCGACTTGAAACCTCCCTTAACATCACCGGCACAGCCCTATCCTGGTTCAAATCTTACCTCTCTGACAGACACCAGTTCATCTCCATTAACAACTGTAAATCCCCCACCGCTCCCCTCCCCCAAGGTGTCCCCCAAGGCTCAGTCCTTGGCCCCCTCCTCTTCATCCTCTACCTGTTCCCCCTTGGTCAATTAATCCGCCGTCATGGTCTCAACTTCCACTGCTTCGCCGATGATATCCAGCTAGTCATCTCCACCAAGTCAATCTCCCCCACCACACACTCTACACTGACAAACTGCATCACTGAAATAAAATCTTGGCTTCAATCAAATTTCCTCAAACTCAATTGCAACAAATCTGAAATCATCATCATTGGTCCAAAAACACTCACCAAATCCACCCAAAACTTCATCCTCAACATTGAGGGTCTCCCAGTATCCACCTCACCTCACATCCGGAATCTTGGAATCATCTTTGATCAAGCCCTCTCCTTCGACAAACACATCAAACACATCACAAAGACAGCCTTCTTCCACCTCAAAAACATTGCCCGTCTCCGTCCATCCCTCTCCTCCACAGCTGCAGAAACCCTCATCCACGCCTTCATCACCTCCCGTCTGGACTACTGCAACAGCCTCCTCTATGGCGCACCCTCAAAAATCATCAGTAAACTTCAATACATTCAAAACTCCGCTGCCCGTCTACTCACCCACACCCCGATCTGTGACCATATCACCCCCGTCCTTTATAAACTCCACTGGCTCCCCATCCCCCAGAGAATCCAGTACAAAATCCTCCTCATAACCTACAAAGCCCTCCATAACCTGGCCCCATCCTACCTGACCGACCTCCTCCACAGGCACACTCCCACCTGCACCCTCCGCTCTGCTGCTGCCAATCTCCTATCCCCCCACATCCGGACCAAACTCAGATCCTGGGGGGACAGGGCTTTCTCCATCGCTGCTCCCACCCTATGGAACTCACTACCCCAAAACGTTAGAGACTCCTCCACACTCACCACATTCAAAACATCGCTGAAGTCTCACCTGTTCAGTACTGCCTTCAACCACTGAAGGTCACCTCACCTTCTGTTTCCTTTCTCTGTTCGTTTATTTATTTACTTATTTATCTATTTATTAATTTCCCTATGTTCTCTAAATCTCTGTAAAGCGTCTTTGAGTATATGAAATGCGCTATATAAATAAAAATACATTATTATCATTCATAATAACATCTATTACAAGAACATGGCTTGCAAGGTGACCAGGACTGGGTGCTCAATATTCCAGGTTATACACTGTTCTAAGAGAACAGGCCAAAGGGGAAAAGAGGTGAGGTAGTGTTGTTCAACAAGCAAGGTATTAGAGCAGTACTGAATTGTGAATCAAAGGCAGTGGATAGTCATGTGGAATTGGTTTGAGATGAAATGAATAGCAGTGGAAGGAACTGGACGGCACAGTGACGCAGCGATAGAGTTGCTGCCTCACAGCACCAGGGACCCAGGTTTGTTCCTGACCACGGGTGCTGTCTGCACAGAGTTTGCACGTTCCCCCTGTGAACATGATAGCTTTCTACAGGTGCACCGGTTTTCTCCCACACTCTAAAGACATACAGGTTTGTAGGTTAATTGGCTTCTGTAAATTGTCCTTAGTGTGTAGGATAGAGTTAGTGTATGGGATGATCGCTGGTCGGTATGGACTCAGTGGGTTGAAGGGCCTGTTTCCATGTTATATCTCTCTAAAGTAAAAGTAAAGAAGACAAAGGTGGGAGTGGTCTATCAACCCCCAAAATGTGACATCTTAGTAGGTCAGAGCATTCATGGGAAAATATCAAGGGTATGTTTCAAGGTAACATTTAATCTAGATATTGATTGGATGAATCAAACTGGCAAGGACATTCGTGAAGAATTTGTGGAATGCGCCAGGGGTTGCTGTTTAGCGTAGTACATTGCAGAGCCTACTAGGAAACAGGCTTTTTAAAATTTGGTCATGCATTGAGGGATTAATGAGGGATCTTGTGGCTAAAGATCCCCTGGAGGGTAATGACCACAATATGACAAAATTATAATGCTATGAAGGAGAAATTGTCCAAGGTAGGCTGGGTAAATAGCTAAGAGGCAAGTTAGTAGATGAACTTTCTTCTCATCACCTCAATTAGGCAGTAAGCAAACTTAGTTTTACTCATCATTTGAAGTGTTTTGGGGTATATGCATGTTCCCAGCAGAACAATTTATTAGTCCCATTTTCCCTCTTTTTATTACTCCATTTTATTACTCTGTAGCCCTGCAACTTGTTAGTACCACAATGGGAGAATATTTTGGAATACTAGATACAGCTGATCCCCTCTTGTGAGGCAACAGCTCCACCACCTGTGTCACTGTGCCACTGTTCAGAACACTACTTTCAAAATATTGCACCACGAAAACTCAAAAAGGAGCCCGTATATTATTCCTAAAAAAAAGAATCAAAGAGGAGCAAATAAAAAGTATTCCCAAATTTGATCCAAACTCTGCCACACTCCAAAGAGTCAATGAAAAGTCACCTCCTCAATATAGACATCAAATGCATGTCATCCCCAGGTTACAACATAGTTCCGTTCCTGAAAATTGTTTACAACCAGAATAGTCTGCAAGTCGGTATGTGGCTGCCAATCAATACGTTCAAATAAAAACATGGGCCAACCAAAGGCAACATGTAGATAAACCAGGGCATTGAACTCAAACATTCAGATTTCTTTACAAGATGCAAACACATTGCTGTAAACCAAGTTTCCTCACAGAATATGATATCTGCAGCAACTGACAAATCTATACGCTTCTTCAGACTGAAGAAGGGTCTCGACCCGAAACGTCACCCATTCCTTCTCTCCCGAGATGCTGCCTGACCTGCTGAGTTACTCCAGCATTTTGTGAATAAATCGATTTGTACCAGCATCTGCAGTTATTTTCTTATACTGACAAATCTATACATCTGGTCTCATATCATATCATATATATACAGCCGGAAACAGGCCTTTTCGGCCCTCCAAGTCCGTGCCGCCCAGTGATCCCCGCACATTAACACTATCCTACACCCACTAGGGACAATTTTTTTTAAACATTTTACCCAGCCAATTAACCTACATACCTGTACGTCTTTGGAGTGTGGGAGGAAACCGAAGATCTCGGAGAAAACCCACGCAGGTCACGGGGAGAACGTACAAACTCCTTACAGTGCAGCATCCGTAGTCAGGATCGAACCTGAGTCTCCGGTGCTGCATTCGCTGTAAAGCAGCAACTCTACCGCTGCGCTACCGTGCCGCAAATGCTTGCTTGTATTAACGAGCTGTCCAAACGTTGGGTATTCGTAACCGGGGAGGCCCTGTACCAATGTGTGGTATTCGAAATCCCGAACTGTTTTCTTGACATTATATGGAGTTCAAATCTAGATTAAACTACCAACTGTGTTTTTATACAACTCAACAGTAAAACTTGCCCTCATTTGGCATCCATTATTGAAATTCTGCAGTGAGATTGCAGTACCTGTCACTCACCTTCCATCCATTTAAAGTTTTGCACAGCAATACCCGATGAAAATGGACATCAGCACACAGCTGCTTCTTCCACTTCTCCTGCTTTCTCTGCACATACTGAAAAAATGGAAATTGCAGAAATATATGATACACGAATGTTGAATTCATCAACTTAATTTCTGACATTTTTTGATGGACAATAACAGAGTCTTGGCTTCCCTACCTCATTTTCCAAATACTTTACATCGTTCAATAATAACAGAAAGTGCTGGACTTACTCACCATAGCAAGCAGCTTTTGGGAAATGATATACAATTAACATTTCAAACTGATAACGTTCAATTAAAACTAAAAAGATGTTTTATCTTTAACTCTAGCAAGAAACATTGAACAGGGCAAATGGAAAGAACAAAAGGGAATGTCAGCAATGTCAGCAGAGACTGGTTATGAAACTCAATAAATCCAGTCTCCCAAGCAACCTTGACCTACTGCAGTTCGCCTACCGCCAACACAGCTGATGCCATCTCCCTGGCCTAACACTCATCCCTGGATAAGAGACACACCTACATCAGACTTCTATTCATAGTCTGCTTTTAATACCATTATCCCATCCAAACTCATCACCAAACTTGTGGAACATGGAGTCAGCACTCATCTCTGTAACTAGATCCTCCTTCTCTCCAGAGATGCTGTTTGTCCCACTGAGTTACTCCAGCATTTTGTGTTTATTCACAAAATGCTGGAGTAACTCAGCAGGTCAGGCAGCATCTCAGGAGAGAAGGAATGGGTGACGTTTCAGTTCAAGACCCTTCTTCAGACTGATGTCAGGGGGGCAGGACAAAGGAAGGATATAGGTGGAGACAGGAAGTTAGAGGGAGAACTGGGAAGGGGGAGGGGAAGAGAGGGACAGAGGAACTATCTAAAGTTGGAGAAGTCAATGTTCATACCGCTGGGCTGCAAGCTGCCCAAGCGAAATATGAGGTGCTGTTCCTCCAATTTCCGGTGGGCCTCACTATGGCACTGCAGCTTGCAGCCCAGCGGTATGAACATTGACTTCTCCAACTTTAGATAGTTCCTCTGTCCCTCTCTTCCCCTCCCCCTTCCCAGTTCTCCCTCTAAACTTCCTGTCTCCACCTATATCCTTCCTTTGTCCCGCCCCCCTGACATCAGTCTGAAGAAGGGTCTCGACCTGAAACGTCACCCATTCCTTCTCTCCTGAGATGCTGCCTGACCTGCTGAGTTACTCCAGCATTTTGTGAATAAATACCTTCGATTTGTACCAGCATCTGCAGTTATTTTCTTACACCAGCGTTTTGTGTCTATCTTTCTCTATAAACTAGCATCTGCAGTTCCTTCCTATACTGTTGCATATTTGTCATTCAAAACTTGTTTTATGGAATTAGTTCTGGGTTTTTTTTACAAATAATTTATTTTCAATTTAAAGTTGGAGACAAATTGGTAGATTCTGGCTGTGTGTATGTAACTAGACTTTGGTTAAAAATAAAAAGTAAATTTATCAGAAGAAACCAACAAACAAAAATAAATGGGCTCTCATTGTCTTTCTATAATCAAATGATGTTTAGCATACCAAATTAAACAGAAAATAGGTGCAGGAGGAGGCCATTTGGCCCTTTGAGCCAGCACCGCCATTCATTATGATCATGGTTGATCATCCACAATCAGTAACCTGTGCCTGCCTTCTCCCCATATCCCCTGTTTCCACTATCTAACTAAGTACAGCTCATTGAGACTCAGATCCATTTGGTTTTATTTAATTCAAGTTGAATTGCTACTTCATGACATAGAACCACTTGAGTAAGTCTAATTTCTTACCTGCTGCCAAGCACTCCAGGTCCTAAGCAAACAAAACTTGTACCGATGCCTTATGGCTTGTATTTCTTTGTCTCGTCTGAAGCAAAAAATTTAAAAAAACAAGAATAATTAAAATTATACCAATCTCTGGTCTCCAGCAAATTATATTTATATATGAATTCATTCAAAATTGCATGTAAGGCATCACCAATGTATGCTTGCCATCATAGCTTAGGCATAGAATATAAGAGTCTCAACCCGAAATGTCACCCATTCCTTCTCTCCAGAGATGCTGCCTGACCTGCTGAGTTACTCCAGCATTTTGTGTCTCCATTATTTACCATATTGGTACCAACACAGCATCCTGTTATAATTTAAAATTGTGAAAGTACTTCAAATAATTTTGATCAATACTAGGTCTGGTGATAAACTAGTAGACTTGAACTCTTAAGCATGTCAATCTAGTTCTGAAGATGATTAATGAGGTGAAAGAGTGAAGTTCCATAGTTAACGATCAAAGCAAACAGCGCAACATTGTTTATAAATATGTTGACAGGTAAAGATAAAGGAAATGAGCAACACTGGGATAATGAAACAAGCAGGCACATGGCGTGTTTTTGTGAAAGATAAATTTTAACACTGATCACTCAGGATCAACAACCTGTTTCTTGTACGTTTGTCTTCACTATACAAACCAAATTTCAAGGGATTTAGTTTGCAATTATTCTGCTGAGTGTGCAGTCCAGAGGGCTTTCCGATTCTGTTACTCACTTATGCTTGGTTTTAATTTTTGTTTATTAATGTTCCTGTGTAGGTTAATTCGCTTCTCCAAAATTGCTGCTGGTGTGTAGGACATGGAACTAATGTATAGGTGATCTGTGATCGGCGCGGACTCGATGGGCTGTTTCCACGCTGGATCTCTAAACTATACTAAATATCAATCCGACCATCAGCTCAGATAATTCCACATTGGATAATAACCTCCAAGTTATTTTGCACGTCCATATTGTACCACAATATTAATTTACACACAGTCATTAAGGCCCAAATATTTACTTGGTTCAACTATGGAAACATTAAATAAAGTCCAGTGATTTCATACCCTGCTTTTTGGTCTGCTGCAGACTTTCTCCAAAATAGAATAAATTTAAGCAGCAATTGACGCCTAAAAAAATCTTCAGCAGTAGCCTCTTTCTCTCTCTCCTCCAGGCAGTCAGTGGTCCGGATATGCCAGCAACACCAGTAATGAAGTAACATGCGTTGATCAGAATGAATCACTGCCTGTGGTAATGGAAATGTGTCCATTAATTATTTTAATAAAACCCAATGAAGTAACCCAGTGCAGGAGCAGCAATTATATTGTCATCAGAATAAAACTCCAGTCTTTTAACAAATTTAATTTCACAGCAAAATGAAACTATTTCTGAACTGATCATTGTGGCAATGCAGGGAAACATAGCAACTACTGGCAGACAGCAAGAACCTAAAAATATCTATTCAATCAGTTACTCTGTTTTACTGTTATTACGGGAATAAATATTAGTTAAGACACAATTTCTTAAATACCATGCAAGACCTTTAAAGTCACTTCAAGAGGTCCCATTTTAATACTTCATTGAAAAGGCAGTATCTCACAATCTCTTGAAACTTCATTCACATGTCAATATAACCCATGTGTCTGCGGCTATAACCTCCGACAACCTTTTAGCAGTCAGTTACATATATGCAATCTATGTTTAATTACGGCCAACAGATTAGCTATTTGCTCCGGTGGAACTAAGACATTTTGAGAAAACAGGATTGTTCAAATTTATTTTATTATCATTAATTATGATCAACTCATCCAAGAATCTGTTATATTCACCAGTCTCTCTGCTAGTCGATTCTCACGATGATGATCCATCATTCTCCACCAAAAATAAAAAGACAATCTCTGCAATTTCTCCCTGCAAAGCAATATTATTAATTGATAAAGAATATGTTAACAGATAGTCTCACAGATTTTATTTGTAAGTTATTCATTTTTCAGGATCTGCATATCATTCGGCAAGACCAGCATTTATTGCCCATTCCTTACTGCTCGTAGAGGTGATGGGAGTTTCTGAAAAAACGCAGTCTTCCTGGTGAAATTTCAGGCACAGCGGTGTTGCTGGGATTTGGACCCAGCGACAATGAATGGCCGTGACATTCTCCAAATCAGGAAGCTGTGCAATTTAAAGGAAACTTGCTGGTGGTGTGGTGTTGCTTGGTATTGCTGCTTTTGTCCTTATTGGTGATGGAGGTTGCAGCTTTGAACATGCTATCAAGGAGCCCAGGCAAGTAACTGCACATGGCACATTATGCACACCAGTTGTGCAGGAAATAAATGTTGAGAATGGTGGATGGGTGTCAGTAAAGCTGATGCTTTGCCCTGGATTGTATTAAGTTCCAGCTCCTGTAGGAGCTGTCTCACTCAGGCAAATGCAATGTCTTCCATTATACTCCTGACATACCTTATAGATAGTAAAAAGGTTTGAATGTATCAGGAGGCGAATTACTCACTGCTTCTCACCTGCTTTTGTGATACATGGCTGGTCAAGTTATTGGTGCCCCAAGGATATTGGTGGTGGGTGACTCAGTAACACCAGTGATTGTCAAGGATAAGTCATTTGATCTCTCTCTTGCATCCCTTGCATCAGTGAGCAGATTATTGTCAGAACCACATGACGGTATGATCAATGACACCTTCATCATTTTGCAGATATCCAAGTAATTTGATTGGATGGTAATTAGTGAGATTGGATTTTTTGAAGAGGATACATCTGGACTACTATTTTTACAGGATAGATGCCAATGTGTTAACTGTATTCAACTTGGCTAACGGTGCAGCTCATTCCAGCTTGGCCAAAGGCATAGCTCATTCTGGAATGCAAGTCTTTTGTGTCACAGCTAAAATGTTGTCTGGTCCCATTGCCTTTGTATATCAAGTGGTCTCAATTTTCAAATGAAGTGAATGGAACTGGCCGATAACCAGTTCTATGATGGTGGTGACCCCAGGAGGAAGCCAAGATGAATTATTTGCTTTCCACATCTGGCTGAAAATGGCTGAGAATGTTTCATCCTTGCCTTTATGACAGTCACATGCTGGGCCCCACATCATTGAGAATGAGAATGTTTAGACCTCACCCCTCTTTAGCTGTTCAATCACAATTATTTGTAGAGCTTTGATCAGATACACTGGCTATGATAATGCTAACCACCACCCAGAACATTCAATAGTGGAAAGGGTAAACATGAAAAACAAAGCCATTCTTCGCACCCAGTGTTTGGACGGTACCTGTGAAATAGCCATGCAGTCTCCTTCATTTGATTCAGCTGTTTCTTCTCACTCACATACAACTTCCACCTTTCCAGATAAAAAGGCAACAGCATCCTACTGTAGTGAGCTATAGCCTTTTTATCTTGAATCTACAACAATAAAGTAACTGCATTAAACATAGAGGTCACAAACAATCAGTAACATTATCTACTCAGCCCCTCGATCTCCAATTGGGCATCAGTGGCTTCAAAACAAGTAACAACAGTAAACGACAGAACATAAATGAAATTTCACAAGGACAATATTCTATCCGTATTTGAATGAAGCACATGTGAAGGGAATCTCAATTCTCCCATCATTAAAATAGCATTTGGAAAGTTTTGCAGTACATGTTCAGTTTCTGATGAACATGTATGTACAGCACAACCAAGCCCACAACCCAACTCTCTCTGGAAGCTTAACTCGGAGGATAGTAATGTATGCATATCAATAGAGACAATACTGAAGGAGTTGATAGTAACAGAGCAGCAGATGTCTAGTAATAGCAAGCTCCCAAACAATCTATAAAACGGCCCATACTGGCGTCAAGGGAAAACATGAGCGATCAAAAATGTTGTATTTCAAAAGAAAAAATGAAAAGCAGTCACATTAAAACATAGAAACAAGGAACTGCAGATGCTGATTTACAAAAATAGATAAAGTGCTGGAGTAAATCAGCAGGTCAGGCAGCATCTCTGGAGGCAGAGGTCTCCAGAGATGCTGTCTGACCCACTAAGTTACACCAGTCACATTAAAGCATAATTATTAGAACGAGTAGGCAACCCAACCCTTTAGGTCTGTTCCACCATTCATCAAAATCATAGCTTATCTTCAATGTCAGCTCCACTTTCCCGCGTTATCCTCACATCCCTTAACTCTCTCAAAATCGTGAAATCTGTTGATCTCAATGACTCGGCCTCCACAGGCTTCCAGGATTGAAACCAAAAATGTCACCACCCTTTAAATGAAAAAAAATCTTAATCTCATTCCAAAATGGTGTACCCCTTGAGATCGTGTATCCTTAACCACGGAAACCCCTTTTCTGCATTTATCCTGTTGTGCCCTGTTGGAATATTTTAAATTTCACAAAGATCACTTCTCATCCTTCTAAATTCAAGACAATATGGGCCTAGTCTACTTTGTCTCACTTCATGTAACAAACATGTCTTCCCAGTGTGCACAAAACATATAAAAAGTGGGTACAAAGCATAAAAACACATGGATGTTTTCTAGTCCCTTGC
This sequence comes from Rhinoraja longicauda, assembly GCF_053455715.1. Taxonomy (NCBI): domain Eukaryota; kingdom Metazoa; phylum Chordata; class Chondrichthyes; order Rajiformes; family Arhynchobatidae; genus Rhinoraja; species Rhinoraja longicauda. Next base: position 14,145,451 of record NC_135977.1, read on the forward strand.
TTTTCATCATATATATAAATGACTTGGACAGATGTGGGCCATAGTTAAGATGATCACCAATGATGTCAAAATTGGCCATGTGACTGACAGTGAATAACAAGGTGGGGATAAGAGTGCCAAATGAAATTCAGTCGGAACAAATATTTGGAGAGGAAAAACAGGATTAGAGAATTGGAGGTGATAGAAATGTTGGAGGATGATGTGTTGGATGCAGAGGCTGGTGGGGCGAAAAGTGAGGACCAAGAGAACTCTTGTCCTTGTTGCATCCTGGGGAGAGGGAGCAAGAACAGAACTACGGGACACACATGACACGCAGGCGAGGGATCCACCTATGACAGCTGGGGGGAAACCACATTCACTAAAGAGGGAGGACATCTGGACAAGGGTTTCTTGCCATTATTTGCATGATATAAAAGGCAAGAGTAAAGTGATCACGCTAGAAGTATGTAAAACTAAAGTGAAGGTACTGTGCACAGATCTGGTCAGCACACTTCATAGAGGATGATAAGGACATCATCAGGACTGCATAATTAGCCTTGGAAGAAAATTCTCTCAGGAGACTGAGGGAGGTTTAATTGAGGTATGTAAATTCTCTGTAATATCTGAGGTTGAGGGGAGACCTGATAGAAGCAGAACTTTAAGTTGAGAAGGGCAAAGTTTAAAGGAGATGTGCAAGGCAAATTATTTTTTTACATAGAGAATGCAGGGTACATGGAATATGCTGCTAGGGGTGGTTTCGGTGGCAGATAAGATAAGGGCATTTAAAAGCCGTTTATATAGGCATATATATGCAGGGAATGGAGCCATATGGATTTTGTGCAGGCAGAGTTTAGCTTTGCATCATGTTCGGCACAGATATCATGGGCCGAAGAGTCTATTCCTGTGCTGTACTATTATACGTTTTTTACATAGGCCCAAAACAATGTGAAGCAAGCTGATTGTAATCCATCTCTGCTTCTACCATTCTGCTGATAAAGCAGGTACGTTGCAAAGCATGTACAAACTAGTCTCCTAAGACCTCTTTTTCTGTACTATTATTAAACAAAAATGAAACAATGTTGAACCATTCATGTCATGAGATCAGCAATTTAATCAGGCAATTAGAAACCACAGGAGTAATTTTAAATATCAGCGTGCAACTATGAATAAAGAAACACTTTAGCAGCATAATTCAGTTGAGACACTTTCACAAGCTGAAAATTAATTACTTTTCACAACAGTTCCTTGTTACTTCCAAAGTTGTCAAATTGCAGTCAAGAAGAGTAACAAAGAATGAAATGGTCTCTTTCAAACACTTGCTACCTCTAGATCTGGTTAATCCAATGCATTTCCTAGCTGGCCTCCTTCATCCTGTTCTCCATAAACTCAAGGTCATCGTCAATTTGTTATTCTTGAACAAACTTGCACTAAGTACTATGCATACCTCACACCATGCGTCTTCTAACTCTTGGTTAAGCAAAATTTCAATTTGAAAAATCTTATTCCTCATGGTCTTGACCCTCCTAAACTCAGTAATCTCCACAAGCCCTGAAGACTGCAGAATAAACTATATTCCTCCAATTCCAGTCTCCTGCTCAACTCTGAAGTTAACTGCAGCATGACTGATTATGCCTTCAGCTGCGAAGACCCGAAGCACTAGAATTCCTTCCAAATCCTCAGTTTCTAATTGAAAAGCAAAACCTATTGACCCTGAAAATCTGAAAGATCAACAGAAAATACTGTAAATACTCAACAGGTCAGACAGTAACTGTTGAGAATAATTAGAGATAACCTGTCAGGTGAATGATCTTTCATCACGGATGGGGATCTAACATTTTCGGCTTTTACCAAAATCTCTCCTCCTCTAAGATACGCCTTAAAACCTACTTTTGATTATGTCTTTAGCCACACCCTTTTGTAGCTCTTCATCAATTTTTTGTTTGATTATCTTGGAACATACACATTTAATTCACTATATGCTTGAACCACTATAAAAGTGCTATATAATACAGAGGTAGCACAATGGCAGAGCTAAATGAGCTCCTGCCTCACAGCTCCAGCAATCACTGCCTGCATGGTTGACATAGTCTCTCTAAGACTGCTTGGGTTTCGTCAATGCACTCTGGTTTTCTTGCACATCGTAAAGGCTTACAGGTTGGTGGGTGAATTGGCCACTGTAAATTGCTCCTGGCACATGAGTCAGTGGTAGAATATGAGTGAGTTGATGAGATAGTGAGAAAATTAAAATTGGATTGAAGGGCGACACAGTAGCGCAGCAGTAGAGTTGCTGCCTTACAACCCCAGACACCCGAGTTTGATACTGACTACCGGTGCTGTCTGTACGGTATTCGTACGTTCTCCCTGTGACCGCGTGGGTTTTCTCCAGGTGCACCAGTTTCCTCCCGCACTTCAAAGACGTGCATGTTTGTAGGTTAAATGGCCTCTGTAAACTGTCACCAGTGTGTGTGTATAGGGTAGTGTTTGTGTACGGGATGATCGATGCGGACTGGGTGGGCCAAAGGGCCTATTTCTGCCCTGTATCTCTAAAGTCTAAAGATTAGTGCGGGATTGATTTAAAATAGGTGTGATCATGGAGGGCTGAGGTGTATGATGCTATCACACTAAATAGAAATTCATTAAAGTTCAGGATAAATTTGGCTTGTCACTTGTTTTTTTAATTTTAAGAAAATACCAACTGTCCTGTAGAGAACTAGGAATTGGCCGGAGGTAGGAATTGGCCCAGATAGCATGGAGGAAATAGGTTAAAGGAATGGGACAGAAGTAAAGATAAAGGAAAATACATCTCCAGGGACCACATGTGACCATGGCAAGCCCAGGGATTGATGCAATGAAGGGCTTGGACCCCAAGGACTTCAATCAAAACTGGCCTACATAGTAGCCTAGAATGTGGCTAGGATAGAGAAAGGGGTGTGGGAGGTGAGGAGGATGGTACGAGGGTCAGAAAGTGAGAGAGACGTCTAATAAATTTATATCAGACAGCAAGGAATATGAAAGATAAAGAGCACAATCTAGTGTAGGGCAAAAGCAGATCCATGCTCACAAAAATAGTTCTCTTTTGAATTATATTAAATGGTTTAAATCTTCATGTTAAAAAAAGTTTAAATATCACAAATCTGGGTTTTGTCTGAAAAGAATGTTCAAGTGGTAGGGCTTAAATGTCCTATTATATTTTATAGCTTAAAATTAACTGAAAGCTGGATATTCAATCCAACATCTTTACAATATAATTGCCTCAAAACCAGACAGGGTAGTGCTTCAATGTGCTGGACCACTGGAAATACTGTGCAGACTTGCTCTCAACATTCCTGTTCACAATGACATCCTTAATTCCTCACCTCATAGTATTTCCTCTCTTGAATGTGTTTTATCCAGTAGTGTAGAGATTTCTTCAACAATACTTTCCTAGCACAAACAGATGTAATTGTTTCAGTAAAATTAGTTTTATGAAGCAGGTTTGAAGACACAAGTCATATCAACATTTATGAAGAACTTAAAACACATGAAAAGCTAATTCTGATCTCCCAATCTACCTCATTGCAGCCCTTGCACATTTTTTATCTGCACTTTCTCTGTCGCTGCAACACTAAATTCTGCACTCAGTTTCCTTTCCCTTTTTACCACAACCTGTTGTCCTCATGTATACTTTGGCCCCATAGCAGAAGCATACACGTCACGGGGCTGGAAACTGGAAGTGTCCCGAGCTAATTCTGCTACCACGATCATCTACTATACAAGTGATGGCTCCTACTCATTGTCGCCGGAAGCTTGCGCCCTTTTCAGGATGGACGATGACAGTCATGTAACATTTGAAACATGGATGATGGACACGAGAGAAGATGTATACTTTGAATGTACTTATATATTGCATGATTGGCCTAGGTAGCACGCAAAACAACGTTTTTCACTGTATCTTCATATACAGTACATGACAATAATAAACCAGAAATCAGAAAATTAAGGTATCATAATTGGTAATCTGTTACAAAGATGACCCTTGCCTTACCATCAGAGCCTCCATGTATTTATCTGGCATGAAATTACACTATTCATAATAATAATAATATTCATTTATTGTCATTGCAACGAGTACAACGAAATTAAAAAATAGCCAATCCAGACGGTGCGTACAAACATATATGCAATAAATGCAAAAACAAATAAATACATAAATACAATTATATTAAGTACAAGATTTTTTAACGGTGTTGCCTAGTGCAAAGGTAGTGTTCAGTTCTCGTATGGCCCTGGGGTAAAAACTGTTCTTAAGTCTGTTTGTTCGGGATTTGATCGACCTGAAACGTCGACCAGAGGGCAGATGAACAAACAGACGGTGGCCGGGGTGGGATGGATCTTTTATTATTTTGCCTGCTCTACTGAGGCAGCGTAGGCTGAACAGGTGCTCCAGGGAGGGCAGTGAGCAGCCGATGATCTTCTGGGCCGTCGTGATGACCCTCTGAAGGGCCTTCCTGTCCTTTTCTGAGCAGCTGGCATACCATGTGGTTATACAGTATGCCAGCACACTCTCGATGGAGCAGCGATAGAAGGACAACATGAGCTTCTCCTGCAGGTTGGTTTTCCTGAGGATCCTCAGGAAGTGGAGTCTCTGCTGTGCCTTCTTTACTGTGGTGATGGTGTTGGTAGACCAGGTAAGATCCTCTGCGATGTGCGTACCCAGGAACCTGAAAGCGGGTACCCTTTCCACACAGACCCCATTGATGTAGAGTGGGTCGTATTCTACACTGTTTTTTCTAAAGTCAATTATAAGTTCCTTTGTTTTGGAGGAGTTCAGGACCAGATTGTTCACTGAACACCATGCTGCCAGCCTTTGGATTTCATCCCTATAGGCTGTCTCATCTCCTCCTGAGATGAGTCCAACCACAGTCGTGTCATCCGCGAACTTGATGATGGTGTTGGTGGGATGGGTGGGGGCGCAGTCGTGAGTGTAGAGGGAGTAAAGGATGGGGCTCAACACACAGCCCTGTGGTGAGCCGGTGCTCAGTGTAATGGTGGAGGAGAGGTGAGGGCCTATTTTGACGGTCTGGGGGCGGTTGGTCAGGAAGTCCTTGATCCATTGGCAGATGGTTTGGGAAAATCCAAGGTCGGAAAGTTTGGTGACCAGTCTGCTCGGGATGACCGTGTTAAAGGCAGAGCTGAAGTTGAGGAAGAGCATCCTCACATATCTCCCCTGGTGTTCAAGGTGGGTCAGTGCAGTGTGAAGAGCAGTGTCGATGGCATCCCCTGTAGACCTATTTGCTCTGTAGGCAAACTGGTGTGGGTCGAAGGTGGGTGGGAGGCTGGCTTTGATGTGCTGCAGGACCAGTCTCTCGAAGCACTTTGTGATGACCGGTGTGAGTGCTACCGGACGGTAGTCGTTAAGACCGCTGATGACAGACTTTTTCGGCAGTGGGATGATTGTGGCGGACTTCAGGCAGGGAGGGATGGTGGATTTTAAAAGGGACAGGTTGAAGATTTTTGTGAAGACCTCAGATAATTGGTCTGCACATTCCCTCAGCACTCAGCACACCATCGGGGCCTGCAGCTTTCCTGGGATTCACTGCTCTGAGCACGCGCTTAACATCATACTCCTGCACAGTGAAGGTGTTGCTGTCAGGTGCTGGAGAGGGTGTTATGTCTGCCACTGTAGCTTTCACCTCGAAACGAGCAAAGAAACAGTTAAGTTCCTCTGCCAGCGAGGCGTCGCCATCGGCAGTCGTGCGGTTGCTGGTCTTGTAGTTGGTGATGTGCTGGATGCCTTGCCATACCCGCCGTGGGTCATTGTTGGTAAAGTGGTCCTCAATCTTCCTCTTGTAGGACGCTTTGGCATCCTTGATGCCTCTCTTCAGAACAGACTGCATTCTGAGCTTGAGCGCAACCTTGTTTACATTGACTAAACCGGCAATGTGCAATCATAAACAGAAGTCAATGAAGATCGGATGGAGTAGTCACAAAGATTAATCAGCTGCAAAAGTGACATCATTTCACATGGTTTGAATGTGATGAACAGTGCTCCTAGGTATGAAGTTTAGGTCTCGGTGTACATCTGAGAATCAAGATTTCATAAAATATTCATTGTACCTTTATAAGGATGACAAAGTGGGTGTGCTCAAGAGAAGTACACAGCTTTCGGAATACAAATAACATTTTCACTTTCTCCCAACATCTGAAGATACTTCTGGCATGGAAAGTGAAGCATTTAAAATTCAATGGACATTAGAATACCTGAAGTGATTTTGGGCTTCTCTAGATAGTGACTGAAGCTCAAACTCCTCTTGCTTCTCCAAGCGTAGCTTCCACTGATTCCAGCACCTTTGCAGCATCTGTTCAAACAAGGCAAAATATGAGAACAGAAACGCAAACGCAGCTCCCAGTACAGATGTATTTATAGAACTAGTCTATTGAATGGGTCCAGGTACCACAGAGCAATCTAGTCACAAACATATTTATTAACTTGTTTAATCACAGGTGGACGCAAATACAATTCCCAATTGCTGCTCATTGGCATTAAATAACTCACTTAATTTAGGAGTTGGAGAATAAGACTGGTAGCAGATTTTTGATGGGCATAACATTGCTTCTCTTTCCCAAGGCCATGGGTTGAATAGTTGTGTTCCTGCCCCTGCTTTGCTTTATGAAGTAACGGGACAAACAAAGTTTTAAATTACACTCAAAATATATTCCAGAATTTGGTTGCAGTATATAATTCAGCTGCCTAAGCCGAGAGGATGTATCAAATTTAAAGTTTGTTTGATGGTTTTGCCTGTTTTACATCCAATTTGTAGAATGGGCAGATTTAGCAGGATGTGTATTACAACTGTAGTATATGGGACTGCTGGAAACAATTAGGATCCAAGAGAATATCTGCAGCTCAGGGAACTTCATCTTAAAGTTGATGAACTGGTTGGTAATTTGAATGCTGCAGGCAAAGGTTACCTGGATACTTTGTTCCAGGAGACAGACACTCTCCTTAAATTAAGTGTTATGGATCAGTCAGGGACAGACAAATGGGATGAGTGAAGCAAGTAGGGGATCCAAAAGCTAGCTTTAGAGGAGCCTCAGTTCAAAGATTTATTCCACATTGAGGGTCAAGAAGCAAAGATTGAGCAAAGGTTGTAGACCAAATGAACCATCTGACACCATGGTAGAAGCATCATTCAAGTTGAAAAATAACTGATATGGTAAAGGGGACAGAAGGTAGTAGCAGATAATTATGCTCTAAAGTTATAAGTGAAAATCCTGAATATTCTATCTGCCCAGTGGAGAGCAATGTAGTGTTTGGCAGGTTAACCTTCGTCTGTCAGTGCAGTGAGTATTGGAGTTGGAATGTTGTGTTGCAGTCTTAGTAACCTTGCTACAAGAAAGATATCATTAACCTGGAAAGAGAGGAATAGATCGGGTAGATACACAGTGTCTCTTGCCCAGAGTATGTGAATCGTGGACCAGAGGACATACGTTTAAGGTGAAGGGGAAAAGATTTAATAGAAATCCGAGGTGTAACTTTTTCACACAAAGAGTAGTGGGTGTATGGAACAAGGTGCCAGAGGGGGTAGTTGAAGCTGGGACTATCCCAACGTTTAAGAAATAGTTAGACAGGTACATGGATAGGACAGGTTTGGAGGTATATAGACCAAACACAGGCAGGTGAGACTAGTGTAGCTGGGACATGTTGGCCAGTGTGGGCAAGTTGGGCCGAAGGGCCTGTTTCCACACTATAACTCAATGAGTGCAAAGAGGATTCACAAGAATGTCGCCAGGACGAGGGTACGCAGTTCCCTGAAAGTAGACAGAGTGGTGAAGATAATGTCTGGCACACTTGGCTTCATCAGTAAGGATGTTGAGTATAAGAGTTCAGGCGTCATGCTACAACTGTACAATTTGTTGGTGTGACTACACTTGGACTGTTGTCTGCAGTACTGGTTGCCCAAATACAGGAAGGATGTCAACAAACTTCGAAGAATGCGAAAAAGATTCAGGAGGATGTTACAGCAGCTGGGAGTTTTAGTTATTAGGAGAGATTGAATAGGCTGGGATTTTTTCCCTTGAGCATTCGAGGCTGAGAAGGGACCTTACAGAGGTATAGAAAATCATGAGAGCCATAGGTGAATGGTCACAGACTTTTTCCCCAGAATTGTGTAATCCAAAACCAGAGAGTGAAAGTGGAAAGATTGAAAATGAATCTGTGGGGCAACCTTTTCCACACTGGGATGGCGAGGGGGGGGGGGGGGGGGGGGGGGGGGGGAAGAAATATACGGAATGAGCTGCCAGAGAAAACTGATGAAGGGACTCAACCCAAAACGTCACCTATTCCTTCTCACCAGAGATGATGCCTGTCCCGCTGAGTTACTCTAGCATTTTGTGTCTTTCTTTGGTGGAAACTGTCGAACAGGTACATAAATACATTTTTTTAAACTTAAGCAGGTACATGGACTGAAAAATACATTAAACAGACTTTTGGACAGACTGAAAAGATTTAGAGGGTTATAAGCCAAATACAGGCAAATGGGATAGGTCCATATAGACAACATGGGCAAGTTGGGCCGCAGGACATGTTGGTGTGATGTCTAACTCTATGAATCTATATGACTCACCAGCACTTTTCCTTTCCTTCTCTAATTTGCACCTCTCAAAGATAATATTTCTTCGCAGTCAATGCTCAAATAGTTTCCTCACTACGGGTACTACCTTATTCTTATACCTAATGCCTGCTCAGGCCATCCAATTAGAATAAACTTCACGCACTTCCAATCCCTTTACAATAAGTGCTGCCATCTGAATTTGTTCCATTTTCTACTATAGTTCCATCACCACAGCATAAGTCTGTCAAGCTAACTCAAATACTTGAGAAATTAGGGCAGTGGAGCATTGCACAGAGCCATCGGGCAAATTAAGTTAGGTTTTAAAATAACTTTCATACAATGTGACCACAGTCCTCAAAGGAGAGCAACTCCGAAAGATAAGTCACCCATGCACGTCTCAGTGTCGAACATTCATGGGTACGTTTTTGCTTCAGTCATTGAATTGCTGGCAAAATACAACCAATTCAACTGCAGGGTTTTCATCCTGCTGTAGCTGGGATCGGTTGAATTAATAAATTCCTAGGACCAAATCAGAATCCTTACATACATATATGGGACCACATCAAAAGAGACTACAACATATTTCTATATAACACAAATACAAAAGAGGAATTGCCACGCAGATCAAGATCAGAGCCGCAGACTGCTGGAACAGCAGCAGCATCAATTCAATGATTTATTCATTTTCTGTGCATATTTGAATCCATGAATAAAGTCTGCAATAATTCATCTTCAGAAGAAATAGCTCCATCAAAATATTGCCCACTTCAACAAGAAATAAGGAAAGTAGGCTCTACTCAATCAAATGGTTCAAATGTTGTTGCCAATTCAAGTAAATGGTAGAAATAAAGAAACAGCTTAGTGTCATGAATTACATTGTTTTCGTTTTTCTCCATCATGATACATGCAATGAAATAAGAACAATGCAATAAAAGTCACATTTTTCTTCAATCACAGTAACTTTAGCACAAGATGGCTGCAGACCTTCCATAATTTGGATTAGTGACGTTATAACAAATTAATAATAAAGATAAAGCAACATAATCATACAGGAACTGAAAACACAACCTATACCTTCAGATCTTTATTAAAGGTACTGAAATGTCAAGTATTAGTGTTAGTCCACAAATGCATCGCATCAATCATTTTACTGTCATTGGCATATTCAAAACCCCAAGTTTATTAACACATGTTGGAATCACATCTTTTGTATAGGTTATTGGTGTGCCATTCATATTAAAATTATTACTCTCCTCCAAATATTGGACTGTATGATCCATGCAAGTTAAGCAATACAACCTCGCAACCAACACTGCTATTCCTCAAACACGACCAGATAAAATGCATAACTGGTCATTCACTGATGAATTAGGTTCTGTTGTAGCTTCTGACAATATTTCACTCGACTACCACTATTAACATGGATAAAGTACAGCTACTTAGACAAATCAACCTTGGAATTATTTTTCAAAATGAACATAATAAATGATGGAAATATCTTTTTTTCAGAAATATTTTGATTTTTTAAAAACAGGGCTCAAGGTCTCACACTCTCCTTGATTATTACAGACTCTGCACCCCAACAGAAAGCTGGTATTTTGACTCCGAATTAGTCCAGAATTTCTTAAATTTTTATTATACTCAATCATTTCGGATTTAAAAACTTCAAGCCGTTTGGTTGCTTGCTACAAGTTTCTAACTGTCAGATTTATACGGCCACAAGAAGCCTGCAGAGAAACTTGAGAATTATCTCAATAACCACTCTAAGGCTTTGATCACATTATAAGGGAGACATTCCCTGATAAAATAATATGCTACAACATCTGTGGAATGAGGGAGTTAATCATCCAATAACCTTTCACTAGCTTTCTTACATTCTTCATGGTCCAGAATATGAAGCAAATAAAAACAAAACTCTTACCCATATGACTGATTGCTGGTGTGCTAAGTTGTTCTGCATTTGTTTCAGGCGAACATTTCCCACATTACTTTTCAGCGCAACAATGCTTGATTGCTTGTAAATGAGAACAAAATGGTTTTAATCAAAGTATGTTCTAACATTGGCTCAACTCCAATCAGGGCCGTCTGAGCCTGAAAAGATTAGAAGACAAAAACAATCACATTGGAAAAGTACTTGGATTAATAGTTGAAGTATTGAAGCCTACAAGCTGAGAGCTAGAATTAGTCTGAGTATTTGGCTGGTATGGACCAATAAGCCACCGGATTCATACCATATTATAAATGTGCACGATTCTTCTTTGATTCTATGTTCTGTAACTACTCACTATCCGAAATAGTTTACCTCGAATGACACCATCAAACCATTTAAATTACATTAACTAACTCGCTTCTACACTATTAAGTAGAGAGTGCATACAAACTATATTTCCCAGCAGCCATAATATGATTTGACTTTATGTCTGTGGATCAGTGGTCCTAGTCTAATCTTAATATAACTGAGCTTCCATGAAAAAACTCAGACAGTGAATACAAAAACAGTATCTCTAATCAGTGCCTACATATTTCAGCAGTAGCTAAACTCAGCAGCAATGCAATACACAATTTTCTGTAGGAGCCACATCAAAGCTATGGTCAAGAAAGCACACCAACACCTCTAGAAGGCTTATGAAGTTCTGCATATCCCCAACAACCCTTACCAAATTCTACAGATGTGCCATAGAAAGCATTTTGAAGGGATATATTAATCCCTATTTGGGAACAGTTCCATCCAAGATCTCAAGAAATTACAGAGAGTTGTGGACGTAGCCCAGACACAAACCAACCTTTCTTTATGTTCACAAGTTATAGTAGTAGAATTAGGCCATTCGGCCCATCGAGTCTACTCCGCCATTTAATCAAGGCTGATCTCTGCTTCCTAGTCCCATTTTTCTGCCTTCTCCCCATAACCCTTGACACCATTCTAATCAAGAATTTGTCTATCTCTGCCTTTAAAATATCCACTGACTTGGCCTCCACAGCCCTCTGTGGTAATGCGTTCCACAGATTAACTACCCTCTGACTAAACAAGTTCCTGCTCACCTCCTTTCTAAAAGAGTACCCTTTAATTCTGAGGCTGTGGCCTCTGGTCCGAGACTCTCCCACCAGTGGAAACATCCTTTCCACATCCACTCTATCTATGTCTTTCAATATTCTGTAAATTTCAATTAGGTCTCAACCTTCTAAACTCCAGTGAGTTGAGGCCCAGTGCTGTCTGGATAGCATGCAAACAAAAGCTTTTCACTGTACAATAATAAAATAAAATAAATTAATTCTTACCAGCAGATAGCAGCGGTAATGACCATCTGCTAATTTGCTGAGTCCAGTCTTTTCAGCCCTCAGAACAATGTCTGCATTGAGGTTAATGAAATTATCAGCTGATACACAATTTAACAAATAGATTAAATAATATGGGATGAAGGGACAGATGTTACACAGAAGGGACAGATGTTATACCTTTGATCGTAAGGGGAATGACCAGGGAGAGGTAGGGGTGGGTGGTGAAGGATGCACAGACCAGGAGACCTAGAAACCAGTCCCTGTGAAACCTGAATAGGCTTGATTGTACCAGCATCTGCAGTTATTTTCTTATAGGCTTGGAACAATGACTTGTTTCACATACCCCCTAGCTCTTTCTCTGCTACATCCACAACTGCATCCAAAATGACTTCTGCACTCATCACTTCACCATCAACTTCCACCCAGTCTCAAATTCACCTGAACGACTTTTGACACTTCTATTCCATTTCTGCATCTTTTTGTCTCCATCTCAGGAGATAGACTTGACACTGTCATATTCTATATACCGACCAACTCCCAGAGCTTCAACTATATTTCCTCCAACCTCCATTATTTCCTCCCATTCTGAAAGGATTCCATCATTTTTTCTCAATTTCTCACATTGTGGCCTCTTCTACATTGGTGACAGCAAGCGGAAGCATACAACACAGAACACTAAAAGGCAGGAACAGTCTCCACTGCCCACGATGTCTGTGCCAACCATGATGCCAATTGAAACTAATCCTATCTGCCTGCATAGTCCATAGCCCTCTTTTCCCTACCTGCTCATGTGTCCATTTAAACATCTCTTAAATATTACTATTGAATCTGCTTCCATAACCTTGTCCCTGGCAGCGCATTCCAGGCATGAACCACCCCTGTTTAAAAATCTTGCCTCACAAATTTTTCTCCTCTATTATTTGAAATTTCTACCCTCCATATCTCATTGCCATCTGGTTCCAAAGATCACCTACCAGCCTCTATCGCACCCCGTATGCACTTCTATATATTGGTAATCATTCCTGTTCCCACCTTAGTTCTATAAGAAGATAACTGCAGATGCTGGTACAAATCGAAGGTATTTATTCACAAAATGCTGGAGTAACTCAGCAGGTCAGGCAGCATCTCGGGAGAGAAGGAATGGGTGACGTTTCGGGTTGAGACCCTTCTTCAGACCCACCTTAGTTCTGATGCATGGGGTTCACCCAAAGCATTAACTTATACCTATTGCCTCCAAAGATGCTGCTTGACCCGCTGAATTCTTCAACGTTGTCTGTTCTAAATTCAAGCATCTGCATTCTTTTTTCTGACCCGTGATTGCTCAAAACAGAGGAGAATTTTTCCCCCCACAATATTGTTTTATTCCATCACTTTGTCACAGAGTTTATGTATATTTTGAACATCCTTTAGTAACACTAAATTATTCAACTGACCTGATGTAGTCAGGAATGGTCATTGTGGTTTACCTTCCCCCCTGTAATGCTGCAACCACAACAGTTTTAAATCAGGAAATCAAGATGAAAGGATACAGTGACTCCAGTGTTGAAAACCCCTCCGCAGTTTGCACCTCCGGCTCAGTTCGCTGATGCGAGACTCAAGGATATGGATGCTCTTTTGAAGATGCCAGGCCAAGAACCATGAAGCAAAGTATCGTGAGAAAACATTGTTTGTGTACATTTGATCAGCTACACCTGTAGAAAGATATTGGAAGGACAGCAATAATAAACAGAGGGAAGTTAGGCTTATCATTACATCATATTGCTTCATTTATGCATCATATGGCAAGGAAAAAGGCCCTCTGGCCCAACGCCCATGCTGACCAAGATGCCCCATCGACACCAGTCCCACCCACCGCATTTAGTACCCACCTCAACTACCTCCTCTGGCAACTCGTTCCATATACCCATCACCCACAATGTGAAAAAGTTGCCGGTTAGGTTCTTATTAAATCTTTCCCTTCTCACCTTAAATCTGTGTCATCTGGTCCTTGATTCCCCTACTCTGGGTAAAAAACTATGTGTATTTACCTTAAAAAATCCCCTGTATCACAAAATGTTGGAGTAACTCAGTAGTTCAGGCAGCATCTCAGGAGAGAAGAAATGGGTGACGATTTCGGGTCGAGACCCTTCTTCAGACTGATGAACTAAAAAATCCCCTCATGATTTTATACACCTCTATGAAATCACCCCGCAGCCTCCTGCGCACTAAAAAATAAAGTGCTAGCCAGGCCAACCTCTGCCTGTAACACAGCCCCTCGAGTCCTGCCAACAGCCTCGTATATCTATTCTGAACTCTTTCCAGATTAATGGCATCATTCCTCTAACATGGTAACCAAAACAGAATAAAATAAGCCAAACGCGATCTCACCAACGTCTTGTACAACTGTAACATGTAACATCCCTACCCTGACTGATAAAGGCCAAAGTACCAAAAGCCTCCTTGACCACCCTATCTAACTGTGACGCCACTTTCAAGGAAATATGTACCTGTAGTCCTACATCCATCTGATCTATAACACTCCCCAGGGCCCGACCATTCACTGTGAAGATCCTGCCCAGGTTTGACTTCCCAAAATGCAACACCTCCTTTATGCAATCCTCAGCCCACTTACCCAGCTGATCAAGATCCTACTGTAATTTTTGATAACCATCTTCACCATTTACGATACCACCCACTTTGGTGTGGTCTACAAATTTAGATTGCAGCATTTGTAATGGCCCACACACTTTTAAGATGGAAGGAAAAAGTCAATTTCTTAAGATGAAAGAATTACACTTTTTTTTAAAGAAAGCAAGCCAGGGAGGATATAAAGAAGTCATAGGATGCAGTATGTTTTGCTATCCTGAAGGCTTTCAATGAGGTGCCATATAAAACATTCTGCACTTTAAAAAAAAGAATTTGGGACCTACTTCAACTGAATCTAGTGTTTCATCCATCTTCAATTATGTTAAAATCTGTAAAACGTCCCTTTATGTTTATCCTATTCTCTATTTCACATTCCATTGACCAAATTAATACCTACATCACCCTCCTTTCCTGTGAAGACTGATATAAAAGGTCAGTAAAAAAACAAACCCCTATTATCTGCTACCATGCATGTTTATTACCTTTTTGTTCTCTAACTAGTCCCAATTTTGCATAAGTCATTCTGAGGCTCCATTTGCACTGAAAACACTTTTCAGTTTTCCACTATTTTATTTACCAGTGTTCTTCCTTGGCCTCTTTTGGGTCATCTAATTTCATTTTCACCCTGCATTATCAATATTTTTCTTAGCTTACTGCAAAGTTGATGCCCCAGCATCTGACACAAGCTTCTCTTTTTCACCTGGCCTATTCTTTTGGTGTCTTGACATCAATGCAACTCCTTTGGTAATCCTCTTTCCTTGTGAAATTATATCAATCTTAGAACTGTTGCAGCTGAGGAAGTTGCCATTTGGGCAATCAAGCTGATGCTGACCCTTACACCGGAACAATGCAGTTCCCTTTGAAAATGACAATTGGATTTGTATCCACCATCTTTTCTGGCAATGAATTCCATTCCATAATTAATCACCGTTTAAAAAAAGATTACCCTCATGTCAACAATTAAGAAAGCAACTTGAATCAATGTTTCCAATGGAAACAGCTTCTCCTTTCAATGTTCTGTTAAAACGCCATCCACCCAAAATAGAGACAGTTTTTCTCTCTCTATAAATGCTACCTACCTGAACTACTGATTTGTCTACACACTTCATGATCATGTTAATCAAATCAACTCTCAACCTTCTTTGCTCCAAGATTCCAGATTTCAGTATAAATAAAATCCCCCAACTTTACACTCTTTCTAAGGCTTTTCCATCCTTTCAATAGAACAGTACCCAAACTTGAGGAAACGGCTTCAGATGAACCTCTGTTGTACTTCAGGTTAACATATGGCTCTAATCATGAAACCCATGATACTGTATAGTTTCTCAATCAGCAAGTGTTAGCTTTGAGCCCTAACTGGTGCCTCTCCAAATAACCCTCTTCACTGCTTGGATAATCAGCTGGCATCTGACAGCTGCATCCACTTCACTTCCACTGCATTACTCCACATGAGAATTCGTCAAAGCAGTTCTCAACTTCAGAACTGAGTACGTAGGCATTTTTCATTGGTTCCCCCATTACTGTACAATGCCAACATTGCTGGATCAAACCATTCTTGTTCAACACCCACCTCTGTTCCAGATCCAAACAATTTAAAATTATTACCTTCAAATCACTTGTATCATGCTCCAGACCACTTTCTCGATGTCCAGCAGCTTTTGTCTCCTTACTTCCTCCACAATTGTCCATTCTCCAATCCCAGCCTTCCATTCATTCTACAACTGTTCTCACCACAAAAGGTATTCATGCCTTCAGCCTTCTTGATATTCTCTCCATTAAAAAAACTACTGCAATTGGTATTATAAAGATCCCTTCAAAATAATCTGTGCAGTCAAACACACATCCACAGGAAGGACTTCAATGTTCCTTATGCATGTCATGAATGGGTATTTAAATTTCAGACTCTAAAAAACAGTACTTATTTGTTCATCCACTGTGTTGTTAATATTGATCTGCATAGATCCAAGGCCAGAATTACCACTAATGGTGAGGAACCATAGTAGTTGTGGTCTTCAGAGATCAGAAGTGAGGAAAATAACAAAACGGCATTCATATTTAAAACCAACCAATTCAATCTAATTGTAACACAATGAGCCCAACCTGCCTAACCTCTAGTCAGTACACTAGAATTGAAGAATCCAATTAAGAACATGATTGACACCATTGAGCCTATGGTCAAAAGCTCAAATTATACATCAGTACCTCTGGCGGCAGCATTTATATAATAACAAAAAAATTTAAATCTTCACTCCAGAAACTTACTGTGCTGAGATTTCTTCTCCCTTCGAACCTGGACGTAAACCAGCCAGGCCAGGAATGAATGGCGCAGACACCGGCGTTGATATGTTTGCTGAGCTTGGGCAGCCCGTTCCTGCACTTTTATCGACTGATGTAACATTGCTTTCCACTGAAGCCAAGCCTGCGCTCAAAGCAGAGATGCTACTGGTTAGCTAACAGTGCCCACACCCTAAAACAATAAATTCTTCCTGCTTTTATCACAATATTCAGCACTATTGAAATACATTAAACTGCGCTGCTATTGAAAAATATTGTAAAATACATAGAACTAAAAACTGTAAATCTGCAATAGAAAATGCTGAAAACACAAAATTTAGTCAGTACTTTAAAACTAAAACCTGTTTTATTTATGAATCTTACTTAGAACTCCCCTGATGATATTTTCAAGATACAGGTCCACCACTGATTTTCTGGCATCCTTGGTTCCAGTGCCTTTCTGGATTATCCATTTTTCCAGACCAACTCACAGCCTCTGAGAGGAGTCCATCAGTACCGGAACGGTCCACCTAGGCAGCCGAGATATCGGCCCGCAAAGTTTGCCTCGGAAGTCGGCTATGGGAATGGATCTGCAGCTCCGGCCCAGCCAGAGTTTCAGAGCCCCCGCTGCAGGGGGGAATTTGACTCGCGGATCGGTCGCGGAAGTCCCTATGAGGTCACGATTGGTCGCCTCACCCAGTCTAGGTGCCATATTCTCGGGGAGACATCCGAGGAAGATTTCAAGTGCACTCTCGTAATTGTGTCCAGATGATAGGAGGGACCACCAGACCATCAGTTGCCCGAAAAACAGTGGTGGACCTGTATAAACTAATCTCAGGCAGAACCTACTGAACTGGAAGCAGGAATAGGATGATCATCCACTCCGTACTTGTTCCATCATTCAATGAGAGTATGCATGCCTTTTTATTCAGTACATTTTTGCATAATCTATACCCTTTAATATCCACAAATCTAATAAATATACTCAGTAACTGAACTTCAAACATTTCTCGGTACAGAATTACAAAAACTCACTACTAAGAAATCTCTTATCTTCATTACGATGAGACTTAGCAAATGTTGCTCAACAAATGGCTTCAGTAAATCTGGTTTATAAAGGGGAAAACAAAGAGGCATCTCAATGTCTGGTGATGTCTACTGGCAAGCATCAATAAGAATATCAGATAGGAATAAAATTGCACTCAAAGTCTATATTCACACCAAACAGTTTTTTGAGATTCACAATCAAACCGACTCAGGAAATATGGACTCATGCAAGGAATGGAAAATACAGGAATCTCTGAATCTAGAAACCAGTATGATGCACAACAGACAACATTAAGCAGGGATATGGGGGGAGAAAGAAATGTAAATAAAACAAACCAGTTAATACAAAGAAAAGCACCCCTGTCTCACTTAAAGCTTCCAGAATGTTCCATATATCTGATAACACATTATTTGGCCAGTATCATCAAGCTGTTCTGTGGACTGCAAATAAAAGCTCATGTCACAAACAAGGCTGCCATCTGCTGGCTAAAAACATTAATACAGAGTGTGTGAAGCAATACAACTCCGTCACTCATAGCCCTGTGGAGAACAACCATCAAAATGGCTGAGGGAGAGGAACTAAATATTGGTCTCAAATCTACAAAGTTTATATAATCAAAAAAATGTGCAACTTCTAGACAAAGCCACAAAGTTTTTATTCCATTTGATTGATTCCATTTTGATTTCATCTTTTCATCAATGCTCCTCCCTTTGTCTTGCTGGGCATAGTTATGGAGGGTCAAGTTGCCTTGTCACCTCGCTCTAGGCTGGACATGCAAAATCAACAAGATTCCAAACCAGGATTCATGCTACAGATGATACAATTGAAAATTAAATATGTTGCTGAAATGGTTAAACAAAAAATCTAGAGCTGTAAAATGCAGGTTACAATTCAGACAGCACCAGTCAGACCATGAGATTTAGTTTCAAGATGGAAGGAACACCTCGTTTTATTTTCACATGTCTAGCATCACGTCTGATGACAGTATCATGGAATATGGGTTGGACGACTTTTCAGGAAGGTAAAGTAGTACGTGGTCATGTAGAAATAAGAAACTGCAGCTGCTGGTTTACAAAAAAAGACACAAAGTGCTGTAGTAACTCGGGAGGTCAGGCAGCATCTCAGAGAACATGGATAGGTGATGTTTCGGGTCGGGACCCTTCTGGCAGACTTGTATTACCTTGCCTGTGCATATTCAAGAGTAGAGAAAAAGTAAAATTCATGTTGAACTTTTAACTGGAGTCAACATGACAAAAGAAGCTTGGAAACTCAAATTCAAATATGCTCCCCAATACTCATACTTGAAAATGTACTTCAACCATTTTCTGCGTTGAAACACTGTATTTCAATAATATCAGACAGGTAAAGAAAAGAAATGAATAGATAGCAGTCATCAATCTTTCTTATTAAAATGCTTTGCTTTGTAAACCAAGTAATGTATTGGTATGACACCAACAAAGCTTTTAGTTTATAACTTTTTTTAAAAAGTTGTTAGTCCATAACTTTATTTAATGACACAAAATGAGAGATATATACAACATAAATTGCAGTAGGTGTGCTTTCACTGACCTTCAGGCAATTAACATTCCTGATTATTAATCAATGTCTTCAGGATTAATCAATGTCCTGGAAAGTGAGCAACAGCCAAAATAGGATTCTGTTACTCTCTGCTTACACATACTGTCAAATTATAAAAGGACTGGACAAGCTAGATGCAGGAAAAATGTTCCCAATGTTGGGAGAGTCCAGAACCAGGGGCCACAGTCTGAGAATAAAGGGGAGGCCATTTAAAACTGAGATGAGAAAAAAAAAATTCACCCAGAGAGTTGTGAATTTGTGGAATTCTCTGCCACAGAAGGCAGTAGAGGCCAATTCACTGGATGAATTTAAAGGAGAGTTAGGTAGAGCTGCTAGGGACTAGCAGAAT
Organism: Rhinoraja longicauda; assembly: GCF_053455715.1. NCBI lineage: Eukaryota > Metazoa > Chordata > Chondrichthyes > Rajiformes > Arhynchobatidae > Rhinoraja > Rhinoraja longicauda. The sequence continues at coordinate 14,165,174 of NC_135977.1, forward strand.
CAAAGGAAATGGGGAGAAGGCAGGCACGGGTTACTGATTGTGGATGATCAGCCATGATCACAATGAATAGCGGTGCTGGCTCGAAGGGCAAAATGCCCTCCTCCTGCACCTATTTTCTATGTCTATGTTTTTAAGGCTCGTTTTATGAATACTGAATAAGATCTCAAGGCACCTTTGGAACTATCTAAAGAGTTGGGAATAATATGGAAATAACATATATTGTACAAATGCCACACAACTGAGAAATTTTGAACCTTCAACATTGTATGTATGAGAGAAAAGTCAATAGATATACATTGTGCACACATTCAAACAAAGAGGTCACATATATAAAGATCATAAACTTCAAAGTTACACGATGCAAATCACCAAAAGGTGAAATATTTGTGCTTATATCTACCTTGTGCTGCAAGGATTCTGCCCAATACTGCATTGCTAAGCCGTCCATTGCACGATTTCTTTCCTTCCTCACCAACTGTTTGGTCCAAATAGACCACACATTCCTAGCAAGAAACAGTACTTATTAACATGAGCTAATTCATTAATACCTGATTATTGATGGTTCATCATATATTGACAAAAATATATCAAATAGGATCTACTGAAAAAGCAGAGATCTGCGGAATAAAAGGGGTAAAGAACTCTAATTATCCAGAAGTAGCCTGGGGTAATGTTAATTCTGACAAATACTAAAAAATCCTCATCCAGCCTCTGTACTTACAGACTACACTGTACTAAAGCCCTTCTGGCAAAACTCTCCTTCCACTTTCCATGGACTTCAAATCACACCCATTATCTGGAGTCAAGTTTTCAAATGCTTTTTAGAAGAATATTCCCACCATTCTAACTCCCCACTGTTTCCACATATCACAACCACATTTTCTCCAATTATTTATTCAAACTACTTTTGAAGAATGCTACTGAATCTCAATAGACAATATATTCCAAATACAAATCACTTATGACATTAACAATTTCCACAGCTATTTCCATTTGCTCCTATCCCAGTCTAGATTCACAATCCTCGAAAAACATTGCATTTCTCCAACTCTGATCATATATATTTGCAACTTCAATTTACAACTGGCGACTATGACTTCATTTGGCTCAACCACAAAATTGTGAAATTCCCTCTCTGAACTTCTCTGCCTCTTTTCTGTTAATAAGTCCACTTAAAAATGCAATTTGGCTATGCGTCGGCTACCTGCACCACATCTCTTCTAAGACACAAAATGCTGGAGTAACGCAGCATCTCTGGAGAGTAGGAGTGGGTCGGGTCGTAGGCGTTTAGGCGAGAGTAGGCGTTTCGGGTCGAGACCCTTCTTCAGACTCCTCTTCTTTGTCTTTGTCACTTTTTGTCTGATATAGCTTCTGCAAATATCTTGCAATATTTTACTATACTAAAGGCAAATGCTGTTGAAAACAATAAATTATCAAGAAAAAAAATCTATATTAAAAAGAAAATCGATTGGACTGAAATGTAAGCAGTGTGAGCAATATTGAAATCACAATATTGTTTTACTGAAAAAGTACAGACCAAGAATCTCCTGAACAGTGCAATAATACGGCCAGATTTAGACACAAGAAACTGCAGATGCTGGTTTATTTTTTTTAAAGGACACAAAGTGCTGCAGTAACTCAGTGGGTCAAGCAGCATCTCTCGAGGACATGGATAGGCTACGTTTAAGAAGGATCCCAACATGAGACATCACCCATTCATGTTCTCCAAAGATGCTGCCTCATCCACTGAGTGGTTGGAGGCAACACTGTGTCTTTTTTACTCCAAAGATTGCTACTTTTCAGTACGAACTATTAAAAATAACCAATGTGATTTGGTTCCAGCAACAGATGCTGATGGTGACACAGGAGATTGCAGATGCTGGAATAAGTAAAATACAAAGTACTGGAGCAACTCAGCAAGCCAGGCAGCATAAGTGGAGGAAAATGGGCAGACATTTTGGATAAAGGACATTTCAGACTAATGGAATAGAGGGGGAAAAGCAGATAAAGAGTGATGAGGAGAGGGGATGGAGCAAGAAATGGCAGGTGATGGTTGGATCGATTCAGGTGTGACGGGTAATTGGCAGATGGGGAGAAATAGTTACAAAGGCTGACGATGAAATTGAGAGAAAAGTGTGAAGACATGGAATCTGATAAGGAAGATTCCAGAAAGTGAAAAATGGGCAGTGAAAAAATGGGGAGTGACAGATGCTGATATTTGACCTGGTCTCGAGTATCTGAAGATTTTGACACAAGGTGGCCAAACAGTTCTGTTTTTCTTTGTAATAACCAGAATAAAAGTAATTAAAAAACAGTTTACACTCACCGAGTTATAGTTTTTATATGAAAGACTTTTGCCTCAATCTGCATCAAATGTTTGGTATTGCGAATTTTTATGTACAAGGACCAGTGAGTCCAGATCTTATGCAACGTCTGTAAATGAGCTGAAGAAAATAGAAAAGAAGGTGATCAAATTTAACCAGAATAAATACAGCTAACATGACATGAGTTAAGTTTCATGTAAGTGACACATCATTTAGGTACAGCCAGTAGTGTTAGGTAGCAACAATATTACCGCAACAACCTCAATTTGGATCAAGTTGCCCCTTATCCAAAGAACACAACTTACTTCAAACTCAATAGACAATAGGCAATAGGTGCAGGAGGAGGCCATTCGGCCCTTCGAGCCAGCACCGCCATTCAATGTGATCATGGCTGATCATTCTCAATCAGTACCCCGTTCCTGCCTTCTCCCCATACCCCCTGACTCCGCTATCCTTAAGAGCTCTATCTAGCTCTCTCTTGAATGCATTCAGAGAATTGGCCTCCACTGCCTTCCGAGGCAGAGAATTCCACAGATTCACAACTCTCTGACTGAAAACGTTTTTCCTCATCTCAGTTCTAAATAGTCTACCCCTTATTCTTAAACTGTGGTCCCTTGTTTTGGACTCCCCCACTCACTGGTAGAACTCAAAAAATGACCACTGTGGAAATGGAACTATGAAGGAGTTCATCAATTGATTAATTTTATGACGGTGGACACAAAATGCTGGAGTAACTCAGTGGGACAGGCAGCATCTCTGGAGAGAAGCAATGGGTGACGTTTCGGGTCGACACCCTTCTTCAGACTGATCTATTAATTCTATGAACACAGGCATTAAAAATAAAGTGACTTTGCAACTTTTTGTCGCAATAGTCTTTTGTCAATTTCCTTACATTTCAGTTAGTACCTACTGAGTGGTCTTGGTTGAGTAAAGAGAAACTGACAGGAGAGTTGGTACCCTGGAGGGAAATGAGAATTTATTTCTAATCTACTGTTTTAAAGAATGGCAGAGTCTATTTGTTCTAATCTACCGTCTTAAAGAATGGCAGAAGCATATTCTACGGAAAATGAATATAAGAAAGCCCATGGGAAAAGAGCAGGAGCATGAGCACAAGGACATGTGTAGATTGATAGGAAAAGAGTACACGGCCAAATTAGACAGCACTTTCAAGGAGCCAACACAAGCATAATGGTTCAAACATATGATATTATATGTTTAGTATGATCCACAAAATAAGAAAGAAATAAAAACAGAAATGCTGGAAATAGTCAGCAGATTAGGCTGTATCTGTGATGAGAGAAATGTTTCAACTTAATGACCTTCATTGGTATCAGGAAATGCTACACAACAGGTGTTTTATGATGTGCAGGGGAGGGGGCAAAGGAGAACAGGGGCAATGCGTGTTAAAGAACAGCAACCAAAAGAAAATAAATGACACAAATTGGTATCAACTGAATGAGGCTGTGCAAGATTGTTAATGACAGCTAATCTTTCGGCAGTTGTAAATAGAAAAGATAGGCACTGTCAAAAAACACTTGTTAAAAATAAAAAACCTCCCAGTAATAATTTATTTTAACCTAATTTTTATTTAAATTAAAATATTTAATTTACTGCTATTCTTGTTTTGCCTTTGGTTAGCTTTTGTAAGATCTTAGCATTGTTTTTTTTTGCGTACTGCTACTTTTCCCTGCAGACCTCAATCAGTATGGATTGGCAAGAACACATTTTCATCACTGACCATCAGCACAGGGGTACCTCCTATGAGGTCAGTCTACTGCTTTACTCTCTCTCTCTCTAATAACAACTGAGTAGGCAGACACAGCTCCAACACCATCTTTAAATTTGGCCTCGATACCATCGTTGTTGGACGAATAACATGTAAAAACAAAACAGATTACAGGAGGGAAATCAATAAACAGCTTCAAGTTCCTGGATATACACATCACTCATGATCTGTCCTCGGCCAGCACCTCGATGCAATCAGCTCATCAATGCCTCTAATTCTGCAGAAGTTTAAGGAGATTCAGCAAGTCGCCAAATACTATATTGATCTTCTGCAACAATACAGTGGAGAGCATATTGAATGGTTTCATCACAGCTTGATTCAGAAATTCAAACACTCAAAAACGAAGGAGGCTGCGGAATGTGGTGGACATTGCTCAGGTTCTGACCACAGGTTCTGACCTTCCCACATTCGAAGGGATCTACAGGATGCGCTGCCTCAAGAAGGCAGCTAATATATTGTACTTATACCACCCTGGGTACAATCTCATCTTGCTGCCACCATCAAGAAGGTACAGGAGCCCAAGAATCGTTACCTACGGGTTCAGGATTAGCTTCCTCCCATCAACCACCAGGCTCTCGAAACCCTCTGCACAATCCTAACCACAGCCCTACTTCAACACCAAATTACTACAGACCTTGCACTGTTATGATTGCTCCATATTCTTTGGTCTATGCACCATTCACTTCAAATAACTGATAATTTTTATATATTTATTATTGTTGTTGCTGCATCACATGTGCTTGTAACAGGTAAGAATTTCATTGTTCAGGTTCATATCTGGTGCATATGTCTAATAAATAGTCTTTTTTTGGATCAATAATCTAGATTTTATCCAATATTGAAAGTGGTTAACTGGTCGAAATTAACACATTTATATCTGTGAAAGAACTGTGAAGCATATTTAGAATTAAATAAACAACTTTAACTTTCTATAATAAGATGAGTTGTTATTTCCTATACATCTCTTTACAAGCCATTCAATACATTTCAAAGAAGAAGGTGACAGCTAAATCCTCTTTTTAGTAAGTTAATTGCAGAGCAGGGCAACTTGGAAACCATCTTCTAGTTTGCTATTGAGATACGCTTATTGCAGAAATAACAGTATGACATGAGCTTCACCATTATTTTAACAGAAAACTACAGCATATTATTCCTTTAAAGCATGCTTTTAACGGGCATACCTTGTCGTGTATACCAATCACTGCAAGTAAACATAACTCAAGATAACGATGGGCTAGCTACCTGACAAGAGATTGCAGATTGGAATAAAAACTGCTGTAAATACTGTTTCTGTCTCAAGCTCCCTTTTGACTTGCTATTTCCCAAATGCTCCACTTTTATTTCAGAATACCAGAAATTCAGAGTGAAATACAGCCTAAATTCCCTTCACATTATTTTGCCTCTGAAAAGGGTTAACTCATCCACTGTCAGCAACTCAACCTCATACCATGTGAAGCTGCAATCCTGTACTTTGATTTCCTCTTCTGTTGTTGAAGAATGTACATCTGCCACGCTCTCCATGTCTGATTGTACATGTGATACCTATCGTGGATACAAATTAGGTAAATTTAAGTAGGAGATTGTCATTCAAAAGCTTTCTACATTAGATCACAAAGGGCAGGAATAAATGTGTCGTTTTCAAACTGCCATGTTGTAACCTTAGGGACTAAGGGGCCTTGGTCCTGAAGGCAGTCAAAACTATAGTGGTTTACCCTCAGCCCTTTTGCTTCCATTGTTAAATTCTTTGGACATAGGTAGGGAACGCATCTTATTCAATCCTGTTTCTTAAGTTAACCATGAGAGATTTGCTGCTGGTGACGTCAATAATTCTAGGCCAGCAGCATGAGATAGGACATCTGAAATACTTTCATTTTTGATCAACAGCTAGGAAATGCTGCTGGAAAGTGCTGGCATGAGACAAGAAGATCAAGTATGGCTGTGATAATTCCATAGTCCAAGCAATTTGTTAAATTTCAAATTGGGCTTGCAAATGCGATTGCAACATCTGGAAGAATTAGCCGAACACCCTACGCATTATGTGGAACTGCACCTTTGGACCTCTACAAAAGAGATGAGAGAAAACAAAAAGAAATCAACAAAATGAAGAGCTTCTTAGGTAAAGCAATCATTTTCAATTATTGTTCATTTTGCACAAACTGATTAAACTCACATATCAAGAGAACTGGTACTCCAGCGCTTTTCATAATGGTAATAAATACATCTTTTAATTATATCCTTCTGCACAAAACACAATCTTTTAAGTAGTTTTATACATACGTCTATAGTTAGACATTCTCGGAGGACAGCAATTAAAGTTTGTAATCAGCTGCAGTTCCTATTCTCTTTCTAGCTAAAGAGTGATGCACCCATGTGAAGTTAGGATTAGCAATATTGCAGACACCTTTCTGGAAGAAATATAGCAACATAGAAGAATGCACCCTAACCTGTGACACAAGTACAGCAAAGAAAAGTAAAAGAACTCATGCCTGCAATGACAATCTGCTCGAACCATCAGTTTCCATTCTATTCGTGCACACCACCACTGATCCTTCCATTCATCAAATACTTTCTTTAACAATGCACGACGATAATGGGATCTGACAAAAGGAAAAGGTGGCATCACTTAAATGCTCATTGAAATTTCATTCTGAAAATGTTCATTAAAATAACTAAATAACGATTTTACAGCACAGACACAATACAGACGTTCCCCGACATAGGTAAGCGTTATGTCCTGTGGACACAAAATGCTGGAGTACTCAGCGGGATAGGCAGCATCTCTGAAGAGAAGGAATGGGCGACGTTTCGTGTCGAGACACTTCTTCAGGTTGATGTCAGGGGAGTGGGAGGAACAAAGATAGAATGTAGTCGGAGACAGTAAGACTGGTGGGAGAACTGAGAAGGGGAGGGGATGGAGAGAGAGGGAAAGCAAGGGCTATTTGAAGTTAGAGAAGTCAATGTTCAAGCAAAATATGAGGTGCTGTTCCTCCAATTTGCGCTGAGCCTCACTCTGACAATGGAGGAGGCCCAGGACAGAAAGGTCAGGTTGGGAATGGGAGGGAGAGTTGAAGTGCTGAGCAACCGGGAGATCAAGTAGCTTAAGGCGGACTGAGCGGAGGTGTTCACTTTCACTTCCTCCAACCTCATCTATTGTATCCGCTGTTCCAGGTGTCAATTCTCTACATCGCCGAGACCAAACGCAGGCTTGGCGATCGTTTCGCTGAACACCTCCGCTCATGCTGCCTGTCCCGTTAAGTTACTCCAGCATTTTGTGTTTACCTTCGATTTAAATCAGCATCTGCAGTTCTTTCCTAAACATTATGTCATGTGGGTCTCAACCTGTGCCCTCGCGTTCTGGACTCTCCTGCCCAGGGACAAAGATTTTGACCATCCATCCTCATAATTTTATAAACCTCCGTGAGGTCAGCCTTCAGTCTTCTATGTTCCATTGAGAATAAACCTAGTCTATCCAATCCAAATATTTACACCACGGAAATTGAGGCTCTCAATCATCTCCACTTCTATACCATTGATGCAGACTGGAGCATGTACTCCACCCAGCTTCCTGAAGTCGATGACCAGCTGTTTGTTTTGATGACATTGAATCTTTTAATTAAACCATGACGAACTTTTGCATTCTCCTCTTTCTTGCCAGACCTCACTTGGAGTTAAAGAGTTATACAACCAAGAAACAAGGTCAATTTATTATCTTTCAATTAAGCAGTCAGAAGATAGCGTCTCAAAATTATGAAGTCTCTGCCTGTGCCCTGGAAATCTTTATACACTTTTCATCTGTCTAAACAAATGAAAGGAAAGCAAATAGAATCTTACCTGGCTTTGGATGGAAGGACTCTGCCAAATGCCTCCCACATCCATAAGTGCAGAAACTTCCTTGCAAGGTGCCTGGGAAGATAGGGCTGAATTGTTATTTGATATTGTTTCATTTTTAGTTCAAATACATTAAATCCTTAAATCATGAGGTTTCAGACAAAATATTGATGATTACCATCACTTAATAATAATAATAATAATAATAATATTCATTTATTGTCATTGCAACGAGTACAACGAAATTAAAAAACAGCCAATCCTGACGGTGCGTACAAACATATATGCAATAAATGCAAAAACAAATAAATACATAAATACAATTAAATTAAGTACAAGATTTTTTAACGGTGTTGCCTAGTGCACAGGTAGTGTTCAGTTCTCGTATGGCCCTGGGGTAAAAACTGTTCTTAAGTCTGTTTGTTCGGGATTTGATTGACCTGAAACGTCGACCAGAGGGCAGATGAACAAACAGACGGTGGCCGGGGTGGGATGGATCTTTTATTATTTTGCCTGCTCTACTGAGGCAGCGCAGGCTGAACAGGTGCTCCAGGGAGGGCAGTGAGCAGCCGATGATTTTCTGGGCCGTCGTGATGACCCTCTGAAGGGCCTTCCTGTCCTTTTCTGAGCAGCTGGCATACCATGTGGTTATACAGTATGCCAGCACACTCTCGATGGAGCAGCGATAGATGGACAACATGAGCTTCTCCTGCAGGTTGGTTTTCCTGAGGATCCTCAGGAAGTGGAGTCTCTGCTGTGCCTTCTTTACTGTGGTGATGGTGTTGGTAGACCAGGTGAGATCCTCTGCGATGTGCGTACCCAGGAACCTGAAAGCTGGTACCCTTTCCACGCAGACCCCATTGATGTAGAGTGGGTCGTAATCTCCACTGGTTTTTCTAAAGTCAATTATAAGTTCCTTTGTTTTGGAGGAGTTCAGGACCAGATTGTTCACTGAACACCATGCTGCCAGCCTTTGGATTTCATCCCTATAGGCTGTCTCATCTCCTTCTGAGATAAGTCCAACCACAGTCGTGTCATCCGCGAACTTGATGATGGTGTTGGTGGGATGGGTGGGGGCGCAGTCGTGAGTGTAGAGGGAGTAAAGGATGGGGCTCAACACACAGCCCTGTGGTGAGCCGGTGCTCAGTGTAATGGTGGAGGAGAGGTGAGGGCCTATTTTGACTGTCTGGGGGCGGTTGGTCAGGAAGTCCTTGATCCATTTGCAGATGGTTAGGGAAAATCCAAGGTCGGAAAGTTTGGTGACCAGTCTGCTCGGGATGACCGTGTTAAAGGCAGAGCTGAAGTCGAGAAAGAGCATCCTCACATAGCTCCCCTGGTGTTCAAGGTGGGTCAGTGCAGTGTGAAGAGCAGTGTCGATGGCATCCCCTGTAGACCTATTTGCTCTGTAGGCAAACTGGTATGGGTCGAAGGTGGGTGGGAGGCTGGCTTTGATGTGCTGCAGGACCAGTCTCTCGAAGCACTTTGTGATGACCGGTGTGAGTGCTACCGGACGGTAGTCGTTAAGACCGCTGATGACAGGGGTCTCATTACCTGTAGCACTGTCTGAAAACAAGTTTTACATTTTATCTCAAAAATTCAACCAATAGGTTTTACCCTCACTGAAAAGATTGCAATTTCTTCCAACTCTCCTTGGTAAAACTGTAGTTGTAAATGTAATTATTTGGTATATTTTATTGAGTCATTTTTAAAAGGTAACAATGCACACATTTGAAGCAAGCTTCATGTAACCTCCTGCATTCATCAGCTGTCTGTAGCCAGTGGAAGCAAATCATAAACTACACTTGTCTACAATTCATAGATGACATATAATGTATTTAGACTGAGAATGTAACCTAGGTTGAATCCTAAATGGACTTCATGAGTGAAATAGCAGCATTTTGGTGTACAATGCAGCAAATTTACCTGATACGAAGTTCCTTTAATCGCCCACCTCTGTTCCAATTATAATTCACTCTATACGGAATTAAGCCTCTTTTTACATGATGGACATTATATCCATCATGCTTTTTGGAATGTTCCTGGGAGGCACTTCTAGGAAGCTGGGTCTCCACCATTAGGCCCACTGTCACATTACTGGGAAAATAAAAAAACAGATGAAGGTCTACCCTTTCAGAAAAGATGTAACTTCACGCCTAATACCCGGTAGTATGATAATTAATAAGAAACCGAATGGTCTCCTTTTACTCATTTCTTCACAATAACTAATCATCACCCAGGTGTGTTTAATGCTAATACAATAATTTGCCGAATACCACTCGCAACGCTTACATGCGAAAATAGCCACACTTATGATTAGCAAATACAATGGACTCAATGAAATCCTGTGCCATAAATTTTCACAACTAACTTCCATTTTTTTTATCATGAATCATTTCATTTATGTTTTCAGATAGCCCAGCTGAGACTAGAAATTAATTATGCATGGAATCAAAGGCATTAGTTGTATTAAATCAAACAATGGCTTAGCGCACAGCACACCAATATCCCATGCCATTATTTTTCATTCTAAGTGCGGTCACCTTGTGGCAAAATTCTACTTAGCACCTTCAGCAATTTAGTCTAATCCTGATTAGAATGCTACCAACCTGTTGACTTGGTAATTGTTTATGGCAATAAATAAAGTTTTGAGGGAGACTGGTTATAATGGCTTTTTAGGTTAGAGATATGTGGTAGAAACAGGCCCTTTAGCCCACAGTCTCAGCAGTCAATGATCACCTACACACTAGTTCTGTCATAAATTGTATATAGAATTTATAGAAGCCAATTAACCTGCAAACCTTTGGAATGTGGGTGGAAACCAAAACATCTGGCGAAAACCCACGTGGTCACAAGGAGGACGTACAAAACTCCATGCAGATGGCACTCACGGTCAGGATTGAGCCCGGGTCTCTGGCGCTGTAAGGCAGCAAGTTCATCGCTGCGCCACTGTGCCGCATATTGGGTCATCCCAATATTTAATTAGAATGAACATAATGGAGAGCAGCAGGAGAAACGCATTGGAGAGAAATGAACAGTCAACATTTCAGGTTGAGACGCTTCATCAAGCCTGAAGGAGTAGAAGGGATGCAGCCAGTGGAGAGAGGTAGGAGGAGGGATGGGGCAAGATGTAACAAGCGATAGGTGGATGCAGGTGAGGAGGGAAAGATTAGCAGATAATGTGGTCGAAAAATGGAGCTTGAGTCAGATAGCAGTGAAAGTCGCACATGGGAAGCAATGAGAGAGAGTTTCACAGAACTCCTGGCAAAGAGAGAAGGAAAATTTCTTCATGGAGGGCATACCTTGAAGAGGCTTCCCAGTGGAGCAGTAAATTAAAGACACAAGAGATTGAAGATGCTGGAATCTGTAGCCATAAAACGAGAGAAGCTGGAGGAACACAATCATTTTTTCCGAAACTTAACTACTTGTTTCCAAACTTACCTTTGAGCTTTTTTTGAGAAATTAAATTTCCTCTGCTGTAGGTTCTTTTTAACTGGGGTCTTTGTAGGATTTAAAGCAGTTCTATTTGGTTTTGGATCCATTTGCAAATGCAAGTGAAATTAGCACTGAAATTAGCACCAACTGTTCTTGAATAAAAGTTGTGAATACGATTCTTTAAAATAACCAAAAAAATAGATTCACCAAACAAGTCCTCTCAATCAGATTCAACAATTCACATGATCGTACAAAAGTCATGTGATTGATCATTATAAATTCTTCAAAGAACCAGTATTAATGATGTCCCAGTTCGAGATAGCTGACAACGTTCAACAGAAGTGAATGCTCAAAGAGATTAAACAAATGTAAATATTCAGGGGAGTAATTCATCACTGTCATTCACATGTGCTTGTCCAGCAGGTCACTATGTTCTCAATGCTCACTGGGTATCTCTATAAAACAAAAACATGATAATGAGTCCTGCATGTCCAAAATAGTATTAAACATTAAGATAGATCTCAATGTCTCAATTGTTTCCTCAAGGAATAAATTTATGTAACAGAAACACTAATGTCATGCTGATATTCCCCCTGGTGGCGCTTCAATGGCAGCCTTGCCTACAGTCTGTCTGTCCTTTTCTCGTTATTTTTGGTGAGTTTTAAAAGTATGTGTTAATGTTCTCTGGTTTGCTTTATGTGGGGGGGTTGGTGGGGGGGTCGGGGGAAACTTTTTTTCAATCTCTTACCTTGCTGGAGATGCGATTGGTTTCCAGATCGTATCTCCGGTCGCTTTGCAGCCTAACATCATGGAGCTGGAGGCCTTGCCCGAGACTGACTTTGAGTTCCCGCAGGGCGCGGACTTACCATCTGAGCGTGCGATCCCTTGCCTGGATCGACGCTCCAACCGCGGCCTGCGGACTTTAACATCAAGGAGCTCGCAGTCTCGGGTTGAGACCGACGTCGGGAAGCTCCAAGTTGCATGAAGTTTGACAAGCCCCAACCAGGGGTAGGCGCGGGGGAGCTGTTATTTCCCCCCCCCCCGATGCAGGAGATTGATCGCCCCGATAAGGAAGGCCCGATTGACGGCTACGAGAGTAAGATCGTCCCGTCAACAGAAGGTTAGAGGCCCCTGTAATGGGTTAACATTCGGCATGTAGCCATGTGGGTTTTATTGCAGGGGTGTAAAAGCTCCAGCTCAGATTATTCCTGGGGCATCCTGTTGTCAGCATGGAAGCGTGGTTTATGGCTGATCGTATCCTCTGATATCAGCAACTGGCCTCAAAGCTTTGAAGTGTTAAGAAGAACATCTTGCCATATGGACTGCCCTTTGTTCCCAAGAAAGAAGAGGTCACGATGGACACGACGGACACGGAGGTCCCGAAAGACACATAAACATTTATAGGGCATTGTAAACTTGCCATATAAGGCAGTGATGGAAAAATATTGGCACATGTATTCAGGGTATAAAAGGTGTAAAATTTAAGCTTTCGGAGAGAGACTACACTGGCTTTCTAAGCGTTTCTAAACGCTTCGGTTTCTAGACTCTCTCCCACCTGACTAGTGGGTGACTAGAATAAAGAGGTTAAACGAATTTGGTTGTCTGCCTGTTTTTTCTAATAGGCCACAGACTACAACACCCCCAACCACTGGAGGACAAAGTGGGGAGCCATTGAAATTTTTTTCGCCTTCCATCACAGTGAGGAATGCGGAGGAGTCACTGTGGTGGATGTTCATGCTAAAATGTATTTTGTGTGTTCTGTTGCTTTTTATTGTTATGACTGTATGGCAAATGAAATTCCTCGTATGTTGCAAAACATACTTGGCTAATAAAGTATGATTATTATTATTATTATGTAATGTAAAAAATGCAAATAAAAAGAATGATGTCGCTTACGCTGAGAATGGTGAAACAATACTACTGTAAATATTATGAATAAAGTATTAGAGGGGAAAAGATTAGTCACACTTTTACTCAAGGACGAGACATTACCATGACAACAATAATCTTCAGGCTATTATCGCACCAACATTTAGGCAAAAAGGCAACATCCCATTTTGAAGTTGGCTCAAACGGTAAACGGCATTTTGTTTTCATAAATTCAGATTCTATTGTTGGTTTGATAAGCCAAAACTTAAACATGAAATTGTAACGAGAGCTAGGATCACCATAGCAGGTAATTAACGCTTCTATATTAAATGCACTCCGATTTGGCCCTCTAAACCCGACTGACATTACCTCTAAACTTCAACGTTTGGATCAAAGAAGGGTGGGCTTAGCCGTCACGCCTCCACATCTGATAGACCTGCCCATGCCGGTACCGGCTGATCAGGTCCGTGGCGTGGATAATCCAGGCCGTTCAGAAAGAAACAAACTGCACCTCTCACCTTAGTCCGCTGCACCCCGGCCGACGCAAACACAAAACCGTCAAGCAGCGTGAGCGATTGTGCATATCTCACTATGAACTGGTCGGTGCTCTCTCACTGTCGGCAGTAAACTTGTGTTTTCCAATGATCCGCGCCATTTCTCCCGCCCGAGGACTCAACTCCCAGCCTGCAACGCCCGCTTGCATCACCATGGCAACGACGGCAACCGGATGGCGAGAGTGGCCCAGGCCCAGCCCCAGCACAGGCCGAGCGGCCTTCCTTGCCGGGCTGGAACAGTCCGGGCTTTGGGTGTATTTTCTTTCAAGAGTAAAAATATCAAAGTAAATACGACATACAATGGAAGCCTTGAAATAAAACTATAACATGCTGGAAGCATTCAGGTCTGGGAGCATTTCTTTCGAGACCTCTTGCAAAAATCTTTTTTAAAAATTAACCTTTCAGATCTTTTAACTTTTATTAGATGGGGCAGGTTGTAGGCAAATGCAGAGTAGAGAGAGGCAAGAACGTTACAGAATGGAAGTGAAGCTCTGGGAGGAAGATATACCATCAGTTTCATTGATACAGTGAAGAGTCTGTAAGTTAAACTTACAGAGGAGTGAAAAAACTGGATTTGCTGGAAATCTCAAACAAAAACAGGAAATGCTGGAAAAGCTTCTTCATCTCTCGTTTCAGTTCTGAAGTAGGGTCTCCATCCAGAAAAGTTGATTGTTTCTCTTCTCTCAGATACGACCTGCTCTGCTATTTGCAGCATTTTCTGTTTCAGAGTTAAACTAAGTGTTTTCTCAAACACAATAATTTAGAGAAAGAGAAAGAGTGAGCAAAAAAAAGCCTTTTCTTGTAACAATATATTCACCAATAGGAATTCATCCCATGAACTCTTGGTCAAACTGGAAAAGTGATCCAACCGTTACTAGATCGGATTAGTTTATTTTGTTTATTGTCATGACGGCAGTATGTGCAATGTGCAATGAAATTCTTTGTTCACATGAAACTCACAGAGTGAACAATATACATACAGTAGTGATAAATACAACAATAAATCAATGACAAGTGTAAAACAGCAGAATGGAGCAAGATTGTAGAGCATCATTTCAGCACTGCAATGGAGTTAGGAGTAAGTGGCTGCACCTCTAGAAATAGAGTGTGAAAGAGGGATTGCTTCAGGCTTTAATAGCAATGAGGAAGAAGCTGTTCTTAAATCTGAACATTGAGCTTTGAAGTTCCTGTATCTTCTCCCAGAAGATAGAAAAGGGAACGGCCAGGATGGAAGGCATTCTTGACAATGCTTCCAGCCTTCCTGATGCAATGCACCGTGAAGATTGTCTGGATGGAAGGAAGTGATGGGCCTGTGATGGACTGTTCACCATTCTCTGCAGGTTCAAATGGTCAGGAGCAAAACTGTTGGTGTCAGGCTGAGATGCATCCTGTCAGAATACTCTCTATGGCACACCTATCGAAGTTCAAGAGAATTTTTGTGAACATGCCAAATTTTATCAGACACCTTAGAAAGAAAATATGCTGATGCACTTTCTTGAAATATTCAACCCCAAGAACAATACTGAGACCCAGTTACTGAGTGAGATGGTTGCACTTTGGGTCAAGATCCTGCATCAAGGCTGAAAGTAGAAAGAGATGACCAGTATATAAAAGGGGAGAAAGAGACTGTTGAAATCAATGCCAAATGAGGACAATTGCACAGGTACATGGATTGGAAGGGTGTTGAGTATATGGGACAGGGGTGAGCAAATTGGGCAAGCTTGGATGAGACATCTTGGTCGGCATGGAATAGTTGAGCCAGGGGCCTCTATGGTAGGTCTTATGTTGAGAGGGTGTAGGGAGGGAGTAAGGGAAGGAGGGAGGGGGGAAGGGGGAGAGAGAGAGGATGGAGGGGGGGGAGAGGGAGGGGAGGTGGGGGAGAGGGAGGGGAGGTGGGGGAGAGGGAGGGGAGGTGGGGGAGGGGAGGGTGCGGGGGAGGGAGGGGTAGAGGAGGGGAATGAGAGGAGGAGGGGAGGGGTAAAGAGGGAGGGGAGGATAGGGGTGGAGGGTGGGGGAGGAGAGCGAGTGGAGGGGAGAGTGGGGGAGGAGAGAGTGCTGCACCAATGCAGGTGAGGCAACCCTAGGGCGGAGGCAGGAGAGGGATAGTGGGGGGGGGGGTGGGGGGGGAGGGAGGGGGGAGGGAGGGGAGAGAGAGGGGGGAGGAGAGGGTGCTGCACCAATGCAGGAGTGGTTTGGGCTCAACGGGTCCACGGTCTAGATCACAATAAAAACAGAATATTGGTAATACTCAGCATTTCAAGCAGTTGTGGAAATGGAAACAGTTAACATTTTAGTTAATGCTCTTTCATCAGATGTTTTGGAATGGTTGATGAAAGGTCATTGATCTGACTGCCTGATGGTGACCATTTCCAGCATTTTCTATTTTTACTTCAGATTTTGGTGCATATTGCTATCATGTGCCCTGCACGTGTTATAAAGTCGTAGGGTCACACGGCATGGGAACGTTAGACCCTTTGCCCTATAGGTCAGGTTGGGAGAAGTGGTTAATAGACTTAAGAATAATCTGGCCTAAGTGGATGTCTTCCTCTATGTCATCGCCATTTTTCGAAACACATTCGATTTCTTACATACTGTTGATTGCCATGTGTATATTACCCTGCAAGTCCTGTTTATGTTGCTGTACAGTATTCACCTTTGGGGGGAATAGAAGGAACGTAAGACATGAAATTCAGTGCATCAGCCATAGCATTACTGTGACGTCACAATGGAGTCTATTAGTAATTCACATGTAAAACTAGTTCGCCTAAAAGGACAACAAAGAAATCCTGCTGGTGAGCTTCTCCTAGTCACTAAATGAAGTTATAAATATACTCAGAGATCTGAATATTTGCATATATTTACGAAAACAACGAAAAAATCATGAGGCCTACACTATCTGAACCAGGTAGGTACTATTTTTGACAGCCTTGTTTCCACTGGAGCACTTCATCCAAATCTAAAGCTTGCTGGTTCAAGTCCAACTCCAAACTTGAGTATTTCATTGATATACTGAAAGGGTGCAACACTATTGGAGGGGCTGTGTTTTCGATATGTTAGATTAAGGTCCTATTTATCCTCTCACAGTAAAATATTCTTGCCACAATTTCCAACAGGAGCAGGTAAATAAACATTTTAAGTCATCAACACCAGTATTTGGCACTCAGCAACAACCGCTACTAAAGCAGATTATCTTGTCCATTATTTTATAGATATTTTCATGAGTACAGTGTAGATCTTACCATTTCTATTTTCTTAAGTGAAACACACGACTGCACTTCAAAAAGTACATAATTTGCTGTCTCATGTTTTGGTTCATTCTGGGATGGTTAAAGCAAGAATTTTTATCATACAATATGAATTAAATCTTTAAATTCCACTTACTTTAATAGAAAGCATTACAACAGTTAACTGTTGTTTTCATACCAACAATATAGCAGACATTACAAGGCATTTCACATGAGGATTATTAAATCAAATTTGACAACAGTTACATACTTGTTGGTATGGCAAAGAACCAATAGGTTGCGTAATTGGCAGGTATCAGAAGCATCCCAAGAGGAAAGGAAAATAAAGAAGTTTTAGCTTAGAATTCCAGAGGCATCGGCTACTAAAAGGAAGGTTAAGAGGAATGATGAAATGAAAGTGGGAGCTCATGTCGGTAAATCTACAGAATGTATATGAGCCTGGAGCAATGAATGAAAAAGGCATGGAATAAGTTGGTATATGGGTGGGCAAGCTTTGGAAGACCTTAAAGTTATAGGGGAGTATGAGACCTTGGCCAAGACTGTATTGGAATTGTCAGATCTAAAAATAGTATACTGGGAGGAGATTTTCAGAAGCAGATGAACTGACACTGGGGCAGAGTTGGTTGGTGTAATGGACATAGAACTAAGTGATCTCAGTGAAGCCATGGATTGTGTTCTTGGTTCTTGGTCCTCCAAAATATTCCAAATGGAATTTAAACTGGAGGTGGCGTTGGAAGATTATTACACAGCCAGATGCAAAAACAAGGCTAACCCAGACTATTGACTGCCTTGGGCAATTATCAGACAGAAGGATGGTGTCGTTAGCTAAGAATTAGTCTGAAAACAATGACAGAGGCAATCCACTTTTATAAACATTTCAATGTATTCAATATTAGAGTCATACAGCGTGGAATAGGCCCTTTGGCCCAACTTGTCCATGCCGACCAAAAAGCGCAATCTAACCGAGTCCCATTTTCTTCGTTTGGTTCATATCACTCTATACAGTTCCTATCCAAGGGGCCTTTGAACACTGTTATATTACCTGCCTCAACTACCTCCTGTGGCTTCTCATTCCATTTACCCACCAGCCTCTGAGTGAAAAAGTTGCCCCTCAGGATCCTCTCTTGCCCCTCTCACATTATACCTATATCGTGCTTTTTGATTACCCTACACTGGGTAACAGACTGTGCATTCACTCTTTCTATTCCCCTTATGATTTTATACACCTCTATAAGATTACCCCTCAGCCCCCTGCACTCTTGGAAATAAAGTCTTAGGCTGACCAATCTCTCTCTCTAGCTTATCCCCTCTAATCCACGCAATATCCTCATGAATCTCCTCTGCACTCTAATGATATTCTTCCTACACCAGGGTGACCAAAACGGAATACACTTCTCAAATGTAGCCATACCAACATCTCTCGTACAATTGTAACATAATGTCTAAGTTTCTATACTCAAGACCCTGACTGATGATGGCCAATTCCTCAAAAACCTTCTTGACCACCCTATCTATATGTGACTGCCTATCTATATGTGATGTCATTTTCAAGGAACCATGCACCTGCACTCCAAGATTCCTTTGCTCTTCAACACTCCCTGGAGGATTTGTCATTCACTATGCACGTCCTTCCCTGGTTTGACTTCCCAAAATGCAACATCTCACACTTATCTGCATTAAACTCACTTAGCCAGTCTTCCGCCTGCTTGCCCAGCTGATCAAGAGTCTGCTGTAATTTTTGATAATCATCTTCGCCATGTACGTTGATGCCATAGTACAATGGATAAGTAATCTGACAATTTAGAGAAATGCAGCAGTTAAATGGGGATGAGGTTCAACTAACATAGATGTCACTAACTTACACGTGGAAAATAGTGTGTATTTAAATAACATTGTGGAGCAGTGGAAAATAGGAAACAGCGAAGATAGTAAAGAGGCAACAGAGACAACGGGAAAGAGAAATCTGACAATAGATTCTCTAGCTGCAACTAGAGATAAAAAAAATACTGGTGGCAAAATCTCATCCAGCTGGAATAAGGCAAACACTCTGTTTGACACAGATTTTCCGCTAATTCATAAATCTCCAGAGACTTTGTTGACTATGTCATGCAACCTCACATCTGCAGATCCACATCTGATTTCTGGCTTACACATATATAAACCATGCTACTCATGTCATGGGCAGCCTGCACAAATTGACACTTGACATGTGATGTAAGAGATACACATGCATTATTTGGTTCCTGTGGCCTTGTCTCAAAGTAAAAAAGATCGAAGTGTGGAAAAGGATTGCAAGAGGATGATGTAATCAATGACAGCGTGTGACTTTCCCAAAGGCCCTTCTCAATCACATTTATAAAATTAATCTATGTGTGCCAGCAACATGAAGAGATGCAAACCTGATTGGATATATTAAGATAATTCTGGGAAAGACAAGCATAACCAGGGATAGAAACACATTCACAGGCATTGGTGAGGTTGGAAATGGAGCTGGAGCTTGCATAGCCACATGTGTTGGGTATTTTTGGGGAGGCTGCGGTTGGCAGTATCTGCAGTGGGACCAGCACACAAAGAAAGGCAACAGTTTTAACAGCATTAGCTAACATGGGCTTAGAAGATTAATTAAACTAGATCAAAGAAAATGCAAAACTGTTCTCTGCAACTCATTAGTCTTAAATTGAAACAATTCAAATAGAATAAATAGATTTATTCAAATAGGATTCTCGTTGGTTAGAAATAGTGGAGGAGCTATTATCTATATACTAAAACTCTCGTTTGTTATCTTGTTTGTGACTGAACTTCAGCCAAAACGGTACACGATAGCGGGCCCTTTAGGCACACCTTACTCACCATTGTCACTTTAGTGATAATGCAAGTAGTTTCATTGAAATTGGTGTTATATATTTAAAGTTATTCACATTTTAAAGTTTAAAAGGAGGGGAGGGAGGGGTAAGGGGGGAGTGGGAGAGAAGGGAGAGGGGAGGGGGGGTTGAGGAGAGGGGGAGGATGGGGAGGACAGGGTGCTGCACCAATGCAGGAGAGGTTTGGGCCCAACGGGTCCACTTTGTCTATTTAGTTCATTAAAGCTTATTTATAAAGGATTCCTGTTCTTTAAGGGATTTATCTCAGGAAAAGTAATTTGTATAACATTAATTACAAAAATACATACTTCTAATTTAGCAATAAGCAAATAGAGTTTATTTTACATTTAAAAATATATCAAGTAAAAAAATTTCAAGCATCCATTACGTACTTCAGCACCTCAGTTGTTCAACATTCACAGAAGGACTCGAGGGTTATATTTGACAGTGTGCAGACCCTCTCCACAGACACTAAAACAGGAACAGAGCTTCAGATTTAAGATGGACACAAAATGCTGGAGTAACTCAGCAAGACAGGTAGCATCTCTGGAGAGATGGAATGGGTGATGTTTCGGGTCAAGACCCTTCTTCAGACTGGTCTCGACCCAAATCGTCACCCATTCTTTCTGTCCAGAGATGCTGCTTATCCCGCTGAGTTACTCCGGCATTTTGTGTCTATCTACGGTGTAAACCAGCATCTACAGAGCTTCAGATTGGCAGTCAAGCTAAATAAACATCTCTACCCTTTTTTGTTCTTTATATGTGTTGACACATTGTTAGTACTTTGACCAAGTCCAAGGGTACCAATAGTTGCACAAGGTTTTAAAATAGACCATAGACAATAGGTGCAGGAGTAGGCCATTCGGCCCTTCGCGCCAGGACCCTCATTCAATGTGATCATGGCTGATCATTCTCAATCAGTACCCCGTTCCTGCCTTCTCCCCATACCCCCTGACTCCGCTATCCTTAAGAGCTCTATCTAGCTCTCTCTTGAATGCATTCAGAGAATTGGCCTCCACTGCTTTCTGAGGCAGAATTCCACAGATTTACAACTCTCTGACTGAAAATGTTTTTCCGCATCTCCGGTCTAAATGGCCTACCCCTTATTCTTAAACTGTGGCCCCTGGTTCTGGACTCCCCCAACATTGGGTACATGTTTCCTGCCTCTAACGTGTCCAACCCCTTAATAATCATAAGTTTCGATAAGATCCCCTCTCATCCTTCTAAATTCCAGTGTATACAAGCCTAATCGCTCCAGTCTTTCAACATGACAGTTCCGCCATTCCGGGAATTAACCTAGTAAACCTACGCTGCATGCCCTCAATAGCAAGAATATCCTTCCTCAAATTTGGAGACCAAAACTGCACACATTACTCCAGGTGCAGTCTCACTAGGGCCCTGTACAACTGCAGAAGGACCTCTTTGCTCATATACTCAACTACTCTTGTTATGAAGGCCAACATTCCATTGGCTTTCTTCACTGCCTGCTGCACCTGCATGCTTCATTTCAGTGACTGATGTACTAGGACACCCAGATCTCGTTGTACATCCCCATTTCCGAACTTGACACCATTCAGATAATAATCTGCCTTCCTATTCTTACCACCAGTGGATAACCTCACACTTATCCACATTAAACTGCATCTGCCATGCATCCACCCACTCACACAACCTGTCCAAGTCACCCTGCAACTTCATAGCATCTTCCTCACAGTTCACACTGCCACCCAGCTTTGTATCATCTGCAAATTTGCTAATGGTACTTTTAATCCCTTCATCCACATCATTAATGTATATTGTAAATAGCTGCGGTCCCAGCACCGAGCCTTGCGGTACCCCACTAGACACTGCCTGCCATTCTGAAAGGGACCCATTTATCCCCACTCTTTGCTTTCTGTCTGCCAACCAATGTTCTATCCATGTCAGTACCCTACCCCCAATACCATGTGCTCTAATTTTGCCCACTAATCTCCTATGTGGGACCTTGTCGAAGACTTTCTGAAAGTCAAGGTACACTACATCCACCGGCTCTCCCCTGTCAATTTTCCTAGTTACATCCTCAAAATCCGCTTGTGTACTCATAAGTTATTGTCCAGTGATAAGGAATACAGAACATACAGCCAAAATGTATTAATATTTCATAGTCAACTTGCTAGCAAAGTCAAAACATTTATTGTTTGTCCCTAATTGTCCTTTCGATGACAATGATAAATCACTTTCGTGAATCACTGCAGTCTCTGTGTTGAAGGAGATTCTACTGCGCCTTTGGCAAGGAGAACAGCTGGAGTCCCAAGTTGATTATCCAACCATCAGCAAAAACAGATCAGTAGCACGGTCATGAGCGCCAGAAAGTGAATACCCAGGGGATCTGTAAACATCGGAATCCTCCACGCAAATCCCATTACAGCAAGTGGGGAAGTTGGATGTGAAGAGACCGGTGTGAGCAAGTACGGAGAGAGGGACGCTACGGGCTCCGAGCTACATGGGTGGTGCGACAACACGAACTGCAGGATGCGGGTTTACACCGAAGAGAGGCACAAAGAGCTGGAGTAACTCAGCGGGACGGGCAGCATCTCCAGAGAGAAGGAATGGCTGACGTTTCGGATCGAGACCCTTTTGCAGCCCGCGCCCCTCCCGCCTTCTGATTGGCCGAGCGAAGCAGGGCTTTGTCGTCAATGTCATCCGCCTGAAGGTCCTTAACGTTTAGAAATAAGTTTCAATAACCATCACGAAATAAATAGCGTGAAATAGAAGTAAATGCGCTCAATATAATAACAATCGACGTCCGCCTTTTTGATGCAAAGGGCATTTCGTTGGGATGTTTTTTCCCCTCTGCTTGAGGACAGACAGACAGGCGTGCGGCGGGCGGCCCGTACATCCGGGCGCGTGACGCGGCTGCGGGGGTTCATAGCGGAGCGGCGGAGGTGGCTGTTGAGGGTTGGTGGCTGTGAGGACGGCTCACCGAGGCTCGGGAGTCCGCCTTGTCCTCAGCGCTCGCACCCCGCGCTCTGTTACCCTCCGTGGTCTCACATTCTCCACCTACTGTGTCCCGTGTGCGTGTCGGCGCTTGGTGTGTGCCAGGCTCGGGCTGCCCCGGTGCCTGGGGCCGCTGCACAAGCTGCCGGCTAACCTGGGGAGTGGTTGGATACCCCTTTCTTCCCCCCCCCCCCCTCATCTCCCAGCACAAACTTTTATTTTCCCCTTTTCTGTAATTTCCCTTTCCTACTCAGCCAGGAGCCTAATACACACGGTTAGGTGGCTTTGTTGCCTTTTCAGGTATGTGTCTTTGCGTGTCGGAAGTGGTCTATGTTCAGTTTTCTGGGAGAAGGGATGGTTTTTTTCTTGTAATTGAAGTCGCTTTCCTCTTTTGCACATTCTGTTGTTTTTCCGATCTTAAGTGGCCAACGCCATGTTCCTCTATGCCTTGTATCATTGTAAAAATGAATGATATTGTATGCATGTGTTGTCTTGTATGTGTTTTTAATGAATTAAATGTTGTCTATAGTTTTATTAGATGAAACTGTACTAAAGAGTATTTGTCTATTGTAATTATAGGATGTGATTTATATGTACTATTGGTGCAACAGTTTGTAAATCTTGTTTCAAAGTTGTTTTTAAACTTTGGCAGGCATGGATAAAAAAGAATGGATTGACGAAAAAGATCAATTAAATGATACACTAAAAATGTGTGGCATGAAGAAACCGTATAGGTATTCCAAGGTAAGCATGTGTAAGAACTTTGAACATTTAAATGTTTTTGAATAAAACAGTTTAATTCCTTGGAACTTTTGCTGTTATGATGAAATGCATATAGGATTTGTGTGTTAATTTGTTTAGGATTTCTGTATTTAATTTTCATTTCTAGCATTGTTTTATTTGGAGTGATTTAAAAAATATATATATTTGAATAATGTGGTGGCTTTGACCTATCATCTACATTAAGTTAAGCAAAATAAGTAAAAATGCTGTGCAGTTTAAAATTGGCTTCTTGGAAGTGATTGTGCCACTGACTTTACTGAGAATTGATAACTGCTTAAATTTGGGATGACTTTGTTATCTCAGTACCTGTTCAGTTAGGAATGTACTTTACTTGATCTTGTACAACAACCGGTTAGGCTGAATCAGTTTAAATATAAACATACAAATTAGGTGCTGGCTACTTTGCCCCACTAAGTTGATCTGACAATAAGAAATGGAGACCCAAGAGACTGAAGATCTTGATCAGAAATTAAACTGCTGGATGTTTTGGGTTGAGAGCCTTCAGATTAATTTTAATTAGTAAGAAATTTTAATCTGATTTATACCTGTTTAGTTAGCCCCTTTTTTATTTCTGTCTTTATTCAGATGCTTACACTTTGAGGGAGTTTCAAAAGCTAATGATCCTTAGAAAAATAATTGCCTACTTGTAAATAACTTTTTGTTCCAGATTCTCTTGAGGAAGCCTCCTCTCCACATCCACTCTGTTAAGAACCTCTCAGGATCTTTCATGTTTCAGTGTAGTTGCCTTTGATCTTTTCTCCAGCAGATATGATCCAAGTCTGTCCAAATCTTTCTTCACAAGATAACCTGTCCATTTCAGTAACAATGTATAATGTTGTCCCATTGACAGGAAGTAATTCAGAAAAATGTTGTGCACCAGCAATGGATAGACACACATCCTGGAGTAACTGAGTGGGTCAGGCAGCATCTCTGAAGAAAATGGATGGGTGACATTTTGGGCTGGACCCTTCAGACCATAAGTCTGAAGAAGAGTCCCCATCTGAAACATCACAGATCCATTTTTTCCAAAGATACTGCCTGACCCACTGAGTTACTCCAGCATTTTGTGTCTATCTTTGGTGTAAACCAACATCTGCAGTTCTTTGCAAATGCACTATAAAATATGCTGGCCAGTGGAAAAATCAGATAATAGATTTTTAATTTTGCTTTGCATGTAATGAAAAGCTAAGTGGTAATGCTGAAAATAAAGTCATATAGCATGGAAACTGGCCCTTTGGCCCAACTCATCCATGCTGACCAAGATGCCCCATCTAATCTAGTCCCATTTGTCTGATATCCCTCTACGCATGTACCTGTCCAAATTTCTTTTAAATCCCGTTATAGTATCTACCTTAACTAGCTCCTTCCACTAAGAAAAAGTTGCCCCTTAGGTTTGTATTAAATCTTGTTTCCTCTCACCTTAAGTATATCCTCTTATTTTTGATTCTCCTACCCTGGGTAAAAGTCTGCATTCACCCTATCAATTCCCTGCATGAATTTATAAACTTCTAAGATTACCCCTTGGCCTCCTGAGCTCCAAGGAATAAAGTGTTACCCAATCTCTCCCTATAGCTCAACCCCTCAAGTCCTGGCGCCATTCTTGTAAATCTTCTCAACACTTTCCAGCTTAATGACATTCTTCCTAAAGCAGGATGACCAAAACTGAACACTGGCCTCACCCACGTCTGCAACATAACATCCTAACTTATCTCTTCAACGACTTCTGTTTTCCAAGCCCCCACTCCCTCATCTTTACCATGGATGTCCAATCATTCTACACCTCCCTCCCCCACCAGGAAGTTCTTAAAGCCCTCTGTTTCTTCCTCGACTGCAGAACCAGCCAATTTCTGTCTAATATTCTCCTTTGCCTTGCAGAGCTGGTCCTTACCCTCAACAACTTCTCCTTCGACTCCTCCCACTTCCTCCAAACACATGTATTAGACCTCTATCTCCCTCTATCTTCCTGTCTCCACCTATATCCTTCCTTTGTCCCACCCCCGACATCAGTCTGAAGAAGGGTCTCGACCCGAAACGTCACCCATTCCTTCTCTCCCGAGATGCTGCCTGACCTGCTGAGTTACTCCAGCATTTTGTGAATAAATCGAAATGTATTAGACCCTTCTTCAGTCTGAAGGGTCTCGACCCGCAACGTCACCTATTCCTTCTCTCCAGCGATGCTGCCTTACCCGCTGAGTTACTCCAGCATTTGTGATTCCTCCAAATACAAATCGTAGCTAGGGGCACTCGCATTGCCCCCAGCTATGCCTGCCTCTTTGTTGGGTACGTCGAACAATCGCTGTTCCAGGCATACACTGGCCCTATCCCTAAACCCCACCTCCGCTACATTGATAACTGCATTGGTGCTGCCTCCTGCACTCATGCAGAGCTCACTGACTTCATCAACTTCACGATTAATTTCCATCCTGCACTCAAATTCACTTGGACCATCTCCGACATCTCCCTACCTTTTCTGGATCTCACTGTCTCCATCACAGGAGACCGACTATTGACCGACATCTACTACAAACCTACTGACTCCCATAACTATCTAGACTACACCTCTTCCCACCCTGCTTCCTGTAAAGACTCTATCCCCTACTCCCAATTCCTCTGTCTACACTGCATCTGTACCCAGAATGAGACTTTCCATACTAGATCATCGGAGATGTCCTCATTCTGTAGGAAATGGTGGTTCCCCTCTTCCATTGTAGATGAGGCTCTCACTAGGGTCTCCTCGATAATCCGCAGCTCCACTCTTGCTCCTGTTCGCAACATGGATAGAGTCCCTCTTGTCCTCGCTTTCCACCCCATCAGCCGTCGCCTACAGCATATAATTCTCCCAACACTTTTGCAACTTCCAACGAGGTCTCACTATTGGTCACACCTTCCCATTGTCACCCCTTACTGCTTTCTGCAGAGACCGTTCCCTCCGCAACTCCCTGGTGAACCCGTCCCTTCCAACCCAAACCACCCCCTCCCCAGGTACTTTCCTCTGCAACTGCAGGAGATGCAACACCAGTCCCTTTACCTCCCCCCTCGACTCCATCCAAGGACCCTGACAGTCTTTTAAGGTGAGGCAGAGGTTCACTTGCACCTCTTCCAACCTCATCTGCTGTTCCAGGTGTCAACTTCTGTACATCGGCGAGACCAAGTGCAGGCTTGGCGATCGTTTCGCTGAACACCTCCGCTCAGTCCGCCTTAACCCACCTGATCTCCCGGTTGCCTTTAACTCCACCTCCCATTCCCAATCTGACCTTTGTCCTGGGCCTCCTACATTGTCAGAGTGAGGCCCAGCGTGAATTGGAAGAACAGCACCTCGTATTTCACTTGGGTAGCTTGCACCCCAGTGGTATGAACATTGACTTCTCTTACTTCAAATTGCCCTTGCTTTCCCTCTCTCTCTCCATCCCCTCCCCCTTCCAAGTTCTCCATCTAGTCTTACCTGTCTGACTACATTCTATCTCTGTCCCGCCCACTCCCCTGACATCAGTCTGAAGAAGGGTCTCTACCCGAAACGTCGCCCATTTCTTCTCTCCAGCGATGCTGCCTGTCCCGCTGAGTTACTCCAGCATTTAGTGTCAATCTTTGATTTAAATCAGCATCTGCAGTTCTTTCCTACACATCCGAACTGTATGCTCAATACCTTAACTGAAGACCAATTTATGAAAAGCCTTCTTGACTACCCTATCTATCTGTGATGCTGCTTTCAAGGAAATTTGTGCCTCTACTCCTAGATCCTTCCACTCTACATCACTCTCCAGGGCCCTATCATTCACAGTGAATGTCCTGCCCTGGTTTGACTTTCCAAAATACAGCACATTGTACATCTGCATTAAACTCCATTAGCCATTCCTTGGACCGCTTGCCCGGATGATCAACAGTCTGCTGAAAACTAATTGTTTATTAGATCAGGTGTAATGTTTCAACACAGCACAGACTTGCATTTGCAAGCTGAAAACTTGTGTTGCGTATATATGTTATAGAAATGGGGCATAAAATATTCTCTCAAACTGAATTTAGTATCACAACACTCTTATCTGAAATTATTGTGTGGGAGGGGCCAGAGATGAGAGAAGACAACGGCACTGGAGCCAAACTATTTGTACTAAAAGACATTAGCGACTAGGACAATGTGAATGAAAGACAAATACAGGCTTGCTTGTGCCACACCATATAGTTGGAGGAATGCAAACTCATCATAGGCAGAGATTGAAGTTGTTTACAGTACTCCATGAATTAAGTGAAGCCCGGCAAATTGGTTTTGAATTGAATCTCACCGAATCTCTAGTTTGTTGCACATTGAAATTTTATTTTAAAATTATGAACTTAAAATAAAATATCCCTTAACAAAATTTTAGATGTACGAGACAAATGTGAGCCACCATTTTGTATGCTGTTTTTGTTTCCTTTTGGCAGTACAGCGAAGAACTGGGCCATATAGACCATTGTGCTTTAAAATAATTATCCAGTGAGTCACCTTTATCTGCTTCTCTTTCATGTCCAACTCATCCTTGTTTCTTCTTCCACTCCACCAGCACAAGCCCCTTCCGTAAATAGTTTTTCATGTACAGGTCTTGTTTTGATAGTTTCAACCACTCTTCAGGTTGTACAATGCACATCTGCATTCATGATGTAACCCTTCCTTTTTTGGAGGGGGGAATTAATTAAAATGCGTTCTTAAGTAATTTCTCTAAAGGGATCAGTCGTTTCCAAATTATTTGACAATCCGTCAGTTGTTTCCAAATTATTTGACAATCCGTCAGATTATTGAAACTGTCCAAATTTACCCAAATCGATCTGAAGGGGGATCCCAACCGAAAAAATCATCTATGTTCTCCAGGGACGCTGCCTGATCTGAAGTACTCCAGCACTTTGTCTTTTGGTAAACCAGCTGCTGCAATTCCTTGTTTCCACAAGTTTATCCTTCTGGATTTCAAGAAGTTTCACACTTGTTTCTTGTCTTGATTACCAAGAAAAGCTCTGCATTCTCTTAGTTTTGAAAGCCTTGTTATGGTGCTCAGGATTGCATGCAAAAGGGTGCTTGCATGTATCCGTCTAATTGTGTATGCCTTGATTTGTCCTAAAAGTTCCAAATGTTTTTTTAAAACACTAGTTTTTAAAATTTTGTTACTTAAGCTTATCGTTGGTTGGAAATGCATTAACTCTTTATTTTTACCATTGTTTTGAATTTGAGTTTTCAGTGTTACATTTTGCTATGCCAATCTTGACAATGACAACTTGGCTCTGAAATTAGGCTCTGGTCAGGAAAAAAAGGCATGGTCCAGAATAGGCAGTTGGGATCAAGTGTGTACCTGGAGTAGTTTGGGTGCTGGAGGAGCAGGACCACAAGGAAATCAGGAGGGCTTAAAGGGGGGCATGAGATATATCTTTGATAGAACCTAAAGACATTTCTTAAGTATATTGAAGGAAAGAGGGTAACTAGTAAGAGAATAGGCGACATCTATGTGGCGAACTGTGGGAGAATTGTAAAGTCCTCAACGAGTATTTCTGTTTTTTACTGTGGAAAATTCAGGCAAGGGGACGGGACAGTTAATGCAGATGTCTTGGGACAGTCCATATTGCTAAGGAGTAGGTGCTGGATGTACAAAGGCATGTGAATGTACATGAATCTCCTGGACTTGACGAGATATATCTGAGGATGCTGTAGGAAGCTGAAGAAGAAAATTGCAGACCCTGGCTGAGATATGAACTGTCATTGGACACTGGTGTGGTGCTCTAGACTGGAGGCTGGCTAATGGTGTGCCTCTAAGAAGGACTGCGAGGGAAAATCCTGGGAACTATTGACCAGTTAGCCTAACATCTGTGGTAGGATGCTTGGGAGGGGATTTCAAGGGAGAAGATGTATATGCATTTGAATAGGTAGGAGCTGATTGGCAATAGCCAGTATGATTTTATTTGTGGGAGATCATGTGTCTTGAATGTTTTTTGAAGAATTGACCAACAAAGTTGACGAAGGCAAGGCCTAGGACGTTGTTTATGTATTTCAATAAGGTTAAATCAAACTAGTAAAGGACCTTCAGGTTGAATGGTCGAGCCCTGTAGAGGGATCTAGGAGTACAGTTATAGTTCCCAGAAAGTGGATCTTGAAGTACAATTACATAGTTCCCTAAAAATGGCGTCACGGCTAGATAGGGTGGTTTCGAAGTGCTTTTGATACATCAGCCTTCATCGGTCAGGGTTCTGAGTATAGACGTTGGGACATTATGTTAGTTGTACAAGACATGGGTGAGCCCACATATGGACTATTATGTTCCATTTTGGTCACCCTGCTATAGAAAGGAGGTCATCAAGCTGAAAAGATTGCAGAGAAAATATACAAACATGTTGACAGGACTTGAGGTCCTGAGCTGAAGGAAGAGACTGAGACTTGGAGCACAGGAGGGGTTATTTTTTTTTTAGTGGTGTATAATATGAGGGGAATAGATGGAGCAAATCTAGAGACTTCTCCCCTGAGTAGGGGAATTGAGAATCGGAGAACCAAACCATAAGTTTAAGGTGAGGGCAGTAAGATTTAATGAGAAGCTGAGGGGCAACTTTTTCCACACTGGGCGGCCCGCATATGGAGCAAGCTGATGGATGAGGTAGTTGAGACGGGTATTATAATAATTAAATGGCATTTGGACAGGTTCACAGATAATAAAGGTTGAGAGGGAAATGAGTGTGGCTAGTGTAGATGGGGTACCTTGGTTGGCATGGACAAGTTGGACCGAAGGGATTGTTTCCATATTGTATGGCTCTGACAAGATGGACTGTTCTCGTGTTTAGCAGTGAATAAATTATCATATTAAATTATAAAAAACAAAGTGAAGAATCTTACCAAATGCTGTATTCTATCTACTTTTTGAACAACAGCCCTATTTGTGAATGTATCGATTCTCCAATTTGGGAAACATGAAATTTATTACGCTTAAAAAAACATTGGGATAAAAGGTATAAGACATTTGTTTCCCACCTTGAATTTAACCTTTGATATGGCTGCAGATCGGTAATTTCTTAAAGTTTGCATATCTGTGGGTTTAAACCTGTCTGAGTTGGGCTTTAAAATCTTGTCCTCCAATTTGTGCTACTGCACACTGGATTGGGAGCCTAGATTCCATAAATTGGTGGCAACTTGTATTCAGGGTTATTATTTAGAAGCTGAGATCATCATTTATGAATTTGTTTCTCTGGTGAGCTAACTTTTTATGGTTTGCCCATGGAAGACTGGTAGAAGGGTGTAATTCTGGCAGGATAACGGTGATATGGTAAATTAAAAAACATTGATATAAACATATAGGTAGGTAAGTTTGTCATCAAAATTGGTTTAGTTGTGGACAGTAAGGAATGCTGTTAAAGGCTACAGCAGGATATAGATCAGCCACTGAAATGTGTTGGGCAAATTGAATTGAATCCAAGCAAGTATGAGGTGTTGTGCTTAGGAAGGTCGAATGTAAGGGGGGGGGGGGAGACCTTAATGGCAAGACCTATGACAGAATTGATGTAAGAGGGTTTTTGGGATCAAAGTCCATCGCTGTCTGAAAGTGGCAAGATAAGTGCTAAAGGAGGTATATGGTATTGCTTGCATTCATAGGTTGGGGCATTGAATATAAGAGACAGGAAGTCATGTTGCAGCTTTAAGGCTTTGGTCAGACTGTATTTGAAGTATTGCGTGTAGTTCTGGTTACCCTGTTACAGGAAGGATTTGGAGAGGGTACAGAGGTTGACGACAATTCTGTCTAAATTGGAGATATTGGCTGTGAGGTTGGACAAGCTTGGACTGTTTTCTCTGGAACATTGAAGGTTAAGGTAGACCCGTTAGAAGTGTGTAAAACTGAGGCACAGATAGGGGAGTCATTCGAACCTTTTTTCCAAGGATAGATTTTCAAAAGTTAGAAGGCATAGTTTTAAAGTGAGAGGGGCAACTTGTTTCACACTCTGGGTGCCTGCAAGGGCTGATGGTCAAATCAGACATGGTTTTTAAGAGGCTTTTGGATAGAAATGTCAATGTCTCGTGAAGATGTACATGGATCATTTGCAAGCGGGGAGATTGGTTTAGTTTGGCATGCTCAATGCAGGTATTGTTTGTTGAAAGTCCTGTTCCTGCGCTGTTTTAGTTCTGTATTTCTGATTTAATAGTCTATCACTTTCATGGTTAAACAACTTTCTTTGCAGAAGATCAAAATTTCTATCGCACTTGGCATTGTAAATATTGATTCTAATTTCCCCTTCAAATCTAAATGTTCCCAACCACTAAAAATGCTCTATTCTTGTATTTTCTGATATTTAATTAAATCAACTCTAAATAATAGGGATATAACACTATTTTCTGTAATTATTGTAATTTAACCCAGTAGTTAATTGTTTTGCTGCAAGCCCAGTACATGAAAGCTGAGTGCAGTTTAGCACTTCAATTTTCTGGATCTAGTATAATAAGCTGATTCAGTCCTTGGCTATAACGCGAAAATTATTTTAGCCTTTTTTTTACTGTACCTGTTTGACATTGTGTGCATTAACTGCAAAATAGAAGTCCCATTGCCTCAGGCTTTTTATCATTTGGAAAGTGGTGAGCTATGCTTTGCAATTCACTGATTTACTGAGTCCATTTCAGCTTCTGACATGCTGCTTAAGATGCCACTGACTTTTAATCTTGTCTGAATTTTGTGCATAAATATTGACAATAGTTGTGTGATAATGCACCCTGAAGGTGCTGAAACCTATCCTTTCAATTTGAGCACCTGTTTTTTTTAATGATCACTTGATTTCCAGGCCAATTTTCATTGTAACCTTGAGCCCCTCATAATATGGGCTAATCAATTGCCTTCTGCTGTTAATATCAATCCCAAGGCATCCACAATTTTAACCCCTTTAATCGATTTTTGCAACCTGAAGCCACCCACAGAGTCTTTGTTCGTTCAGTGTAGTTTGAGATTGCTTTTGAAGTACTGCTTCCTCTGAAGAAATGTGAACTTCATTTTCCATAATCCAATTAGGAATTGTTTTCATCAAAAAGGAAGTTGCTGGTCTGTTCAACTTCAACAAAGTCAATCTTGCCTACCTGGTCATCACACAGATTACCAGAACACATTTTTGAAAATTCAAATGCAAAATAACTTCAGTTACGTTCAATATAAAATTGGAAATGGCACAAATGTTAAATATGAGAACTATAAATAAAGCTTCTTGTTTTGATCTGGCTACACTAAAAATACTGTTGCTTCCCCACCCACCACAAAAGGCCGTTGTTCAATACTGTGACTGTTCACTGCACTTGAAGCCAATCCAGTGTAGTCACCTTCACTGTGCCAAATGGTTCCAAGGTTGAACTGGCATTACACTGTTGAACTTTACCAGCAAATTGAGCACTATAGAGTTGAAGATTAAATCCTACGTCCACAATTGCTAACTTCTGTCCTCCAAACCGCCTGTGTCTGATGCCTTGTCTCCCTCAGTGCTTCCCATGTGTGTCCTTTACCATCCATGCTAGAGAAAGATTGAGTATTAATAGAGACTGTAACTAACATTAAGCTGAAGACGTGTCAAAGATGAAACTGAAGCAGTTGTAATCATGTCTTGACATAAATACTTGATGGATTGTTTTGCTTTTCCTATTTGAGATGATCTTGATCATAGAAAGCAACTTTTTCTGTGCCCAAATTGCTCTACATCATTTGACATTTGAGAGATGCAAATTTGAGAGAGACAAGACTTGTGAGAGATGCAAATACATGGGGGTGTCCAAAGCTGGTTCCTCTACAACTCTGACCAATGTAATAGTCGTGCCACTTAGTTTGAATCCTGGAACTCCCAACCAAACCACACAAGTGTGTCCTTTACCAGAAGGTATGTGTTTCTAAAAGGTTGCTCTTTACTAGTATCGACATTGAGAATGGGCTGCGAGGCCCAGATCTTGGGTCACATCATTGCAAAGTTATCAAATACTTGCTGGCATTGTCATAGAGTGGTTTCTCTTTTGGAAGACAAGGCTAACACATTGGATTTAATCTTGGCAAAACAGTATATGCTTCTTTCTAATATACTTATCCTAGTTGAACAATGAAATGTGGAGCTGTCTTGCTAACACTTCCGTATGATCAAATTGAAGAGATGCAACACAAGCTATTTGGTTTGCCAATGTGTTTAAAACAGACAGAATATTAACTTTTGCACCTTTTTGTCCAGGAAAGGCTGCTAGAAATCAAAGAGTACCCATATGCAAAGCAGAGACCAGCATGTCTTCTGGAAAAGTATGACAGGTAAGGTTGCTCAAAGTTTCTTGACTAAAATGAGTCGAGGTTGTACTTTTTAATTGAGAAATGCAGGTGTGAGTTATATTTTGAACTTTTCAACTATTTCTACAGGTGCATGGTGTAAAAACTTCATAATGGGCATAGATAGGGAAGGTAGATTGGCGTCTTTATGGTGGAATGTCAAATGTAGAGCTCATAAATTTAAGCTGAGAGAAAGAAAATTTAAAGGAGATTTGCAAGGCAAATTTTGTTTTGCACCAAGTGGTAGTTGCTTGGAACATGCTGATGAGGAATGGCAGCAGGTGCATCTTGGGAGTTATTTAAACAGGCACATGTTCTACTCCATTTAGACATTGGCATGCCAAACCTAGGGCAAATTTCTAAACCTTGACATGAATTTATCTATTCCCAAAACTACCAGTAGTTATGAATACTCTTCTCAGCTGTATTCATTTGGGTGCATTAAATTGTAGAATCAAGCTAGAACTTTGAGAGTTTTTTTAATTGGCTTCAGAGCCAATCAAGCATGCTTGCTGTCGAGATAGAAGATAATAGCAAGCCAGCTAATGAAGCAACTTGTGACAGAACAAAGGTTTTGAAGTGAGTTAAACAAGTGGGTGTGACAGAAATATTAGTGGGGAAAATGTGACACTATCCATTTTAATAGGAAATTTTTTATCAAAGTGGTAAGTTTTCACAACTTGGATGCAGAAAAATCCATGTCCTTGTGCCAAAGGTTAGCACGTTAGTACAATAAACAAAACTAACAATGTCAGTATTTGGTGAGGGACATTGGATAGACAGTACATAGTTATGTTTTGGTTCTGGGCATTGCCAAGGATAGTACAGTATTGGCCTTAAATAAGAATGTTAATATTTTGGAAGTAATTCTACGAAGTTTTCTACAGTGATACCTGAAATGGGTTGGTTACCTTGCAAGCCCAGTCTGCAATTCTTCCTTCTGTCGAGTTCAGAGTAAGTGAACCTAATTGAAATATATACGGTCCTGAAGTCTATTAACAGGGTGATTGTGAAGAGAGTTTTTATCTTCCAGGATTATCTGAAATGAGTCATTGTTCAAAGCAAAGAATACCCATTTGAGACCAGTTTGTTTCAATGGTCTAAAGTTGAGGTACCAGCAGAATTGCAAAAAAAGGCAATGTAACTTTAAAAAATTTGTTTAGCATGCTGTATATCCAGTCTATTTTCAGTCATGTTCCAATGAACTGTAATTTCTCGCCTGGTATTTCCGTAGTGAAGGCATCTGGGACCCTGAAAAGTGGCATGCATCCTTGTATCCCACTTCTGGCAGGAGTTCACCACTGGATGGAACTAAGAAAGACTATACTTCAGACTTGGAGAGAGCAGTTCTGAAGCGCAGAATTGCAGGTGAGTGGTAGAAAGCAATCTTCATTTTGAATCTAAACATAACACAAAAAGTAAGGAAATTTGTGTTTGGTAGATTATTTCTTTGTTGTAACAATGCTTCTTGGCAATAAATCTTATACCGTTGGAAAGCCTGTTTATTTCCCTTTTAAATGGTGCCACATTTGTAAGGCACATGCATTTGTGGGATGAGCAGCAGAGCTGAGTATGTGGGTTGCACCCATGAAAAATCTGCCAAATCTTCTCTGCCAATGCCAAACAGCTTATTCTGCCATTGACTCTTGTTTGGTGTTGTTTGGGGGATTGGATGATTGAAGTCTGAAGAAACAAGACATATTGGCAATTTAACAATTTATTCATTTAATAAACAGGAGCCTCAGTAGCGTGTGGAAGAACCATACACAGCCACAACAGCCTGGCACCTCCTCCTCATTCTGGTCACCAGCCTGGTCACACACTGTTGTGGGATGGCATCCCATTCTTCAACCAGCATTTGTCGCAAGTCAGCCAACGTGGTTGTGTTAGTCACTCTGGCACGAACAGCACGCCCAAGCTGATCCCACAAGTGTTCAATGGGGTTGAGGTCAGGACTGCTGGCAGGCCATTCCATCCTCTCCACTCCCAAATTCTGGAGGTAGTCTCTGAGAAACCCTGCTCTGTGGGGGCGAGCATTGTCATCTTGGAGGATACAGTTCGGTCCCAGACTGTGGAGGTATGGGATTGCCACTGGTTGCAGAATCTTATCTCGATATCTCTCTGCATTGAGATTGCCTCCAATGATGACAAGCCTCGTTTTTCCAGTGAGGGAGATGCCGCCCCACACCATCACACTACCTCCACCAAAAGATGTTACTCTATCGGTGCAGCAATCAGCATAGCGTTCTCCGCGTCTTCTCCACACTTTGACCCTATGATCCAACTGCCGTAGGCAGAATCTGGACTCATCGCTGAACATGACGTTCCTCCACATGTTCAGGTTCCAGTGCACGTGTTGCCGACACCAGCACAAACGGGCCTGACGGTGAAGGGCAGTCATGGCAGGCCTCCTGGCAGCCCTATGAGACCGGAGATCGGCTGCGTGCAGTCTGTTCCGAATTGTCTGGGCAGAGAGCCGTCGGCCATATCGTCCTGCAAACCTTGACTGCAAATCTGTAGAAGACAGCCTACGGTTCCTAAGTGCTGACAGGGTGAGGAAACGGTCTTCTTCGGGTGTCGTCTTCTTGGGACGCCCACTTCGCGGCCTGTCTCTGACATCCCCCGTTATATGGAACTTGGCCTTCACTTTGGAGATGGTACTAGGGCTCACTCCAAATAATGCCGCAACTTGGTTTTGCGGAACACCAGCTTGAAGTTGCCCTATCGCACGGGCCCTATCCAGATCAGTCAAACGTGGCATGCTGATTCTTGGAGCAGACACCTACTGACCACTGTAGCAGGGCCCATGCTCACAGATGCTGCCAATCAGGTGCCAATCAGGCACCAGATTGTCAGCACCTGGGGGTACCAGAAGCTCAAAACAAGAGTCAATAGCAACAGCAGAATAAGCTGTTTGGCATTGGCAGAGAAGATTTGGCAAATATTTCATGGGCGCAACCCATATACTCAGCTCTGCTGCTCATCCCACAAATGCATGTTCCTTACAAATGTGGCACCATTTAAAAGGGAAATAAACAGGCTTTCCAACGGTATAAAATTTATTGCCAAGAAGCATTGTTACAACAAAGAAATAATCTACCAAACACAAATTTCCTTACTTTTTGTGCTATGTTTATTTGCATTTTTATGCTTGTTTCTCTTGGGTCAACTTGATAACATCTTGATTATATGATCAGGCTGGCTGAGTAATGAATCTTGTACGTTGACCCTTGTTTTATACATGGGAGCGCAGAGCAAAAAAAAATCATTTGGCCCAGTCAGTTGTGTGCTTTGGAGATTATTATTCTACTAGACCAAGTGGACCTTTTGGGCTCAAACCTCTTCTACATTGGTGCAGCCCCCTCCCCCTGCCCTCTCCCCTCTCACTCAGGAGATAGATTTAAACTTTAAAATGTGAATAACTTAAAAAATATAACACCGATTTCAATGAAACTTCTTCCTTTAGCACCAAAGGGACGACGGTGAGTAAGGTGGGCCTAAAATTGTCGTGCTATCGTGTACCGTTTTGGCTGTAGTTCAGGAGCAAACAAACGTTTTAGTATATAGATAACGGGCTCTGGTTCCGAGCACCCAACTCAGACAGTAATGTGCTTGTTGCTAACTGTACCAATTCTAATTGTGATGGTGTTGAACCCAGCTTGCGTGATTCTTGGTATGAGTACTTCGGAATCTCTGAAGGACTAATGAATCGTTTTTTTAAAAGAAAGGCATGTCAGCCAGAAGTGGGAATAATTGAAGGGTTCAAATATTCCAGTCACTAAAGTCTGAGATATTGCTTCCAGCAGGTGTTGGCTGCCTTTGTTCATCAGTGGACTGGGCTTTGAGTGTTCTTAGTAGGTTTTGTTGTGCTGAAGAACCTGTACTTGTCATGGTGAGAGGGAAATTACTGGCCTTTTGTACTGTCCCTTTTTTTTCTACTGGACCTTTGCTTTCAAGTTAGTATAAAGCTGTTTCTTTCACCTTGAGAAGTGTATCAGCCATTTTAGGATTGCCTATGTTTGCAGTTAATAAGCGATAACAGGCAGCCTTGGAAGCCTATCCTTCCTGGTCAAACCGCATGTCAAAAACCTTGGCGTGATATTTGACTCTGCATTAAAGTTTGACAAGCAAGTCAACGCTGTGGTGAAAGCCAGCTTCGTACCATAGCTAAAATCAAACCATTCCTCCAATTTGATGACATTGAAAAAATCATCCACGCATTAATTTCCTCACGCCTAGACTACTGCAACTCCCTATAACACTGAGATCAGCCAATCATCCCTGTCCCACCTGCAATTGGTCCAAAACACCGCAGCGAGACTCCTGACGGGTACCCGTAAAAGGGACCACATCACCCCGATTCTGACCTCTCTCCACTGGCTCCCAGTAGAATCAACTTCAAGCTCCTCCTATTCACATACAAAGCCCTAAACGGGCTTCCCCCCCCCCCCCCATATCAAAAATCTCCTAACCCACCACTCTATCTCCAGGTCCCTCTATCCACTCTATCTTGAGGCTACTGACTATCCCGCGGTCTAGGCTTAAGCTCCGGGGTGACTGGGTTTTCGCTGTTGCAGCTCCTAGACTGTGGAACAGCATCCCTCTCCCCATCAGAACTGCCCCCTCCATCGACTCCTTTAAGTCCAGGCTCAAAACCTATTTCTACTCCCTAGCGTTTGAGGCCCTTTGAGAGGGGGCTATGAACTGTTTATGTATGTGTTGTTATGTTTGTGTGCCATTGTATGTTCGTTCTTAGTACCTGAACTAATGTACAGCACGTTGGTCAACGTGGGTTGTTTTTAAATGTGCTATACAAATAAAATTTGACTTGACTTACTGGGGTCCTTCAAAGCTTTCGTGTCTTTTGGCAACCAAGGTGTCATCTGCCACATCGGCAAAGAAAACTATATTGCATAGGAACATGGTATTTGTTAACATCAGCAAAGGAGATGACCCCAACTAAGTACAGAGGGGCATGTCTGCTGCAAGAACCACCATTACCAGGGTCAACCTTGGTTATTGCCATAGAGCTGCTTCCTAAATCCAGTGAAGATTTAACATGGAGGCACAATAGACATAATCTTCCCTTTCTGACTGTGCATGGAACAAGGAACATAGGCCTGTATACATGACCTGTGACCTCTTTAAGCCTTTGAATCCATGGAGTGGGCTGCATGTGCTTGTGGTAGGAGTGTCCTGCCTCTCAAACAGGCCATCATCTGTGGGAGTTTAGGGTCCCTCATTATCCACATCAGAACATGCAAAACTGCAGTGGAAGTAAGCCATGCACTGATAGATTTTCTTGGAGCAAAAGCTGCATCTAGGAATAGTGGTATGCTTGAATTGCAAGTGCAAATTACAATGAGTTTGTCTCATTATGCAGTCAAGCAGCATGCTTGCAATGCAACAGCTGCTTCCAGAAGTGTGACGGTGATCTCATCTTAACATGCTGTGTCCTTTGAGCTGGAAATAAGCTTTGCTGGGTGTAAAAGATAGGACTGTTAAAATTGAAGTAATTGAGAAATGTTTTTAAGAACTAAAGCTGCCCAAGTATGAAGCAAAACTTACTTTTCCGGTTATATCCCGTGAATCCTTATGCCTGTGAATTCCAATGGGGATTACAATTTTGTCCCAAATCTAGCTTGATTCCAAAGAAGCTGAGTGTTGCTACAAGACTGAACAGAATTTTGTGTTGATATCCATATATCCTAGTTTGACTACATGCATAAATTCACATGTTTTGGGCTTTGGTTTACTCAACTGAATATTGCTGATGTGATGCTAATTGTTTTAATAGATTGTAAATCCAGTCTATTCTCCTGATGTAACAGAATATTTGGGTAGGAAATGCATTTAAAACAGTAATTTCTGCAGTAACATTGGCAAATATCTGGTACGGTTGTCAAAGTCGACCAGTAGCACCCATGCTTAAGTAGTTGGGTTGGGGCATACCAAAAAGGTTCCCGGGAATCTGTCGTACATGCTTGTAGACATATTATTCTGAGGTACAGGTGATCCCTGAGTTAAACAAGACCTAACTTTCTAAAATCTTACATCATGCAAATTCTCCCATACTTTGCCTTTCAGTATGAGTACATAACTTCCTACACCAGGAAACAATGTAAAGATCACCTGTAGAAAAATCCAACACTTTCTCCAAATATTATAAACACTGAGCCACATCTCATTAGTGGACTTTTATTAAACTGCCAATTCATTTTCTTGCTGATTGGCTGATTGACGTTCCCCATCACTCCAGCTAGGCTGCAATCAGGCAATCTGAACTTCTCCAGTCTACTTGCAAATTACTCCTAAAGGCGAAAAACTGTATTTTGGGGGAAATTGTGCATTTTCAACATGCAGCGAAAAGTTAATGAATAGTTTTCAGAAACATAACCCTGGGACCCCTTGCATTCATTTTATCTGTTCGCCAAACAAGTTGTAAATACAACCATGTGGAAACTCCAGAATCAAAGCAATGTCATTCTCAAGATGGATTACCATCCACTTGTGTAATTTGCACCTGCATTTTCTATTTTTCGTTCCTCTTCCCTCTGATATTATAGAGCAGGAATTAACTGTGACGTTTATCCAGCACTGCAATATTAACAAACATCTCCAAATTGGGGCTTTGCTTACTGTTGTGATTTCAGACATAGGGCAAGGAAGTTTCATACTTTTTTATGAAGGAAGCATTATGCACTTTTGTGGAATTGGTACATAGGATGCTGGCAGCTTTAAATGTCAGGTGTTGCAAGAGGTCATTTTAAATCCCCAGCAAGTTTTCCTGTCATTACTGTGCACGAGAGATGAGGAATTGCATGTCTGAGATGCCTTGCAGAGAGTGAAGGATATGCTCTGTCGAATGGAAGCACAGTTCACTTCTGTTTTAAGGTGTATGAATTATGCCAATTAACTTAGTCTTTGGTTTGGTTTATTTGTTTAAATTAGAGGAGTGAGAAACAACTTTATACAGAAATGACTGTTTTTAAATTATTGATGCTGAGTGTTTTCAGTGCTGCCTTTCAGAGGTAAAGTTTTAAGTTTTTTTGAATATGTCTATCCAATATCAGGGATTATATATGCAAACTGCATTGTCATCATTCTGGCTTTTATTGGCTACTGTTTGCCTAGAAATGGTTTTAAACAGATTTCAAGGCTGCAAAGTGTTTTGTCTTTTACTCGGGGCAACCAGCAATTTATCCAATCCTTAAGGGGCAACCTGGCTCTGCCTCAACTCATGACAATATTCTTTTGTTAGTAAAAGCAGAGGGTTGCTGAAATAGTTCAACTGCTGTTCACTTGGCTAATAAAAAGGCTGAGGCTAACATTTTGTACAAATGAGTATTAAATTGCCCCTTTGTAAGTGGCAGTCAATTTCTGAAGTACTAAAATAAAGGTCTGTAATGTGAAACATTTATTGTTTTGTTCCAACAATGCTGCTGGAGTCTTCACAGCATTTTCTTGATTTTTGTTTCTGAAGTGATATTTTGTATATTATATTAATTGCAGGAATCTAAACAGCACTGAATTCTATTAAATCTGGCAAAATACTGATTGGATTGCTTAATGCAATAGATCGAGGACTTTTTGGAGATGTTGGAGGTATTTCCCCAGTAAATTTGAGTGTCTTAGTTGTCCAGGTCTAGGTGTAGAAGTTCAGGGGTCATTACTGTTCTGTAGGCCATTTTGTGGTAGCCAGAGCTCTCCAGCTGCCCTCCAGACCAACTCACCTATGCTGACCACTGCCTAACTATGCCAATCCTCTTCTGGGCCTAGTATGGCTCTTTCCTATACAAATGCTTGTTCAAATGCCTTTATATATGTTGTAAAAATGCCTTTTTATATTTTATATCTTGCCTCCACTTCTGTCAGCTTATTCTAGATAACCATTACCCTCTTGAAAAATTTGCCCCCAAGATTTTTTCATTCATCTTAAACTTGAATTTAGTGCATCTCTCAATTGTCTGAATTAAATGCAATCTGTCACTGCTCTACCCAACATGCCAACTGATCAATGTTACTCGGTGTTCTTGGACCGCAATCTTTGCTGTCCACACCGATTTTCATTTTGTCAACGAACTTGGGAATCTGATCACATTCTCATGCAAGTCATTTATATACCAATCCTCCAGTAACCACATGTTACATAATTCCAGTCAGAAGAGACACCATATACACCAAGCCGATTTTGGATCCATTTAAGCAATGTGTCTGATCCCATATGCTTTAACCTCTGGATCAAACCACCATGCAGGATTGTGGCGAAACTCTTAAGTGTACTCCTGCAGCTCCAAGACTCGAAGGATCAATTTGATCCCAGCTGCACATACCTCATGTGAACTTTTTCGTTAACCAGACTTTCAATATACCTCGTCATCGAGGGTTCCCTGCTCCTGTCAGCCTTGCACTTCACTGCAACGGGAACATGCTGACCCTGAACTCTCCCTATCTCGCTTGTGGGGAGAGTGCAGAGGAGATTCTCTGATTCAGACAACATCCTTGGGGACTTCAGTTGTCTGGAGAAATTGGATAAGCTGGGGTTGATTTTCCTGAAGCCAATGAGACTGGAGGGTGACCTGAGAGATATGTAAGGCTGAGATGTAGAGGGTAAATGGTCAAATCATTTTTCCTATGGAATGGACATCAAAATCAAGGGCATAGGTTTAAAATGAGTAAGAGCTTTGAAGGGATTTCAGGGCTAAGTTTTTCCAATGATGGAACATGCTGCCAGAAGTGGAATTGTATATAATTGGTATGTTTCAGAGGCATTCAGACAGACATTTGACAGACAGTCAAGTAGGATTAGTGTAGATGAACAAAACAAGTTGATGTGGAAGTCTGAATAGTCTGCTTCTAGCTGTGTGACAGTGCTTGAGTCTATTGTAGCTAGAAAGATTACTGTAGTCTAAATGACAAAACATCATTTAACAGTCTGCATAAATATCAGTTTACTTGCATGCCACCATGAAGCAAACATAAGTCTGCAACCTAATTTGAGGGTCGTGTTCTACAGTCCTTCCTGGTTGGTCAAAAACTTCAGTGAGTTTAATTGTGATTGTTGCTCAGCCCTCAAAGCCCAATGAATGACTATTATGCATGACTTGGTTAAGACCTGCAGTGTTGTGCATTTTGTTTACACCTACCACAAGATATAGTAAGTTAGTTGGACTGATTTTTGAGCTGATGGCTTGTGGTCCTATATTTGCTAGTTTATTGAATGAGGGGTGTACTCATTGAAACTTAGAAAATTTCGGGGGTGGGGGAGGAGAGAATCAGCAAGAATATCATTAAATGGCTGAATAGTCTCCAAAAGCTGACTGGCTAACTTGCAATTGGTAACAGGATATATAAATACAATTACACTTAAATGTTGTGATTTTCCATGTTTGGTACTTGTTATCTGCATTTTTTTCCTGATTTTGTTGACATTAAATGAAGGTCAAGCATTAAGAGGCCTTCAATATCATTGAGGAGATCCATATCTAGTATTAAACATGGAATGTGACTTAGCCACAGGTGATCTAACATAAAGCTGAAATTTGGTATTGAATGCATGGGATGAAACCTGCATCTTAATATCTATTTAATCAAATGTCTGTTCTTATTCTAGATCCACGAGAGAGAATAAAGGAAGAAGATATTGATGTTGTTCTCAGTCCTCAGCGCCGAAGCTTTGGTGGTGGCTGTCATGTGACCAATCCACCCAACAATCGACGATCTGGAAGCCCATTGGAAAATAAAGAGAATGAAACTGTTCGTGGGTTGGGTTGCCAACGGAGAATTGGCAGTGGGCGAATAATTGCATCACGAACCTTCGATCGGGATGGCAGAGAAAAAGATTTGCGTGACAGAGATCCCAGAGAAGGCAGGGAACGTGACTACAAGGAAAAACGTTTTAGGGTAAGATTTACTCCAGATTCCCTGCACAGTTTGACTTTTTTAAATCTTCCCCCTCCAGATAAGTGAGATCATCAGTCCCAAAATCTAATTGGCTACACTCAGAACATTGTGGTAGTAGTTTGGTGAGGACATGTGGGGGCTGGATGAGGGTGTAAAATGTTTTTGGTGGGGAGGATAGAGGGGAAAAATAACTATTTGACCTCTCTGAAAGTTAACTTAATCAGTGGATATTGTGCTGAGGGATTAAATGGCAGCATTCTTTCACCTGAGAAACTTGATATTGCACTTAACAGCATCTTTGACTCTGGCTACTTACCACAATGTTGCTTAATAACATTGCATTATTTTTAACAGCCATATGACTACATTTACAACTACTGATTTGACCAATTAAGATGTTAGTTTGCCATCATTGTTCTAGGGAATTTAATGCACATACTTGAAAGCAATACATTGAGTTAATGTTTTGCTTTAAAGATTGCAATTCATTCAAACTTGTTTCTGGATGTTTTAACTCCCAACAAACTTCCTGTTGTAATGATAAATACACATCAGGTAGTGAAGTTTTAAATTTTGTACATTTAAGTTTTTCATTTGATCTACTTTTGATCATATATCAAGCACGTCATTTGGGGATGTGGGGGGAACTGTCTGGTTCTTAAACGTGTTGTGTCCCTTTTCTGCAGAGGGAGTATGGTGATGGCAAACGTATTTTTGGTGAGAGAAGGAGATATGATTCTTACACCGAAGAGGAGCCAGAATGGTTCTCTGCTGGCCCTACTAGTCAGTCAGAAACTATAGAGCTGACGGGCTTTGATGACAAAGTACTATTAGAGGATCCAAGACGGCCAAAGAGATGGAGGAAGCGATCGGAAACCCTTAAAGAAGGCAAGTGGTCTCTTCATTGAGAGTTGTGCAGAATTAAACCACAGATAATATTAAATGTATATTAGTTCCGAGTACTGAAACAGCATTTAAAAGATTTGAAGGGGTATAGGCTAATGGGACTAACTTGGATGGGAAATTATGATCGGCATCAACAAGGTGG
Organism: Rhinoraja longicauda; assembly: GCF_053455715.1. NCBI lineage: Eukaryota > Metazoa > Chordata > Chondrichthyes > Rajiformes > Arhynchobatidae > Rhinoraja > Rhinoraja longicauda. The sequence continues at coordinate 14,210,051 of NC_135977.1, forward strand.
CCGAAGGACCTGTTTTCATGTGGTGTAGCTCTATTGCAGTCTAGCTGCAGCGAGGGTTGTTGACGCCCTCTACGAGTTTGATGGACTGGTGTTGAAGGTGACTAGAACAATAAATAGGAGTCTTATGTCGGTTTCTTTGTTGTCCAAATGTTCCAGGGATAAGCAAATGGACTGATGGATGCCATCCACGTGCCAGCGACAGTACCATGCGATTAGTAGTTCTGGGTTCTCTGCAAGCTGGCTTTGAGCAATATGACCAACCTCTTAAAGCACTTATGATGGTGAATACCAGAGTCACTGGGTGATAGTCATTAAGGCACATGACTTTATGAAAATAACTGCAGATGCTGGTACAAATTGAAGGTATCACAAAATGCTGGAGTAACTCAGCAGGTCAGGCAGCATCTTGGAGAGAAGGAATGGGTGACATTTCAGGTCGAGACCCTTCTTCAGACCCAAAGAAGGCACATGACTTTTATTTTTTTATCCAGGTGCCAAAGGAAAATATAGGTTGTGTAAAAAAAACCTTATACAAATTATAAAATATTATAAAAAAAAATAATGACCACCAACCAGTGACTGATATTCACTGTCATAAGTGCTTTAAGAGGTTGGTCATATTGCTCAAAGCCAGTTTGCAGAGAACCTAGAACCACTAATTGCATGGCACTCCAACAGGCAGCACCAGGTGTGCAGAGGACTGTGCCAAAGTCAATCCAAGTGATTGGGGCATGATGGGTTGTTTCCAGCGATACTGTCTGACTTTACTTTGTTGCCCATTTAAGATGCAAATCTTGCCCCAATCGACGGGTATCTGTGGCATTATTCTGGGACTCAAGCTTGGTCCAGAATTCCCTTGGCATCCCTGAAGGCTTTGTGAAGGTCGTACCCAGATTTCCTCTGCAGGTTTGGATAGTTCTGCTTGATCCCCCGCAGACCTGAACTTCACCCAGGAATGGACCTTGCGTTTCATCCTTGGTTTCCCTTGGTAAACACTTGGATTGACTTTGGCACACAGTCTTCTGCACACGTACTGATGAAATCTGATGGCAGTGGCGTACTCATTTAGGTTAGCCAGAGTCCTTGGTATATGGACCAGTTAACTGACTCAAAGCATTCAAGCAGGATCTTATCTGTTTCCGCAGACCATTAACAATTTCTGTTCAGAATCCTCTCCCTTCATATAAAGCTATTTTTGTTGCTATTCAAAGCATTTTCCAATGTGCCTTTTGAAAGGGCAACCAAATAACAACTTAAAAGATGGAAAAGATTAGAAGCACAATGGGGAAAATAAATAAATGATAAAGGAAAAATCTAGTTTATCCGAGAGCAGTCATCATAGAACGAGCGGCTTCAAACTGTGTCCATATTCCAGAAACAGATCTCTCTAAGAAAGCAGATTATTTATACCTGCTGAAGGATCAAGAATGGGTTTTGTGGATTTTTAAAAGTGGATTCAGTTTTGTAAAATGTGTAGGAAAATAACTGCAGATGCTGGTACAAATCGAAGGTATCACAAAAAGCTGGAGTAACTTAGTGGGTCAGGCAGCTTCTCAGGAGCTTTTCTTTGTCCCACCCCCTCCCCTGACATCAGTCTGAAGAAGGGTCTCGACCCAAAACGTCACCCATTCCTTCTCTCCTGAGATGCTGCCTGACCCGCTAAGTTACTCCAGCTTTTTATGATACCTCCAGATTTGTAAAATGATTGGGACAGTGAACTGTATCATTACAGCAAAAGTAATTTGGTCAATTGAACCATTTTGCTGCAAGTTCCTTTGATTTGCTATTTGAAAATACTGTTGCATGTGTTTTGTTTGCCAATAGCTGAGGAGTCAGCAATGGCCAATTTTCACGATTGAAACAAAAATCTGAGATTATTTACTGGTAATAATGAGGGAGACCTCATTGAAATTTACCGACTAATGAAAGGCCTAGATGGAGTGAACGTGGAGAGGATGTTTCCACTAGTGGGAAAGTCTAGGACCAGAGTCAATAGCCTCAGAATAAAAGGACGTACATTAGAAAGGTGATGAAGAGGAATTTCTTTAGTCGGGGTGGTGAATCTGTGGAATTCATTGCCGCAGATGGCTGTGGCAGCTAAATCAATGGATATTTTTAAGGCAGAGATTGACTGATTCTTGATCAGTAAGTGTGTCAGGGGGTATGGGGAGAAGGCAGGAGAATGGGATTGAGAGAGAAAGATAGATCAACCATGATTGAATGGCGGAATAGACTTGATGCACCGAATGGCCTAATTCTGCTATAACTTATTTATGAACTAGTAACATTAACTTCAATTAAATTAAGTTGTGCTGATTCTGAACACTGCCGGTTACCACCGTGGCAGTAAAGCGGGATGGCCTAAGACTTCTGAAAAGTGTTCATTGTTTTCTAGGTGTAGAATGCAATGGTGCTGTTCAAGCGTCAGAGGTATCTACTGTTGCTACATCAGAGGCTGACCAAGAAGTTCCTCAGGAAGCTGTCCTGCCAGAACCCTCTTTGGGAGATTTTGACTTCAATGAGTTCTTCAACATGGAGAAAAGTGTACCCGGACTAGCATCGGTTAGTTGGCACTATTGGTGTTGGGATAAAGTGTAATGATCCACCAACAGTTAATTGCTGTAGATGGATTATTATGTTTTCAAAGGGAAGGTAATGATTCACTGGTTTGCTGGTGGTGCACTTCATAAAATCTTCCACTAATCTCAATCCTCCAGGCATTCATAGCAATTTAAAAACAAAAACTGCAAATGCTGGAAACCTGAAACAGCAAATGCTGGAAGTGCATTCAGCAGGTCAGGCAATATCTGTGGAAAGAAACAACTAGCATATCTTGGTCTGATAGACCCAAACTTTTCTCTTTCCAGAGATGCCACCTGAGTCTTTGCAATGTTTTGGTTTCAGCCATTCATGAGTTGATTCCCTAATGTTTTTTAAAACATTGTCCCCTCTATTTTTTGAGGTATTTGTCTGCAATACTGCAGCCCATGCAAAATGTGCATGCAGCACTGAATTGGGCTTTCTGTTGATCTAAGTAACGAGGTATTTAAAGGAAATTGTATTTGGTTGTTAGGATTTTGTTTAAAAGTGGTATGTTGGTCAGGAGGATACTTGCCGATGGTTCCTGCTTTGCTATTAATTAAATTGTTGATCCCATGACCTAAAGATAGACAAACGTTTGACCTTGTCTTGTAATGCCTGTGATTAACAAAAGTTCTTCATTTAAAATTTAACAATTGCAGTTTACAAAATTCTCCCTTTTGCTAACAACATAACTATTAATTTAAATCACACTTGTGGGAAAAGTACACTGAGCAGATCTTGTTTTGAAATTGCTGCTGTGCTGCCTCTCCCTGTTTGTTTGGATGAGGGGCTTGGAATCCTAGCTCCTTGCACTTAAAAGACTGCACTGCATAAATGCTGCCTGGGCACAGACACCTGGCTGCACTTTCAGAACTTCTCTAACAGCTTGTGACACACTGCCCCATACACAGCCTCTTAAAATTGTATGATTAGAGCCTTTATTATTTGTGTGGAAGCCCTGAATTTATACTATCTTTTACACACACAACATCGGAAGAATTTTCTTCTTGTAATATTTAAAACTTAAAGCACTATCAATTAAAATGAAATGATTTTTGTTTTTCTGGGAGTTGCTATTAACTTCAATGGAGACTGTGCTTGCGCTGTATTTTAGCCAGCACTGGCTTGGGGAAGTCAGTGCTCCCCTACTGACTCCAAGAGTCGTCCTATGATTAGGGCAGTCAGTGGCATGGATGAGAGGAAGATGTTGCTGCTGATTTACGCTATTAGCACTAGAGAAGGAAGTTCCACAAGTGTGGACAGAGTCCCTGCATTTAATTGACCAGCCATGTGTTGGCTTTATTTTCTGTACCTGCGTCTAGTAATCTTATTGCATGTAATAACCTGCTCCAAGAATTTTGACTTTCCCAGCTTTAACTAATCACTTTAATAAGTGGTGTCCTGTCCTTAACATTTCTAGTTCCACTTTTGATCTAAATGTGAATCCATTTCCATATTTTTTCTGAATCTGGTGCTGCTTGTTATCCACTGTCCTTGTCATGGCTTTCTATTCCATCTAAATCATTTACTGGTTGACAACACAACATTCCCATTGCTGACGATCTGAGTACCAGTTCCTTCAGTTCTGATTTCTAAGCTTTCAGATTGCTTTTATTTGTAACAGTATTTTTGGTCATTGTTCATGTCCAGACAAAACTCTAGCTTGTGGTAATGTCCAATTGACATATACTGATGTCAAATATCTGCTGACCTGTCCAAAGATGTCAGGTAGTTAATATAAAATAGTTTGAGGTGGTGGTTGTTCACTGCATTCATTTCTACCCATGCTGCAATTTGGAACGAGCGTTAGAACAGTTTATTGCAAAGTGAAAAGAACTGTCTGCATTAATACACCCACCTATAAATGCCAAATTACTGCTGTATTAGGTTTAGGCTGTATTAAGGGTGATGAATGCTTGTAGGTCTAGATTTGCACCACTCCATTTTATTTGCAGTATTGGGAAGAGCAGTTGCTGTGCCACGTTGTGGTGGATCTGCATACAATGCTTATTTTGAATCCATTGACATTAGTAAGAGTCAATTCAAAATAGTCTGTAGAATGTGAATGTCTCCAGTCTTGAGTTGGTTGGGGGGGGGGATTACAAATCACTAAGTGTGTAAATTGAGATGGAAATATAACTTTTGATTCAATTATGATGATACAATTTTACAAATATTTGGGTTGGGCAGCATCTGTAGTGTTGCCTTTCAGATCAATAAACTTTTTAAAATTTTGGTTGGAGATTGGCTGATTTCTTAAAACTGCCTTAAATTCTATCTCGTTGCTGGTGCCAGTTTTGGATAGTTTGGTTGCTGAAATATTTTGCTTGACATTGGTAGCCATCCATGTATTGGGTGATGAAAATATTGAGACTAGAGATGAAGTACATTCATTAAGTTAGGAAAAGTGGGTCCATCATCCAACCATTAGTTGAGTTTGTACAGCAATCAGCGGCTTTTAAGATGTTTTGTGGGTCCCTGATTTGGTTTTTGTGCAATCCATATTTGCTTTGTGGTGCTTGATTGCAACATTTGAACTCGGATATAATTTTGGTCCAAGTTTCTGAAAGATTAATCTACTAATATATTTAACCCCTGCAAATTTACATATACAGGTTGGAGAAGTTTTTCAACCAAGCTTCAAGTTACTTTTTGTGACTGTTCAAATGTGAACACTAGATGCTTGCATCAATAAAGTTTGCATTTTTTTTTGGGGGGAGTGGGTAAATCTGGTTTTAACCTTGTGGCATGTCAAAACTAAGTGTTCACAAACCTTCAAGTTTAAATAAATGGACCAAGATAGTTGCTTTGTTTCTTTGGGATGGTTAAATCTGTATAGCTGTTGTATAAGTGCTACCAATACATTCATGCTAATGTTATAGGACAAGCAGGAACACTCCAATAATCTCTTGGAAACGATAACTCTGAATATTTAGTACTTGACTGATTTATTGAAGTATCATTCACAAATACAAGAGTAAAAAATTAGGAATGCCAATATCAACTATGTACCTGTTATGCCCATCACTAATAATGTGTCGTTCAACTTAAATGGCATTATGATTATTTGGGGCGGGTGATTTTATTTTTTGCCCTATTATGGAAAGCAACCAAGCAGCGAGGTGGAGATGCAGTCAGCAGCCTCATTTACCGTTGGGAAATTCAAGTTCAAAATTTAGCGCCAAAGGGCTGTGTAATGACGTAAGTTCAAAACTCTTCTATGTCACTTCCTCATTACATTTGGCCTGCTTGTGGCATTAATTTTGATTTTTCTTTTAATTAGATGATTGAAGAAGTGCTTGGTGAAGGATCTGTGTCATCCAGCCGGTTCAGTCAATGGTTCTCGAGTAACTTGAGTAGACCAGGTAGTCGTTCAAGTAGCCTGCGATCTACTCCACATGAAGAGCTCGAGAGACTTGCTGGCAAGTGTCTTTTTTTTGTGGTTATGTTTTAGTTTGCTTTCCATATTAAACAATGCAAATATGGTTGTTCTCTTCAAATAGCACACTTCAGCAGTGAATTCCTTTGGCAGATAGATTTTTTAAATCTTCCATAATATAGATTTGTGGGGGAAAAAATTAAATTTAATCAACGATATTGGAATAAGCAGCACAAGTTTCAGCATAAGATTTGGGGTAAGATGCATGAAGCAGAGTAAAATTCAGGTAGTGCTTTTGAGTAGCCTAAAACTGAGCAACAGAAAGCCAAAGTAAATTGACCCATTACTTGACATATAATTAATGCATTTCATAATGATGTTTCAGATAGACCTTTCTTCATCTGAAGGATCTCGACTCGAAACGTCACCCATTTCTTCTCTCCAGAGATGCCAGTCCTGCTGAGTTACTCCAGCTTTTTGTGTTTATGTACTTGTGAATTCTGTAGCACAAAATCCTGTAACCCAGTTCTAATGAGCCATCAGTCAAAATACTAACAACTAGTATTGCAAATGCTTTGGTTTGGCTTGTGAAAAGGCATCTCATAAATTAATGTTACCATTTTTTAAAAGAGCACAAATTGGAAATCCAAAACAAACAATGCAGGAAAAGCTCAGTAGGTCCAGCAGCATCCATAGAGAGAGTCGATGCTATGTCTGCAACCTTGTGTCAGAAGAGACTTTTTCCCTTGCTGGTTTAAACTGAAGATGGACACAAAGCTGGAGTAACTCAGCAGGACAGGCAGCATCTCTGGAGAGAAGGAATGGGTGACGTTTCAGGTCCAATACTTGACTATCTCAATCTGACAATGCAGTATTTCCAAATAGTATTGAGCAAACTATAACTTGTATTTTAAGCTGTTAATGCTGAAGTTCTGAATAAGTTTACTAAATCTAACATGTTTTTGGTATCAGGTCTGGAGCAGAGGATCCCAACTCCTGTTACGCAGCTTGGAAACTATTTTGCTCCCATTCAATCACGAGAGGATAATAAGGAGATTAATAAAAAAGTTGATATTTTAGAAATACTGCGGAAAGCAAATGTGGACGTGAAACCACTGCTGTCCAGTCTCACCGCCAACAAGGAGAAACTAAAGGAGAGTTGTATGTGTCTTATTTCTACATATTCACTGAACTGAATTTTAAGTTATTTAATGCTGTCTTGAAGTTTTTTTCAGTAACTGCTCTTTATGCCGTTTGGTAGTTTATAAATTTGGCAGGTTAATAAGTCACCGTATACCTTAGTATGTAGGCAAATTGGAGAATATGGGGGAGTTGATGGAAATGTTGGTTCGGATAAAAATTTGGTGTTTAAAGGTCGGTACTAGCCACGAGGCTAAAGTGTCTGTTTCCATGCTATCCGACTGTTACTCCGGTTTGTAAGTAGCTATTGGCCGTTATCAGCTTTGATTGCATGAGCGTTTTGTACGTGGATACATATAGTTCATTTATTATTTGTCAGTCGGCCGTTCCAGTAATAATGCCCTTGGCTACTGTCAAAGGGATTTAATAGAACTTAAAGGTGTTTGTTCTGGTTTTACCTGTGCACCCACAACTGTTTCAAGTAGCTATCTACATTTCACTAACCAAAATGTTTCATTTATCATAAAGCTCTTATTGATATTATATCCACATTTTAGTTGAGTATAAACAAACATATCACAGAAATGCAGTACATGTTTGAAGTTTGAGTTAGAACATTTTAAAGTGCATCAAATGCCCAGTTTGTAACTGGGTTGTCTAAATTGCTACAATTGCTAATGGGCTGATTCCATATAGAGTTTTAAAAAAAGTTTCTCTGCTTTGCAGCTCAGACTGGAGTGGTTTTGTCTGTAGAAGAGGTGGAAGCAGAACTGAAAGGTCTCAAAATGGAATCTGAGAGAAAGCTTGCCACCCCTTTCATGGTGGAACATCTGGAAAAGACTTTAACTGCATCATCTGGTCCTAAACACATACAAAAAAAAGACACTGATATGACTGCTTTCAATAAACTAGTTAACAGTATGAAGGCAAGTGGAACCTTGCCTTCACAGTCAAAACCCACTGTAAGTTGAAATTTGACTGCAGATTCAAGCCATAGACTTGAGCACTGTCTTCATAATGGTTTGTGTATTTTCTGGTTAGTGCTTAGTGATGGGCATAATGACTAATAATTGAATTACATCATTGAAAATTGATGTAAAAGTTTAATGTTCAAAAATGTGTGAGCCCTTGACTTTGGGCTTGGTCATCACTTTTAAATTAAGTTCCTGTCTGTCTCATAACCTGGCATTCTCACGAGTCTTGTTTGGTATTGGATCTGATGCTTGCTTTGTGTTGGTAAAATTAAGCAACATTGTGTAATGTATTAACCAAATGCATTCTTATCTATCCTTTTAAATAGAACATAAGTAACCCTACAGGAAATGCAATCTTTTCATTTGGAAGCTTTTGAAAACAAATTACTCGGAAGCAGGTTTCCTATGGCCCACCTGATGTATTCATTCAAGATGTGAATTTCTTCGGAAAGCTTATTATTAATAGGCTCTTGCTAGTTGTTACCTGCACGGTTGGGGACAACTGTAGCTTTGTTTTATACGTAATTTAGATAAGTGACCATAATTTTTGTTTTGCTCCGTACCCAAAGATGTGTGGGTGCTAGCTAAATTGGCTGTGCTTACTTGTCCCTATAATGTAAGTGAGGTGGATGGGAAATGTTTAAAAAAAATAAAATGGATTAACATGCACTCATTATAAATGGGTTGAAAGTTGGCATGGACGGTATGGTCTAAAGCTTTCATGCTGTATGACTAATAGTCCCTGTCATGCTGTAAATATTTCCTCCAGAAAGACACTTCATAAGTGTTCAGTGAATTTGCTTAAGACTTTGTAAACTCCTAACATCATGTTCCTTTAAACCAAGCACATTTGAGTTTTCTCTCCTAATTGCTTCTGATCCAGCCTGTAGGTGCCCCTCCTTAGTATCTGTTTTCCACATCTAGGACACCCCTATGTTCAATAGGACTGCATAAATTCCAATAGAATCAGTACACATTGAGAATTAACTGTTCCAAAGTAGAACTTGTCTCACTTGCTAATGCATGTAATGACTTGTGCAACTAATGTCTTGGCCATAGTCTCCAGAGGGTAATTTTTTTATTTCACTGAATCCAACATTTGCAAGAATTGCATTTGAAATCGAAGGAGTATTTGCGATCTGAATTGGACAATATTGAATATTCCTTGGCTATTTTTTGCTCAGTGCATACTTGGAGCCTCTTATTGGGTTGTATCAATTGTGATTTTACTTTGTGCTTTTTTTGTATTAATTTTCCATGAGACATTGATCTGGTTTCTTGATGAGGTGGAAGGGCAGCATATTGAGATCTGACTGTCCTTGCATTGCTTCCTAGGTAGACACAAAATGCTGGAGTAACTCAGCAGGACAGGCAGCATCTCTGAAGCGAAGGAATGGGTGACGTTTCGGGTCCCACTGAGTTACTCCAACATTTTGTGTCTATCTTTGATTTTAACCAGCATCTGCAGTTCTTTCCTACACATTAGCTGCCATAACCTAGGAAGCAATGGCAATCTGGCCAGAATGTACTTTGAACCATGGTATTCAAAGTACTTAATTTTGAGCTGGGGTGGGCTGAGAGCGGAATGATCCATTGATGATAAAATACAGTTGTATATCCAAAAGCAGGATGATGTCTGACTGGCAACATCAGTGGTAACAGTGTGTGGAAGGGCAAGTGAACTTGTTCTTCACACTTGTAATGCATGGCACCACTGAGCAATTTGCAGATTTTTTTTAATGCTTTTGCAGTACTTCAATTGGTTTTTAAATCAATTTGAGCACCAAGTTCTGTCATGTTTTAACTTTGTCCAGAATACTAAACCTTTGCTGTAAATTTGGGAAGTTCAGTACACGTATATTTGGCCTGGATTATAACCATTCTCAACTATCACTGTGGCTACAACATTTTTGGGATCTGACTTCTGGCAAACTTGGTTCTTCACTTTTGAAAGCTTCAATACTTGTTTTCTGTGCGTGGCTTAATTTTAAGCATTTTGTGATGTAACTGTTTGGTTCAAATTGTGAATTTTTGTACAGGAAATTCTACCACCCCCTGTAATGGGGCCTCCATCCCCAGATATTCTAGGTGACCTGCTTGGCAGCCAGAATCATCATACACCAGTCATAAATCAGCAAGGCCATTCATCCCCCATACCAACATTCCAGCAACCTTCCCCATCGGAGTTCTTCAGAGTCAAGTCTCCTATTGGTGAGCATAAAATCGGCCTCTGGTAAGATCTGTCAAATCTCGCTTGTGCTTCAACATAACTAAAATGACAATCTGATAGACAAGGCCCTTTTAGTAGTATTCTGAATCTTGGTAAGCTTTATTTAAATTTTATGTATCCATTCGAGCATGCAAATTCCCCAAATCTACTATTATTTCTTTTCACTTCTCATTTGCTGCATTTAAATTATCAAAGCTTGCCTGCTGTTCTAATCAGCACATCTACAATTAACCAGTTACCTTTAAAAATACAACTTTTCATTTAGTTATTACCTCCCCCCACACACCCACTGATAGAAAGGTGAGAGGTAGTCACTTCAGTGATTTTAAAAATCACTTATAATTGTTATGTGGTGGCAGACCAAGCTGGAAATGGCATAATAGGTCAATCATTTAGCACAAATATGAAGTGGAGTGAAGATTGCCAAAAAAGCAATGTGCTCTGACAGAAGAAAGTTGTAGGCATCTATGGCTTTTGCTCATTGGAAAGTGGTTTGGCGGCCTGAAGGCATTTTATAGATATGGGTCAAACTTTGACTTTAAGTTCTTTTCGGTTGTTGCGGTAAAAAATTGTTTGCACGACATCTTCCCTCTGTCAGCCGGGTAAACTTGTCCCATTCTTCTCTCTAGGTTATACCCAAAATTCTACCCACATTCAAGATCACTACCAAGGACTGCCATTGTCCAAAAATGTGTCTCCTATTCCACGGGTAGGTTGAAATCTTATATCAAAAATAAAATTACTGCTTGTTTTCAATTGTTCAATATATTGCTGGAATATGGTAAAAGTTTCTAAAGTATTTTCTCGTTCGTAATTAGATCCTGGAACAAAATGAAGTTGGTCATTTTTTGTATTCATTGTGGCTTATGGATGAATTTTTTTAGACTAATTCCAAGTACTAGTTGAACCCCTTAAGGACAAAGTTGTGACAAAGATTAGTCGTTGGGCAACAAGTTGCACTCATGCTAACTGAGAGACGAATCCGGTTGCTTCACTTTGCATTTTGACCAGAGATGCTGCCTGTCCTGCTGAGTTACTCCAGCATTTTGTCTATCTGGTGTCGACTGAGGATTGGTTAATGGATACAGGGTAGTAAGAGCAAAGAATTAATTTTCAGCTTGAGAACTCTCGCTGGGATGAGCAGCAGTCAACACACCAGTCTTTCAATCCATATAATTGTCAAAGGTTAGATACTTGCAGTCTCTTTTTCTGTAGTTGTGTGGTTGAGTCTTAGCTTGTGGAACTGCTGCCTCTGCTCCAGTGATCTGGGTTCCATCCAATCTGCCGCGATCTTTGCATGTTCTCGTGTGACTGCATATTGTGTTTTCTTGTATGCTCTAGTTTCTTCCCACGTTGTATTTTTTCTGCGTATTGACAGGTTAATTGGCCATTCTGCAATTTGCACTCTGTGCTTACTTCAGCCATAGAATCTGGAGGAAGTGGATGGGAAGCTGGGGAGAATAAAATGGGATTAGTGTAGGTAGTGCTTGATTGGTGTGGATTTGGTGTGCTGCAGGACTAAAGCCACATGGATTGCTCCCCACTGTTCGTTTGATTTGGTAACAAGGTATTTAAACTTTCTACAGAAAGCTGAAGGATAAACAGACTTTATGCGGAAATAATTTGATAAATGGGTAAAGTCACAGCAGGTACAAATTGTGAGTCAACAGCTACTACTGATTCTGTCCCTAATAATAGACTAATAGTCCACCTCAACTGGATATGCGACACGGAGCCATGGAACGTCTTCCCTTTGCCCAAGACCTACACATGCCTGGCGGGGATGTTTACCAACCTGGATATGGAAAAATACATCATGAGCACAACAGGGATGGCTATAGTGTCAGGTATGAATGCTAGAATGCAGCTGTGCTGGAGAAATATAGAGAATTCAATAAATTGCACAATTGCAACTTTATTCTGATTTACCAACTCGAGTTAGAATTTGTACAATAACTTAAATATGAATACATTTAAAAATGTGGATTTTAAAGCTGAGATATTTACAGTAAATGTAGAAACTAGGAACTGCTGATGGTTTACGAAAGACAGTGCTGGAGTAACTCAGTGGGCCTAGGATGCTGCCTGCCCCCTGAGTTACTCCAGTCCTGTTTTTATTTACAGTAAATGTACAGGTAACCTGAAGATTTTACTATATGGGACTTTTTATGTAGAAACTGTTTACAACTCGGGGAAGTAATCTATGGAAATCTCTGAAGGTAACTCTAAATTGAAGGATTTTTTTGCAGAGCTTTGGAAGGAACAGTGCAATGTAATTGGTAACTTTGAACAGGAGGCAGGTTTCAATTTTAATACTCCCATGTTCTATAATTCAGTGATCTACTTGGTCTTGGACCTGATGTATTCCTGACCTGTTCCAAGCAGAAATATTTCGCTTGGGCAGCTTGCAGCCCAGCGGTATGAACATTGACTTCTCCAACTTTAGATAGTTCCTCTGCCCCTCTCTTCCCCTTCCCCGTACCAGTTCTCCCTCTATCTTCCTGTCTCCACTTATATCCTTCCTTTGTCCTGCCCCCCTGACATCAGTCTGAAGAAGGGTCTCGACCCGAAACGTCACCCATTCCTTCTCTCCTGAGATGCTGCCTGACTTGCTGAGTTACTCCAGCATTTTGTGAATAAATACCAAGCAGAAATGTGTTCTATTCTCTAATAATCTCTCTCTTTTAGGCAGCAGCGAATTAGGTCACCTGGACCAGCCAGTCAGCACCGATTGAATGCAACATCACCGTCGCAGGCCTCCTCGTTTACAAATATGGTAAGCGTTTTATCATTGTCTCTTCATAGTGGAATTCAGGAATGGATGGAAGTGCATAGATGGATAAACTAGATCAGAAAAATTAGAACTGTTTACAGATAGTGTGGAAACAAGTCCTTCGGCGCACCGTGTCCATGCTGACTACCTACAAACTTGCACATCTTTGGAATGTGGGAGGAAACCAGAGCACTTATAGAAAATCTATGTGGTCAGAGAGAGAGCGTGCAAACTCCGTACAAACAGCATTTGTAGTCAGGATTGAACCCAGGACTCTGGCGCTGTGGGCAGCAACTCTACCACTATGCCGGTGTAGATTCGTGGGGAGTGTGGAAAGTCCACTGAATTATTTTATAAGATGGCAGACAGACAAAAACTATTGCTTTTGTCAAATTTGAGTTAAAATCCCACACTGAACATTAGTGCACAAAAGTCAAGATTTCTGACCTTGGCAATATTTTTGCCAAATGAACGCAGCGGAATTTTCCACTGCTTCCAGCATTTGCTATCAAATGAAGTACATCAAATGCAACATCTACCCTGACTATCCCAACGTTTAAGAAACAGTTAGCTTGGTACATGGATAGGACGGGTTTGGAGGGATATGGACCAAACGCAGGCAGGTGGGACTAGTGTAGCTGGGACATGTTGGCCGGTGTGGGCAAGTTGGGCCGAAGGGCCTGTTTCCACACTATATCACTCTGACTCTATGACTCTATTATCAACAGCATCCTCTCTATTATCAACAGTTCTCTGGCCACTGGCACTGTTCCAACCTGTTTCAAGCACGTGGTGGTCCAGTCCCTACTGAAAAAACCTAACCTAGACCCCACCTTGCCTAGCAACTACAGACCCATTTCCAAACTGCCGTTCCTGTCAAAAGTCCTTGAAAAGGCAATTCTAAACCAATTAGTGCCCTACCTACACCAAAACACCATCCTGGAAAGTTTCCAGTCAGGTTTCAGAGCCCACCACAGCACAGAGTCTGCCTTGTTGAAGGTACACAACGACCTGCTTCTTGCCATCGACACCGGCGACTGTGCAATCCTGCTTCTCGACCTCAGCGCAGCGTTCTATACAGTGGACCACACCATCCTTATTGACCGTCTCCGGTACGCGATTGGCATTGATGGCACTGCCTTGAGCTGGTTCGTTTCCTACCTCAAAGATAGGAGTTTCGCCATCAACATAGGCAGTTATTCCTCTGCTCCAGCTAGCCTCTCCTGCGGAGGTCCACAAGGCTCCATCCTAGGCCCCATTCTCTTCTCTCTATACATGCTCCCCCTTGGCCAAATCATTCAAAGGCACGCCATTTCTTTCCACTGCTATGCCGATGACACTCAGCGTTACCTCCCCCTGAAACCCAACAACCAGTCAAATTTAAACAGCCTCTTACACTGCCTTGAGGACATAAAATGTTGGATGGCACAGAACTTCCTCCAATTAAACGAGAGCAAGTCTGAGGTCATCCTATTCGGCCCCCCCGACTCCATCAAATTGATAACAGGCAGTTTTGGAAGCCTATCCTGCCTAGTCAAACCGCATGTCAAAAACCTCGGCGTGATATTTGACTCTGCATTAAAATTTGACAAGCAAGTCAACGCTGTGGTAAAAGCCAGCTTCTTCCAACTTCGTACCATAGCTAAAATCAAACCTTTCCTCCAATTCGATGACACTGAAAAAATCATTCACGCTTTCATTTCCTCCCGCCTAGACTACTGCAACTCCCTATACACTGGGATCAGCCAATCTTCCCTGTCCCGCCTACAACTGGTCCAAAACGCCGCAGCGAGACTCCTGACGGGTACCCGTAAAAGGGACCACATCACGCCGATTCTGGCCTCTCTCCACTGGCTCCCTGTACGGTACAGAATCAACTTCAAGCTCCTCCTATTCACATATAAAGCCCTAAATGGACATTTCCCCCCCCCTACATCAAAAATCTTCTAACCCACCTCTAACTCCAGGTCCCTCAGGTCGGCCGACTGGGGCTACTCACTATCCCGCGGTCTAGGCTTAAGCTCAGGGGTGACCGCGCTTTTGCGGTTGCAGCTCCTAGAATGTGGAACAGCATCCCTCTCCCCATCAGAACTGCCCCCTCCATCGACTCCTTTAAGTCCAGGCTCAAAACCTATTTCTACTCCCTAGCGTTTGAGGCTCATTGAGGAGGCGCTGTGAACTGTTTTGTATGTGCTGTTATGTTTGCGTGCTACTGTATGTTTCATTTTTTCCTTAGTACCTAAACAGATGTACAGCACTTTGGTCAACGTGGGTTGTTTTTAAATGTGCTATACAAATAAAATTGACTTGACTTGACTAAGCCAAAGAATTTGTACCAAATCAGAGAAACTTGGATTGAGAGTCTGACATGGTTTCAGCTGAGACTACATTAATGTTTGGTGACGGAGGCCAGGAAAGGGGTAAAAGGAAGCTTATGGCATGTACAAGATGAACAGTAACAGAAATGTATGCCAATATCTTTGGAAGGAAATGGACAAATGGCATTTTGGGTCACAACTCTTCAACTCTGAAAGAGTACAAACTCAAAGCGTTGTCTGTCCACAGATGTTGTCTGGCCGGGTGATTTCCTGCAGCAAAATGTTTCCAGGTTGTAATTCTGTTTTTCCTCTTCCCCATATGAAGCTTTCTCCATCGTTCACTCCTACCTCAGTCATTCGAAAGATGTTTGAAAGCAAGGATAAGTCTAAAGATGGGAAAGAGAGCCACCCAGTGAAAGACTTTGTTGAGGATGGACATGACCTCATTGAAGGTATAGATGGTGTAATTATTTGCCATTATCAATTAATATTATGATCTTTGTCCTAACCACAATCTCCTGAATACAAACTGGAGAGGTGGAAACTCCAGTTAGTGTACTTGCTGATTAGGTTGCTTACAAGCCTTCTCTTGAGCATAATTTTTACACTGCCAAAGTCACTACATACTAACATTGCTTCATTTGTGTTGTATTGCATTTGGGAAAACATTTCATATCTAAGCAAAACTGCAATTGAGGCTTTTGAATGAAAATGTCAAGGAGATGTAGATTCCAGTTGGTGAAATGGGAGGTAGGAGCCAGATGAGGGTGTGACTGTCTCATTATTTTTGTATAATTCTCAGGTTGTCCCTCTGCCTCCTACGCCGCAGCAAAAACAATCCATGTTTGTCCAACCTCTTGTAGATAGTCCACTCCATTCAAGGCAACATCCTGGTGAACTCTGCACCCTATCCCAAATCCTCAACATTCTTCCTGTATGCAGCAACTGGAGTGGTACACAGTGTTGCAAATGTGACCTAACTGAAGTTTTGTGCAGCATGACTTTCTGATTTTTGTACTCTATTCCATGACCACTAGCACACATGCCATATGCCCCCTTTACTACCCTATACCTGTTCTCTTTTGAGGCTTTTGGGGTGCTCTGGACTTTCACTCAAAGATCCATGTACATCAATCTTGCTAGGGATCATGCCATTTACTATTACACTCCTCTTGCATTTCATCTACCAAAATTCATCACCTCTCATTTGCGGTGGTTTGTGGAAAGAGGCTGATGTATTTAGAAAATCGTGACGGTTATAGACAGTAGATGAAGAAACTATTTCCATTGGCAGAAGGCGCATGGAATGAGGAAAATGGACCAAAATTGACATTGAACTTTTCTGTACACCCATACTCAAGATCTGGAGCGCAATGCCAAGTATGTTGTGAAAATTGTTTCAATACTAATGGTCAAACTGGTGTCTAGAAGTAAAGAATTTGCTGGGTGCCTGATGGACTGAGTAGCCAGCTTCCATGCTGTAACTGTTCTGTGACTTGGTGATGTATAATATAGAAACCCAAAGAAATATCTGCAATGTTAAATTGTAAGCTTCATCTTTGCATTTGCAGGCAATTTGTCACCTGGTTCTCAACAGGAAAACTCAAACAGAGGGACATCTCCCATTGGCGGGACACGGTCAACATATCATAGATCTGCATGTACAACTCCTCAGTTAAACCAGATGCGATTCACTAAAGACCAAGATTATAGACCCAGGTCCACAGGAAGGAAAACTCCCTCGGGGGCCTCTCCTATTCCTGGGTCTTCCTTTCATCGACCTATTTGCCCTCTATCCCTTGTGTCACATGTACCCCTTGTGCGTCAGTCGCCCCCTCACTTGCCTCCAGGGGTAGTTCAGAGGATGCTGGCACAAGGCATTACACCTCAGCAGCTACAACCAGCATTGCTTCATGCAGGTGAGTGCAGAGCACTTTAATATTTTAACCTTGGAGCATGGCTGTAGTTTTAAGTTGACGAGGGAGTACTTTGTCTTTACCTTTCAGCCTGACCAAAGATGGAATTTTTTTTAAATGGTCTTGAACTGGTTTCTAATAGAAGCAGGTTGGCTCTGTTTTGTGTTGAAGTAAATACTTTATATGAATCTAAAAGTGAGTCATCCGATTGACCCAAATGTAAACCAGAAGGTGAACCCATCCTAACTCAATCAAAAGACAGTGCTGGAGAAACTCAGCAGGTCAGGCAGCATCTCTGTTTAATTTGTCATCTGTACTGAAGTACAGTAATAAGCTTTTGTTTGCATGCTATCCTTTTTTTCTGCCCATCAACTCAACCCTGATTTTCCTGCAGCAGAAGCAATTTACAGTTAACAATTTACCAGCACATATTTTGGGATGTGGGAGGAAACCATTGTGCCCAAGAAAATCCATGCAGTCAGAAGCTGCATTTTAATTTAGTCTTGTAGCTGGGCCGCTCTAAGATTGCAAGCATGTGTGTGCTTCGCCTGCAGCAAAAATCTAACCAGTACCTTGCCACTGGCTCTTTCTATTTGTTTTTTTAAAAGTACATAGTTTGGCGAATAGATAGGATGCAGCTGGAATGGACTTTGTACTAACGTTATTTAATTTTGTGAAAAAACTTTGTACATAACTTGTGAAAAAACTTTATACATAACTTAGCTTTCCACCTCTTTTAGAAAAGTTAATGACTTGGCCAAATTGACTGTCAATACTCCTTCCGTACTGCAAGGTTGTGTAGTTTTGTATGCAGTTTGACATTGCATGTCACAGGATAAGATGTCTAATTACATAACTGTCAGAATTTGAGTAAGGATGCATTTCAAAAAGATTGCTCTTGAGTACCTTTCACAACCTCTGAACATGTTGTGCAGCTACCAAATACTTGTATTATGTTGGGGCTTCCAGCAGCACTACTTTCCCGCAATACGGTGTGGAACTGCCAATCAAGATTTTGCTCTCACTTCAGAAGCAACGCCATTGATTTCTGACTTGGGAGAATGCTGTCATAGCATCAAAGCTGATAGCATGACATCTGACCACAAGCTAGATGTTTTTCAATGGTGGGGGGAGGGAGAGAGGGAGTCGCACTAGTTTACAGAAATGAGAAGCAATAGTGGAGGGGTGGGGGGGGGGGGGGGGGGGAAGAGAGAGAGAGAGTCGCACTAGCTTACAGAAATGAGAAGCTGAGTGAGCACAAGACTGCAGAGCATGTTGATCCTTGGTGGATGAGTTTCTGTTCTGTTAATTTGTGCTGTAATTCTCAGAACTGGCCCTTCCAGAATATTCAGGGTTTCTTGCTATTTAGGGATTGGTTTGACTACTTTGGAGTATGGAAGATCAGTTTAAAAAATTGCATTTGAATTTGTCCATTAATCCAGAACAGTGCATTTTAAGCTGGTTGAATAGTCAGTCAACAAATAAAGGACTAACCTTCAGAATACTGCTTATTATTTCTGCTTTTGTAAAACATTATGAAAAGACCCTTGTTTCCGGAAAATCGTGCCATATACAAGGACTGCAAACCGCTCAGAAATATACGGTCTATAAACTATTTGTCTCCTGAATTTTCTGTGGCAGGTATGTTTCAGTCAGGCATGGATCTGTCACATCTGCAGAGCCTCCCTCCAACTCTCCTCGGGCAGACTTTCTATCCTCTTCCAACAAGTGGACTCCCTCTGTTGAACTCTCGAGCTGCAATCTCTGCAGTACAGATTCAGGCATCTGGAACACCTCTACAGCACCTGGCCATGATAAGACAAGGTAATAAGTTCAATTTGCATTTGACAAATCTTTCAAGTGTTCAAGCATTGTCAGCAAATTCAGCTTTCCCCCGATGCTGTTGGAAGCTTATGACTTGGCAGGAAGGCGAATATTGTTTCAATTTGATTGTGGTGCATGACAACTTGCCCCTCCACCGTGGAAGGTGTGAAAAGTAGTAATTACTATTGGCTACTAATCCAGAATCCTATAACTTTGACCCAGAGGAATTTGATTTTGACTAAAATGGCAGGGTATTTAAATTCAAATAATTCATACCATTTTAAGCTGAAACTATGGTACTGGTGAAGCTATTCTGCAACAATTGATCTGGTGCTTCAGAGGTTGAGGGGAGACATGATAGAAGTATGTAAAATTGAGTTATTTATAGGTAGACTGTTAATCGGTTTCTCAGGATGGAAATGTCAAAGACTAGAGCATAGCTTTAAGCTGTGAGGGCCAAAGTTTGAAAAATGTGCAGGCCAGTTTGTTACTCTGAGTGGCAGGAACCTGGAACACACTGTTATGTGGAGGCAGATTTGATTGTGGTATTTGAGGCTTTTCGATGGGTATGGAGAGATATGGATCATGTGCAGGCTGAAGATTAGTTTAACTAGGCATATGTTCAACACAGACATTTTGGGCAGAAGGGTATGTTCTTGTGTTACACTGTTCTATGGTGCACTAATCTTAACAATATTTACCATGCGTAGCAAGTTGGGCCTTTGATCCAAAAAAGTGTTCAGTGGTTCAATGGTTCTTTATGGTTCAATTGATTCTTTAACTACCTCAATTCAGAGGTAATTGAGTGAAATAAATGCTGGTAGGCACGATGCAGGAACAACAATTTAAAAACATACATCCATTTCTTACTGACTGCAATGAAGACTCCTGCAATGCATGTTAAAGACGGGCTGTGCTGTGCTCCAGTTGTCAAAAGCACATACAGCATCAAACACAGTCATAAAGTGTGGAAATGGGCCCAACTTACCCATACTGACTCGATCTCCTCAGCACCCTTTCTACCTTAACAACATTTTGATCTTTAACGCAATGTTGATTGGAGTCAGTAAAAACATTAACAGCTGCTGACTATTCCACAATTTGTAATTCTGGAAATTTGTTATTTGGAGGCAAGGGTACTAAACTGTGGAGTAGTGAATGATGTTATGCGCCATGAAAGGTGGCAGCAGAGCATTTTGTTAGATTAGAGAATAAGACGCTGCTCAGAAATGGTATGGTTGTGAAGAAGTGAACCAAAGTGTAAGGGATTTGACCAATGGAATTGGGGACAGCCGTCTGCAGTTTCAGCTGCAGTAGACTGGAGCTTCAGAACTGGTTATGTAAACAGCTGTTCTGTAATCATCATCAAATCCCTCTTCGAACAGTGATAACTTCCACCTCAACTCAAAATATGGTCCTGGGCATGATCTACAGACTCTGCCACTGGTCAGCTGGAGTATCATGTGCTTTTTTATTTTTGGATTGCCATTCAGGAACTAGGAACTCCATTATAACTCATCACAGACTGGGATTTAATGTTATTTTGATTCTGTTATTGGCCACAGAGGGTAGTCTGCTGCGTGCTGTTTTGTGCGGTTAGATGGAGGATGCTGAGTACCTGCCCAATGGCTTAAGATTGAGAAGGTGGTACATCAAACTCAATGTTGAGATTGTCCATGTCTCAAGCATACGGGAAGGTGGGACCGGAAGAAATAAGCTTTGTGTTGGCTTTGGGTTCTTGATCTTTCAATATGCCAGGAATCCACCCAACCAAGGGAAATTTGCACAGCTGAATCCTGTCCTTATGAAATAGATACATGATGGAGCAGCACTTTATGTTGTCTGGATGATCAACCTCCAACAACCGTTTTGCTTCGCAAAGCACAACTTCTAGAGCATTTTCCCCTTAATTTCTGTTGACTTAATTGTTGTCAATGCTCTGCCACACACAAGCTGCCTTGCTCTCAAGGAGAGCACTCTCACTTCCAACTCAGTTTGGATCCAGCTTGAGACAAAGGCTGAAATTGGGAAAAGCAGCCCTTGTATCTCTTCCTTCCCTCCCATCCAACTCGACAAAATTATAAAACAAATGGGAACTGGGCTGAGAATTCCATGAGCATAGTCTGTGGCCCAGCTATTGTCAGTGGCTGCTTTAACATTCTATCATAGTTGGATAAATTTGCTTATTGTGCTATTCAATTCCATTTGCAACTTAGTTATGCAATGGAGCCCAGACAAATCCCCACAGTGCCAACCAATGTCTCCACAATTCTAACTACCCCTATCCTTGACATCAGTCACATTACCATTTTTAGGTCCTTGATAACAGTATCCTAGATGTGTTTGCAGGACTCATTGGTTCCTTATGTCAACAAAGGGATCAGTTGTGTAATGTGTGCCTATAACAATTGGGTCTTCTACGATGGTTTATTGTTCCTGACAACTGCAACTATTCCACCAGCTACAAGATACGGGCATAGTGATGGAATGAATACTCTACACTGACCTGGATGATTAGCTCTGACTCTTGAGTTTGATGCATTTTATATCAAATATTTTTGCTTTATCTCAGTGCTGCAGTCACCAAGTACAAGTGGCCAAGGACCTGGAGCCCACCTACATCTGAACCAGCAGAATTCTACACTGCAGCCCCTCCATCAGAGAAGTGGATCCCCTGTCAATCTCTCCAAGTGGTTCGGCAGTGATGTCCTTCAACAGCCATTGCCCTCTATGCCCAGCAAAGTGATCAGTGTGGATGAACTTGAACTCCATCAGTAGAAGTGTGACAATGTAAAATATTTAAAAAGATGGTACAGTTTAAAGAATGAGCTGCCGGAATCAAAGTACATTGGGATGGCCCTGAGGGTGGATTTGTTTGTTACCCAGTGTTTCCTGATCCCTTGACTGGGGAAAAAAGCTACTTGGCAGTATAAGCACCTGGGGAACAACAAAATCCTAACAGTCAGATAGGTGGAGAAAGTTAATCTGTGGCAAATGCTTGTCTTGAACATTGGATACTTTTAAGAATCCAGTGAACTCTGAAAGCAGCAAAAAGTGGGTTTTGAGGGGTTTTACACATGTAGGCCACCTGGAGAATTGTATAGATCTTGTGTACAGAAACTTGTGTAAAATAACACTGCTCACATCTGTACATATATGCAGTGGCTAACTGTACATAAAACTGCTGGAACGATGAATGCAATGACTTGTACACCAGTTTTGCTGAAATTTTGTAGTTTTTTTTGTGGAACTTGGCAGCATGAATATTTTTTAATTTCCTATGCACTACATGGTTCCTGAGCAGGCCTGTGAACAGTGACCAGTAGGTAGTAATTAAGCAGGCAACTCTACTGGCAATGTCGTGTATATACTAGATTTGATTTAATGCTGGGAGCAAGAAATAGCAGAAAACACTGTAAACTTTTTGTTGAAAAACTAGGTCGGATTGGATCCAGTTTATTGCTATTAAGCTGGGAACCAAGTCTTCAATGTGAAGTTATCCCTACTAGTTGACCCTGATGACCACAAAGACTGCTTGGATTGGATGGGGATAGGGGATACCGGCTTGAATTTGGTAACTTTCTTTGTGCAAAAAGATGGCTGAGTGCTTTGGAGTTGTAAATTTGCTTACCAGTTTGACGTGAAGGCCCCCATTACCCGTACAGATGAGATGTTGCCTCTAGTGTTCAGGAAGTAGTGTTTTTTTGTGCCTTTTTTTTTGGGGGGGGGGTTCTGTGGCTAAAATGCTATCTTTTCTCCACCTCCCAAACACAAGTTAATGTACTGTCCCTTCACTACACTGTAAAGCTCTGCTTTGCATTGTTCAGTAATGTGATCCATGACTGCTGGAATTTGTTGTTTTAGGGAAGGGAAAAGCACAAAGGTGATTTTCAAAATGATAATAAAATATCAATTCAATGTCTAAGTGTCTTCCAATTAATCTAAATTGATTTTTTCCCCCAAATTGCAATACACCTTTTAATTTAGAATTTTGTCAGGGCTTTGGAAATATTGGTACCAAGGCAAAATATCAATGGGTCAGCTTTTGAACTTGCAACTACAAAAGCTGATGCAAATACCTCCATGTTTAAACAAGTGGCTGTGTAAACATGCTGTACATGCGAGATCTGATATCAGATCATCAATTGTGAAGAATGACGAACTTTCATTTAGATAGTATTTTTAACATCCTGTACTTTTGACTAGTAATTACTAATGTCAAAAGGGAGCCAACTTTGCAGAGCAGTGTTACAATAATAATGAGGCAACTGGTTCAAACATCGCCCAAAATCCAAGTGAGAATAGACAAAAAACTGAATAACAGCGGGACAGGAAGCATCTCTGAAGAGAAGGAATGGGTCGAGACCGTTTGGACGGTTGTGAGAATGTTGTTTTTCTTCAAACAGTGCCATACAAGTGTTCACATTAAACTGAGGGCTGGAGATTGGGGCATTGATATTTTTTTAATGGTACAGTAATCAGTACTGCACTAGTATAATTTAAACTACATTCAGAGGTTGACGATGTTCTGATTTAGGTATTACTATTTAAAGATCTACAGAGTGTTTCCCTTGAGACTTGAAGCTTTGAGCTGATCTCTGGTATTTAACAATACAATAACTTGTCAGACCTGTTACCAATACTACACTAGATATATTAGATTAGTTGATTGCAGATGCCACTTATTCTACTCCTACTTGCCTAATTCTCCCAATGAATTCTGAATAGTAAAATAGATTTCTGAATAGTAAAACAAGGTTTGGGGTTATCAAGATCAATGATCACTTGATCCAGTTTGACAATCTTCCACGCCTTATCAAAACTAACTTATTCCACAGCTGATTTGAATTGTACTTGGTATTATTTGCCAATTACAATTTGCTTGTAGTTCATTCAAACTTCATATTTACATCTAACTAGCGAGACAATTCAGAACCGCAATGGAACAAATGTAGGGTGAATCATTAAATTCATTAGATCTTTAGTGAAAACTCTCTGAAATAAGTGCTTTATCATTTGATTCCTAGAGATTAGAAGTATACCATTTTGGCCTGAGTATGTTTTGCCATTCATCAGAACTCAAAAAGAGCAGGAGTAGACCCTTCAAGCCTGTCCCACCATTCGTATGATCATGGTTGATCTTTGCTGGCCTTGATTCCTCTCCTGTGCTGGCTCCCCATAAGCATTCCTAGATCTTTCAAATTTATCTCTACCCCAAATATCTGGGACAGATTTCTGGCAATTTGCCATCCTTGAAGACATTTGTGCACATCAGTCTTAAATGACTGAGCCCTCGTTTGTAGCTATGTCAAAGCTTTGAAGTCCACTAATAGAAATATCTCAACATTAATGCTGTTAAGACCATTAGATCTTGTTTGCAAGATTGATTGGTACCTGCGTCAAACTTGAAGCAATTAAAAACCCAAACTACCTGGCCTCTCTTATTCCTCTAAACTTATTGCAGGTTTTATTTTTAAATCTGCCTTTTGTTTTCATTAAACGTGCCAGATTTTCAAATCTCTCTCCTATTACGCAATTACAATGTCCTCGTCACAACATATTTTCATACCTTCAAATTTGGAAACCCTTTTTATTTTGCATTTTATTCCCTCCTCCAGATCAATGTAAATAGTGAACAATTCAGGGCTGAGACTCAATCTCTGAGGTTGGCCATTAGCCAATTTTTAATCCATCCTAACACACTTCCTTCAATACCTTGGGCTCTGGAGAAATCGAAGTGCCCTATAGATTCTCAACTCTATCACTACATTGTTGCTCATCATCCAAATTCAGTACGCTATTCGCACTTGATTTCCACAAAATCAGTTAACTGAATTAAACACCATAAGCCATTCCTCTGATCACTTGCACAGCAGATCAAGATCTGTTGTAATTTGTGATAACCATTTTCACTGTCTACAATACCAATTATTTTAATGTCATCTAAAATAACATCATGCCTTGTACATTCTCATACATTGATTTAAATGACAAATAGTCATGGGCCCAACACCGATTCCTGAGCCACATCACTAGTCACACACCTCAAGTGTGAAAAGCATCCTTCCGCCACCACCCTCTGCTTCTTACCATGATGCTAATTCTGTATCCAGTATGTTAGCTCTTCCTAGATCTCGTGCAATCTAACTTTCCAGAGTAGCCTAAAATGCAGAACCTTATCAAAGGCCTTGCTGAAATCCATATAGATCACATCTATAGCCCTGCCTCATTATCAACCACCTTGGTTACTTAAAACAAAATGTAAATTAAAATTGTGAGACATGATCTCCCATGAACAAAACTATGTTGACTATCCCTAATCAACCCCTGTGCATGTCTTATCCTTCAGACTGTCTCCAGTATCTCCTACCACAGATGTTGGGCTTGCTGGTTTATAGTTCCCTGCTTTTTCTTTGCAGTCCTTCTTAAATAGAGGCACAACATTAACCATCCTCCAGTCGCCCAGCACCTTGCCCATCCATGTTTACTGATAATTCATTTTTCTCAGTTAGGACTCCTGCAATTTCTGTAGGAAGGAACTGCAAATGCTGGTTTAAACCAAAGATAGATATAAAACATTGGAGCAACTCCAGCAAAATGGAGCAACTCCAGACCCTTCAGACTAGAGTTGGGGGGAAAGAAAATGTTTCTCTTTCCCCTGACTCTAGTCTGAAAAAGGGTCTTGACCTAAAACATCACCCATTCCTCCTCTCCAGAAATGCTTTCCCGCTGAGTTATTCCAGCATTTTGTGTCTATCTCCTGCAATTTCTTCTCTCTTCCCAGTGTACTTGATTTCCATTAACTTCCATGTTCCTTAGTCTTCATGCTTTTCTCTACAGTTAAATCAAGGGAAATATTCGTTGAGAACCCTGCCTATCTTCTGCAGCATTACATGTAGATGACTACTTTGGTTTCTGAGGGGTTCTATTCTCTCTAGTTAATATTTTCCTTTTCCCTTAATATGCTAATAAAACCACTTTAGATTTTCCTTAATCTTATCTGCCAAAAGTATCTCCTGCCTTTTTGTCCTCCTGATTTTCTGAAGTATGCTTCTCAATCCCCTATACTACCCCAGGGATACATAATCTCAGGCGTCTATATCTAAACCATGCCTCCTTTTTCCTGACCAGGGGCTCAATTTCTCTCATCATCCAGTTCCTCACCTGACTTTAGTTAATTTTCACGTGTATTGAGGTACAGTGAAAAACAACCTCCTCCAATCAACTTTTGCAGTCTAATACCATCAAAGTTAGCCTTGTCCCAATTTAGAATTTTAAGTTGTGTAGCAACCCTGTCCTTATCCATAACTATTTTATAGCTAATTGTTCTCCAAAACCATCAATTACCTGATCTTTAGAAATAGTCCACTTTAAGTTGGCCTCCACAACCCTTTGCAAGTAGTTCTTATATTTAAATATTTTAATGACCACCCCCTAATTTTATTACTATATGCCCTAATTTGAAATTCTCCCTCTAACGGACACGTCAAACCTAAGGATTGTGTGCTTCAGTAATCTTTCCAGACTATCCTAACCATGCTCTTGTACCACGCAATTTCCATTCTTTAGATTCATGATCATGTTGGAATCCACACCACTCTGCCTTAATGAAGAATTCTATCATGCTTGCTCCCCTAGTGAAACCATGGACAAGATGTAGTGCTTTTTTACATTTACCCAGTCTAGGGTGGCCTACTTTCTAGTTGGTTTGTCAATGTATTGATTCAGAAAATCATCCTGTATCTACTTCAGCAAATCCTCCTCAGTCTTGCTATTAATTTGGCTAGCCCAATCAGTGTGTAGATCAGTCATCCATAATTACAATTATGACCCTTACCGTCTTCTAATTTCCCAATTAATGGCATCCTGAACATTACCATGACTGTTTAAGTTTCTGCACAACTGTTAATTGCCTTGATATCTGAACGGTGACACAAATATCTACTAATTCCAGAAACCACATCATTACACTTGGTGTTTCACACACTCCTGACAACGTTTTGATTTTGAAGGAAATCTGGTATGCTGCAAGTGATCCAAATATTTTATCTAAAATTTTAACTAGAACATATTACAAATCTGTTTCTATTGCTTTCACCAGTCTCGGTCTATTGGTCCATCATCTGCAGGTTGTTGGGTAGAGCTGGGGTATTGAGTGAGAAGCTCACCATGGAGTCTTTTGTATATTATTCCCAAACTAGCAATATTAAGTGTCCCTCAAACATTTAATTGGACTGTCAAGGCCATGTCCGATATGAAAAATGACTAGCAAGAACCTGCAGTTGCAAGAATCTTGAACTAACAAAGTACTGGGGGAACTCAACACATCAGGCAATAGACAGACATTTCAGATCAGAAGGGTCTCGACTCGAAGCGTCACCCATTCCTTCTCTCCAGAGATGCTGCCTGTCTCTGAGTTACTCCAGCTTTTTGTGTCTGTTTCGGTTTAAACCAGCATCAGCAGTTCCTTCTTACACATTTCAGATCAGGAACCTTATTCAAGCTCCAGTATAACTCTGTGCTGAATTTCAATACAGTCACATCTTAAATTTAGAAAAGCGTGCTATACTATTTTTTCTATATTTTGCAATTTAAAGCAGAAATCGGCACTTTCAAGCCTGCCTTGTCCAAGGCTTGCTTCATGTTTTCAGCAATTCCTCTTCCACTGGGCTCTGATAACTTAAGTGAGCCTTCACTCTTATCAAATGTCCACTTACTGCTTTCTAAATCTTTTTTCAGTTAGACTTAACACTTATCCAACTTTTAATCAATGGTGTGTATGAAGGAACTCAGATGCCGGTTTAAACCAAAGATACACAAAAAGCTGGAGTAACTGGTGTGGGCAATGTCTTTGGAGAAAATGTATAGGTGACATTTTGAGTTGAAGCTCTTCTTCAGACTTCACCTATTTTCTTCAGAGATGCTGCCTGACCCCTGAGTTACTCAAGCCTTTTAATCAATGGCATTTTTTTCTTTCAAAATTATTTTTATGGGTATGCTTTCTTTGAGCATTCCAAATCAATGCATCAAATGAAAAAATAAATTTGAGCTAAGATTCTTTCCTGGGTTCTGAAACGGGTTGAAATTATATTACAAGTTTGAAGTATGTTTTTAGGCAAGGCAAGGATGGTGATAATCACAGTAGCCATTGGCAAACCACATAGAAGTGATCAGAAATCTACAGCAAAGGAAAAGTCTAAATAGTTATTCCCTTTATCTCACTTCTGCTATTCCACTGCAGATCACATTCATTTATCTTTTGAAAGGCACTATAAAAATCCACACGTCCTTTCAGTGTGTACTCAATATCAAATTGTTTCTCTACTCAACCCAAAAATTAAATTTAATCGGTTTTGCGAATAGAATGTTTATCAATTACAATTAGTTCTGCTGCCCTGGTCTAACAATCTTATTTTCAGTTTCAAAAGTTTTCCCCTCGTTGACCTTCTGGTAAACCCCCTTCATAATTGCACCCAACCAAATTACATTTTATCCTTTTCTTTCTGAAATTAGATGCAATATCATCTGGAGCCTAACCTGCGATTAAAGTCGAGCACAATTGTGCTGCTTTCAAACTCTGAGCCTCCAAATCCTAGTTTTAAAAAAAAAACTTTATCTTAATTGCAGTGAACTTCCTTAGATATCTTTGCCAAAGGGTCAGTACTAGAAACACCCAAATGGCCACACAACAGCAGTAGGGAGATGAATGTACCAGAGTGCAGGTGAAACAGTTTTACCATAAAATGCTGCTGGACTATTTCTAGATAAACTGGTTCGTTGATATCAATGCTACTGAGATTGTTATCACTTGTTTTGACTATACTTAAAAGGTGCTCTGGGCAGCACACTGCATTGGTAGTATTGCTGTCTTACGGCACCAGAGACCTAGGTTAGATCCTGACTACAGGAGTTGTCTGTACAGTCTATATTGCTCCAGTTTCCTCCCACACTCCAAAGATGTACAGGGTTTTAGGTTAATTGGCTTCTGTAAAATTGTAAATTGCCCCTAGCGTGTAGGTTAGTGCTCATGCACAGGGTGATTGTGGTTGGCACGGACTCAGTGGGCCGGAGGGTCTGTTTCAATGCTGTATCTCTACAGTAAAGGCTAAAGTGTTTACATGTGACAATTTGAGCATGGGGGTTGTGAAACAGATGGCCTGATTATTGCACTTTTTTTTCCTTCGGAACCATGACCTCCAATAGCTGTGTTCCACCACAGCCATCTGCAACTCTCCTAAATCTGCCTCATATCACATTCTTTTCTCCATTAGCAAGCTTCCTCCGTTAATGTAGTGTTACAATGGCATGGATTAATCTGCTCCCTTCTGCATTCTCTATTCTATACCTGTTTCTATACTCTTCATGTACTTGCATTTTGGAGTTTCAGATTTTTAAAGAATTAAATGTCTCATACAATTCCAAACTCAGTTGCGCGCAAATTGAATTACTTCAAATTAATGGATCCGATTGCCCCTCTTTAGTGATTTGTTTCCTGGAACGCTAGAGAGAACTACTTTTTGCAGGGTTTTCAATAGCCTATGACTGGCAAGATCTGAGATGAGAATAGGGACAAGAATTTTTTTTGTGAAAAATACACTCCATACCATCTAGGTAGTTTGAATTGGGTGTCTGTACGAAAATCTGCACCAATTCAGTGCTGCTTGACACACTTTCTCTTTCCCCCCCCCCCCCAATTACAAAGTGGCAGATCAACATGGTTGGTTTCTTTACAGAGCACTCGCATGGATACCAGAGACAGCCGTTACTTCCCAAGTTTCAATCCATGTGCATATTTGGGGAAGACGACTAATTAAATGATAAATTGTACCGAAAAGTCAGGGTTATTGACACTTTTGTGCAGCATTTTTGACACACCTAATCATACGAGGAAAAATATGTTCAAGATGTCACTTTGCTCTTCAATAAAACCCTGTACATTGGGAGAGCAATCAGAATCTTAATTTCAATTAATAGTGTACTTGACCATCTTTGTAAGAAGTTATAGAAGCAATATTATTGCTACTTATTGTAATACTGTCAAAACGTTAGCTACAGTTAATATTCCATTCTGGTACTCAGTTGCAATGTTCCAATAGTCTTTTAATGGATGAATTGTACAATTGCATTGGTAAAAATCTTTTGTTTCCACGTGCAACTATTTTGGATGAAACACTGGCTGCAGTTTGGGCAAAAGGAGGTGCACGGTCCCAATCCTGACACGCAGAGTGTGACACAAATCGATATCATCAGGGCAACAGGATAAAGGAACTTTGATGAAGAATGAAAATCATGGCCTATTTTACTTCTTGACTATCTGAATTACATCCTCGTCTTCCATCACATGGTCCTTGCCAACTTTCTGTGGATTATATTTCACAGAGGCGCCCCACACCAAAGCACTGGAACAGAAAAAAAAACTAATTACCAAAAGCACTTCCTCTGTCACATAATCGGCATCTCGCATTTTATATCAAACATCTTGACTATGATAACAAATGAAGGATTACTTACTATTTGAATTCCTTAATTAGATTTTTATGAATTTTCATGCAGAAATCCTCAACTGCAGTTTTTCTATGTGGTAGCACAACAGGGGAAGTGTAATCAGGTAACTGCCCCTTGGGTTTTGTGTAACTGCAACAATAACATTTCAAACCATTTATTATCAAAGCATCCCAACAGCAACAAAAAAAAACTGTGAATCACTGTCCTCACTCAAAAAGGTACCTACATGCGAACAAGTTCCAAGTAGTCCCACAACCTTTCCAGGAGATCATCAAAGTTCCAACGGTGATGTGCAGAAATTGGTACACAGTGTGGTATTTTATAAATGACATCCAGTTCCTCCAAAGAGATCTGGTCTATTTTGTTTAGAACATAAATGCATGGCATGTACACCCTGAAGTGGAGAAAACAGGACTTTAGTCCAGCCAAGGCTTGCAAACACTCATATTATGTAAGCATCGAATTACTTAAGCTAAAATATCGTACAAGTATATTAAATATATATGTAGAATGGCTATTACAATTCTGGATGATCAGTTAATGGCTTACAATCTTTTATAATTTATATACTGCACAAAGTAGTATAAGGATGAACAAAAAATATAATAAAGCGAGAATGGATTATAAATTGGAAAGTCTTACATGACTAAAATTATGGAAGATTTAAGTATTAGAAGGAGCAGTGAATGAAAATATAAAACTTCATTATATCCAGACTTTCAATCAGTTAGACAAATGAATAAGTTCAGAGAATGCACAGCCGGAACATACACAGCAGAATGGATTGAGAATAAACGTAAAGTGTAAGAGTAAAATACATTTATTTGTAAAGATGATGTGTTCCATTAGGACCACAACTCTTCACATTTACATTAACGATCTGGAATCAAGAACAAGTTGTCAAAATTTACAGATGATACAAATTAGGGGCTTGGAAATACTGGCAAGAATGCCAACAAATTACTGGAGGATTGAATTCCTCCCACAAACCAAAGACGTACTTGTTGGTAAGTTACTTGGCCAATGTACGTTATCCCTATTGCAGGTGAGTACACACTGAGCACCCTAAATTCTGTTCAAAATATTATAGGATGGACATGCAGGCATTAGAGAGGGTCCAGGAAAGGTTTACAAAAATTATCCCTGGGATGAGGGACAGCAGTTAATGGATAGATGAGAGAGGTTATGACTGTTTTCTTCAAAAAGGCAGCGTAGATTTGATAGAAGGACACAAAATGATGAGAGATCTGGGCAGTGTGGAGAGTGAGATGATTACCCTTTATATGTTTCAGCAATTAGGTAAATGACCCACTGACAAAAATCAGTGTCCCAATGGGAGATGAAAAATGCAAGAGATGGGTTAACAATGCATTTTGAAATCCAAATATTAATAAGCATCATGAGATCGATGCTTTATTGGGTTAGAAGCCCAAATACACCAGAAAATAGGAGCAGGCCATCTGGCCTCTCAAGGTTGCTTCGCAATCAATGTGATCTGTCCCAGGCCTCAACTCCCGTGCCAGTTCTCCATAGTCAATTCACCAGCGTCTACAAATGTATCCATCTCCTATTTAAATAACTGGTGATACCCCAACATTGGGGTAGAGACTTCCACAAATTCACCCCTCTCCACAAGAAGAAATACCTTGCACTAATTTTTACACGATGGCCCCTGTTACCATTCAACTATGTCTCCTCATTCAAGATCCTTCTTTTAGAGGCAACATCTACCCTGTCAGACTCCCTCAGGGTCTCATATGTTTCAATAAGATAGAACCTCATTTTCCTAAACTCCAAAGAATACTCATGATGGAACTGCCCTCTCATCCTAGGAATTAGCCCAATGAATCATTTTGGGCAGCCTCCAATTCTATTACATTCTTTCTTAAGTAAGGAAACCAAACTGCGCATAGTTCTGATTAAATATCTTCTACGTGTTGTTAACTTGGTTACTCCTTCAACAGATGCTGCCTTGACCTGCTGAATGTTTCCAGCAATTTATGATTTTATTTCAGCCTCTGCAAGTTTTTGATTTCCACATACACAGTAGTCAAGGTGTGTATTCTCTATTTTTAAACCTAAACACCTGGCAACAAAGGTCACATTGCCATTACTTCATGCACAAGAGTACGCAGATCCCTCGTTTTCCAGTCTCTCACCATTTAAATGATAATCTGTCTTTTGAATCAAGGGCAACACCTTGATGCTAATGCAGAATACTTACCTATTACCTTCAACTACATCAATCAGGTCATCTGCTGTTGAATCGCTACGTAATGTGATGTCAGCATTGTGGATTTTATATTCAGCGAGGATACTTTTCACAGTTTCCATGTCCAGTTCAGTCTGCACACACTGCAGGGCAAAACAGAGTAAAATGGATATACAAAAGTAACGGCACACATCATTCTCTGAGCTAAAGCCGTTTTGCTCAGTGATAAAAGCTGGGCATCGGAAGACGAAACATCGATCAGTTAATTCTTCATCTCATTTCCATGACCAGTAGATAGTTGCAGGTTTGTGCTACTTCAGCCCTCTTGGATGTTGTTTTGATGTTGGCATTTTAACCTCTTTTTGTAGGTCAGTCAGGGCATTTGATCAATGAGCTATCTGGGAAGCTGGAGATTATTCTGTACAGGAGATGAAAAATCAAGGCTTTGCATAGAATTACAACTGTTGGTCCTTCAAACTTAAATATTGTGGAGACACAGGGAATTGCAAATGCTGGTTTTAAAAAGACACAAAGTGCTCGAGCAACTTAGCAGGTTAGGCAGCATCTCTGGAGAACATGGACAGGTGAAGTTTCAGATTGGCACCCTTTTCAGGCTGATTGTGGTAGGGAAGAGAAGGCAAGAAGAGAAGGCAAGAAGAAAGGCAGGCTGAATTTCAAATATTCAAAATAAAAGCCTCCAGATATTGCAGTAAATGCAGGCCAGTCGGTTAAATCACAAAGGGCGAGGAAAGTTTTATAAAGTATAATTTGGGACGTTTAACAGTCACTTGGACAAGTGTGGATTGGTTAGAGAAAGCAATTATGGATCTGATAAAGGCAAATCACATTTAACTGATTGGATAGTTTTGATGGTAAAAGATAGCGCAGATGAGGAAAATGCAGCTGATGTGCCAATAGTTCAATAGCCGTTTAAAATGCTACCCAGCGGTCTTTGTCATTAGAAATTTAGCTCAAGGATTAATAGGGACAGGGCAATGTGTATAGAAAATTGGTCATGCAACAGCAAACCGTTGTAGGCACACAAGCTCCAAATTTGTAGGTGTTCCAAAGCTTAAAAGCATAGGAGGACGGTAAGAAAATACAAACAGACTGGGCAGACACACGGCAGGTGAAAGTTACGGCAGATAAATTTTGTGGTGTTACAATGTGGTAAAAAAAGAGGCACATTATAAACTAAATGCCACAATTCTAATGAGGGTACAAGTACAAAAGAATCCAAGGGTCTTTGTGCACACATCACTGAAAATGGAAAAGGAGATTGAGAAACCATGATAAAAAATTCAAAGCACTGAGTCAAGCAACAAATACCAAACCTCTGGCTATAATGATTCAAATTTAATGCAGATGACAAAAAAAACCCACTCCTGAATCTTGACATGCATTTTGTTCTGGGAACATGCCTTAAAAAAGATATCCATATCTTAAGAGTGCAGAATTATTTCAGGGATGTAGAATTTCAGTTGTGCCATGGTTGTTCTTGGAACAGGAGGTTGAAAGATCTTACAGCAGCAGTTAAAATCTGAATTATCTACACAGGGACAAACTATTTCCAGACCATTGACAAAAGGGCCAAATACCACAAAATGATGGCGGGACAAAGAAAGGATATAGGTGGAGATAGGAAGGCAGAGGGAGAACTGGGAAGAGGGAGGGGAAGAGAGGGACAGAGGAACAATCTAAAGTTGAAGGTCAATGTTCATACTGCTGGGCTGCAAGCGAAATATGAGGTGCTGTTCCTCCAATTTCCAGTGGGCCTCACTATGGCACTGGAGGAGGCCCATGACAGAAAGGTCAGACTGGGAGTGGGAGGGGGAGTTGAAGTGCTCAGCTACCAGGAGATCAGGTTGGTTAAGGCGTACTGAGCGAAGGTGTTGAGCGAAACGATCGCCGAGTCTGCGTTTGGTCTCGCTGACGTAGAGAAGTTGACATCTAGAGCAGCGGATACAATAGATGAGGTTGGAGGAATTGCAGGTGAACCTCTGTCTCACCTGGAAAGACAGTTTGGGTCCTTGGATGGAGTTGAGGGGGGAGGTAAAGGGACAGGGGGTGGTTTGGGTAGGAAGGAACGAGTGGACCAGGGAGTTACGGAGGGAACGATCTCTGCGGAATGCAGAAAGAGGAGGTGATGGGAAGATGTGACCAGTAGTGGGGTCCCGTTGGAGGTGACGGAAATGTTGGAGGATGATTTGTTGAATACGCTGGCTGATGGGGTGGAAGGTGAGGACGAGGGGGATTCTGTCCTTGTTACGAATGGGGGAGGGGGAGCAAGAGCGGAGCTGCGGGATATAAAGGAGGCCCTAGTGAGAGCCTCATCTATGATGGAAGAGGGGAAGCCCCGTTTCCTGAAGAATGAGGACATCTATGATGTCCTAGTGTGAAACACCTGCAGGAGACAGGGTAGGAAGAAGTGTAGTCCAGATAGCTGTGGGAGTCAGTGGGTTTGTAGTAGATGTCTTATAAGCGGCAGATGGACTGTTGGAGCCTGTAGTTCGGGTTGGGTCCGAATTGGGAGGTCTGGAACCGGAGCTGGAAACCCCGAGGTAGAAGGTGGAGGCATTATTCGATGATTAGTGTCTGGAGAAATTGTGGAGGCAGATTCAATTCGAAGTTGCATTCCTAGAAAATACCGGTGTGATATTTCGTAACACAAAGGCGCTCATCTCCACATGCATCATGGAACTCGAATTGTAAAAGATAAACTTGTTTACTTTTTATTTCCCTCACACAATTCTGTGAGACAAAATGTTATGTCATATCTCTAATTTTAGGGCAGTGATTTTTGAATTCTCCAAGGGTTCCCATAACTTGAATACTCATGTAATGTATTCAAGAGAGTTAGATAAACATTAAAGGGAAAGCATGTGCAGGATTTTGAGACGACAAGCAAACAGGGCTTAGAGTCAAAAGGACTTGACGGGTTTAATGGGCTAATTCCATGTCATTCTGTGATTAAGGCTAATTCAGCTGACAAACTGTCCAAAGACAGTGATTGATGGTGATGTTCGCAATCAAAAATAATCAAAATTATTAAAATGAATCTAAAAATTATTAAACACTAAAACACTGCAAAGCACATATAAAGAAAGAAATGCATTTACTATATTTGTTTCCTCAGTTAATTCAAATATTCTGAAACGTACCGTTCTGCATCAGGATAATTACTCTCCTTTAAAATGAATCGAGTTGCTGAAATAAACACAAGTCTAACCAGATCCGTTTGGAAGCATTAGGAATCTGATGCTCCATGTTGCAGCACAGTTTGAATGACAGTAGCGAGTATGAATTGCCCTCAAAAATATATCTCACTTTCAATCTGGCCACACTGCAAAATGTTTTTGCTAATTTATATCCAGATTTTTAGTTTAGTTTAGAGATACAGAGCAGAACAGGCCCTTCGCCACCCGAGTCTGCATCAACCAGCGATCCCCGCACATTACCACGATCCTAGGCACACCAAGGATGATTTTACATTTATACCAAGCCAATTAACCTACAAACCTGTACCATCTTTGGTGTGGGAGGAAACCGAAGATCTCGGAGAAAACCCACAGGTCACAGGGAGAACATACAAACTCCATACAGACAGCACCGGTAGTCAGGATCGAACCCGAGTCTCAGGCGCTGTAAGGCAGTAGCTCTACCGCTACACCACCCTATGGATCATGGATGGGACATCAACATCATTGATCATAGGGTTCCTGCTTATCTTATGGGTACAACAAATAAATGCTTAGAAATGCAAAAGGTTCCTTTTACCTGCTATCTTTGCTCATTTGAACCATTTTAATTTAAAATGCACAAATGGCTCAAAATAAACTTCAAATAAATTTCCCAAGCATCCATACACGAATATTATAAATGAAATTTTAAAAACACAATATTCATGGATAATACAACACTGTAACCCAACTGTATAAAATAACCAACATTACAACCAATACTAAACAGCTTTTTAAATCAATCCAGTGAGATGAAATTATATCCCCACCCAACATTGATCACAGGTTCATGCAATTCTGATCCAATGTCAATCTTTTTAATAATTTCGTGTCACCTACCGTAGATGTCAAATTAATGCCTCCCTTGTCCTTCTTCCTGAACCCAATGTTGGGAGGCTGCTTGTTAAGCCGGATTCCAAAGCCTTCTACTTCATTCTCAATTATCTTCTTGTGTACCAGAGGCTTCAGCACATCGAGTACGATCAGGATTAAGTTACAGGTTCGAGCCACTGAGATAGAGGAAGGAAACAACGCAATGAGTTTACCAACTGATCCTTTGAAAAACAGACAAGGTTCAGATTTACCATTCCCTGAGAAAACTCCAATTACCTGTTTGCTGATGACAACACTGTAATGGGCCGGATTTCAAATAATGATGAGATGGAGTAAAGGAAAGAGATAGAATGCTGACTGGCAAGGTATCAAGATAACAACCTCTCCAGCAAGATGAATGGACTGGTTGATGATTTCAGAAAATGACATGGTCTATGCACCAGTCAGGATCAATGGTGTTTAAGTCGAGATGTTAAAGAGCTTTAAGGGCCAACCATGTTGAACCTACAGTGAAGAAAGAACATCACGCTTCGACTTCCTTAAAAGGAAGTTCGGCGTGTCTCCAATGACTCCTACCAACTTCAGTAGATGCATCAGAGAAAGCATCCTTCGGAGATAGTCTCAGTAACTCTACCCCACTCCTGCATTCAATAACTGTAACACCATAACCATAAACACTATATTCTGCAATCTGGTATGTTCCTCTTGGCACTACCTGTTGTGATTGTATATGGCTTGATTATATCCATACTATAATACGATTTAACAGGCTAGCAAGAAACTGTGTCCTGATATGTGTAGCAATAATAAACCAATATCAAGACAGGAATTACAAGTTACTAGATTCCTTGTCCCGCACACACGATTTGCTGGGATATATAATGAAGTGTTCAGAACAGTTCTTTATTCAAAAACGAAATTAATCTTTTGTCATATGTTGAAACACGCAACTTACCAGCAATAACCTGTCGCCCACGGCCTTTGCCATCTTTGGCTCCTTCAATGATACCTGGAAGATCAAGCAGCTGGGCAGGAATACAAATGTGGTTAAATGTCCAAAATAAATGGTAAGTGTCCAAAATAAATTAAAATATTGCGCAAAATCAAATGAAAAGCCCTCAAATTCTATCCCAACGTTGCCTTCCACCGTCACTACAATATAGCCCATCTGTCCACTGTCACTGTAATAGATATTCCATCTACAGCACCTATCTATCATTTCCTGGAAACAAGGAAATCATTCCTTAGTTTGGTATCAACTTATTTGTACCAGCATCTGCAGTTATTTTCCTACACATCATTCCTTAGTTAGGTCAGCTCTCAATTTCAAGAACATGTTTGTGTTCTGTACAAACTTTAAAATAATTTTACACAATGTATTTAATCAGCATGTTTGTGGGCCATTGTTGCTGTCTCTACCACAGTTAAAGGGCAAATTTACTGAAGATGACAAGTAAATACATAGCCAAGTATTTACTATTGACTGGAATAAACTAATGTTCCTTAAATGCACCAGCAGAGAAAATGGGCTGACTTATTTACAATACCAAGCTCACGTTGACTATGTGAGGGCGGCACGGTGGCGCAGCGGTAGAGTTGCTGCCTTACAGCGAATGCAGCGCCGGAGACTCGGGTTCAATCCTGACTACGGCTGCCGTCTGTACATAGTTTGTACGTTCTCCCCGTGACCTGCGTGGGTTTTCTCCGAGATCTTCGGTTTCCTCCCACCCTCCAAAGACGTACAGGTATGTAGGTTATTTGGCTGGGCAAATGTTTTTAAAAATATTGTCTCTAGTGTGTGTAGGATAGTGTTAATGTGCGGGGATCGCTGGGCGGCGCAGACCCGGTGGGCCGAAGGGCCTGTTTCCGCACTGTATCTCTAAAAAAAATAATAATCTAAAATCTTAATAAGTTTGGTAGGATAACCAATTTGTCTTATCTTAACCACGCACAATATACCTCTATCTACAGTTACCCATCTGAGTTTCCACATCATACCTGTATCTTGGCTCCTTTATAGCGAATCACCCCTGGTACAGTTGTCAAAGTAGTAAACTCATAGGCTGCAACTTCAGAATAAACTCCTGCCAGATTACTTAGTAATGTAGATTTTCCAACAGAAGGGAAACCCACAAACCCAATCCGGGCGTCCCCAGTCTTGGCAACATCAAACCCTAGCACCAACAAGAAATATAGAGGAAAAACAATCATCAATAAATTCACACCGGCATAAATAATTAGCGATTATAAAAGCACATTTTTTAAATTTGGCATATCCAATTTGGCTACTCACCTATCCTTGACATTCAATTACATTACTATTGCAAAATACCATGCTCAGGGTCGCCAATAACCAGAAATTTAACAGACCAGCCATGCATTTACTGTGGCTACTAGAGGGTTAGATGCTGGGTAACCTGCAGCAAGTGACTCGCCTTCTGACACCAAAGCCATGAATCATCCAGAAGAAACAGGTCAGAAGCATGATGAAATACATCTGCATCAGGGCAGCATTTACAACAGTCAAGAAACATAACACCATCCAGGACAAAGCAACTAAACTGATTGGCACCCTATCCTGCCTAAAAATTAATTCCTCCATCATAGTGCAAGTGACTGCAAGGTGTACCAGCTTCAATGTGCTCTTTAGTTACTTGGCTAAGCTGCTCTGGCTGCATCTCCAAACTCACAACCTCTACCAATAAAAAAGGGGAATATTTTCATACGAACAGCTGAACCTGTAGAATCCCTTGTAAGTCCTGACTCGGAAATATATTGCCATTCCTTCATCATCACTGGCTCTAAATCTTGGAACTTGGGACCCGGCATGGGGAGACCACCATGAAGAACAAGGGAGAACCTGGCGTGGGGGACTGCCGTGGAGAACAATGGGGACCGCCGTGAGAGACAGTGGGAGAACAAAGGGGGGCCCCGGTGTGGGGGAGGGGGACTCTAGTTTTAGAATCCTCTGCCCAGGGGATAAGTCTACGTGTGTTTGTTTGTTTGTTCATTTGTTCCGGTTATGGGGCTGTGCACAAGGCAGCAAGCCAACAGTCGCTTGTCTTTTTCTTTTTTCTCACTTTTAATTTAATTTTAATTTCACGTTTTCGTGTACCTTGTTGTGTGTTGTGACTGTTGGCAGACCAATTTCCCTCTGGGGATGAATAAAGTTTTATTGTATCATTTTGTAAGTTCATCACATTTGGTAATGGGCCAGCATTGATTCACTTTAATGGAGATTCCTAACCTCAAACTGTTTCTAAATGATATTTTATTTGAATGCTTTAATTCACTTCCCAATTTTAATGTGCTTCAACAAATATGTTTTTAGAAATTCCAAACAAACCATTTAAAGCAATATCCATGACATTTGAAAACTGATACGTGATCATTCAGCAATGTCATGGCAGCTTGATCCAATCAATTTATTTTCTCATAAGATGAACAGTCTCAACCTTCATTTTGGAGACACAAGAGACTGCAGATGTTGGAACCTGGAGCAAAAATATAAACTGCTAGGTGAAGCAGTATTGGTGGTGGCAAAGAGACGATCGATGTTTCAGGGGGTGTCTTATGAAATATTAACCATCACATTGCCTCACACATGCTGCTTAATGTGCCATGTTCTTCCTGTTGTTTATATTTCACTTAGCCTCCTTTACCACTGCCCTTGCAGAGGCGAAATGGCTCACTCTACTCCGACAAATGGATTGCAAGATCCCAGCCTTGCCTTTGAATACTTGCAGGGTCCCATTCCACCTCTTCTGATCATTAACGTCTACTCAACTATTTGTGATAGAGCCAGCAAACACTATAACGCTGTTATCGCAAATTCTCTTCCTCATCATCACTATATTTACTCTTTAAAAATACTTCCCAGCACCATTCTCTCCAATTATAGTACCCCGCTCACCCTACAAAGCATGGAAATTAGTACTTTGAACAATATATAAAAGCTTTGAAAGCATTCATTTTCACACATCTGGGCAAAATCAACATTGTGGATATCCCAAATTTCAACAAATGACACGGCATGTTAATTCGCCATTTTAGACATTCTATTACAAATCCAGTACCTTCACCAGGTCCTCCTCCACCTCCTCCTTTGGGAGTGATAAGTTCTCGACGTAGTTTGGCCAGACGAGCTTTCAACAGCCCCAGGTGGTGAGCCGTTGCTTTGTTTTTCTGTGTCCTGGCCATCTGATCAAGAAACCAAGGAAGAGATTTATAGAACCATTGCATGGTATTGTGTGTTTATAGTTACCAATATATCCTGACTCACATCCATAATGATGGCTGTACAGTCATTACTACTGACACCAAAACCACTTGGATAACTAAAAGTCAATGCCATCCAACAGAAAGATCACCACCATATCCTAAGGGGAACTCAATTGTTTAGTGGAGTGGTAGAGCACTCCATACACAAAGGATGATTTGAGGGTTTAAAATCTCCAAATTGTACACTATACCATTGAGTTAACACAGTCATGCCAGACATATACAAAACACCTTCCAAGAAGGTTGCTCCTCTGGTTCCGATTAAGTCTTTCCCCTCTCACCTTAAACCTGTGCCCTCTACCTAGATTCCCCTACCTAGGAAAAAGACTCCTGTATAATTAATCAAAGTAGATGAACAGTAATTTCTGCCATAGCAACAACTTCAGGGATAGATCAAGATGCACTTACTTGACACTTCTGAGTGAAGGTCATTGCAAATATTTTAGCATCGATCTTTGCACTTACCAGTTGGGTTCTATTATCTTTGAGGATGGAGATCTCCTCTGTTGGCTGCGTAATTGTCTCAACTGTTCGCAAATGAATTTGATAATTCAAGAACACCTATTCCTTCAGTTAATGGGATTGGTTTTCTGGCTATAGTATGCTTCCATTGCTTAATCAAAAAGTAGTTCTGCATTACAGTTCCACATTTAACGCACCTTATTTTAGGTGTATCTAAAACCCTTTTCTACACTCCCTTCCGAATATGCCCCATCAAATTATAGGTTGTGGTTGAATCCAATTGTGCTACATTTGATGGAAAAGAAAGCCTTGATCTGCTGAGTTGTTTTTTTATTGTTTGCATTGTTCAGCAGAGTACCGTTCTTCTTGTTCAGAAAATTTGTGTTCAGTGAAGACAAAAAATAATCACCACACTCCTAATAAAAAAGTAATCAACAGATATTACTGCAACTGGTAGACGGCAAGGAGATAGACTGCCTCCCTCATTTTTCTTTTCTTCCCCTATGCCTCAGGCCTAATCAGTCTGAAGAAGGGTCTCGACCCGAAACGTCACCCATTCCTTCTCTCCCGAGATGCTGCCTGATCTGCTGAGTTACTCCAGCATTTTGTGAATAAATACCTTCAATTTGTACCAGCATCTGCAGTTATCTTCTTATCCTAATCAGACAGTTCTGCCCTTCAAGTATCAGAAGCTACTTCAGTGGTGAATTATTGGATCCCACTACCATCCCCACCGACACCAACAACACTCAATTGTGATTCTTCCATTTGGCATTCAACAGCATAGAAATGAAACTTCAACTGAGGGAGAGTGTAGGAAACTTGCTCACTATTGGACCCCAAGGAGTTAGCCATCAACTTCTACGTCTGTTCTCTTAACAAGACATGGCATATCCAGGAACTACAGTGGAAGAATCTTGGTGAAAGGAAGGGTTTGAGTGTATGATTCTATCCAACTCTCATTTGATTAGATACCAGGACAGTTACCTCAAATTTGGGGCAAAGCTCCAGATACTAGTGAGTCACATGGACTCATCCCGCTTCATTGTATGCAGTTTATTCACAAAATGCTGGAGTAACTCAGCAGATCAGGCAGCATCACGGGAGAGAAGGAATGGGTGACGTTTCGGGTCGAGACCCTTCTTCAGACTGAGGATGTATGCAGGACTCAGATCAAGGCAATGGGGTTCTAAGTTTTGAGATTTTATAGTTTGATGAGCACAGTCGCTTGTTCGACCAATTCGGGGAACATAAAATCCATCCAGCGAAATCAACTTTGCACCTCTAGCACACCGTCAAGAAGATGCATACGAAATGTACTACCGAAACATAGGACAAGGGCGACAAGTGCATGGGATTCCTATCAACTCGAGGATAACTAATCGCCATCGCTTGCAAAAAAAGGCCACTGTGCCACACGTCATTAAAATACAGTGAAAGTCGATGAGTTACGAAACAATATCCCTGAACAGGAGACACGTCAACACCGGTATCGCGTGTTCATCAAAGTGACCGGGAAGCCCGGGCCCTCGGTACATCTACGTGAGAATCAGGTTCAGGGTCCATGGCGTAGCAAGGGGAGGGGGAAACTAGGCGTCGGCGAGGAGCAGCGCGGACCCGCCGACTGGGCCAAAGCTCCGGTGTCTACGATGATCACTGCTGATCTTTTTGTAGGTATAGCGTGGCCGGGCTGGCTGGGAAAACGGAGAGGAGAGGAGCCCTGACCCGCCCGGCCTGCGCCGTCTGCTCACTCGGTGGCTACGCTCCGCTTCTCGTTACCTCGGCCTCGATCTCCGATATTTTCAGTGGGATGCTCATCCTTGCGCTGCGCGGGCCCCGGCCGCCGCTGCCCTACGCTCGGCCCGATACCTCCCTCAGTGAGGCGCTTGCCGCCCGCCGGCTGTCCGTCGCAAAACTCGCGAGATCAGTCGTTCAACTGGAGTCGTCGTCGCGGGGGGAGGTGAGGGGGCGGGACGGGTCTGCGCATGCGCCTCCCTGCTGTTGTTGCTCAGCGACACCCGACCAAAGCCTCTTAAAGGGATGGGTGACCAAAGCCTCTTGAAGTGACTCACTCACCGTTCGTCGGCCAAGCGGGGTAGAGCTCCCCTCATGCATTAAGTATCGCCTTTAAAAGTAGTATCTACAGACATGAGACTAAGCAAAACTTTGGGGGGTTCGTTAGTATGTCGCTTCAAAAGTCTGTTTCTGGTTTTTTTCTGCTGCACAACCGCCAACAGCTGGGCTATCTCGTGCATGTTTCGCTCGCGTGGTGGGTACCGGTTGCCAAAAAAGGTCATTTAGATTTTTATGTGGGCAAGTTTTGTGAGATGATCCATGTCCAAGCTGCAGAGTTGTGACTTGAAGAGTTACAAGTCATCGTGGAAAATAAAAGCTCACGGTGAAGGATATAACGTATTGGCGAGGATAGGTGAGAGTTGGCTGACAGGAATGAGAGAGACGGTTTGCACAAGTCCTTTTTTCTTGTTGGCAAGATTTTCTTTCCAGGCTGGAGGATATCTTGCTTCCATTCTGGTTTGTATGTTCTGAGGTGACCGATGAAGTCTCACTGTTTCACAGATGGGGCAGAAGGTATTGGTACCGGTTAATTATTGTCACGTGTGTTGAGATACAGTGAAAACCTTTATGTACTATCCAGTCAAATCATACTACCAAAGAGTACAATCAACCCATAGACAAGTACAATAGGTAGGGAAAAGATAAAAATATCAGCATGCAGAATGTA
The DNA here is from genome assembly GCF_053455715.1 of Rhinoraja longicauda. Taxonomy (NCBI): domain Eukaryota; kingdom Metazoa; phylum Chordata; class Chondrichthyes; order Rajiformes; family Arhynchobatidae; genus Rhinoraja; species Rhinoraja longicauda. The sequence continues at coordinate 14,254,464 of NC_135977.1, forward strand.
CATCCTTGTTCAAATTAATTGAATCCCAGGCTGACTTTGCTATTTTTTTTTCATATGATGAATTTCTTTGTCCACCATTTGTTCTTATATTTTTCTGAAACCTTCTAAATCTCTCTGAAAAAAAGTTTCTGGCCATTTTTCACTATCTGGGTATTCATTTTGAGTGATTTCTGTGAAATATGCCTTCAGTTCGATATGAAAAAACAATTTTCAACTGCTGTGCTGAAGAAGAAATGATACCAGTTTTCGTTAAAATATAAAGATTGTGGAGAAAGGTGTTATTCAGTGACAAAAGCACTTTCTTACTTCAGGGTCATGGTAGTCGACATGTTTGGAGATCAGTTGGAGAGCCAGTGAGAAAATGCCAAATCAACCAAATCCAAAAATGAAAAGATAATGTTCTGGGGTTGTTTCATCTACTACAATGTTGGTCCACTGCACCCAGTTGATTAAATAATGAAATCCCTACAATACATCGAAGTATTGCAGAGAAGAGTGGTGCCGGAGATAGCAAAGACTTTTTCAGATGTATATGGGATATTCCAGCAAGACTTTACACACCAAAGATGGTGACCCAGCAGAAGGGGATAGTTAACTTGGACTGGTCTGGTAACTCACCTGACCTGAATCTGATAAAGAATCTGTGGTTAATTATCAAGCATAGACCGAAAGGAAAGGACTGTACTACACGGCAGAAGCTCATCGAGGCCATAATTTAGCTGTTGTATTGAAATGAAAATATCCTTGGAAACTCATCAATTCCATGCCAAATCGTGTCAAAGACTTGACAAAGAACCGTAATGGACATATAATGTACGAAAGACATAATGGTGTAATGATAATGAATAAAAGATAGCTCTGCAACATGTATATTGACTTGTTATATTGTCAAGCATACACTCAGTGTAGGCTTGATTCAATTAATGTACATAAGGATGTAGTGTTGCAGCATTATCGCAATACAGCTACAGAGAAAGCACAGATAAAACAAAAATGCAATGAGGTACATAATAGTGATTACACCCTTAGCTTATGAGAGTAGAACAGTAACAGGGACAGACCCTTCAGCCGACAATATCTGTACTGTGGCTGAGGATGTGGGCAGTTTGTGAGGTGGTGAACTTTTTCTGTCCTCAATGCAGGGTTCGTGCATACTCCCTATGCATGGAGTCAAGGTCCTCAAGATGTAAGGAGTGCTGCATCAGAGATGGGTACTACTGCCTGTGAGTTTTACAATTTGTATAAATAACTTGGATGAAGTACCATGGATAAAGTATGGTTGCGAAATTGCTGATATTGAAAAGATAGGTAGAAAGTAAGTTATGTAATGGACATGAAGATTTGGCAAATGGATTATAATGTGAAATTGTTTTTTTGGCAGGAAAAAATGTAAATTATCTAAATAGTGAAAATTAAAGAACTCTGATTTTTGAGTGAAAAAGGCATGCATGCAGGCAATTATGAAAGCTAACGCAATGTTATTCTTTATTGTGAGGGAAATTAAATACAAAAGTTATGAGAAGATAAGACACACAAAGCTCGAGTAACTCAGCGGGTCAGACAGCATCACTGGAGAAAAGGAATATGTGATGTTTCGGGTCGAGACCATTCTTCAGATTTTCTGTTCTAGGCCTCCTCCATTGTCAGAGTCATCGACTCTTAGGCCCACCAAGTCCACACCAACCAGTGATCCCCGCACACTATCACTACCCTACACATACTAGGGTGAATTTATTCTTGTATTCACTGGAATTTAGAAGGATGAGAGGGGACCTTATCGAAACATATAAAAATATTAAGGGATTGGACACGCTAGATGCAGGAAACATGTTCCCGGTGTTGGAGGAGTCCAGAACCAGGGGCCACAGTTTAAGAATAAGGGATAGGCCATTTAGAACGGAGATGAGGAAAAACTTTTTCACACAGATATTTGTGAATTTGTGGAATTCTCTGCCTCAGAAGGCAGTGGCGGCCTTTTCACTGGATGCATTCAAAAGAGAGTTAGATAGAGCTCTTAGGGCTAGCGGAATCAAGGGATATGGGGAGAAGGCAGGAACTGGGTACTGATTGTGGATGATCAGCCATGATCACATTGAATGGCGGTGCTAGCTCAAAGGGCAGAATGGCATACTCCTGCACCTATTGTCTATGTATCTATATATTACACTTATACTCAACCAAATAACCTACAAACCTGCATGTCTTTGGAGTGTCTCACCATGCATGAAAGATCTGACAGGATGGTCTTGTATCATGATGAACTAAACAAGCTATTTTTTCAAAGTTTGGGTAATGAGGCATTCTGACAGTCTGCTCAGGCAATGACTCCATAGGATCCTCCTCCACTTCTGCTCAGGCCTCTGATAACAGTTTGTGCAGACCACTGAGTTATGATCAAAGGTGTTCTGATGGATGTTCTTTGGGAGGGACAGGTGTTGTCTAATGGTCCAACTAATTTCAAAGGAACATGGCCAGACCATCCTTTATGACATCAGAGATAAACGGAGCCTCAAGCCCACTTGCTTATCCAGGGTCTACATACAGCTTAAATTAGCCATGCACAAAGGTTGGTACATCGTTCTATATTTTTCTGAGGTTAATGCATCAAGGGTCTGCAAACAAATTCCATTTTGTCATTCAGATGAAACCGAGTATCACTACAGTGCAGCTACTGGGTATCGGCCACACATGTACCAAGTTCATTAAATACAACATTCTTCTAGATGAAGCATTTTCAGGTATAGGCGGTCCAACTAAAAGGAATATTTCTGCTCAACTTGGTCAGATCCATCCTTTGCAACGCAGAGGACATATAGAATTATGCATAAAGCAATCTTTGATATTGCAAACTCAAGTCAGATCTTTCGTGCGTGGTCAAAATATCAACTTGATGACCACCCAATATGTTAAAAGAAGCTACACACAGCAAAGGTCCTCCCACGCTAGGACATTCGGGACCCAGGAGGTCAGTGCACGCATTGACAATCCTGGCAGTTAACAAACTTGAATATTACTCAGTGATCATAGCCAAGATAAAATCATGAGAGGAATAAATTGGATAGATGCACAGAATCTCTTGCCCAGAGTCGGGGAATCGAGGACCAAAGGACATGGGTTCAAGGTGAAGGGGAAAAGATTTAATAAGAATCGGAGTAACATTTTCACACAAAGGGTGGTGGATGTATAGAACAAGGGGCCAGAGGAGGTAGTTGAGGCTGGGACTATCCCAACATTTAAGAAATAGACAGGTACATGGATAGAACAAGTTTGGAGAGATATGGACCAGATGCAAGCAGGTGGGACTAGTGTAGCTGGAACATGTTGGCCGGTGTGGGGAAAGTTGGGCAGAAGGGCCTGTTTCCACATTGTATCACTCTATGACTTTACTAAGAACTTGTAAGCTCTGACAATGATATTGACATGCTGTTCTGTATTAGAGTGAGCTGGAGGGTCAAGAGGAGTTCATTGAGGCACCAGTTCAGTTCATTCTTGATAGCAAAACCCACCATGAAGACAGCAAACTTTATTTCAGTTTGTCTTTCAAGAGGAAGGTAATCCCATTTCCTCCTAACAAATTCTCAGAATAGTCTTGTCACGATCAGCATCCTACTTAAACAGAAACCCAAATAATTGCCTCACAACCCCAATCCAGGCACAGAGTGCATGTGTGAGTGCTGGTGTGAGTGCTGTGTAGACATTTGTGCATTCATCTGCATGTGTTAACGTCCCTACAACAGGCAAAGCGCCTTTGACCCCCTTCCTCCCTTCCCCCCCCCCCCCCCCCCCCCCCCGCCCGCCCGCCCGCGTCACCTTATCTGCATCGTGTATACGGTGTCAGCACACTCCGCCCAAACCTACAGACTACATTAGGGATCCTCAGGTTCATCCATGGGTGTGGGAGTTATAGTGTGATGGTCATGCCTAAGGTACAGGCAGAGAATAGATGTGTGACTACCAGGAAAGGGAGTAGGCAGAAGGTTCAGGAATCCCTTGTGAATAGTCCTCTTGAAAACAAGTGTACCTTTTGGATATGTTTGGGGGGGGGGGGGGGGGGGGGGGGGGGGGGGGGGGGGGGAGAAGAGTAGCAGCAGTCCTCAGTGCGATGATAGGACTTTGTCGGCACAAGGACTGCGAGGTGGTCACTTCTTCCAGTACTATTACAGATGAATGCAACTGCTGCAATTAGATTGGTGACATTAAGGACAATTAGGTTTATCCCTCAATTAAAATGGAAAATGCTGAATATACTAAGAGGTCTGGCAGTATCTGTGGAGTTACCTTTTTAGACAATAGACAATAGATGCAGGAGTAGGCCATTCGGCCTAGCACCGCCATTCAATGTGATCATGGCTGATCATTCGCAATCAGTACCCCGTTCCTGCCTTCTCCCCATACCCCCTGACTCCGCTATCTTTAAGAGCTCTATCTTGAAAGCAGCCAAAGAATTGGCCTCCACTGCCTTCTGAGGCAGAGAATTCCACAGATTTACAACTCTCTGACTGAAAAAGTTACTTTTTATCACATAAAAGGTTGGAAATTGAACATGTCTTAAGATCTGATACAATACAAGTAGAGGGACGATCGGAATGGAGGCAACGGCTGCAATGGACCTTTGTGGCCAGCTGCAGCTAGGATTGTAAAATGGTGCCGAAATGGTGACTCTTGTATATAGAATCAGTGGGCTATTCTGTACTAACCAGGGATTGTGCTTATGTGATCTGCAAAAAAAGGTATTTCACTCTATCTTGGTACACATGATAATAAAGAAACAATTGAAATACCTTTAAATATTTCTGTTTAAATATTTCTGTATCCTGTAAAGTAGATTGGGTTGTTATTTAAATTTTACAAGGAAGAGTTTATTATTAAATAAAAGGATCAGAACAAACATTCTTATTGTGGCTTTCTCTACAGAGGTATACAAGGTCTGGAACATTAAATTTTTAATATTATAGCAACAGCATAGTTAACAGTTGTCATACAATGGAGTCCTTTAAACTGGTGCTTCTGTAAAACACCAATGTTATTACATACGTCACATATGTTACAAAAAGCAGTTCACTAGCTGTAAAGACTTTGGTGCATTCAAATTATGAAGGAAACAAAGTAAAAGCAAGCCGTTATTTTTTGCATTCAATGAATCATTTCAGGCTTTTCAGAAAAATTCTTGCTCTTCAAGAAGCAAGAGTACTATAAAACAAATTGTTGGGGAAATTCAGCGCATTAAGCGGCATCTGCGGATGGAAATAGAAAGACATCCCAAGAAATGAAAAGATGGAAATGCAAAGCTGCAACCCTTTGCCAAACTGAAAGCAAAATAGCTGGAACAGGTGAGTGAAAGGGGTGGGACAGTCTCTTGTATGAATGCAAGAGAATCATATTCGTTACATGCTTAATTGACGATGGGAATGTATGTACAGAAGGACATCAGTCTATGGCGGTAAAGGGCATCACAGTTGATTTCTAAATAGGAACATATGCAATATAATTGCAGAATTAACAAAATAACTTCATTTAGACATTGGTAATCAGAGATGATATTTTAAACTCCAAACATTGCACTTGCTTTATAGCGTAATAGCTTAATACATGTAAAGTTTAAAAAAAAATAAAAGTGCACTTTCATAACTTTGACTGTGAAAGTGAACTTAGTAAAGAGTAACATAAAAATATTGACAACTTTACTTTATTTTCCCTCTGACAAAAGCAAGGGTACATGGGTAGGTCAAAAAAAAGTTCGCTGAAAAATATGAGTGTTAAAAACTATTTGTGGACATTGTAACATTTTTCCTGAACATGTTTTCTCAACTAAATTATAAGTCACAGAGAACAAATCACTTTTCAGGGTGTCAGAAATTCTTAGCTGTTTGTGATAGCTTTGGTCCGCACCATTTGCAGTGCAACTTGTTAAATTGTTCAATTGTTTGTTCATCCTCTGTATCAACATATACGTTTTGGTCAAATACTTGTCCGATTTTTAAAATTCGGAAAAGGAGAAATAGAGCAGAAGAAAAACGCGTGTGCTGTTATTTTTGAAACATTATCGAGATTTTCCTGGAAAGACATGACGAGTTTTTGTTTTGGCGAGGAGAGATCTGTCAGGAAATAAATGTTTTCATATGTTTGAAGAAAACATAAACTTAAGTTCATGATTTTCCAGACTTTATATTGAGTGAAAAAGATGCCACCGAGATATATTTTACATGTATATATTTATGATTAACATCCATCTCCTTTCTCCTTTGTTCTTCCACCGCATTCTATTTTATGCTTATCGTGCTCTATGGAAACATGCCCCCCGCCCGCCTTTTGTCAGCTCCCCTTTCCTGAAAACTTCTTTCAATGAAAGAATGCAGCCATACTCCCGTGCTGAGAATGCGATCCCCTCCCACCGCCCCCGAATAAGTGCCCCCGGCTACCACTGCTCCTGAATAAGTGTCCCCCCCGCTCCTACTGCTTCTGAACAAGTGTCCCCGGCTCCCACTGTTCCTGAATGTGTCCCTCGCTCGCATTGCTCCTGGAACTACAGATGCTAGTTTACAAAAAAATTACACAAATCTCTGGTCTTTGTTCCAACCATCTGCCTATCAATCGCCGACTCTGTCTCCCCCCCCCCCCCCCCCCCCCCCCCGCCGTGCCTACCTTTGTCTGCTAAGCTTTGTCCTGCCTCCTCTCTCCCAGTGTTCTTAACCCCCCCTTTGCCCCTACAATCAATCTGAAGAGTCCTGACCCAAAACATCACCCATTAATATTCTCCGGAGATGCTGCCCAACCCGCTGAGTTACTCCAGCACTTTGTGTTCTCTCCTAAACCCGTGTCTGAAGAAGGGTCTCTCGACCCAAAATGTCGCCCCATTCCATCTCTCCAGAAGTACTGCCAGAGTCCCGCTGAGTTACTCCAGCATTTTGTGTATATCTTCCACTGACCTGCATCATAGTCCCTGACTGCCACTGCTTCTGAACCCGCATGAGCCTGCTCCCACTGCTGTTGAACCACTGTCTCCCGCTCCCACTGCTCTTGAACAAGTGAGCCCCATTCCTACTGCTCCCAAACTATTGATACCCCTCCTGTTGCCCTACTCACACTGCTCCTGAAGCAGTGACTGCTGCTTCTGAACCAGTGATTCCAGCTCAGGAGCAGTGAGAGTGTGTACCTTTGGTTCTAGCAGTAACCTGCTTGCTATTAACAGAAAGCATCCTGTGTGGCTTTTTAATCACGTTGTTTACCTTTCAAATACCTTTAAAGATGTGTGGACATAGACTTCATGTCCCTTGTGCTCCCTCATGGCAATCATCGAGACTTATGGCACAGAAACAGCCTCTTTGGCCCACCACATCTATGCCACCCTTTTTGCCCACCTACATTAATTCAATTTACCCATACTAGGGCTGTATCCTTCTATGAATTGCTTATTTTTGTCAAAATGCCTCTTAAATCTGATTCGACCGCCTCATATCAACCACCCTCATGGAAAAATAGCTCTCAAATCCCCTTTAAAAATCCCCTCACCCATGCCTTCTTGTTTCCTCCACCGCTACTGTGGGAAAAAGACCCTACATATTTCTAGCAGGTCACCTCTGCCATATTTATTCCAGATAAAACAAAATCAGCCTATCCAGTGTCTCCCATGACAAAAGTCATGTAAGGAGTAAGCACTGTAAGGAGTTTGTACGTTCTCCTCGTGACCTGCGTGGGTTTTCTCCAAGATCTTCGGTTTCCTCCCACACTCCAAAGACGTACATACCTACATACGTACAGGTATGTAGGTTAATTGGCTGGGTAAATGTAAAAATTGTCCCTAGTGGGTGTAGGATAGTGTTAATGTACGGGGATCGCTGGGCGGCACGGACTTGGTGGGCCGAAAAGGCCTGTTTCCGGCTGTATATATATGATATGATATGATATGATAAAAGTCATCCAATCATTGCAACATCTTGATGAATCTCCTCTGCACTCCACGCAACCACAGCCTTCGTATTAAGTGAATTATATCATATTGCCTTGTTTCACCATTGTAATCCTCACACTCTCTCACTAAGATTCTTCTGCCCATTTTCATATTCCTGATCAAAAACTTTAATTCTATCAAACACATGACCAATTATAATATCTGCAAATGCTGGTATTTCTGGGTCAAGATGTGGTCGTAGAGTAGGAGGACAGGAGAAATCACAGAGGGGGAGCAACGAGAGACCATGTTGCTAAACTCTCGTCGAAGAGAGAAGGAGAACTTCTTCAAAGTGGACATACCTTGAGGAGAAATCGCAGTGGAGCAATTTCTGGGTCAAGATGTGGTCGTAGAGTAGGAGGGCAGAAGAATCCATCTTCTTATAATATAAGCTAACTTCTTTATCAAATCACATTCATTAGGTCAAATTATCAAATATATATTTATATTCACACAAACTCTCATCTACCATTACTAACTCAACAATTGAGTTAATTCTGGATCCAACTCTGTTTGGGTAGCTTTACAACCCACGGTATTAAACATTGAATTCTCCAATTTAAGGAGGTAACTAACCAACAAACATCCCTCTTTGTTGGCCCTTCAAAAGGCCAATTATGTTTTAAACCACTCCAATAGTGTTAGAAATCTGACTCATGAGCATATGGATCGTGGACCTGTTGAGGGGTGCCCAATCCAGCCTGTGCAGGTCACAGAACTGGTTCCAGTGTCCCTTGAATCTAACATCCTCATGTTTGCACCATCTCTCCTGTCATGCATTCACCTCTACTGTCCTCCTGTTTCTACACTCACTGGTGTGTGGCACCTACGGTTATTCTGAGATTAATACTACTGAGATCCACAATAGATACACAAAACACAGGATTTCCTCAGGTCACTCAGAAACTCCCTTTCCCACTCGTACTTTAGGCAACCTTCTCCAGTAGAATGGTAGCAGGCTCAACAAGGTGATCCACACCTTCTCAATGGTAATTAAGGATGGACAATAAATTTAGCCTTGTCAACAAACCCATATCCCCAAAAAATGATTACGGGTAGAATGGTAGCAGGTTCGACCAGGTGGCTCACACCTACTCAAGGGCAATAAGGCTGCCCTTGCTGGCATACCCACATCATAAAAAAACAGATTAAATATAAATAAATATATATTTCTTAAAACTGAGCTACAATATTTCAACTCTTTCACTACCCGTGTTGCAGTCACATATAAGGACCACAGTCTCTGACAAATAATCTTATCCCTCCAGAATGTAAAATGGTAATTTCCTTGACCCTGGCACTATGAAAACAACATAACACCTGCCTGCTCCCCAGACTATTGAAATTTCTGTATCTATTGCTGTCTTGAGCATTCTCTTCCCTCCCTGTACAGCTGAGCCAACCAAGGCACTATTGTCTCAGCTTTGGCTGTATCCCTGTGAAGCCAATCTTCCTCATCTGTATTCAGAACCAAATAATTGTTAGTGGCCAAGATGCCCTCAGGTCTCCTGAACTGCCTGCCTCCTATGATCATCACATTACTTGCACTCTCTAAAACATGTATTCAGACAAATGAGTGGACCTGAGCAACCTTAGTTGTTACTCAAGTTCCAAAGCCCAGATTTTGTACTCCTCCAGTTGTTGACATTCCTAAATCTGTAGTCTTCCACTGTAGTCTTCCAGTGTATTCCTAAATCTGTAGTCTTCCACGTGCCAGGGTCTCCTGCTCTCAGTCAGTGTCCTCAAGAGCTAGTGTTCCTGATTGACAGCCAATGTTTTCCTGTGCCTCCTTCAACTTAGTATCCCCTTGAATCAGATCTTCTCCACTTTCAAACTGTCCTCCACGCCAGTATCGGACACTTGGTGCCCTCAGCTCTGAACCTGTTCCCCGAGCCACCGTTCCCCTTCTTTAGCCGCATCCTCACTGTCTCCTGCTCAGCCACTATCCACCATCATTAGCCACAGTACTCCATTCTCAGCTGACATCACCCACTTCAAGCCAATAACCCAAGTTTACTCTGCCTAAGCCAGTGTATCCTGTCCTGTATGAATCCCCCTTACTGAGCCAATGTCTCTCACCATGAGTCAGTGTTCTCACTTTGGACCTATTACCAGTACTCAGCAAGTGTTCTCTCCCAGTACTCAGCTAGTATCCTGTAGCCTGTGCCAGCATGTCCAGCTGGTGCCTCCCACCCTGAGCCAGTTCCCTGCCCTGAGCCAGTGTATCCTGTCCTATCTGTATCTGTCATTCTGAACAATTCCCCTAGCATCAACAAGTATCTTCTGGCATGAGCCAATGTTCTCCACTCTGAGGCTACAACCTATCATGAGCAAGTGTTCCCGATCCTCGGCTAGCATGCTCTATCATCGCACCGGCATCCTCCCGCCGCCTTCCCTGAGCCAGTACCATCCTACTCTGAGGCAGTATCCCCGGCCGTCACCTCCCTACCGTCTGCCAGTGCCCCGCTCACCCCCACCTTCAGTTAGTGTTCCACCCCCTGAACCTATTTTCCACACTGCCTGTGCCCCCCCTCCCCTCCCCCCTGAGCAAGAACGTCTCCCACCATCACAGCCAGCGTCTCCCAACCTTATGCGGGGACCTCCCGCTCCGAACCAGCGTCTCCGACCCCGAGCCGGTGTCTCTCCCCCCCCCCCCCCCGCCCCCAGTGTCTCCCACCCTGAGCCAGTGCCTCCCCAGGCCCCCGGGAGGGGTCGCAGTTGACAGGAAGCGCCGCGCTGCCATGTTGCCGAGCCTCCCGCGGCGCCAGGGCCCGGCGGCTGTGAGGGGAACAAAAGCAGCGCCGAGCTCACCCCGGCCTTCGCTGCGCGGCCTTCCCTCGCTCGGCTCGGCGGCAGGCGGAGCTTTGCACCGCGCGCTCCTTTTCAAATCCACCTGGTTTTAAACCGTGTTGTTCAGTAGCGGAGTTTGAGGGGGGGCCGGATTTTTCCCCCCGAGTCGCGGCTCGTAGTCGGCGGCGGCGATGGAAAGGGTTGCCGAGCAGTCCTGGAACAGCTACACCTACCAGGTGAGCCAGCACAGCGCCGACATGTTGAAGAAACTCAACGGTCAGAGGAAGAACGGCGGCCGCTTCTGCGATGTGGTGCTGCGGGTGGGCGATGAGAGCTTCCCGGCTCACAAGGCCGTGCTGGCTGCCTGTAGCGACTACTTCGAGTCGGTGTTCGGCGCGATGGTGGACGAGGCCCAAGGCCGCGAGCTGGAGATGCACACCATCAGCGCCAAGGTCTTCAGGGACATACTGGACTTCGCCTACACCTCCCGCATCGTGGTGAGACTCGAGAGCTTCCCCGAGCTCATGACGGCCGCCAAGTTTCTGCTCATGAGGTCGGTCATCGAGATTTGCCAGGAGGTCATCAAACAGTCCAACGTCCAGATCATGGTGCCACCAGCCAGGGGAGACATGATGGTATTCCGCCCTGCAAATGTGGACTTCAGCTTTGCCCTGGACTTGGCTGCCGCTGCTTGTGCCAATGGCAACTTTATAGGGGAAAATGGACACCTACAGGGTGCAGGTGATGTCAAGGTAGGTAGCCCAGGTGCCCCAGCTCCTGCCCTTCCGCCCCTACAGGGTTCTTTACCTATGATGGATGGCTTGATGACTTCGCCTGCAGCACCGACCCTGATGGCTGGTCAATTCCAGGCTCCAATGAACTCAATGGGCCCTGACCATGGCAAGCTGATCAAGAGGGGGCGAGGACGGCCTCGGAAGGCTCCTCTGTTTGACCTGCCACTGCTCACAGCACCATTAGCAATGAGGGACGAGGGTTTTTACCCCTGCAGCTTCTGTGGGAAAGTGTTCAAGAATTCTAACCGCCTCCTGCTCCACGAGGCGCAGCACACGGGGCTGAATGTGGAACTGGGGTCGGGGGAGAATCAACTTCCAGGACTCGGGGACAATCTGCTGGCCTCTTCGAGCAGCCTTGACAGTCCCCGTAAGAGAGGCAGAGTGAGGAAAAATGTGGCCTGTGAGCTCTGTGGTAAAGCTTTTAGGGATGTTTACCACTTGAATCGCCATAAGCTCTCGCATTCAGGGGAAAAACCATTTGAATGCCCCATCTGTCACCAGCGTTTCAAGCGGAAGGACCGGATGACCTATCATATTCGGTCTCACGACGGAGCAGTGGGAAAACCCTACATTTGCATCAGCTGCGGAAAGGGCTTTTCTAGGTAAGTGGAAAGGGTTAATGGAAAGATAAATGTGCCACAGAGGAACTCCATCGGTTAACGTAGTAAGTACTGTGGAGGAAATGAGCCAGTCTGGAAAACAAAACAGAAAATGTAGTGGTAATCAATAAAATTACAATGATGAATGTTCATGATATTGTCCCTTGAATTGTGTAATATCTAATAACGTAATTATAGTTTTGAGAGTGCATTTTAGGTAGATAACTCTGGTTGCTGCAAATGTGAGTTAGCAAGATAATATTGTGTAGATTCGCACGAGGTTCATGTTTAATCAGAATTGATGATCCAATAGTACTGTGCCATTCTGTGTAATTGGTATTTAAAAATGACATACATTCTGAATACATTGTTCCCATCCGGTTTTATTGTCAGGAAGTATTTTTGTTGTTTACCATTACAAAACACGTGTAGTGTACTGCTGTGGAAATCAAGTTATATGTTTCAGTGCCATGCACAAAACAAATTGTTTTTCGATCTTGGATATAGATTGTGAATTTAAAAAAGAAAATATTCAGTATTATGTGATATAAAATCTAGGCATTGTTGTGCAGAATACTATTGAATGACAATTGCCAGATCTTAAACAGCAAGCATTTAAAAGCTCTGATTGCAACAGTGACAAAAGTTTGTATTTGTGAACTTGAATTAACTTTTAGGAACAGAGGGCACTTATTTTATTACTTATAACTGCACTCCTGTGCAGTTTTCATTGTTTTGTAAGCTGTTTGCTAACCAAATTTAATTCACTCCCGACAATTCTTTGCCTTTATCTCATCCCAGCCTGAAATCATCAAACCGTTGGCAGGCAAACTATTTACAAGCATCTGACTGTCAGTTAAGCACTAACGCCCAGAAGCACTTGTGATAAAGTACTTTTTAAGTAAACTTCTGAATTTTGCCTTTGTCTCATTTTCCATTAAAGGTTTAGTAAATTTGTATCTTTTGCTAACTTAACCCTAATGTGGTACCGCTGGATTGCTTTTTCATTACCATGACCACAACTTTTGTATTATTTTCTCAAAGCGTACTTTGTTATTTCTGTCAGCAAGACTTTGGGATGGGAGGAGGGTCAGGTGCCATGCAGTATCCTCCCAAGCTTTGTTAATGGCACCATAAAACCGGTTGTCTAATCAGGGCATTGTCCAGCTTATACTCCCTCTTGTTAACTCAATATACCAGGGAGCTGGCCTGAGTAAGAAACGTGACTGAGATTAGCATTATAAATTTGGGGAACTGTTTCTAGTGGCATAGCTGATTATTTTATGACCTGGCGCATCAACCTTTTAGTCCTAAGGCTTGATATTTTTATCTGTGTTTCCGATTGAAGAAATGTCATATGGATTCAACAGAAGTTTATTATGGAACAGTGGGAAAACGCCAAATTAGTTCATACATTTTGTATTTACCTTTGAAGAAACTTCCCTCCTGACTGTCTCATTATTGTATTGTTTCTGGACAACACTTGATGCGTCGTAGTGGCACAGCTAGTAGAGTTGCTGCCTCACAGTTCCAGAGACCTGGGTTCAGTCCTGACCTCGGGTGCTGTCTATGTGGAGTTTGCGCGTTCTCATTGACCACATGGGTTTCCTCTGGGTTGTCCAGATTCCTCTCACATCCCAAAGACATGCATTCTATAGGTTATTTGGCATTTGTAAATTGCCGCTAGTGTGTAGGAATGGATGAAAAAGTGGGATAACATAAAACAAGTGTGAACAGGTGATCGATGGTTGGCATGGCCTCAATGGCCGAAGGGCTCGTTTCCGTGCTGTATCTCTAAACTAAAATAACAGTGTGCATGTTGTTGTTTACAGGTTGTGTACAGTATAAAGGACTATCAGAAGGATGCAATTGTGTATTTTTCTCTTCTTTTAAATAAATGGTCATTGGTGCTGATGATTTATGTGGCTGCTTTTGAATGTGGGACTGTTTAGGTTTAAGTAAAATGAAAATATTTGTTCTGGCACATTCAATATAGATTTCCTTGTTAAAATTTTAGCTTGGTCGAATGTCTGCTCAACAAGCAAAACTATAACGTATATACACTTAGGACTGTTGTGATGGGTATTTCCAATACACAAATTGGATATAACGTGAGTGATGAATTAGGGAAAGCTTTTTGCATTATACGGGCCAAATTGGTAATAATGTGATTTTGACTGGGAACTAGCGGACCACCTAAAACTTCCTTTGGATAGTGACAAGCCGAAAATAAGCTGCCTTAGATTTAGACAGTATTGGAGACACAAAACCTGTTGCCATGTAACCTGCAGTAATCAGACACCACTGCCTCTTAAAAACACATCTGCTACTTTAATGTGTAGGAAGGAACTGCAGATGCTGGTTTAAACCGAGACCTGAAACGTCACCTATTCCTTCTCTCCAGAGATGCTGCTGTGTGCCCGCTGAGTTACTTCAGCTTTTTGGGTCTATCTTCGCTGAGTTACTCCAGCTTTTTGTGTCTATTTGCTACTTTAATAGCGGGTGGCCATAGAAATTGACAACCAAACGCTTCTATTGATACTTACGCAATGATACTCTATTAAACAATGTAACTTACCGTCTTTACTACTTTTTGAATGGAAAATTTATTGCAATTGAAAAGACCTTTATTTGTGAAAATCCTGCGAGAAACATAACTGTTATTGAGTGTCTGAAACTTTCATGGCCCTAACTCTCTTTCCTTCATTGATGCAATTGCCTTTCTATAACAAGGGTTTTTTTAAGGAATGCAGCAATTGTATTATAACAAAACTACCTGTACAGTATTATAGATAGCCAAAGGGGATATTAGTAATTTTTTTCAACACAGTAATTGATATCTGAATGTTCTGCCAGAGGAGGTGGTGGAATCAGATACAATGACTATGTTTGAAGAATTTAGACCTAATTAGGTAAGGTGTAGGAGATGTGGCCCTAATGCAG
Source organism: Rhinoraja longicauda (assembly GCF_053455715.1). Taxonomy (NCBI): domain Eukaryota; kingdom Metazoa; phylum Chordata; class Chondrichthyes; order Rajiformes; family Arhynchobatidae; genus Rhinoraja; species Rhinoraja longicauda. The sequence goes on from NC_135977.1 coordinate 14,269,538, forward strand.
GCAATTGGGGTTAGTGCAAAATAATTGACATGGCCATGACGGATAATAGGGCCAGTTTCTATGTTGCATATCTTTATTGTGAAGTGAAGAAAGCTAATGGCATTCATGACAAGAGGAGTTGAGTATAGACGCAAAGAGGTCCTTCTGCAGTTGTACAGGGCCCTAGTGAGACCGCACCTGGAGTGCAGTTTTGGTCTCCAAATTTGAGGAAGGACATTCTTGCTATTGAGGGAGTGCAGCGTAGGTTCAAAAGGTTAATTCCCGGAATGGCGGGACTGTCATATGTTGAAAGACTGGAGGGACTGGGCTTGTATACACTGAAATTTAGAAGGATGAGAGGGGATCTTATTGAAACATACAAGATTATTAAGGGATTGGACACGCTAGAGGCAGGAAACATGTTCCCAATGTTGGGGGAGTCCAGAACCATGTGCCACAGTTGAAGAAGAAGGGGTATGCCATTCAGAACGGAGATGAGGAAAAACTTTTTCACTCAGAGTTGTAAATCTGTGGAATTCTCTGCCTCAGAAGGCAATGGAGGCCAATTCTCTGGATGCTTTCAAGAGAGAGTTGGATAGAGCTCTTAATGATAGTGGAGTCAGGGGGTATGGGGAGAGGGCATGAACGGGGTACTGATTGTGGATGATCAGCCATGATCACACTGAATGGCGGTGCTGGCTCGAAGGGCTGAATGGCCTACTCCTGCGCCTGTTGTCTATTGTACTATTATCGTCATGTGTGCCGTGATACAGTGAAAACTTTGTTTTGCATGCTATCCAGGCAGATCATACAATACGTCAAGTGCAATCATACTGTGCATGAGCACAACAGGCAGTGTAAAAGAGAAATAATAGACACATAGAAACATAAAAAATAGGTGCAGCAGTAGGCTATTCGGCCCTTCAAGCCCACACTGCCATTCAATATAATCATGGCTGATCATCTAAAATCAGTAACCAGGTTTCCCCATATCCCTTGATTCCGTTAGCCCGAAGAGCTAAACCTAACTCTTGAAAACATCCAGTGAATTGGCCTCCACTGCCTTCTGTGGCAGAGAATTCTACAGATTCCCAACTCTCTGCCTGGGGTAGGCCATTTAGGACTGAGATGAGGAAAAACTTTTTCAGCCAGAGAGTTGTCTATTTTGACTGAACTGGGATGATCTGAATGGCCTTGAACTATGTCTTCTGATCCTGCAATTGTTTCTCTTGAAACTGCAAATTCTTCCCAAATGTTTGAACCTCAAATTATTTTCTTTAAACTTGCTTGCAGTTCCTGGTTATTTCTGCAACAAAGCCGCAGGTTTTTCACCAAATCTCTTGTCAAGAGATGCCCCCAACTAAAATAGATTATTTCCTGAGCCACTGTTGCATATGCATTATAGGATGGGATTTTTGTAATAATATTTTGACATAGTTAAATGTAATAAACTATTTAAAAAAAATGATTGCAATTAATTACAGAACAAAAGTACTGCCCTGAAGTGTGAATAACTTTGTGCTTATCATCTTCCTTTACACAAAAACCTGGGGTTATACATACACCTGGTGAAATTTAAACACGGGACATTGAACACTCAAAATGGGCTCATGGCCTGGGGGATTTTTGTTTACATAAACTCATCAGATTTCAATTGGTTCTGTATTTAATGGCTTGATTTTGTAACTGAGTGTTTAATTTTCTGACTTTTGATCACCATAGTGCAGAGGCATGGGGTGGGAAGCAAAATGGAAAATATATATCAGTCACCATATATATATATATATATATATCAGTCAACACAAACTCTTTGAAGCACTTCCCTCTGGAAGGCGACTCCGGACTATCAAAGCAGCCACAGCCAGACATAAAAACAGCTTTTTTCCCCACGAGTGATAGTTCTACTCAATAACCAAAGTCTGTAGTCTCTTTTTTGCTCTGGTTTATTTTCACCCACATGTTTAGACTAATGGTGTATCCTTATTGTTTTGATGTGTTTATGCTTTATTCTTAATTGTTAACTGTATGTTTGTGTTGTCATTTGTGAGCGGGGCACCAAGGCACATTCCTTGTATTTGCATACTTGGCCAATAAACTTGTAGACAATAGACAATAGGTGCAGGAGTAGGCCATTCGGCCCTTCGAGCCAGCACCGCCATTCAATGTGATCATGGCTGATCATTCTCAATCAGTACCCCGTTCCTGCTTTCTCCCCATACCCCCTGACTCCGCTATCCTTATTCATTCATTCATTCATTCATTCATTCATTCATTCATTCATTCATTCATTCATTCATTTGTCTCTATCCTGCTATTTTCTACTTACAGGCAGGGCCCAATAAGTAGGCTGATCTCTCTTAATATTACCACCCTCACTTCTGAACAGGGTCAGCAGAAACAAGAATAAACGATTTTGCTCAGAAATGGCTGTAGGTCAGAAAATAGTGAATGCATTTTTAGTCAATATCTTGACTAAGGATTACTTTTGTGTTCTGTGAAGAGCTGCGTTATCGGATGCTGCCTTTACAATCAAATAGTAAAGTTCTGTCTTGTCTAATAGAGGTGTGGGAAGTTCTACTATGCTCACTATCAATTGTAGTGACTTGTATATACAAACTGATTACAATAGATAAAAGTGAATCAATAACATTTAATTCACTGGCTACAAAGGACTTTACAATGTGCTAGGAAGTGGAAGAAGCCATAATGATGTTCTTCATTGCATAAATAGGAAAATGTATGTATCTCCCACGATGCGTAAAGTTAATGATCTTAATGTATCACGAACAACAGAAGAGTAACTGGACTTGCATTCCAGAATTCCAAACCCTTCAGTGTGAAACACTCCCTCCATATTGAAGAATTTTCTCCCAACTCAGTGCGAAATACTCCTTCAAACACTGAAAATTTCCCTTGTACATCAGTGCACCCTCAGCATTCCAGAATTTCACAGCATAGAAGGAAGCCATTTGTACTGTTAAGTTTGTGCTGGATTACAGAAGAGCTATTCAGCTAGTCTCATTCCCTGCCCTTTGCTCATAATTTAGTTGCCATCATGATATACTCTTTGCATTGTGCAAAATTAATTGATTAATGAGCACTTAATTAAACTGAAATATTGGCACCTTCAATGCTGTTGAATGGATGGTGAATGCAATGCAATTTAAACAAATAATACAGATGGGTGCTGTATTAGTTTTAAACAATACAATTGCAAAAGGATAGAAGTACATTGCCACATTACTTAAGTTATAGTTGGTATATAATCTTATCAGGAGCACAGAAGTAGTTTAACATTTTTCTGATTGCCATTCATCACCACTGAGTGGAGTTGATGTAGAGAGAACCAACTTCCTGACTTTGCTTTAATAGTCTGCTAAAATATGGATCTTACCACAGAAATAGTTAACATGCCCATCTCTCATACCATCTGTTTTAACATCTGTCACATAGCAAGTTATGGGTATGTCTTACAAACATGTTCTGAGATAACGGTGGCATAATAGTTATATCACTGGACCAGTAACTGGAGATTCAATGATTTGAATATTGTTTGATTCCTGCCTTAGTGGCTTGAAGTTTAAACTCAATTAATTAATAATCAAGAATAAAATGGCAATATAAAATGACAGTGAATGTAAAACTATTGTGGTAAGAATATGTCATTTGAAAACGACTTAGTCATCGAGTAACACACTGTGGAAACAGGCCCTTCGGCCCGACTTACCCATGCCGACGAACATGCCCCTTCTACATGAGACTGACTTGCTTGCGCTTGGCCGATATCTTTCTAAACCTATCCAATTTAGGTACCTGTCCAAATGATTTTTAAATGTTGTAATAGTACCTGCATCAACTACCTCCTCTAGCAGCTTGTTTCATATACCCAGCACCATTTGTGCAAAAAAGGTTGCGTCTCAGATTCCTATTAAATCTCACCTTACTTAAACCTACGCCCTCTGGTTCCTGATTCCCCAACTCTGGGTAAAAGAATCTGCATTTACTTCAGAAATACACCTGCACATCTGTACACTTCTATAAGATCAATCCTCATCTTTCTGTGCTCGAAGTAATAAAGCCCTTGGCTGATGAATCTCTGCCTATAGCTCAGGCCCTCGATTCCTGGCAACATCCTCCTAAATCGTCTCTGCACCCTTTCCAGCTTTACAACATCTTTCCTATAGCAAGGTGACCAAATCTGAACACAATATTATAAATGTGGCCACATCAATGTTTTGTACAACTGTAACATGCCATCCCAACTTCTATAATCAGTACTCTCTCTGATTGATGAAGGCCAATGTGCCGAAAGCCTTCTTGACCATCCTATCTGCCTTTGACGTTACTTTCAAGGAACTATGTACCTCAACTCCTAGATCCCTTGCTCTACAACACTCACCAGAGCCCTGCTATTCACTGTGTAGGTCGTGCCCTGGTTAGATTTCCCAAATTGCAACACCTTGCACTTCTCGTATTAAACTTCATCAATCATTTCTTAGTCCATCTGCCTAACCGATCAAGATCCTGCTGAAATTTTTGACAACCATCTTCGCTATCTACAATACCATCCACTTTAGTGTCATCTGCAAATTTATTAATCATGCCTTGTACATTCTCATCCAAATCATTGATATGGATGACAAACAGCAATGGGCCCAGCACCGAATCCTGGGGTACACCACTAGCTCAATTAAGACCCTACTTAATCACTTTTAAATCCAGATTCATTACGCAAATCATGAAAGACCAGGTAACTGGGACTCAACAGTACAAGAATCCACAAAATACAATTGGATGTCCATTCACGCAAACGTTACCATTGGTTGCTCTCACGGAGCCCATTTCAAACCATCTTTGCAAGTTTTCTTGGATCATATGGCTTTTGCTTTCTATTTAATTTGCAGCACGGAACTTTGTCAAACACTTTGGAAAATCCTCGTGGACTGCAACAAAGACTATCCTGATTATCCTGCTCAGTTCAGGCCTTAGACAATTCTATTATAGACAGGCAAAACCTTCCTTTAATAAATTAAAGCTGGCAGTCCTTGATTAACCTGTGATTCATTTTGACCCCTCTCACATATTGCAGCAGAAAAGCTTTGTTTTCACTAATTTTATATACATCCTTTTTGCCTTCCTAATTTCACCCCTACATCTCTTTAACTTTTCAGTGAAATGTTTAGAGATAGAGTGGAAACAGGCCTTCAGCGCACCAAGTCCGCGCTGACCAACAATCGCTCGTACTAGTTATCCCTGTTTCACATCCTACACACAGAAGCCAAATAACCTACAAACCTGCACATCCATGGAATGTGGGAGGAAACCGGAGCACCTGGAGAAAACCCATGGGGTCACAGGGAGAACATACAAACTTTGTACAGACAGTACCCGTAGTCAGGATTGAACCCAGATCTCTGGCGCTGTAAGGCAACAACTCTACTGCTGTGTCACTGTGCTGCCGACACAGTTCTTGGTGTCATAAACTTTCTTCTTTATCCTATCCTTGATAGCCATGGCAATTTTGATTTGTGAGCTCATCTTTTTATTGGGAATTAATTAATTTGGTCTTATCCACTATCGTTTTTGAATGTCTCCCACCATTGTTATACTCATTTGACTTCAATTATTTATTTTTAGTTATTTTAACTACATCACATCCTCTGTAATTTTCACCATTTACTTTTGATCTCGCCATGTCATTTTCCATAATAATTATACTAAATCTAATAGAATCAGGGTAGCTGTTTCCAGAGTGCTGTATTGCTACCACCCTTTCATTTATCCAGGGTCATTCCCTAAAATGGACTCCTGTTGTTGGGCTTGCTGTGTCGTGATGTTAAAAAAAATATCACTTGAATGCATTTCAAGAATCCTGTACATTTTATCGCTTTGGTCTGTATTTGCCCCAGTTAATGCAAGACTAGTTTAAATCCCGAACATTACTGGCTTGTTATTTTTGCATTCCTCACAATTTCCCATGCAGATCTGATTTTCTGCCTATCTCTGGCAGTGGGGCCTAAAGTACACTGTCAGCAATATTACTGGCCCTTTTGTTCATCAGTATAATTCAAATGGCCAAATGATTTGCTGTTTCTAGCATATCATTTCCCCCACATAATTAAAATGTTTCCATCAAATAATATTGATACAACCCCATCCCTGTCAGTTCTCTATAATAATCTGAAAATTCTGTAAGTAGGAACACTGAGCTGCCGTTCCTACTGCGCTTTCAGTCACGCTTCACAATACCATACTTTTGGCTCTATCTGTGCCCTCAGCTCATCACCTTTAATTCCATGACTCCCTCTTTTATATGCAAGTAGTCCCAAACTTTTCTATTTCTTTCCCATCTTTGTCTCCTTTGATTTCCAAATTCTTTCCACTGCCTTCCAAACTTTATTTTTGAAACTACTGTCATGTTTACCCAACTCCGTTCCACCAACCTAATTTAAACTCTCCCCAACAGTGCTAGCGATCCTTCCAGTTCAAGTCAAGTCAAGTCAAGTTTATTTGTCACATGCACATACACGATGTGCAGTGAAATGAAAGTGGCAATGCCTGCGGATTGTGCACAAAAAAGAATTACAGTCACAGCATATAAATAAAGTTAATACAGAGAAGACAAAATTTAGTCCCTGGAGTTATAAAAGTTAACAGTCCTGATGGCCTGTGGGAAGAAACTCCATCTCATCCTCTCCGTTTTCACAGCGTGACAGCGGAGGCGCTTGCCTGACCGTAGCATCTGGAACAGTCCGTTGCTGGGGTGGCAGGGGTCCCTCATAATCTTGCTTGCTCTCGATCTACACCTCCTGATGTATAGGTCCTGCAGGGGGGCGAATGTAGTTCCCATGGTGCGTTCTGCCGAACGCACTACTCTCTGCAGGGCCTTCCTGTCCTGGGCAGAGCTGTTCCCAAACCAGACTGTAATGTTGCCGGACGTTGGCAACGGCCAGATTGACATACAACCCTTCATTTCACGAGTCTTTCCTCAGAGATATGTGTCCCCCTTGTCCAGAGGATCTAAATAGAGTCATACAGTGCGGAAACAGGCCCTTCAGCCCAACTCGCCCACACCGGCCAACAATGTCCCAACTACCCTAGTCCCACATGTCTGCGCTTGGTCCATAACCCTTCAAACCTGTCCTATCCATGTACCTGTCCAACTGTTTCTTAAATGATGGGATAGCCCCAGCTTCAACTACCTCCTCTGGCAGCTTGTTCCATACACCCACCACCCTCGATGTGAAAAATTTACCCCTCGGATTCCTATTAAATCTTTTCCCCTTCACCTTGAACCTATGTCCTCTGGTCCTCGATTCCCCTACTCTGGGTAAAAGACTGTGCATCTACCCGATCTATTCCTCTCATGATTTTGTATACCTCTATAAGATCTACCCTCATCCTCCTACCCTGCATGGAATAGAGACCCAGCCTACTCAACCTCTCCCTATAGTTCACACCCTCTAGTCCTGGCAAAATCCTTGTAAATCTTTTCTGAACCCTTTTAAGCTTGACAATATCTTTCCTATAACATAGTGCCCAGAACTGAACACAATATTCTAAATGCGGTCTCACCAACGTCTTGTACAACTGCAACATGACCTCCCAACTTCTATACTCAATGCTCTGACTGATGAAGGCCAAAATGCCAAAAGCCTTTTTGACCACCTTATCTACCTGCGATTTGACCTTCAAGGAACCATGCACTTTTACTCCTAGATCCCTCTGCTCTACAACACTACCCAGAGGCCTACCATTTCCTGCCCTTGTTCAACATCCCAAAATGCAACACCTCACTCTTTTCTGTATTAAATTCCATCAACCATTCCTCTGCCCACCTGGCCAATCCAGATCCTGCTGCAATCATTCACAGCCATCTTTACTATCTGCAAAACCACTAACTTTTGTATCATCAGCAAACTTGCTAATCTTGCCCTGTATGTTCTCATCCAAATCATTAATGTAGATGACAAACAGTAACGGGCCCAGCACCGAACCCTGTGGCACATCACTGGTCACAGGCCTCCATTCTGAGAAGCAACCTTCCATGGAGCCAGTTTGATATCCATTCATTCACAAAATGTTGGAGTAACTCAGCAGGTCAGGCAGCATCTCGGGAGAGAAGGAATGGGTGACGTTTCGGGTCGAGACCCTTCTTCAGACTGATGTCAGGGGGGCGGGACAAAGGAAGGATATAGGTGGAGACAGGAAGATAGAGGGAGATCTGGGAAGGAGGAGGGGAAGGGAGGGACAGAGGAGCTATCTAAAGTTGGAGAAGTCGACATTCATACCACCGGGCTGCAAACTGCCCAGGCGAAATATGAGGTGCTGTTCCTCCAATTTCCGGTGAGCCTCACTATGGCACTGGAGGAGGCCCATGACAGAAAGGTCAGACTGGGAATGGGAGGGGGAAGTTAAAGTGCTCGGCCACCGGGAGATCATTGATATCCATTCAGCTATCTCTCCTTGGATCCCATGTACAATCTTTACTGTACCATCTCTTTGTCTACTCATTTGTGTACATCATTCTATTTCTATCCTGCATAATGCATGGTTCTTGAGTAATTTCAAGATTGCTACCTTTCTGAGATCATCATCGCTAGTGCCTTTTAATTTAAATGTAGGTCATCGTCTTCCTTTCATCCTATGTAATTGATACCAATAAACACTGACCTCTGGCTGTATCTAACGTTTTGTAGCTGGTGGCTCCAGGAAGAAAACATACCATCTTAGAATCATATGGAAATGTCTAACTCCCTACCTGCTCATTGAACCCCATATGTTTTCTCCTTTCCGTTCCCACCTGGCAGAGTTAGCTCTGGTGCTTTGGTCTTAATTCTAGCTCTACTCCCCCGAGGAATCTTTATTTAGAGTTGAATGCCTGTATGATGCACTTAGGGAACTCCCACACTACAATTAGGCCTTCTAATTTAAAGGGCCATTACCTCTCTGCTTGTAAATCATGAGTTGTAGGGTGACTATCCCCTGGATTATACCATCCACCTAACGACTGAAGTGTCATGATGCCAAGAAGTTGGTCAATGCCCAAAATACAGATTTTTGGCTCACCCAGTTGGTGACACCTTGTTCAAGACACAAGAAGAATCCTGATTATCTCGGTGACAGAGGATCTGTACTCATCCAGATTGATGACCACTGCTAGTTATGAGAATAATATCCAAAAGTCCAACAAATCCTTCAGGTTCACATCCAGTATTTAACTGCTGGCACATATTAAAACCACGTCAGGATCAAGGACTAAGGGCAACAAAATCCCAGAATGTATTCAGGGTAGGGGCCAGTGATAATTATCAAGAATTGTTCAGTAGCACTATGACTGAACTAGTTGAATCCCAACTATTATTCCATGGTTAATATGTATAATTGGTCAACTTTAATCCTAATTGTATTTAGTGACTTGAATGTAAATCCCCCAGCTGCCTGGGGAGATTCAAATTCATGTTTCGGAAGCAATGGTCCAGAATGCAGACTGCAGGACCAGTGAATATACCATCCTTTGCCTGGCTAAGTTTTTAACACTACACATATTTTAAACACAATTGGAAGATCTTGTCAGGACAAACATATCCTCCTCCCCATGTCATTCCACCCTTCCCCTCATTTACTTAGCCCGCCCAAATCTTCCTGAAGCCTCTATGTACCCAGCTCACAACCCCCACTGCAGTAACAATTTGACTTAAACTGTGGTAAAATGGCCTTTCGGCTGTGAAATTCAAAGCCATTTGCCTTGGGCTGAATGAAATCGAACAGAATCATCTCCCTCAAGGCTGGATGTCAGAACACAAGTTAAATCTTACGTTTTGTTAGTGTGTTTCCTTTCTATAACCTGCTCCATTACAGCTACACAACTAATTAACAGGGGCTTTACACTCGAGTCTTGGGTTCAGCCATTTTAATTCAGGATCTCCTTGGCTACTGCCTCATGGGTAATATATCCCCGGTACTGCGCCACAGAGCGCGCTATTCCCATAACAACCCCCTTTATTTACAAAACATATGTACAGGAACTCTACATGTATAGCCATAAATTAAATTCTTCCATGGCATCTTATTTCACTGAGTCCAACATGTCTCCAACAGTCCATTTTCCAACATGCCTTTGACAATCCATTTCCGTGGTAGCTTCCAAATTTTCCTCCCTTGGATCTGCGACAGTTCAGTGCTCGGAATTATCTAAACTTTGAACACATGTCTGGTTCCTCATTCACTTTCCTCTTTTTATTTATCAATTTGTTTCTTTATTTATGTAGTTTTAAAATGGCCATTACCACTACTTCTACATAAACTATACATATCAAACTATAACCGAAAATATAACATTAACTTTTGAAACATAACCTAATAGCCGTTATATCTATACTCAACTCCATGTACTGGCCCTATCCTTATTTGGGCACATAATCATGCAGATAGCGTGGTTTTCGAACGCATCTACCAGATCTTGTTGTCAGGGTTTGATGCTCCCTGGGGACCGGTGGTCGGCTCATAGGTCGATTTTCTCGCTCCGGTTCAGACGACGTCACCAGGTCATCCAGGTCAACATCAACACGATGAAATGGCTCGTTGGTCTTCCTCAGATGGCGCCGATTCCGACGATAGATGACGCCATCCTCGGTTCTGACTTCATAAGATCGGGGTTGCGCAACACGGCCTACAACCACAGCCTTCCTCCAGGACTGATGTCGATCATCGGTCGGCTTCACTCGAACTGGGTCGGCAGCTTTCAGGGGAATCAGATCTTGAGATCCTCTGTTGTAGTAGTCTGCTTGCCTGTCTCTAGCTGCTCTCAACTCATCTCCTACTTTTTTCTGAATTTCAGGTTTGAGCAGCCTCAGAGTAGTCGGTGGAATGGTCTGTTCATCAATCTTTGAACTGGACAGCTACTCATGCCAGGTGTTGGTGTGTTGCGAAAAGCTAGTATGCTCAGGTAAGGGTCAGCCCCGGCAGCCTTAGCCTTCCTCAGCAATGACTTCGCAACTGTCACACTGCTCTCTGCCTTTCCATTACTCTGTGGATAATAGGGTGATGCGCTCATATGCTCAAACTGCCACTTCTTGGTAAATCGCTTGAACTCCTCAGCTGTGAACTGTGGCCCATTATCTGTGATGAGCTGATCTGGTATTCCATATCTTGCGAACTGGCCTTTGATTTTATGGATGACATTCATTGCCAGTGTTTTCTCTAGATAGTCTAATTCCCAATATCCTGAGAAATAGTCCACAGTGACCAAATAGTTCCTTCCATCCAAGTGGAACAAATCTGCACCCACCTTCGCCCATGGTCTCTGGAATTTCATGGGAATGTAGTGTTTCTTTTGGTTGCTCTTTCCCTTGAGCTTGACATGTCTCACATTTCTGTACGAAGTCCTTGATTTCTGCACTCATTCCGGGCCAGTGCAGACATTCTCTTGCCCTTCTTAGACAGCCATTCACACCAATGTGGGAATCATGTACTCGTGTGAGCATGTCGCGTCTCCTGGCTTTAGGGATGATTACTCTCTCTCTCTCGACCAAACACCACTGCCAGCAATTCTTTTTCTATTTGTGCATATCTGGTCTCCGCATCCTATGCCCTGCTGGCATAGGCAACTGGATGGCCCTCCTGCATCAGCGCCGCACCAAGTCCAGTTTCTGAAGCATCGGCCTGTACTGTCAGCTCCTTGGATGGATCGTAGTATCTGAGTACTGGCGCGGCAGTTACTAGCTTCTTTATGTCCATCACCGCCCTGTCATGCGCCTGTGCCCACCACCAAACTACATCCTTCTGTGACAGCTTGCGTAGCGGTTCACATAGATCGCTTAATCCAGGAAGGAATTTGCTCAAGTAGTTAACAAACCCAATAAATCGCTGAACTCCTTGGACATCCTTTGGGTTAGGCATCTGTGGCACTGCTTCTGCCTTCCCTGGATCTGGTTTCAGTCCTGCCGCAGAGACTCTATGCCCTATGAAAGTGACTTCCTTCACCTTCAGCTTTGCCTTCTCTATGTTCAGCTTCAGGTGACGGTCACGACATCTCTCCATCACAGCTTTAACCTTCCTGTCATGGTCCCTTATTGCTTCCTCTGCCGTTTTTCCTTTCCCAAACACTAGGATGTCGTCAGCAACAGACCTCACTCCTTCCAGGCCGTCCAGCACTTGGTTCTGTCGTCGCTGGAACTCCTCGGGCCGTGGACAGACCAAACGGCATGCGTCTCCACCTATATCTACCATATGGTGTGTTAAATGTCGTAAGCTGAGAACTCTCATCATCCAGTTCCACATGCCAAAACCCATTCTTGGCATCAAACGTGCAAAGACCTTGGCATCATTCAGGTCATTGAGGACATCTTCGATCATCGTCATTGGGTAATGATTTCTTTTAAGCCCCCTGTTCAGATCCCTCGGGTCTAAACACACTCTCAACTTCCCATGGGCTTTTCTACACACACAAGGCTGAATACCCATGGTTTGTTGGTCTCTACTGGGGCAATTATTTCCACTTCTGTTAGTCTGCCTAACTCCTCTTTCAGCTTACTCCGTAAGGCTACAGGGACTCTTCGTGGTGGATGGATCACCGGCGTTATGCTGTCAGCTACCAGCAGATGGTACTTGCCCTCAAATTTACCTGTCCCTTCAAACACATCAGCATACTTTCCTTGCTCAGAGGGATTTCACTGCCATTCAGGGTCATTATGTTCTCTTTACACACTGGGATGCTGGGATGCCCTGCTTCCCAGGATTGGAATGCAGTCTTCCTCCAGGACTACAAACTCTACTTTGTATTTCCTTCCATTCTTTGGGTTCACCAGTCTCACCTTGCTTTTCCCAAGAGGCACCACTGTCGTATTGTTGTACATGGACAATACTTGCTTGGTTTCATCCACATCCTTTGCATACATCTTGGGAATGATGTTACATGTGGCTCCACTGTCCACCTGGAATTTTACTTCCTTCCCTTTCAGCATCATGGTTGAAAAGATTTTCTTTGGGAATTGAGTCTCCTCAACCCTGTGCACCCTTTCTGCTTTTACTGCTTCTGGTTGCAGTTCCATTGTGTGAATTTCATCATCCTCTTGACTGTCATCATCCTCATCACTGGAACTCTCCACTTCCACCACTGCATGCACAGGTTTTTTCCCTTTCTTTTCTTTCTTCTGCTGCCCCTGCTTTTCCGTGCATTGTAAGGCGAAATGATCTTTCTGATGGCATTTGAAACACTCCCTGCCATATGCCGGACATTTCTCCCTCTTTCTCTCATGTTTGTATCCACAGTATTTGCACTGTATGGTTGGCTGGTATCGTTTCCCCTCGTGTCTCACTACACAGACATCTTGTCACTGGTCCCTTAACAGGACATCAACTCTGGCCTTGGTCAGCACCGAAGCCTGGCATGCCTTCACACACTTTTCTAAGTCAAGTTAGGTTTCTCGGAGAAGTCTTTCCCGCAGCATGTCATCCTTTATGCCGCATATTATTCTATCACGTATCAGTGAATCCTTCAACTCTCTGAAACCACAAGAGCTTCAGTTCTATTAAAAACAAATCAAAAGTCTCCCCTCTCTCTTGGCTCCTCATAAAGAATCTATATCTGTCAATGGTCTTTGGCAGAGCTCTCTCCCTTGCGGTCCAACTAGGTACATGAGCAGTTTCCTCATTGTCTTGTCATCCTTCCCTTTCCTGCTCAAATCAATATAGAGCTCAAACTCCTCCCTCCATTGTCTCCACTCCATTGGCAGGTCCCTTGCCTCAAAATTGAGTTGCCTAGGGGGCTTTAGCTGATCCATGTTCCTGATAAATCCGCCCCTCTATCGATGGAAACAATGTAGGCCGCACAGTCGCCTCGGTAGTAATTACTCACAAACGTCGTCCGCTGTCGTCCTCTCGACTAATCCTGAAACAGGCCCCGGTCTGACACCATGTTTTGTTAGTGTGTTTCCTTTCTGTAACCTGCTCCATTACAGCTACACAACTAATTAACAGAGGCTTTACACTTGAGTCTTGGGTTCAGCCATTTTAATTCAGGATCTCCTTGGCTACTGCCTCATGGGTAATATATCCCCGGTACTGCACCACAGAGTGTGCTATTCCCATAACACCACACAGCAGGGTGGTTTTTCAATTAAATAAATGGGAGATTTGGAATGTTTTTATGACGTGAACAAAAATGTCCATTATCAAATGCTCGCTTAATCCATATTCCTACGTAACCAAGTGCCTTTCCAAAAATCTCTTAAATGCTACTATTGTATCTGCCTCCACTAACCTGCCATCAGCGTATTTCAGGCACCCACCACTCAATGTGTAAAAAAAAAATCTTGCCCCACTCATCTTTAAACTTTGTCTCTTTCGCCTTAAATGTATGCTTTCTTGCATTTGATATTTCCACCCTGGGGAAAAAAGTTCTCTCTGAGTACCCTATCTCAAGTCAAGTCACCCTATCTATGCCTAATATTGCATACATCGATCAGGTCTCCCCCTCAACCTTCAGCATTAAGAGAAAACAATCCATATCTGTCCAACCTCTCTTTGTAGCTAATACCCTCTAATCCAGGCATCATTCTGGTAAATCTCCTCTGCACCCTTTCCAAACTCTCCACATCTTTCCTGCATTGAGACGGCTAGAACTGTACGCAATACGCCAAAGATGGCCTAACCGAAGTCCTATCAAGCTGCATCATGACTTCCTAGACTCTTATATTCGATGCCTGGTCCAATGAAGGCATGCACACCATGTACCCTCGTTATTACTATCCACGTGGTGTTACTTTCAGTGTGTTATGGACTTGGACCCCAAGATCCCTCGGTACATTAATGCTGTTAAGGATCTTGCCATTAATTGTATATTTCCCCCTTACATTCACTGCCAACGTACAACACTTGCTCAGATTGATGGAGTAGCAGGCAGAATGCTAGTAAAGAGAGGTGAGGGGAAGGGATGGAGCAGAAATTGGTGGGTTTCGGTGAGGAGGGGCAAGTGGCAGCAGGGTGGAGATGGTAACAAAGGCTAGAGGTGAAATGAGACTAAAAGGTGCAGATGTGGAAACATAAGGAAGGAAGTGGAGTGATCTAAAACTGGAGGGAGGGCTGCTTGTTGGAGCCGAATGGCTGTGGGTGGAAACTTCTCCCCTGTGCGGAAGTTATGCCCCACTTCTCTCCCCTTTCCTCGACTTGGATATGTTCTCCAACATATTGTATTGCCATTTGCTGCTAATCCATTTAATTGGGTTCCGAGGTGTGTTGTGTTATCGTTTGTTGAAACCTTCAAAGACATTGCTGACCTTTTGATTCTACTGGTTTTCAGCAGCTGTAACCAGGACCAGGTGTCGGTTGGCAATTTCACCTTGAGAAAAATCTCCACATTTTATCTTTTTGATAGTTTGATAAGAAGTTGGCTGGACTGTCCATTCAACTTCATTTTTTATTCTTTATTTAGTCTAGAGAAGGAATCAAATCTGTTTTTCATGATGGCCAATTTGCATGTTAGTCCACACTGTCATTAACAGTAATCGTTATTTTTTTTTCTCCTTTTTCCATCTCTGCTTATTTTGTTTAACCCAAGTGTACATGATAGTTGCTATTACCTGTTGTAATTCCAGGTATATTGTCCTCTTTGTTCTTAAGATTTATGTCCTTTATTTTAATCCATTGGTTGCTTGCAACTTGTCACTTCAGTTGTTGCCATTACCAACAATTGTTATGTTTTAAAAATTTAGTATCCACTAATCACTGCTAAAGTACCCTCAACTTATCTCTTGTACTTCTTCACAAACCTGTTCTGTTTATTAGATTTTGATTTCCCAAGATGCATTCAGTGAACTTTGAATATTTCTTTACTGCAACCAAATTCTGTTTTCTTATGATAAACATTAAGACACTTGCAATGAAAGCAGAAAATGGTGGAAACATTGATTATCTCAGACAGCATATCTGGAAAGAGAAATAGAATGAACATTTTAAGGTCTGAGACTCATCAGAACTGGCTAGGAGGGAAAACAAATTACAGGTGCTCTCCAGATTAAGAACAATCAATTTAAGTGCAGTCCATACATGCAAGCAAGCATTTGGGAGACGGGTGGGATGGATTTGCTGGCTGCTGTGGGACTGCAGGAATCTTCTGCCTTGTAAGAACACAGTCCATGACAATGTCTGAGTGGTTAAGTTAAACTGCCTTGCTTTTGGTTGGCCTATGTTTTTACTTAAAAATATTTTGTGGGTGGCTGCATTTCTGATTTCCAAACAGTTTGGGTTGCAAACGGTTCTCATGTTGCCAATGAGGTGGGTGGGGGAAGGAATGGTAATGACACACTGGTCAACCTGAGGAGCACCTTCAGCAACAGACTGGTTCCACCAAGATGCAACACAGAACGCCACTGGAGATCCTTTTTCCCTGTGGCTATCAAACTATACAACTCCTCCCCCTTATCATATCATATATCATATCATATATATACAGCCGGAAACAGGCCTTTTCAGCCCTCCAAGTCCGTGCCGCCCAGTGATCCCTGTACATTAACACTATCCTACACCCACTAGGGACAATTTTTACATTTACCCAGCCAATTAACCTACATACCTGTACGTCTTTGGAGTGTGGGAGGAAACCTTCTGTCATTGGGTAGACTGACTCCCCTCCCAATCTTTGCACATGCCGAATCCTGGACTTTCCACTCGTCACTTTAACTTTAATTTCTTGTTCCATGTACCTTGTTGTGTTTTATGACTGTTGGCAGACCAATTTCCCTCCGGGGATAAATAAAGTGCAATTGAATCGTTAAGATAAAGTAGTATCTCTGTTAGAGTTAGCCCAAATGGATTAATGTGGCAGTTAGAGTCAGATTATGCTTCTTTGTCAATGTAATATGTTGCTGATAGTAGGGCTGAGTAACATGCACAGCAGGTCAGGCTGAACAAATCTGAGCCAAAATCACAAATGGGTGACTGACAGAAATGGCCAGTTCATGTTCAGACAGAGCAAATTTCATAAGGTTGGAGAATTTGATATTAGAAGGCTGCAACTTGCCCAGACAAAGGATGTGATGTTGTTCCTCAAGTTTACATTAGGCCTCATTGTAACAGTGCAGGAGGCCACAGACAGATAGGTCAGAGTGGGAATAGGATGAGAATTAAAGTGGCAGGTTACGAGAAGCTCAATAATGCAGTGATCACCCAATTTGCATTTAGTTTCTCCAGTGCAGAGGTGACCACAATGGATGTTGCCTCCCTTGTGGTAGGGTCAAGCATGTTACTCAATGGTTTCAGAACATCATGAAAGGAGAGGTTGAATAGCCTCATGATCATGGATTGAGGTCCTACGAAATTCAGGGAATCTAGAAAAGCCGTGAAGGAAAGTCGAGAAAAATATTACAAAACATTGTTAAAATTACCAAGTTAAAACTGGTGTATCTCTATGCTTGTAGTATTTGCAACAAGATAAATCAATGGCACAAATTAAACAACGCAGGTGTGATCTAGTTGTCATTACAGAAACGTGGCTGCAGAGTGTCCAAAGCTGGGAACTAAATATTGTTGGGTATTCAATATAGAGGAAGTACGGTATAACACTGTTAATAAGGGAGATCAGAGTAGCGGTGAAAAAATGATGATGGCTGGATAGAATAAATTTGGGTTGAGTTAAGAAATTAGCAAAAGGCAGAAAACATTGGTTGGAGTTATTGATAGGCCACTAAATAGTTGTAATACTGGGCCTGAGCACAATTCATGAAATTAGAATTGCCACAGGGATAATAGTGTACTGATGCAAGATTTAGCATGCATTAGATTTGGACTATTCAAATTTACAGTAATAAGGTGGAAGGTGAATTTGTGAAAATGCATACGATGCTTTTGTCCGTTTGTGTATTAACTGCCATCTGCAGTTCTTTGTTTCAACTACATACAATGATAATCCCTTCTTCAGCTATAGCAGATGATCCGCAAAAACGGACACCATTCCCCTCCCCCAATGGTCCGTTTTAACAAGAGTTTATTGTACGCATTTTTGCTATCAATACTGAGAGTTTAAAAAACCCAATTTGGATAAAGTCCTAGAAATCAAAGGTCGGAACGTCCCTTCAAAAGACTGATGAAGAGAAGGGAAAAATTGTGTCTAGGTGCTGATAGATGCTGACTTTCAAATCAAGTCAACTTTATTGCCATATGCACATGTACCTTCAACTAATAGCGGCAGTCAAAAAGGTATGGTTTCGATGAGTATTTCTAGTTGTTTTACCAAGATTTCCAACAATCATTATTTTTTGCTGATGTTTGAGTGAAAGACAATTGGGATATAGATATTCTAAAGAATTAGAAGGCAGTATATAATTTTTTAATAATTAAATTTAGTTTATTCTGCTAAAGATTTGCATATGTTGAGGGCAATGTAGCTTGGATGGTGGCCATTAGGGGAAAACATTTTGAAGGGATGAATTGAAAAATTTGAACCAGTGTCATCCCTTCAAAGTATTTTGACATTAATTTATTGACTGATGGTGTTGTCAATGGAGTATTTTATGGATTAAAAATATTTTCCCCTTATTCTCCTGTTGGATTATATTGAATTCACCATTCACACCAAGGTATCATCGAGGGTGTTGTAAAGACTTCTCAAACAGAACTGTTCAAATCAAACAAAACGCCAAGGGAAGCAAGTGCTTGGTGTTTGTCACCTTGATTTAATGTGTATTACAATTCCTTAATTATCATTGAGTTAAATCTTGGAATTCCCCACGCAGTAACAATGACAACATTTGAAGAGTTTCACCATACTGGCTGCAGCAGTTCAAGGAAGTGTCTCACTACTAGCTTCTTATGCAACTAGGAATAAATACCAGTCTTATCAGTGGTGTTCACATTCCAAACAATGATAACATTTCTAAACAAAAACTTGACATTCGGCAGCAGAGTTGCCTATTTTATGAGGCTGCATGTGATCTTACAGTTCCGTATCCACCTGATGCCAATTTTTTTTCCAGACCTGATCACTTGAATGGCCACATCAAACAAGTGCACACTGCAGAGAGGCCCTTTAAATGTCAGGTGAGTTAGTGCTTCAACATTTTGCAAAGTCCAAAAAATGGTAATTTAAGGTTTTTCTCTCCAAGCATATTTTGTCCGTATAGCAATGTACCTTGCAGCTTGATTTGATTATGGAGATCTCTGAAGAAAGCCATATCCATCTTCATCCAATAACCTCACATTCATATTTTTCTATGGGAGAAACCGAAAAGAAACTTGGCGCAGAAACACAAAGAAATAATAATGTCCTTAACTCAGGTATAACTGTTTTCTCAGCTTAGCATAATGCTGGTGCCACTTTCATTTCCTGGATCAGTCCATGTTGGTAGAGAATTTACAAACGGAATGAAAGGAAATTCTCATGCCTGCATAATCTTTAAATGTTGATTTGAAATTAAACTGTTGGTGGTGTTTGAATTGTTTGAACATTTTCCTTGTTATTGATGTATTTTTCCAGACTTGTGAAGCTTCCTTTGCTACCAAAGACCGTCTGCGCTCTCACTTGACATGTCATGAGGAGAAAGTTCCCTGTCTGGTGTGCGGGAAATACTTGCGTGCGGCTTACATGACCGATCATATCAAAAAGCACAATGAAGGGCCAAATAACATCTGCAACATCTGTAATAAAGGTAACTTTGTAACGAAAGTTAAAAGCGAACAAATTA
Source organism: Rhinoraja longicauda (assembly GCF_053455715.1). Taxonomy (NCBI): domain Eukaryota; kingdom Metazoa; phylum Chordata; class Chondrichthyes; order Rajiformes; family Arhynchobatidae; genus Rhinoraja; species Rhinoraja longicauda. The sequence goes on from NC_135977.1 coordinate 14,289,196, forward strand.
TTAATTTAAAAAATGGAAGTACAAATGGGTGTGCTAATTTCTTCAATTGAAGGTTATTGCTGTCGAGATGCAAATAATCTTGATCGGAGATATCTGATTAGTTTGAGAATTTTTGCACGTTAACAACTTAAAGATAGTACAAACACATGAATTTACAATATGATAGAAATGGTGAATGATTTTTTAAAAATATTATATTTTTGTGCTTGAAAGGTCATTGTTAACATTCATGTAAATAGATGGTGTTCCATTATCCAAAATTGTTTCAGAAATGTGTGTTATGTTTCAAATTGTCACATATGCAACATATTTGTCACATTTAAACACAAATGGTCAGTTATGTATTTAGAGTTTAATGGATGATTGACTGGAAGAGTGGAAACTCACTGAAAAGTGCAACCTCCAGTCAATAATTGATAATTGTAAGGGGAAACTGATGGGATATATGTTCTGAAATTATATGTGGCTGTGGCATTAAAATGCTTAATATATTTTGATTGGATTTTGCATACACAAGGGAAAAAATTGTATATTCACTGATGTAATTATTGCAGGATTGCCCTGGTAGTTTTTTTTCCAATCTCCAGGTGCCATAGATCTTTCTCCCTAATGACCCCACCTCACCCATTTCATGAGCTTTTCCCCTATTTCTTCTGGACTCTGGCTCTGCTTAGTCAAAGGATGTGTATCTGTGGATTTTTTTTGCCACAGGAGGCCAAGTCAGTGGATATTTTTAAGGCAGAGATAGATAGATTCTTGATTTGTACAGTTGTCAGAGGTTGTGGGGAGAAGGCAGGAGAATGGGGTTAGGAGGGAGAGATAGATCAGCCACATTGAATGGCAGAGTAGACTTGATGGGTCAAATGGCCTAATTCTACTCCTATCACCTATGACCTTATGCTGATAAACACTTGACACATGTTCACTGTGTATGAGCACATTCAGTTGATTTTGGAAACTATTGTCAGGCAATGCCAATGAACTTTGCCCTAGCATGATGTTCACCATGCCTGCAAATTTCTAATAAGCTTTAACAGATGTGGTCAGGAGTAGGAAACCTTGTTTTCTTTTGTAGTCGATCTTTAACTTGATCATATTTAAATCGGTTATCATGCTCTTATTATTTCTCTGGATGTAATCTTTCAGATTATTACTTTCAGACGGATTGGGACACGAACAATTATTTCCTGGAGAAGGGTTAGGAAAGTCTTTGCTTTATTTATTTATACATGGTATTTATTGTGCAAAGTGGTACTTCTTGCCTTGAGATGCATAAGTGAGTCAGATGGGTTTTTATGGTAATCCGATAGCTTCAGTTACTTTATCAGCAACTAGCTTTAAATTGAGGTTTATTTAATTATTTGTTTAAATTCCCCAGTTGCCGTGATCAAATTGAGCTTGTGTCTGGTCAATGGTCAAGAAGTCTACTCCAGGAAACCAATCACAATGCCATGTTGAGAGTATATAATTCTGTCCTTTCAATGCTTTAGTCATTGTCATTAGTCTACTTGCTTTAGTTGTGATAGCAACTTGTTCCTAAATTAAGACCTAATCTTAATTCTTCTTTGCAAAGGTTTAAGAAGCAACAACCAAGTCCAGATTATTTTTGGATAGCGATTATGGAGTGGATGTACATGAGCCGGCTCTGCGATGACATTGCTGTACAAATGTTGTAACTAATCTAAATCTATCTCCTAAAATATAGAGAAAATTGGTGCTTGTTTGATGACTGAAGTTTAATTTGTTTAAATCTCCAGTATCTATTCAGTCAGAAAATAATTTTAGCTTTATAGCATGTGGAATGATAACAATGATTTGTTTAAATCTGGTTTTGCCCCTGGTTTTGGTTGTTCTCAGTTTGTGCATTGAAGACAAGATGTTTCTGTTTTGCTTGTTGTGGACAATTCTGAATGTTTTATCTACAGTTTTCTGGTATCATAAGTATAGGTAATTGATTAAGGGTGCAATAGAAGGCATTGTTAAATAAAATTAGAGTACATGTGATTGGAAGTAAGATACTGGCATGGGTTGATTTTGTTAATGGATAGAAAAGAGTAGGGGTTAATAAAAAGTCGTTTTTAGGTTGGCAGGTGGTAATGAGAGATGAGTGCATGTGCCCTGGCTGTTTGTGGTCTCTTTCAATGATTTTGACCAGGGAACAGAGCATGGTGTATAATATCTAAATTTGCTAGGACGGCAGCCTAAATTATGAAGAGAATGTAGAAATATTTCAAGATAATATAGAAAGTCTAAGTGGATGGACAAAGACGTTGGATGGGAAAATGTGAAATTGTCCACTTTGGTAAAAAAATACAAGAGTGGAGTATTTTCTAAATGACGAGGGGTTGAAAAGTGTTGTTGGTCAAAGAGATCTAGTTGTTCTTGTATATGAATCACTAAATGTACCAACAACGGTTGCAGGAGAGATGATCTTGCTGAAACATGTAAAATACTTGTTTTTAGTTTTTGAGATACAGCGTGGAAACAGACCTTTCGGCCCACTGCGCCTGCACCAACCAGCAATCACCCGCACGCGTGTCCTATTCCACACAATATTTACAGAAGCCGATTAACCTACAAACCGTCTTTGGAATGTAGGAAGAAACCGGAGCACCCGGAGAAAACCCACACGGTGAAGAAAGAATGTGCAAACTCCGTACAGACAGTACCTGGAGTCAGGATGGAACCCGGGTCTCTGACGCTGTAATGGAAGAACATGGTGTGGAAAGTAGACGTCTAGCCTACTCAGTCTCTCCTCGTGTGATAGTCATGCTCTCCCAAGAATCTTCTTATGTACCTTCACTACAGTTCCTAAGCAAATAAATCCTTTAGCTAAGGAGGCCTGAGTTTTTCACAGTGCTCCAGTTGCCTTAATTGAAAGGTGGATATACAAGAGCCTGCAGATGCTGGACTTTGGAGCAAAAAACAAAGTGCAAGAGAATCTCAAAAGCCCTGCCAGCATCTGTAGAGGGAAATGGACCCTCGTTTTTGGTCATAACTCTTCATCTGGATTGAAAGAGTAGAAAGGAGATAGCCTTTATAAAGAGGTAGTATGGAGAGGTGGCGCATTAGCTGGCAAACAATAGGTGCATTCAGATGTCGAGGGGTTGATTAGCAGATAGAGTAAGGAAGGAGTGGTGGAGATATCAACAGAAGCTGGGAGGGGATGTGGAGACGACAAAGGTTTGAAGATTATGGAATCTGATAAGAACCAAATAAGGGAAAGATGGTGGGCCAATGGGAACAGTCGGAAAAGGTATAAAGGTCATGGTGGGAGGATTTTGTATGATTGGCAGGTGGAGGAAGAGAACAAAACTTGGTTGGCTTGGTCGGAAAAAGGTGCGTGTGAGTGTGCATGTGTGTGCATGTGGGTGTGTGAGAGGACCTGGTTAGGTCCGATGGGGAGAAAAAGAGGACGAGGGGATAAGGATGACCTGAAATATTCAAGCTGTTGGGTTGTAGACTACCCAGGTGGAATATAAGGCACTGTTTCTCTAGTTTGTGTTTGGCCTAACTACGGCAGAGGGAAAGACAGAAGACAGAAATGTCAGTGTGGCAATGGGAAGAGGAATTCAAATGGTTTGCAATGGGGAGCTCCAAGAGACATGGTGGATAGGGCGCAAGTGCTTGGCAAAGCGGTCACCTACTTTATACTTGCTCTCAGGGTTTGGTTAAAATTGTGGCTTGCATGCCATCATGTATGAGACCTAAGATTGAGATGATTTTCTGAGGACATGCAAATTTGAGAAAGATGTAGTTCGTCCCACATATGCACATCCAACATATTGACAGCCCGCACAAACAGATGAGTGTTTGGGAGACTAGCAGGGTGGATGGGGATGGATTTGACAGCTGCTGCGGGGCCATAGACACCTTGTGCTAGGTGGGAATGGGTCATTTTTACATGCCTTTACTCCCTACCCTAACCCCAAGCTTCAACAATCGACGGCTGAGTTGAGCAAGCAGAGCTGAGAGGGCTGAGTAGTCTCACTCGCTCACTCCAGCTGGCAGCTGCTCTTCCCACGCCTCCTGGCTCCCCCACCATAACGGTTTCCCTTATCCTCTCCCACTCTCTGTGTTTGTTTATTTCCAACACAATTCACATTGTGATTCAGAGAATAACAGAGAAGACAGTTGAGGAAGACAACTCCATGCCATTTGGATTTATTCACTTCTTGAAGATGTCACAATTATGGCATTTGTGTAGTAATCAATCTACAGCAGTGCAAATATCCAAACCAGTTAACTAAGCGGGTGGTTGTGTCACAACCCACAATCTTTTGTTATGGTTGTATAGTTACTATTGAACAGGAGGTCTGTAACAAATGAAGTAACGGGGTTAGTAAATTTATGCATGACACTAAAATTGGTGGTGCAGTAGGTTGTGAAGACGATTATTGAAGATGACGATGGGATCTTGATCAAGTGGGTCGATGGGGCAACGAGTGACAAGAGTTTAATTCCGACAAATACATGGCATTGCATTTGGTAAGACATTCCAGAGCAGGACTTACATAGTAAATATTATGGACCTAGGGAGTGTTTAAGGATGCAGGTACATAGTTCCATGAATGTGGTGACACAGCTAGACAGGTTGAAGTGGAAAGCATTTGGCATGCTTGCCTTCATCGGTCAGGGTATTGAGTATAGATTTTGGGGCATCATATTGCATCTCTGCAAAGCATTGGTAAAGTCACATTTGGAGTATTGAATACCGTTCTGGTTGCCTTGCTACAGGAAGGATGGCAATAAACTGGAAAGGGTGAAATAAAAAATGACAGGGATGTTACTGGGTCTGGAGGGTTTGAGTAATACAGGCAGGATAGGCTGGGAGTTTTTTTCCATGAGTATTGGAGGCTATAGGATAATCTTATAAAGTTAGAAAAATCATGAGGGGCATAACTAAGATAAATGGCCGCAGTCTTTTCTCCAGGATAGGAGAGTCGAAAACTAGAGGACATGGGTTAAGGTGGGAGAGGAAAGATTTAAAAGGGACCCGAAGGTCCATATATGGAATGAACTGCCAGAGGATGTGGTAGAGGTGGGTACAATTATGGCATTTAAAAGACACTTTGACAGGTGCATGGATAGGAAAGGTTTAGAGAGGTAACAGCCAGGTGCAAACAAGTGCGATTGGCTCAGTTAGGCAACTTAGTCAGCATGGACAGGCTAGGCAGAATGCCAGTTTCCATGCTATATAGCTTGGACTATTATAATTGTATTCGGACCTGAGTTTTAAACAATTTTATAGCATTTTTTCTTCACTGTTGGTCAGAGTACCGTGATTAAAATTGGGGAGGGGGGGAGAACAAAGGCCAATGGGAACCCAGCGTAGGGGAAAGCTGTGGGGGGGGTGGAGAACAAAAGGAGGAGCCGGCGTGCTTTGTAACTCTGTCAGTGCCGTAGGTGGCTGCTATTTGTATACATTGGGTATCGAACAAAGAATTTCACTGTGCCTAGTCACGTGACAATAAAGTATTCCATTGCATATCGTTTGATAGGGTAGGTAAATTTGCTTCATAGATGAGTCTAGAGTTAGGTTGAAACCAACATACCAATTGATGTGGTGAAAGATCCTATGAAACTTTCTTATACTTTAATTCTGCAAATGAGTCTGGCTTAAAAAATATGGAAGTTTGAAATCTAGCCTGACTATTTAATGGATTTTTTTGGAGTATCTTCTGATAGTATGAAATAGATGTATAATTACATTCTCTAATCCATGGACCATGTTTCCATATTCAAATTAATGTTCATGTCATTGAGGGATGAATAATCTAGTTCACCAACATAGGAGCAGAAACCAACCACTTAAACTGATCATTTATAGTCTTCATGCCTTCCTAGCTAAAGAGTTGAGAGTTGAAAATGTATTGTTATTGTCACTTGTAGCCTCTGCTGTTGCACTGTTTGATCCTGAAAACATGGATACACCTGATTTCAAAGATCTGTTAACTAAGCACATGTATGTTGTAGTTATGTGATTGATTACACTGTCACTTCCTCAGTGGTGGGAATTACTCAGCTGGGCTGCAGGACGTGCTGAGAATGGTGATTACAATCATTCAACATACTCTCCGTTAACTTTCTGCTTTGCTCCTCCAGATGGCAGGTTGTTCTGCCAGTTCTCTGTTTTGCTTATTAATGTTTCCTGTTGATGATTGCTGACTGTCCCATGGCCCTCTAACAGCTATGGCAGCAGGGTTTTCTTTTGGAAGAGACACTTCAAAGGCTCATTTTATATACTCTACATTGACACTGCACATTATTGTCCACTTGTATTTCATTACATTTGTCTTATTTCTTTCTTACTTGTGTTCTTAAAATTTCATGGCAGTCCAATTTAGAGATATCCACAGATAGATCTCTTTCACATGGCATTCACACAGCTACTGCCTAGCTAAGTAGAAATCCCAGTTGGGTTTAGTATCATGCAATCTGAAGTCCAGACCTGTACCTTTTAACTCCTTAGTAGCTGGTTGTTAATGTTCTGTACCCTATTTCATGAGAGGCCAGATCAGCCAGTATTTTTCACAGACTCTGTCTGTTAAACTGATTTCCCTAGCTCCACGAAGTAAAGAATACCTTAGGTTGATATTATTTTGGGACCATGTAGATTCAGCATTAATTTATCCCCATCCCACATCCCAGTTCTAAATGAAGGCCCCGCATCAGCGCAGCTTCACACCAAGGCCTAGTTTCTACACAGTATTGAATAAAGGCTGCAAACCTGAGCTGAGGTGGATGCATTGGAATACAGCGCAGCCCTGCAATTCTGAATTTACGATTGAAAGTAGAATTTTTACAATTGTTTTAAGAATATACTTTTACTGTTTTCAAATCTGTTCTTCTAAACTTGAGTTGTCAATATGAAAATTTGGAACTGCAGAAGTGGTACTGGTTATGGGTTTCACACTTGTGGCAGCATTGTCTGGACCTGCTTGAGAACATGAGAATCACAAAACAAGTATAATGATGCAAGTATGCTTTTATTCCTATAACATATCCTGATATAATGTGTTATATAAAGCTAGTGATTAAAGTTGCATCACCTCCGTACGAAGAAGACTGCCTAACATCAAGTATTGTATATATTTGGATAAGCAGCTGAGAAGAAAATGTATTGAACGTAAAATATCCCCATTAGAAAATAAATATTTTAATCTTGGAATTCTGGAATATTTTAACCTCTGATGTTCAGAAGTCTGGGGTGCTGAGATTTCATCTGATGGAGTGACAGAATCTCTTCTGTCTTTTTCCTCAGGTTTTTCTACTGCTTCCTACTTAAGGGTCCATATTAAAACCCACCATGGTGTCCCTCTTCCCACTTCGCACACTTCTGACCCTTGTGACAGGCGGTGCAAGCCCCAGACTCAGATCATGATTCACAAGCAAACACAGAGCGGGGAGATGGCTTTTCACTTTGACAGAACACGCTCGTTACAAGGCAAGCTAACTGCCATCATTCTTTATATTGTGTGAGTGGGCAGAACCATGCAGAAGTGGTTGTATGACAGAAATTCTGTTGTAAATCCTAATTTTACCAGATGTGGTATAACTGTCTAAGGAGATGATGTTATCAATATATTTTCATATTATTAATAACCAAGTTTTCCCCTGTTGTGATGACACACACATGTAACCATGAAGTCTTCTGAAAGGTCGATATGACTAATCCCAACTAGTCAGAGCTTTTGAAGTTGGGTTAATCTGCACAAACAAAGAGATGGTTAAAAAGGACTTAAAATTGATTAGTGTTACAATTATTTTGGAAGATAATGTGCAGGGCTCATCATTCAGTAAAATGTATAACATAACAGCAGGGTGTGGTGATAGAAGAAGGGGAAATGGATAAACTTTGCTATCTGAGCTCAGACAAAGTTCAATGATTGGAAATCAAAAAAATTGCACATGCTCGAAATATGAAATGTAAACTAAATGCTGAAAACACAGCAAATCTGGTCGCATTGGAAGAAAGAAACAAAGTTAGTGTTTCAGGGCGAAACCCCTTCACCAGATCTGGAATAGTGAGATGACAAATTTTAAAATGCAGATGCATGAGAGAGGGATGGATAAGTCACAGGAAGTATCTTTGATAGAATGAGGCCAAGGTTGCTGTGTTAATGAAGCTATCTACTTCTATTGAGGGCAATTATATTGTAAAAAAATTAAGTGACTTCTAAAAGTTCTAAAATGCAGCTCAGAGCAAAAGCAGAGAACTGAAGCCAAAATAAAAATATACAACAGTAGTATCTGGAGCGAGAGAAAAAAATAACTTGAGTTAATATTATGGAAGAATACAGCAGAAGATAGAATATTTATTTAGTACAATATTGGTCCTGCACTAAATAAAAACAAAGCATAATTTAAATCACTTTCCTGGGAAAAAATAAAGAAGCTAAGAGTTCTTCAGAAGCTGGTTCTCTCCCTGTTCCAGACAGAAGTAAAGTGCCCTCCATAATGTTTGGGACAAAGGCCCTTTATTTAATTATTTGCCTCTGTACTCCACAATTTGAGATTTGTAATAGAAAAAAATCACATGTGGTTAAAGTGCATATTGTCAGATTTTATTCAAGGCCATTTTTATACATTTTGGTTTCAGCGTGTAGAAATTACAGCAGTGTTTATACATAGTCCCCCCATTTCAGGGCACCATAATGTTTGGGACACAGCAATGTCATGTAAATGAAAATAGTCATGTTTAGTATTTTGTTGCATATCCTTTGCATTCAATGACTGCTTGAAGTCTGCAATTCGTGGACATCACCAGTTGCTGGGTGTCTTCTCTGGTGATGCTCTGCCAGGCCTGTATTGCAGCCATCTTTAGCTTATGCTTGTTTTGGGGGCTAGTCCCATTCAGTTTTCTATTCAGCATATAAAAGGCATGCTCACTTGGGTTCAGATCGGTTGTTTGACTCGGCCACTCAAGAATTTATCATTTTTTAGTTTTGAAAAACTCCTTTGTTGCTTTAGCAGTATGTTTGGGATCATTGTCTTGCTGTAGAATGAGCCGCCGGCCAATGAGTTTTGAAGCATTTGTTTGAACTTGAGCAGATAGGATACACTTCAGAATTCATTATGCTACTACCATCAGCAGTTGTATCATCAATGAAGATAAGTGAGCCAGTACCTTCAGCAGCCATACATGACCAGGCCATAACACCCCACCACCGTGTTTCACAAATGAGGTGGAATGCTTTGGATCTTCAGCAGTTCCTTCTCTCCTCCATACTTTGCTCTTGCCATCACTCTGATATAAGTTAACCTTCGTTTCATCTGACAACAAGACCTTTTTCCAGAACTGTGGTTGCTCTTTTAAGTACTTCTTGGCAAACTGTAACCTGGCCATCGAATTTTTGCGGCTAACCAGTGGTTTGCATCTTGCAGTGTAGCCTCTGTATTTCTGTTCATGGTCTTCTGCGGACAGTGGTCATTGACAAATCCACACCTGACTCCTGAAGAGTGTTTCTGATCTGTCGGACAGGTGTTTGGGGGGTTTTCTTTATTATAGAGAGAATTCTTCTGTCATCAGCTGTGGAGGTCTTCCTTGGCCTGCCAGTCCCTTTGCGATTAGTAATCTTACCAGTGCTCTCTTTCTTCCTAATGATGTTCCAAACAGTTGATTTTGGTAAGCCTAAGGTTTGGCTGATGTCTCTAACAGTTTTATTCTTATTTCTCAGTCTCATAATGATTTTCATTGGCACAACTTTGGTCCTCATGTTGATAAACAGCAATAAAAGTTTCCAAAGGTGATGCAAAGACTGGAGGAAAGACTAGCTGCTGAGAGCTCTCTTTCTACCTGCATTTAGGAGGCAATTATTACGCACCTGAACAATTACAAACACCTGTGAAACCAAGTGTCCCAAACATTATGATGCCCTGAAATGGGGGGACTATGTATAAACACTGCTGTAATTTCCACATGGTGAAAACAAAATGTATAAAAATGGCCTTTATTAAAATCTAACAATGTGCACTTTAACCACATGTGATCTTTTTCTATTACAAATCTCAAATTGTGGAGTCCAGAGGCAAATAAATAAATGATGGGTCTTTGTCCCAAACATTATGGAGGGCACTGTAGTTGCATTTTGTTGTCAATGAAAGTACTTTTCACTGCCTTTTAGATTTAAGGTCCGGGATGCGTATAGCTTTGTATTCACGTCTCTATAATGCACCCTGATGCGTTAACATTGTGGAGGTGGGTTTAAGCATGTCCTTGTTTACCAGCTGTATGCAGAACATTTTCATGATCTTTTACTGTTCTCTGGAAGAAGGGAAACACACATTAATTTGTCAGAGGGGATCAACCTCTTTAAGCTTCTAATATGGCATCTGGAAAAAGGGTTTTAGCAGAGACCTTTGTGCCAAGTAAATGTGATACTTCTAGAGCAGGACGCTAATAGGCAATGAGAACAGAATAAAATGTTTAGATGAAGAAATTACACTTTGTCGTGCATATTTGGAGATCACTAGATTTAAATCACTGAATTAACTGGGATAATCATCACCAAAGGAGGAGGCAGAAGTGTTTCCTAAGATTAAGTTCAACTGAACATTGACTACCAGAGATATGTTTATGATAAGTTTTTCGAGTTTGGTAAAAAATTGACAAACTTGAAAATAAATTTCAAAAAATGTTAAATTGAAAAATCGCATTTTAGAAACTTGACACAAGGGTTTTTTCTCACATTTGTCATTCAGATCTACAATTGATTTCTTCTAAATGTCATTAACAACATTTTTATGCCAGACAACGTCTAATCACCATTGCTATGGTTCAATTATATTTAAGAGTCAAGAGTCTAGTCGAGTTTTATTGTCATTTGGCCTAAAATGCAACTGTGAGATTCTTACTCGCAGTAGCACAACATATATATAAACATAATACTCTTTAAGAAAGAAAGATCTAAACAGACCAGCCAATCTGCAACATAAAAATGATCTCGATCATATGAAACTATCCTTTGCTGATGAAATGTGATGGAATGATTTTATTACATCTTATAATTGGTGTTAAAAATCATATTTATTTAAGTTGGGTTGTGTCAGGTTATGTGTTGACTCTCACCAAGGCTTCCTACAATATATTAGAACCAGTTCTTCAATAACATTTAATTATGAAATTTTGATACAAACACTGGACAATTCAGTGAATCATATTTCAAAATGATATCCATTCACAACTATTACGCTCTTGTTTTATTCACATTTTCTGTTTAGTTTAATTATTTTATTAAAATTGCTTTAAATATTACTACTTGCAATCTTCATTTGAGAGCGAATATAGGAAACATGTTTCCAAGATTCTGAAATCTATTATATTCATCTCCATTAGATTTTCCATCCTTGTAGATTCCTGAGTTGCTCTGCCAAAAGCACTGAGTAGATGTGAGTGAATGTCCACTCAGCTTTGTCTTTTGGTTTGCTCTCCCCTTGCGGCCTCTGCCTTTTACCTTATTTTGGTGTCTGCGTGAAATTGGAAACTTAGAAGTGCCCAATTCTGTGCACTATTCTGTATCCAGACATTCTGCCATCATAATTGCTTATTCCTTTTTCAGAGAGTGCTGGGTTGATGCCCAGTCAGGCCAGTGGACTAGAGCTTTCTGGGTTCTAACACAAACAAGTACTAGAAAATTATTATTCCAGGTAATTCTTATTGTTTAGACCCTGCAAGCAAGTTCCTTTACTTGAATTAAATACTTTGTTAATATGTAATTTGTGTAAATGAATGGAATGGCTTTGATTGGGAAACAAAATGCTTGAAATGAAAAATGCTTTTCAGTCTGTTGTCACATCAGGAAAATCAGTGCAGTGTAATAGTGCAAAGTGGTGAAGATGAGCATTTGATTTATTTGTGAATTTCCTACCATGGCAAGCTGTAACATTTTGTTTTCCTTGTTTCTGCAGATGGTGAGATGGATGGGATGAAGTGCCAGCATCAGGACTCGCAGGATAACTCCGACTCCTTTGGAGATCTCTCAGATATCAGTGACCTTAAGTCTCCCTTAAAACATGACCAGGATGAGTCCTTTCAGTGTGACCTCAACAATGGAAAAGTTAAAGTCGAATCCAGCACTGAACTATATGCAGAACCGAAGAAGTACATCTGCCCAGACTGCGGCTCTGTGTTTAAATCCAAGTCCTACCTGAGTAAGCATCTGCTGAAGGCCCATGTCAAACCCAGCGAGGGGCAACTGAATGACTTGTCCACTAGCCTAAGCTCACCCTTTTCACCCCATCAGAACATGTCTCTCTTGGAGTCATTTGGATTTCAGATTGTGCAGAATGCATTTGGTGCAACTTTGGCAGATCCTGATCCTGGTCCTGGTCCAGATCAAGAACCCAAGCAGAGCACTGAGATCCCTGCTGACCAAAAGTGAGATCTTGTTTAGGGGAGGCTCCTCAAAGTACAAAACATGGTCAAAGCTAGGTGGCAGTGATTGGAATGATCACAGGTTTTTAAAAAAATAAAATATCCAAAACAAAACAATGCGGGTTGGGGTGGGGTGGGATGAAACTTGCAGGCAGTGTGGTCTGTACCATCATGGCCATCTGATATTTTGTACTCCAGAACATTGCCTTGGGCAAAAGATGATTCCTTGCGCAGTAGGTATCAATTGTCCCAAATCTTGGACGCAGCAGGTGTATTTGAACCACATCCAATATGTGAATTGGGGGTTGGCCCCTGCAGCTGAATTTTCCATTTGACTGCTTCTAATCAGAATATTACAGTGATATATACGCCTATGCCAGCTAGTAAGTGTCTGTCCAATGAAATTTGTTCAAAATGTGCTATTTGTATTTTTAACATACAAAAATTACACAATAATGTCATTTTTTTGTTTTAAAAGGACATTATGGAATGAATTAGATAAGTTTTTAAATCGTTTTAGTAATAAACTGATTATTTTTTAAAAGTAGTTGTAATTTCAAATCCCAGAAGGAGCATCTCACTGAAGCCATTGATTCTTGTTGGGATCCCCCTTTGCAAAGACTTGGATACACAACAAGCAGAATTATTTGAGTGCTCTAGTTATTAGAGAGTAAAAAAATAGAGAGTCGGCCAAGGATTAGCCTGCAGAGTAAGAGACAGTCTACTACAAATTTATTCTCAACATTGGGCAGCATTTGTGCAGAGAGAGAAAAAAACAAAGTTAATGTTTTGGTCTGATAAAAGGTATTTATGCGGAGGCTTTAACTCTTTTTTCTGTGTCCGTGGATATTGCCTTATTCATTCAGTGTTTCCATCTATTCTTGTTTTTATTTTAGATTTTCAACATCTTCAGTATTTTGCTTAAGGACAGTCTACTACAGTTTCTTTATATTTTAAAAATAATTCTCAAAATCCAAACATCTCTGGCAAGGTTTTCAACAGATCGGCATGTGTTTGTATCCAAATTGGTAATTGTGGCTAATTGTGGAAAAATTTATTTAGATGAGAAGAGAAAATATTTGTAAATGGATTTACAAGTGCATCGACACAATGAAAAGCCAGAATTCTACTGACTTAACTACAGAGTATGCTCTCAAGTTTTCAAAATGAAAGCAGTCATTATACTCATAACTACTGATGCAGAGAGAACTTGTGGTCTTTCACCATCATGCTACAATGATCTAAGGTCCAGGCTTTTAGAAATTTAATCCCTTTTGAGCATATCAGTGCAAGCTTTCACTGAAGCGTTTTAACGCACAAAATCTCTTCATTCTAATTCCATTTTTAATGAAACCGTTTTAAGTTACCTGAGATTTCATTCTTGCATCATTTTCCTGTGCATTTTTACCACTCTGGTGATCTCTTTGGATACCAGACACCAACAGGCTGCTAGTCATCAGAGTAGTGAATGACTGTGCATTTTGAGAGGGTGAGAGCATTCCGTTGGAAATGTTATAATAATTAAAGTAATTGGTTAAAAAAAGAAGCTAGGGTGGAAACTAGAGCTTTCTGTCTCAGTAATGGGAAGCCTGACATTTGGTTATGAAAACTTTGAAATATATTGAATAAAAGTGTTTGAGAGGGGAAAAGAATCAACAAAGCATAATTGAGTCTTCATAGTCCTCGAGGATAATTACACCAGATTTTCATTTTGTCACAGATATGGCAAATGGAGCTTTAGGAGTTCATTGATAATTTATTAATTGACAAAGGGATGAAATTGTGCTAAATGATTTATAAAAATAATGTGATGCTTTGGTAAGAAAAGAAAAATGAAATTAATATAATTGATGCCTCTGTCCTGAATCTTCTGTAATATGTCTTCAGCCTGTATGGTTTATCTGAAAACTGTGCTTAAACTCTGAGGCGCCTGTTTGAGTGTACCAGAGCAAAAAGATACAGTGCAAAGAAATGACTGTTACTTAGTAATGTGATAAAATTAGGTGTTTATTTGGCTAATGTGAGACCATCCATTCTCTTGACAGTAGAATAATAATAAATGGTATTAACAGTACAAATTTGACCTTGCCTTAAAATTAACCTACAAACTGAATTATGTGGGTGGTATTCATTCTAACATCCAGTTTGATGGTTCCAAACAGAGGATTTGTCATTACGTTATGGAGTTGCTTGTCAGTTGTGTTTAGATTGGCTGCTCATGTATCTGGGCAGGAAGGGGAAGAAAGTACATGTGAATAGTTGACCATAATTAAGTGCTGTTTCCATTTGGCTAATTATGGAGCCTTGAAGCCGACAGTTGCAGTAAACGCTGTGGTGCTTGAAAGAGGGAGGATTTAAGGTGGTCAATCATCCTGGGGGAATTGGGAACAGGGGAGCGGGGTCTTTATGCGGCTCGTGAGGAGAAATCAAGAGAGATAAAAAATAAAGAAACACAATGTTAACAAAATCGAACATTGCAAATATACTTAAGCTGTCTTTCAGTCTTGAACAATTTCTAAAACTGATTGGGCAGAGTTCACAGATGGTTAAGATGCCAAATGAGCTTCGATGCAGGAGACCACTTGTATACTTAAAGAAATCCAGGCCCAAATGTAGTTCCACATCTGACTGCAGGTATGGCTGAATCTCAATCTTACCCTTTTCATGAGTGTTTCTGTGATTTTATTCAGATAGGATGAAAGTTCTTTTGCTATTTCTACTTTCCCATTTAAATTAATATTATGGATATGAATTTCTACTTTCCCATTTAAACTAAGATTATATATATATATATATATATATATATGTATATGTGTGTGCGTGTGTATTTGTATATTTCTTGAGGCTTTGTACTGAGGAATTTTCTACTTGGATGTCTTGTGAGTTTGGAACTCTTCCTCCAGTCAGACATATCACGACATTATGTTTAAAATACATCCTTTTCCTATTTATCAGTTGCCTTTACAGTAGAACTAATATTGTGATCCAGAAATACCTCTAGTTGGAGATGTTATCAAATTATTTTTCAGTTGACAGCTTCACACCCTGCTGGGAAAGATCATCTTCATCTCGATTAAAGCTATGCCTTGGAGATAAAAGAGCAGGGTACACATAGCTGATTCATTCCCTTTCCTCTTTGTGTCCAAAACCTAAAAGTTATCCTTCATTTGTTACTGGATTAAATATTTCTTCATAAAGCTGGAAATAGTTTCCCAATAAATGTTGTTTAAATTGAGATTTATGTACTCTATGTTTACATTTCAAAGGCTAATTTATTGTTTATGTATGTTATTAATTTTATCATGTTTTGAATGAGACGTTCATTTTCCTGTTTTGTAGCTACTTGTTAACTGGTAGGCACATCCCAACTTAATGGTATTGTAGGTGAGATAAACTACCTTGCAGTGATCCTGATTATTTATTCAGTGACCTTTGGAAAATACTTAGGGCTGTTGAATATGTGAAGGGATAAGATGAACTGTATTTCTTCTCCCAACATAAATAAATCTCCTGCTGACCTTTAGAGTTGTAGAGAGAGCAGTATTGAAACAGGTCTTTCAGCCAACCTAGCTCGTGTTAATCTATCATCCATTTACAATGTTTCTACACTCATCACCTTTTTAAGTTCTCCCCATGTTCTCATCTACTTCCGCTAGTTTCTACCAGGCACCCTACAAATGAGGGGAAATTTATACTGGCTAGATAATCTACCAACCTGCTGGTCTCTGGGATGTGGAAAGAAACCAGAGGGCCTGCTGGAAAGCTGTGCAGTCATGGAGAATGTGTAAATTCCTCACAGGCAGCATCCAAAATCAGAACTGATCCTGGCTCTCCAGTGCCATGAGGCAGTGGCTGTACCATTGGCACTTGGTTACTGCCCATTATCTTGAATGTTGTGCGATGATTTTGTTTGAATTCGCTAGTGTAACCGCAGGATTAAGTTTCGCTGTGTTTTCCACATCACAGCTAAGATCAATGCTGCCACTTGCTGTACAGGTTCAAATAAAGACAAAATACTGGGGGGGGCTGCTATGTTGTGTAAAACTCAATGCCTTCATGAGCAGAGTGGAAAATCACTGACTGAAAAAACCATGATCCGTTATGAAAGCAGTGAACAGAAATATGTCGGAGGTTTGTATATATTGTTTAAGAATTTGGTTTAGTTTTGCTTAGTTTGGAGATGCAGCATGGAAACAGGCCCTTCAGCCCACCTCATTCACGCCAAACATCGATCACCCATTGGGGCAATTTTACAGAGACTAATTCACCTACAAACTCACAAGTCTTTTGGATGTGGGAGGAAACTGGAGCACCTGGAGAAAACCTGTGTAGTCACAGGGAGACCATTGCAAACTCCACACAGACGGCATTGGTATAATGGGATAGGAGGAAAAGTAAATTCCAAAGGAAGGTTTTCAGCCCAAAGCGTTAATTCTGCTTCTCTTTCCACACATGCTGCTCGGTTTGCTATTTCCAGCATTCTCTGGTTTTATTTCAGGTTTTTGTTCTGTAGTTTTTTAACATGATTATTAGATTCCTTTTGTTAAAGGAGATACCAGGTTAACAAAAAATAATGAATCATAGATGAACAGTATTATACATTTTCTCAGATATAGTTACATACGGATAGGAATAACATAAATCATACATTTAGTCAGAAAAGCCTTCTTAAACATTTATTGTACTTTTGTATGAGCATTGATGTTACCAAAGTAATGGTGAACCCATGCTGTGATTTAGTCTTATTGAAGTTTATTTAGATTTTGCTGAATCAAAGATACAGCATAGTACAAAGGGGTGATTTCTCACCTCCCATTGAGCATTTGGCAGCTGGGAATTTGCAAATGCTATCTCAATTATAAAGCATTAAATGACAGACATTAGTTACATTAAAAAGTACAAATTGAACATCTACAGTGACACAAACGAGGAAGTAGCTGAAAAAAGTTGAGGTAACTTCACAACGCTTTGCTTTGCTCAGTTAGTTGCCTTAAAAGAATGGTATTGGGTGTTAATTGTGAAATACTGCTACTTGTCCAGATTTATTTCCCTGGATTAATAGCCTTTATTTTGGATGTTGAAGATTTTATAAAATTTAGTCTTTTTTAGTGCTTTGTTCTGGACTAAAATAAAATAGCAGATTAGAGCATCTGTCAGTTGAGTTTGATCCTGATCTTTACCAAGCGAATTGCATTCACTGTATGACAGTAAGGTGGCAACTATTGGGCTTCTCTCTCCTAGGCTGGAGCTTAGTAGGTTGTAGCAACTTCTTGGGCATGGACAGCAAGCAAGGGCAAAGTTGGCATTGCAAAAACAAATGAAATCTGACCATGGGAATATTTTAACTTCTTGGACATCATACCATAATGGAATTCTGCTTTTAGAATTGATTCATTTTTTTAGTCAACAGTCAATAATTCGTGAAATCTTAAATTTTGTTTTCAAGGTCAGGTTTGCAACATGGAACGAGCAGCACTGTGAAATGGGTACATGGTCTAGTGAGTCCGTGACAGTGTGAATATTCCATGTAAGCTTCCTGTCACCTTTCTTCATCAAATCCAACAACATTAGCTATTCCCATCTCCTCATGTATTTAGCTTCCTCCAAGGTACTTTCATGCTATTCCACTCAACAGCTAACTTGATAGCAAGTTGGGCAAAGGAGATTTTCCTGAAAATTGTTAGATTTACTAATTGCTATCATGTCTCTAGAGTTCATGTTTTGATGTTGCCTGACGTGTGGAAATAGCTCCTGTACATAATGAATACACTGTTTCAGACTTAAACAGTCTGATAAGCCGACCCCTCAGCATTTTTCTTAATACAACCAACCAGTTTTCCTTGATAGTATTGGCTTCCCAGATTTAGAACCATCCATGTACATCTGTTTTTTTGCCCCGTTCAGTACCTCCATATACTGTTTGCCCAGGAGCTGGGCGTGGCCACTATAAGTGATATTGGAGGAGTTTAGTTTCACCTCTTGTCGCTCTTCTGCGCACACTTTATATTTCTAATATCTGGAAGTTGTGTGGAGTTTGGAGTCCAATGCTGTTGGATAAACTTTTGGCTGATCTTTATGTTCAGAATTCTGCCTCTTCACTCAGTTCACAGAAGGAGTCATGGAGTGCATGTGTTGACCATGGTTTGTTGGTAAGAATCTGACCTCTTGAGTCAATAAATTGTGGCTTTGTAAAAATGAAAACCTTCCCTACCCTCTTTTAAATCCTGTAATATTGTTTAATTGGGTCTTTTATAGGAGCCATGGTCAGGGCCCATGAGTTTTCATTGGTTTGAGATGTCACTTGATGCTTAATGGAGCTGTACAAAGCAGGTTGGTTCTCCATTTGATCTCAGCCTGATCTGTACCAAGATGGGTTATCTCAAACAAAGATGCAGTAGAAGTGCTGAACACAATTCTTTAATCCTGGAAGGAAGGAAATCTGATTTCACATACTTACTACCCACTCACTCTCTGGCATTAGGAAATGCCAGAGTATGTACATGGATGAGGATGGGGTCACCCTTGGCAGGGATATCCACCTCTGTGGTTGAGTAACTGACTTGAATGTGCATAACCACTTGATTGAAGTCCAAGAGATGGCTTTAAACATTTAGAGAGGTTGTGTTTTTTTGTGTAAAAGATAGTATGGTCAAGAATAATTACATGCATTTGGTATGAGGGGGAGGGGGGTATGGAAAAGAAAATGCTGGGAATACTCAGCAGGTTGAGCAATATCTGTGAAGAGAGCATTAGTTCACTTTTCAAGTTGTCCCTTGTTAATTGTTCCCCTTAAATACTAACGGATCAGATGAGCACAAACTAAAACAGAAAATGCTGGAAATATTCAGCAGGTCAGGCTGCATCTGTGGGAAGAGAAACCGATCCACAAATGTGGCCAGCTTTGCTGACTATTTGCAGCATTTTCTGTTCTTTTAGATTTCCAGCATCTGTAGTGCTATTTTTCATTGACCTGAACATTTTGACAACGCTGTACCCATTTGTTGTTTGGCTTGTCTAGTTTCTCCACCCCACCCCTCTCCCCAGACCCATCACCTCTACCATTCCACACTGAAAGCTGTGAAGAGTGTTCATGGGATATTGCTATGTTACACAAAACAAGGAGTAAATATCCATTGCTCTGCAGCACCATCTGGTGTTTGCCTGAATACAAGAAGCCAATGCACCTTCAGAATGGGCAAAAGAGATGGGAACCTACTGGACATGCAACCTCCAAAGTGAGTAAGGTTCCAAGGATAACTACTTTGTCGTACTGAGGCAGAGGCATAACTCACTTATGGAATATTGTGCTTTCCGTTCATCAGCTGTAGTCCAGACCCTTGCAGAATTTCCAGGCTTAGGAGAGCATATTTGCATTCTTCAGTATACTTCCATAGGACTGCTCTGTTTGTTATTACTGTGCACAAAAGCAGAGAAGATCCCCTATATTGTCCAGCAAAATCAAATTGGTCCAAAATTAAATCAAAACAAGGTTGACAAATCCTTCATGATTGTGATTATCTGTGCCACATCTGTTCTCACCTTTCTCGGTTGTAAGGGGAACAATTCTAACTCTACCACTTCCACAGAATAAAATCTCAATCCTGCTATCATTGTGATAAATCACATCAACACTTTCACTGAATCGTAAAGGACAGTGACAGGAAGTTAATGAGATGCTCCATGAGATGTCTGAGTGGTTTATAAAGGTTGATCTGTGTTGTTCTAAACTCTTGCAATCCTCTCATTGTTTGCCATATTTTCAATCTTTGTATGATTCTCAAGACTTTGAAATTATGTCCATTACTAATGTACAGGTCATTATTATAAATGTAATATTGTGCAGAGTTTTCATTGCATTGGTGAGGATTGTCTCTTAATAACTTGACATTTGACTGATATGAGAGATATGAAATAAATATGTCTGTTGAAATAGCAATTTTATTTATTAAGCCTTACCGTTTCTGTCTAAAACGGAGTTCTTTGGCTGAGTATAAGAATGGTAATCCTCGTTTTAGTGTTAGCTATCATTAATCAGCTGATTTAGTGCATTTAGAGGTACTCGCACTATCTCTGTCCTCCCTTATCCAAGTGACCCTGTGTGATCAGCAACTGGTGTTTTTTTGGAAAAATAAAGTCAGTCACAGCTCAGGTAGTTTAGTACTGGAACTAACTCTGGCTGAATACTGATCCCTATTCATGTCGACAGGCTGACTTTCTGGTGTTTTGATCTCACTAGTACTTGGTCTGGATAGGTACTGACTAAGGGCTATTGTTTCCTGCCATTTCTGGCAGCAGATCTGATTATTTTGTATAATTGGTTCTTCGTGTGGGTATATTGGCACATTACCAATCGCCCAATCTTGTTACTAGCTTAAAATCTGTTCCCGTGATCTTCCTTTTGGTACCGGTGTAGAAGGCGCAGAAATGTTTCAGCAGCCAATTTCACAGTTGATATTTGTGGTGCTTCATTTGCACATTTGGCAATCAGACAATTGTAAAATTTTAGTTAACTAAGATACCATCTACATTAGTCCCATTTACCTGCGTTTGACCCATATCCCTCTTAAACCAATCCTATCCATGTACCTTGTACCAATGTCTTTCTAAATGTTTCTTTGTACCTGCCACAATCACTTCCTCTGGTAGCTTATTCAACCTGTGTACCGCCCTCAATGTGGAAAAAAATCCCCATTTATTTCCTATTAAAGCTGTCCCCTCTCACCTGAAACCTATGCCCGCTAGGTCTTGATTCACCAATCCTGGTGAAAAGACTGTGTACCTTCACCCCATTTTTGCCCCATATGATTTTTTAATATCTGTATCAGGTCACTACTCAATCTCCTAAACTCCAAGGAATAAGGTTTCAGCCTGCCTAATCTTTCCCTATAACTCAAACCCTCAAGTCATGGCAACATCCTTGTAAATCTCTGCTCCACTCTTTCCAGCTTAATTCCTGTTGTTTCCAAATATATTTGATGATTCCAGCTTTATCTTTCAAGATGATGTGTAGTGTGATTTGCTGAATCAATGCAAAATAACAAAAAGAAGTCCAAGGGGTAAGAATATGGCTGGCCAATCACGGTCTCTTAATAAACGCATAATCATTTTACATGAGTATTGTTTTTTTATTTTTTTTTCTAAAATGGGAAAGTCAATATTGCAACAGATTCAGTGAAAATTAGAAACACATTGAATCTGCACTGCTTTATTTACTGTGGCATAAAAGAGAAATAAATTAATTTAGAATTAAATAGTTAATAAAGTCTATTGTTAAAAGTAGAATTTCCTGGGACTTCAAGTTGTCAGAACCAAGCTAATATGCTGGAGGTTGTTCACTCAGGTCAAGGTTCAATGGGTTTTCCTGAATGACCTTGTCACTCAGATCTGTTGTTTAACAAATATGTTTGTCCATTATTGTGACTATCATAAAATAGTATTACAGAGGGGAAAAAAAGATATTGATTTTTTGACTGAATTTTTTGAAAAAGCTAACCAGATTTGTATGAAAGTCTTATAGATGGAGAATAGTTTAGATGTACTGAACACAGCCACCAACACTTCACTCCCTCTCCTTCCCTTTACCCTTGAATCTCCTATCTTCTACCACAGCTTCAGAAAATATGTTGCCTGATACTACATTAGTTCGTACTGCACGACTAGCTTAATTTGTTGATTGAACCCAGAGTATTCACTTTCGCCATTGGTTTAAACAATGTTATTTCTTGGATCGTTAACTAGTATAGAAATGATGTGATATGATGTACCATCTTGGTCCATTGTTTGGTACCATATTGGATATTGGTGCTGTATTGGCAACTACATTTATCGAATGACCTTGCATAACTGGTTTTGTAGGAAAATAACTGCAGATGCTGGTACAAATCGTAGGTATCACAAAATGCTGGAGTAACTCAGCGGGTCAGGCAGCATCTCTGGAGAGAAAGAATGAGTGATGGTTCGGGTCGAGCCCTTTCTTTCTCTCCAGAGATGCTGCCTGACCCGCTGAGTTACTCCAGCATTTTGTGATACCTTGCATAACTGGTTTGGTTTGTTGTTGATACAGCATTACTGTGACTTGGTTCATTGGTTAGCATTCCGTTATTCATTGCCAGTACCAATTCGCACTAATTGGTTCATGGGTGGTCCCAGATTACTGGCTCAGTTCGTGGGATGATATGCTTCATTGATTTGCCCCCAAATTATCTCCTTCATTCTGGATCATTGTTTGGTCTTCCATTACCATTGGTTGGTACACAGTTATTAGTTTGGCCTGGTAGCAACTTCTCGGTAGGATAAAAAGTGGCAAGAGACTTTACTTGGGGAATATGAATCACTCAGGCTAAGTCTTATTGAATGATCCAGGAGCATGTACTCCATTTATGACTAGAATTATAAGATTCATTAAAGGCTGTTTCCAGCCTGCTGGATTCTCCTTATTGGCACAGTTGGCCAAATTTTGTAGGTTTCCCACTCTCCTGTGGATTGCTCTCAATGTCAAAGTGAAATCTGTGCAACAAATATTTGTTGTAAGTGCTCTGCCGATCATTGAGGGTACCTACAAAAGAAATGCTGAACCTGTTGGAAGTTTATTTCTAGGAGGCTGTCAACAGCACCTTGGCGTACTCCAGAAGAGACTGTGTCTGTGCTCAGCAACACTAATGAAAATGTTGATGGCAAGCATGTTATTGGAGGCAGCATTGTACAATGAGCAGGGTACAGATCTCTTCTGATACACCAATGGAATATTCACTCCTCACAACCAAGTGATTGGATTGCATGTTCAGCACAAGTATTTTATTTTTCTTTTGATACTCTGTCTCAGCCCCTTTATTTCCTGCCCCTCAACAGCCTGCCTTCTCTTTCAGGGTGGCGGTGGGATTGTCCTTTTGATGCCGTACAGTTTACCAGAGTACGCAGACAATAGTCTAGGGTCCTACGTTACTACTGCCAATAAGTCTGATACCTTTAAATGCTTCACAGCCAAAAGCTCCAAGAATGATTTGACCCATCTTAGAGCGAGACAAGAGAACATCTACTTGGCAGTCACCAAAGCTACAGGACATCACATAGATAATTAAAACTATGTTTGAAGGCTACTGCAAAGTGCAGGAGTGGTAGATAGCTCTGGTAACAGCAGGTAAAGTAATCCCATTGCTAATGTAAACTGGGAGTGTTTTACAACAAATGCTTATGGCAAAGGAAAAAGTGCATTAATGCACTAAAGCTCATTAACTTTTAACATGTACAGTAATTGGTAGTTGGATGGGAAGGCACAGGCATTTGAGTACGAGATGTTTGAACCATTTTATATGCTACATCGAACCCTTCATTCTGTTAAACCTTAAATGCTTGCTTCCTGGGCTCCACTTGTGATGTGTGCAGGTTTAGTAGAACTTCATAAATCTCCCAGGTGCGTGCTTCAAGTCTACATGCAAACAAATGTGTTATGTTGATCATGTGACTGCTTAGAAATTTATTAACTCTTTTGTGGGTTATTCAGTACTATGTACAGACCCTGATGATTGCAAAGCTACTTGAGAGACAAGCCTTTGTTTTGGTCTATAATGGCTTATAAACCGTAGAAAGCTGAAGTAGATGATGTAATGTAATCTGTTCAATATTTTTATACTGTGGATGTCGGGGAAAAGGAGAGTAATGAAGTCAGATGGTAGTGTTCATGATCTCCTGAGAAATACCTTTAGTTTGTTTCCATGTAATTAAAAGCAACTTTTTAAACATGTTTAATAATTGTCTGTGTCTTAATTATTTAACTGTCTTAAAATGCTGTAGTAGTGGAATATTTAGTATATCCCACAGATGAGACCAGTCCAGTAGCCCTCATTCACAACTGTAGATTTGGCAGCTCTCGTACTTGGATAACTTATCCTCTAGTTCGATTAATATGAGTTATCCTTAAGACAGTGTGTATTTACAGTGCATTTTAGTTTATGGTTGAGTATTAGTAATTTTTGCGTTTTGGATCCACTGACTCCAGCTGCTGTCCGCGACGATGAACTTGAATTGTCGGCCCTGTGCTGTGCTTTAGTCAGGATGACAGCAAAGTATAAAAAGGCATGTAGAAATTCTTCACTTTAACTGAAGGCACCCCTCAATACAATCGCTGATTTTTTTTCTTTTTCAGGCTGGGCTGTGTCCAAGGAGAGAATTGCAATTTGTCACACTCCAGGGCAGCCTGCATAGTCTAGGTCGGCCATGCTGTTACAAGTAGCCAGTTTAAGGGGTGCACAGGCACTTTTGTAAGTATTTGATGAATGTTATGTTGCCTGTTATGAGGAATGTGCTTGCTAAATTTTATAGACCTATCAGGACTGGAGGTTGTGTGGTAGTTGAGATGGAGGTGTTTGTAGGTGGTGACTTTGTGACCTTGTGTTCTGGGCCCCCAGTCAGGGTAATGGGCTGGTGCAGGGCACAACATTTTGCAGTTACTCACTTTGGCCTGCGGGCAGATGTCACTCGAGCATAACCTTCAGAATCAAGTCACTTTGGTTGTCCCATCTTCCTGCATCCTAGATGTGCAGCACCATTGCAAAGCCCTGGTTAATTTGCCTGAATAACAACATGTATACTGTGCTTTTCATCGTAATGAATCATAAATTGCAAACATGTTCCTGTTGCATCATGACTGCAACATAACTGAGATTTTTTTTTGGCAGCACATTAAACTAAGCATTTCTGTAGCAATTGAGTATCTCCAGTCTTCTCCACATATGCAGTTTCAACTCCCCTGACAGAAAGCTCCATGTGCTGTAACTCTGTGGCAGATGGCCATAGTAAGGGTACTTCATGTCAGTCAGCATCATTGGAGGATTGTGAATTTTCTTGGTTGCTGGAAGGTAATAGAATTGATCGAACTACCCTATTTTGTAGCAATTCAATTAATCAAAGATCATCATTTCAATCAATTTTTTGGGATCATTAAAGGAGTGGGGAAAAGGTTTGAAGAGGGAATCTGATGGCTACATCAACAGCAGTGTCCCAGTCAGTGCTTAAATGCTTAGACACAGTAGCAGCTGTTTCTTACTTAAGCCAAAATGTTTTGATCATCTCTTCATTGTGGTGCTTACTATGGTGCTGCAGTGATAATGTTCCCTGTTGATTGACCATGGTAAATAAGGAGAGAGCATCCATGTATGGTAAATTATGCTACGATGATTGCGTTTGCTATTCCATCCTTGGCATCGTCCATCTACTGTGACAATTCACCCCAGTCTGCTTAGGTGTACGCCTTGTAGGCCATTTGTAAAGTTTATGTTAAGCTTCTCGTAATGTACGGTTAATGCTGACTGGGCAAGGTATCCAATTCTCCCTCCTTCCAGGGACAACACAACCAAGAACACCCACTTTCACACAGCAAAGACACAATATTCAACAGCACAAAGCCACCAGGATATGATAGACACAGAGTAGTAAACAGCCTACAGTTTATGGGGCTGGTGCTGGGTTAACATGATAGAATCCTTGGGCCACACAAGACATGGATACGCCAATGATTAATGGTCGAGAAGATGATATTGAATAGCTTCTCAAGCAGTTCAGAGAAAATTAAATTTGTGTAATTTCTTTTTTCTCTCCTGCCTCCCACGTTTTCTGAGTTTGTTTAATAACTTAGTCTGCTGAAATAGAGCTGGCCGCAAGAGTGTTTTAGCCATAAATATATAGGAAGTAGAAATAATCTGATGACACTGTAATTCTGCATAAGAAAAATGTACCTCCTTTCTGTTTTGTGAAGCTACAATAATGATAATGTGGCGACAATACATAAGTGAGACAGAGTTGTTACCATGTGCCTTCAATGGGATACTTGTAATGTTGATTGGAGTACAGTTTATATACAAGAATCTGTTTAGACTAGGTTTGTTTTTGTATCATATTCCAGACATTCTGAATCGGATTTAAAACTAGCAGTGTTATGCTGATCATCTCTTACTAAACTAGAAGTGATTTTTTTTTGCATTTTGTAAAATGACTGAGTACATACCAGTCCCACAGGCATGTGATTTTTGTACTAGCTTGCAAGTTATATTCCCTGTATTGTGTACTTACAGGATGGATGTAATATGACTTATTAATAAATGTCTAGAATAAATGCAAAGTGTTTATTTCTTCTCCCAATGGGGCAAAATTGGTGTTGCACAATAGTGCCATTTTTCTTCTACATCCCCGCACTCTAATCGTGTTTCTGCTTTACCTCTGTCCCTGTTCTCAATTATCACCAGTTTGTTTGCTGTCTTTTCTCTTGATCAGACGCCTGTTGGGTTGTTAGAGGGAGAAAGACAATGCATGCAGTGTGGGGTTGGTCCACACTGTTCTACAGCATCCGCATAGTCAATCCTGTACCATTTCTGCCAGTGTTCTCTCAGCGTCCAGTCCCTTAGCCTCATTCTTGTTTATTTGCCTCAAGTAGTCACCATTGCCTCACAAACATTGTGACCTTGTTGTTTCCTTTCCCTCAATTATCCTTGCCTCCCTCCTTAATAGCTGTCTTGCTCCGGATATCCTCCACATTTCTACCATCAATAACACTGCAAGATCCCTGGATTCCCAGCACCTTCAATGTTCTCTCCCTCCACCGTCACACTGCTTCAATCTCCACAGCTCTTCCAGGTTATTTTGCAAAAAAAAATTCTACTATATACAGTAGAAGCTTCCAAGCAGCGGCATGGTTCTCGCCTTGCTGGAAACTACCACAAAGATTCAAGATGTCAAGGAAAGGGAAGGAGCAACCTGAGGTTTGGCAGAGTGTCCATAACACAGCCACTGACATGTGAGGAAATACATGAAGAATGTGAGTACGGTACGGGGCGGCACGGTAGCGCAGCGGTAGAGTTGCTGCTTTACAGCGAATGCAGCGCCGGAGACTCAGGTTCGATCCTGACTACGGGTGCTGCACTGTAAGGAGTTTGTACGTTCTCCCCGTGACCTGCGTGGGTTTACTCCGAGATCTTCGGTTTCCTCCCACACTCCAAAGACGTACAGGTATGTAGGTTAATTGGCTGGGTAAATGTAAAAATTGTCCCTAGTGGGTGTAGGATAGTGTTAATGTGCGGGGATCACTGGGCGGCACGGATTTGGAGGGCCGAAAAGGCCTGTTTCCGGCTGTATGTATATGATATGATATGATATGAGTAGAACCAGCATTGAGATAGAGCCAGCAATGGTTGGGAATGCATAGGGAGGTCAGTGAGCAAAAGGGGTGCTGCATCCCACTAGTTATTGAGATGAAATGTAATGTAAACTTCATGGTTTGAAAGTTCCTCAAATGTCACAGCAGACATGAAGGGCAATGGTGGCACCTGTGATAGGCTGACTCATTACTTGGTACACTGTATAGTAGGATTAATTTGTCTAGGAATTAATCTGGCTTCTATAGTTGGGATCAACTTTCACAACATGGTTGCATAACATTGCTGTTGGGAGCAGTGTACAGCCTGTGTTGATAATGCATCACTGGCCACTTGTCGATTCGTACTGTACAAAACGGGGTTAGTTGAGCTATACGTCAGTTTATATGTGCTAGCTGGACAGAGATGTAATCCTGTTATCCTGACATCTGCTCCACATAGCCCTTTCAAATATAATTCTCCTGAAAATTACGATCAAATCAGGAATTAGCACAGAATCATTCCAGCATCTGTGGAGAGAGAAATGTGTGGAGAGCCAATGTTATTGTTCACCAATTTTGTGCCAGAATTGGGCAAAGGTTCTGACAAAGGCTCTTTGATCTGAAACATTAACTTTTTCTCTATCCACAGATGCTGCCCAAGAGTTTTCAAACATTTCTGTTTATTTCAGATTTGTTAGTAATTTTCAGAAGGGAATCGGTTAAATGTTTGCAAAGGTTTTATTTAGGGCTCTGGTAGATTATTTCAGTTTTCCTGCATCTTTTTTTGTTTGATTTTTGTTTAAAGTTGAATCTGTTTTAACCACTCCTCTAAACTGTATCCTAAAACACAATACTTACAGCATAAAATGTCCTGTTTCCTTTAACCTGTTGCCAGGCTCGAGTCTCCCGTTGAGAATGTGGATTTTATTCAGTGGATGGGCGTTAACGATTTTTTTTTGTTACAAAGAGGTGAGCCGAGTAGTGAGAAGAGTCAGGGAAGAGGTAGGGGAGGTTTAGAGAAGAGCAGGGAGAGATCCTGGAAGGGGAAAATTAGTTTGCAAAAGAGAGAACATCAGTAAGACAGCCCTATAACAGCTGCTGCACTGTTCAGTAAAATCATGGTTGAACTCTAAATGCATCCACTTTCCTATCCTATTCCCATATCTCTCAATTCCCTTCTGTTTAAAATCTGTTGATTCCAAATTGAATGTTCACTGAGGATTCACAATGATTCATCACCCTTGTCTTGATACACTGACCAACACTATGAATATTATTGAATACACTACTCTTGATTAGTACAGGTGTCTGAGATTGTGAGGAGACGGCAGGAGAATGGAGTTAGGTGGGAGAGATAGATCAGCCATGATTGAATGGTGGAGTTGACTTGATGGGCCGAATGGCCTAATTCTATCACGTGACGCAGACTCGGTGGGCCGAAGGGCCTGTTTCCGTGCTGTATCTCTAAACTAAAACTAAACTATATCAGTTCAATATAGTTTAGTTCCATCTGTTTTTGGGTTGTCTATCTTGTTAAAACTCTTCTATTGTTAAAATTTTAGTCTCATGATTTTATCTTTCATGATCTGCATTCCTAGAGCCCTGTTATCATTATCAAACTCTGTCCATTTTATCCCCATCTTTACCTTGTCTTGATCTTTTTCATATCAGTTTGACCTAACTAAACAGCTTCCCTGTGTTAGTTTAAAACTCCATCAACTTAATGATTTGATTCATTCCTACACTGATCACAGCCTGGAAGAAGCTCATCTCGGCAGAACAATTCCCTCTTTCTACCACCGAGGTCGTTGCACCACCAAGGCCATGTACCAAATTTAAATTTGGCCATGTCTGGAGGAACGCCTACATCAAATGTATTTGTATAGCTCGCAACTAAGTGCTCAGTGCTCCGTGGGCTTGCTTCATGTGCCAGCTTTGCACTCCTGCTTTAATTCCCTATACTAATTTCGACACCACCCAGATACAAATACTCCAATTTACAAGCACACAGCTCCAATTTATAAGTACATAACTTTGAGGAACTGTTTCTTAATTTGTACACTTCCTCTGGCTAGTGAATCTTGAAAGATTTTTGTAGGGATGGTGATGTCTGCAGAACAGCTTGACTCTGCAACCTACTAAATCAGTGGCAAGTTTTTCATCCTATCTTGGTATACGTGACAACAATAAACCAATATCTATTGGTATTATTGACACTTTTTGAAGGAAGCCCACCAATATCTCCTTTGGACAGCTAGATAAAAAAATAAAATGTGTCTGCGATTATCATGGCCGATTAGAAAGAATGATATTCTGTAAAATAATTGAATCTATGCAGCAGTTGCTGTGACCTTTCTGTTTGCTATTGTTATGTACACACCGATATTCCGATGGTGATGTGGAAGGGTCTGTGGTGCAAGGGTGTGGTCACACACTGAAAGACACTTATGGTGTTCCGGGGAGCCCGATCCACCCGCCGAACAACCGTGCCACCGAAGACCGGAACGCGGCCCAGTATGCCCGACTCGCCCCACAGGTCTCCCAGGGGACTGCGGTGAAGCCGGGTGGCGAGGCCTGTCTGGGTCGAAGGAGCCTCGGAGGTGGCGGCGATGGGAGCCTCAGTGGTGGCGGGAGCCTCGGCTGCACCGTGGACCTCGGTGGCGGTGGGGCCTCGCGGTCGATGAGCGTGAGGAGGGAGGGGAAGACAATGGGGACTCGGCGTGGGGTGGGGGACTGCCATGAAGAACAATGAGGACCTGACGTGGGGGGGACTGCCATGAAGAACAATGGGGAGTCGGCGTGGAGGGTCCACCGTGAGGAATGGTGTGGGGGGGGGGGGCACTCTAGTTTAGAATACTCTGCCCAGGGGATAAGTCTGTGTTTGTTCATTTGTTCCAGTGAAGGTGCTGTGGACACGACAGCCAGCCAACAGTCGCTTGTCTTTTTCTTTTTGTTTTAACTTTTAATTTCAAGTTTTTGTGAACCTTGTGTGATGTGACTGTCGGCCGACCAAGTTCCCTCTGGGGATCGTATCGTATCAAAATGACTAAGTCAATTCCACAATACCTGACCGATTTTAATTTCCGAAATATGAGCTCTGGGTTATTTCCACATCGATCTTCACCTCCTATCCTCACTCTCCTTTTTTATTCCAGTGCATTTTAAACATTTGTCAAATATTAAAGGTATAGCTGAGCACTGGGCCAATAGTTCAATTGCTCCCCTTGTTGCGTACCAACCGCCCTTTCTAATTATAGCACAAACATCTTGCAAAATGGGGCAAAAGTCCAATTAAAAACACAAAGTCTTCCAAACATATCCTTGGTTGGATGTGAAATTTGAACTACAAATAAAATATTAGCTCCTAGTGACGCAGGTCAAGTGCAATTTGATTCGGTTTCCAATTGATTTAAGAGTCAGAAAGAATAGATGATAATTACCTTATTTCATCTGTGGTGTCACTGACTGCTCCACCTCACTTTGTCTCTGATGTAAACACACTGTTCTCATAGTCTGTGAATTATAAAGTTATCCTCTCCTCATCAGTACACACTCTGAAAGCTGTGTTTATTTCTGTTAATTTCTCAAAATAATTTGGGAACAAATTGTACATTAATAATTTACGTGAGTTACATGAAATTTAGTAATCGGAGCAAAGCCAACTTTCTGAGAATTGACAAAATAATTTCAAGCATATTGTTTATTATTCCAGCTATTCAAGTCAATCTCCTTCCATTGAAGACTTTATTTGTTTTAGAACATGGCAACTTTTCCTGGTGTAGCATAATGTTTCCCTTAATATTAATAAAACTTTATTGGACCTTGAACAATTGGACTGCATATGTCATTGGTAACAATCGCCCCCCCCCCCCCCCCCCACACATCAGTTTTCGCATACCCAGGGCAGTCCATCCTCTTTCACATGCACTGAATTGTTGGTGAAGTGTCAATGTACAGACGATTTATATACAAGGAGGTCTCTCGGACTGAGAAGAAGTCAAATAGCTGCCTTGATGGTGGTCGGTCGACGGGTGACTATTAGCCAAGATATAAATTAACCCTTTTCAATGAATGCAATGAAATTTCTTAGCTTCATCTGAACAGCACTCAAATTAATTGGATGAATATTATTTGCAGCACAACCCTGATTATCCATTATACAGGAATCGGAAACACACTGGTTGGGCATTTGACGCGCTGCCTTCCCACTAACCAGGGCTCTGGTTCCGGACCTCACTTCCCACTGTCTGGGTCTTCACTTCCCCTGCATGCTTTCCACTCCCAGAGCCCAGTCCCCACCCTTACTTTAAATTTACCTGATTACACAGTAATTGTTCTAAACAGTCTAAATTGTTTAACGTTTTTTTGAGGTATTAAAAAAAAATGATGTCCAATTGACCGGACAATCTGCAAGTCCATCAACGTGAAGGTTTCTTGCATGACAGATTATCACAGTTTTTATGCATACTGACCCTGGTACATCCACCGACTGCTGTACAAACTCTACACGTGGGTGTTTATATTAATTGTAATAACTGCTCTGGAAATATCTTAATACAATCCCCTCTCTAATGTTCTAGGTTCTAGCACCCCTTTCCCGTTGGCTTCTGCCTTCCATTTCTCCAACATAAAATACCTGTTGTGTGGGAAGGAACTGCAGATGCTGGTTTCAACCGAAGATCGACACAAAAAGCTGGAGTAACAACGGGTCAGGCAGCATCTCTGGAGTAAAGGAATAGGTAATGTTTCAGGTCAAGACCCTTCTTCAGACTGAGAGTCAGGGGAAAGGGAAACGAGAGATATAGAGCAAAGAAATGAAAGATATGCAAAAAAGTAACGATGATCAAGGAAACCATTCATTATTGGCTGTGGGCTAGGTGAAAACAAGTTATACAGACAATGAAACTGACCAGGACGACAGTGAAACTAGTATAACAACTTGGGTGGGGAGGAACGGAGAGAGAGGATGCAAAGGGTTACTTGAAGTTAGAGAAATTAATATTCATACAGCTGGGTTGTAAGCTGCCAAAGCGAAATATGAGGTGCTGTTCCTCCAATTTGCGTTTGGCTTCACTCTAACAATGGAGGAGGCCCAGGTCAGTATGGGAATGGGAAGGAGAGTTAAAGTGTTTCATAACCGGACGGTCACATAGGCCCAGGTGGACTGAGCACAGGTTTTCAGCGAAATGATTGCCCAGTTTGTGCTTAATCCCCTTTGTGGAGTTACCCCAACCCAATTTATTATAATCCACAGTTGCATAACTACCCTGCAACAAACCTCTGGGCTCTTGTGAATCCTCCTCACTCTACTTGTGGATATGCCTTCATCTGCATTGGTCCTCAACTCTGTGATTCCTAACATTGGCCTCTGTGGCCTGGCATGCAACAATGTATAATTATGGTTCTGTGAAACGGCTTGGATGATGTTGTTCTATGACGTTATTTAAAGTAAGACAATCCGCAGTTAATTAATTCCCCAGCTATTTTTTTTGTTGTGTGACCTCCCATCCTCACACCCCCACCTTTTCAGTTCGACTGACACAAACAATTCAGCATCTGTTCCTGACGAAGCAGGTGGCCAACTTGCCATCTTTTGTTTGATAGGGGCCAATATTGTGTTTAGTACGTGGGGGGTCGATAACATGTCGAAAGGGGATTCTGTATTTGATAGTAATGATTAGGCAGCTGCTCAGTGATCCACCAGGGGTTTGTTTAATTATTGACCTGTAGAATCGACATTGATCTTCTAACCTTCTCACGACCAGCTGTAATATGACGGAGATTCCTGCTGATGGATGTTAAAGCTAATGGTTAAACATCATGACAAGCATATTAATGCAATTACTTAACAGTCATATCTAATCCAGTTGGGACATAAAGTTAAGAAAGAAAATGCTGTAGTGGCAATTCCTGTAGGAAATTTATTTTCTTTTTAAACCCAACTTTTGAATCAGCAGCCCACCACTCAGGATCCACAGTGTGGTCTCTGCTTCTGCGTGATTATTTAGAGTCCCCATCTATCTTCTAGGCCCTGCTCAATGTCACAATAACACACAACTTACACCAAACTTATAGTAAAAACATAGTTTCATGGAGTACTATAATCATAGTGCATGGAAACAGGCCTTTCGGCCCAACTTGTCTAGTCCAGCCAAAATGCCCTATCCCGGTTAGTCCCATTTGCCTGTGCCTGGCCTATATATATATATCCCTCTAAATCTTGCCTATCCATGTACCTGTATAATGTCTTTTAAAGGAGTGGGTGATGTTTCGGGGCGAGGCCCCATCTTCAGACAGAGTCAGGGGAGAGGGAAACAAGATATGTCTCTTAGTCTGAAGAAGGGTCTTGACCCGAAGTGTCGCCCATTCCTTCCCTTGAGAGATGCTCCAGCATTTTGTGTCTATATTTGGCGTAAACCAGTTTCTGCAATTCATTCCTACACATAATATCTTTTAAATGTTGTTGTGCCTGCCTTATCTACTTCATGCAGTGTGTTCAATGTACCCACCGTCCACTGTGTTAAAAAGTTGCCCCTCAAATTCCAATTTTTTTTCCCCTCACCTTGTATGCTCTCAAGTTCTTGATTCCCCCCACCCTTGAAAATACTCTGTGCATTCAAGTCAGTGTTTAATTGTCACATGTACCTATAATGAAGTAATGAAACTCTTACTTGTTGCAGTTTAGCAGACCCATAAAGGCAAGAACACACAAATGTTTAGATTTTCTCAACACACTTTGATTTTTTCAAAAAGATAACAAAATATATTCTAGTGGGCAGTAATGTTGGTGTGGTTTTCCATGAATCAGTAAGGCTTTTGACAAGGTCACACATGGAGAACTGGTCCAACAGGTTAGAAGCAAGTTGGCAAACTGAATCCAAAAATGACTTGGTAATAGAAGGGTGATGGTGATGGTGGAGGGTTGTTTTTGCAATTGGAAACATGTGATCAGAGATGTACCACAATGATCAGTGTGGAAC
Organism: Rhinoraja longicauda; assembly: GCF_053455715.1. Taxonomy (NCBI): domain Eukaryota; kingdom Metazoa; phylum Chordata; class Chondrichthyes; order Rajiformes; family Arhynchobatidae; genus Rhinoraja; species Rhinoraja longicauda. The sequence goes on from NC_135977.1 coordinate 14,323,676, forward strand.
CCATACTGTTTTTTTTAAATATACACTAACAACACAGATATGAATGCAGGAGGCATGATTGGTATGGTTGCTGATACCACAAAAGTCAAGGATACTGTTGATAGTGAGGACAACAGTCTTAGTCTACAGATTATGCCAATCTGTTGGTAAAGTGGACAAGGCAATGGCAGATAAAATGTAATCCTGATAAGTAGAAGATAATGCATTTTGGAATTAAATAGGATAGGATATACACACTGGATGGTAGGAATTTAATTCCAAAGATCCATGATGGCAACAGGTAATTAGAAAGCATATGAGATACTTGCATGCATTAGCCAGGACTTAGAATATAAGATGTTATGGTACATTTTTGTAAACCATTGGTTAGAACACGGGTGAAGCGTTTTGTATCGTTCAGATCACCACACCAGCGGAAGGATGTGAATGCACTCGCGAGGGGAAAGAGGGGATTCACCAGGATGTAACCTGGGTTGGAGTGTATCAACCATAAGGGGAGACTGTAAAGACTCTATTTGTTCCCTTGGAGCAGAGAAGGCTGCGTGATGGGGCCCAATAAAGGAGTAAAAAAAATTGTGAGGGGCAGTGACAGGATTGATGGTAGGAAACTTTTTTCCTTAGGAGAGGTGTCCATAGTTAGAGGGCATGGATTTAAGGTAGAGGAGATCTGAGAAATAACTTTATTTGCCAGAGGGTGGTTGGAATCTGGTTCACACTAAGTGTGTGTTAGAGCTAGGTACTCTCACAACACAACATTTAGGAAGGATTTGGATGAACACTTGCATTCCCAACGTGTAGGAAGCTATGGAACAAATGTTGGTAAATGGGATGACAAATAATTGATGGTCAGGAATTGATGGGAATGTTTTTGTGCTCAATGACTCTATGAACATGACATCATTGGGCGGGTTGATTGAATATTAGTAGGACACACAGAGGATGTGAAGAGAGATAAGAAATAAAGATATTGAGCAAGAAGATAGCAGAGTGTAAATTTGAAATGTAGAAAGAAGAATGAAGAAGCAGGCGAGGAATAGTGTCCAGAGTGGTGAGATTGTTCTTGTACACAAATTGCAGGAGGTTAATATGGGCAGAGTCAGGAAAATTATACTGTGTATTAGCTTCTGTTGCAAGGGAGTTGAAGCACAAGAGTAAAGCCACGCCGGGAACGATCCTGTCGAGCTCCTGTCTCCACCCTGGCAGGGTGTGCAGCGTAGGTTTACTAGGTTAATTCCCAGAATGGCGGGACTGTCATATGTTGAAAGACTGGAGCGGCTAGGCTTGTATACACTGGAATTTAGAAGGATGAGAGGAGATCTTATCGAAACGTATAAGATTATTAAGGGGTTGGACACGTTAGAGGCAGGAAACATGTTCCCAATGTTGGGGGAGTCCAGAACAAGGGGCCACAGTTGAAGAATAAGGGGTGGGCCATTTAGAACTGAGATGAAGAAAAACTTTTTCAGTCAGAGAGTTGTGAATCTGTGGAATTCTCTGCCTCAGAAGGCAGTGGAGGTCAATTCTCTGAATGTATTCAAGAGAGAGCTAGATAGAGCTCTTAAGGATAGCGGAGTCAGGGGGTATGGGGAGAGGGCAGGAACGGGGTACTGATTGGGAATGATCAGCCATGATCACATTGAATGGCGGTGCTGGCTCGAAGGGCCGAATGGCCTCCTCCTGCACCTATTCTCTATAGTCTATCGCCTTCATCTCGAGCCTCGCCAAGTCAGGCTCTTTGTGATCAGTAAACGAGTTACATCGCTCTGCAGTCGAGAGGCAGACGGTGTCAGGATGGATATTTATTCACAAAGTGCTGGAGTAACTCAGCAGGTCAGGCAGCATCTCAGGAGAGAAGGAATGGGTGACGTTTCGGGTCGAGACCCTTCTTCAGACTGATGTCAGGATGGAACCAGGGGATCGACAGCATCGTTCCCGGGGGAGAGTGCACTGAAAGGGCGACACTTCGTGGCTGACAGCCCTCGCGGGTTTAAAGTTTAATTTTACCCCCATTTTTCATGATGCAGAGATTCTGATGGAAACGCAATCGGAGCTGCGGTGGTTAATGGCCCGCGAAAGCACATCGCTGGTACTTTCCGGATGGCAAAAGATAGTTAATAAATTAGGCTCGAGTTAAAAAGCAACAGTGGTCGATTGCCTCATGCCCACCTTTCCCATTTAAAAACCCAGCTCCCAGTCAAAGCCGGCGGAATCACGGCGAGCTCGCTGGGCGCGTCTAGAGGCCACCATGCTGAAGAAACTGGTAATGTTGCGTCCGGGGATACGACCCAATTCCTGCTGTTACTCCACCCTTCGCTGGCGCGGCTCCGTCTATCTCTTGGCTCTGCTCGCCCGGGTATGGGTGGGTGGTGTCTGGCGTAATGTTGCAATGCCCAGCCCGAGGCGGGAAGGGTTTCACTGAGATCTCCAGATACCTGGTGCTTACCAATGTGGCATTTGTCCTAAGTATCTAAGCCGTGCCGTGTCGAACCAGAGGATGTTTAATGGGATGGTGCGGGTGGAGCTTTCTTCCCCCCCCCCCCCTCTCCTCTGTCTCCTCAGTCTAACCTGTGTTGCCATCTTCCCTGAGAGAGGTTGGTAGGCGAGTGTAGAGAGAGCTCCACACTTTATGGACGCACCGCAGAAGGTCCGATGGACAACCGAACCCTGCCTGCCAGCCGAGGACATGCGAGCAGGGAGTTTAAGATGAAGTGGAATGGTTGCCTCTGCTTGGCGGTGTTTGGTGGGAGAGTTCCGAGTGAGTGGGGGTTATTATTGGCAGTTAACAGCGCCTGTCGTGGGGGACTGATCGCCGCTCTGGTAGATTCGCTGCCAAAGGCAGGCGACCCATCTGCGTCGGGTACATTCAAAATCCCAGCGATCAGAGGTGCAGAACACAAACCAGCGCCAGCAGTGAGGAACAGTCTGACTCACAACGGTTTGGTTGATGTGGACTTCTGAGATCGGCCTCTCGCTGACACCGACTGCTGTAAATTGTCGATCGCCAAGACACTCAACACAGAGAGGACAAAACCTTTTTCAGATAAAGAGCCCCGGCGGCGCCTGTTAAGGAAGTTTGGTGCTGAATCGTTGGCCGAATAACTCGTGTTAGCCATCTGCTTTCTCGGAACAAACTCCGCCGCCAGGATTTAACCTCGGGACCACTCACTGCCCGGACGCCCGCAACCAGTGCCCGTCCCAGGATGGCGAGTGGTCGCTGGATGTCCGGGTTACCCAGGCGACTCGCCTGCGGTGTAGCCGCCAGCATGTGACCGGTCAGCCAAAGAACCACTGGCACTTGCTCAATAGATCCGTCGTCTCGTCATCCAGTTGCGAGCTGAGTGAATGGCAATGTTACTGGAGATGGGGGTTGGAACACCCACTGATGGATGGTTATGTTGAGCGTAACCGTGGCGCATTTGGTAGAGTTGCTGTTTCACAGCGTCAGAAACCCGGGTTTGATTCTGCCCCCTGCCCCCTGCCCCCCCCCCCCCCCCCAGCTGCTGTCTGTGTGGAGTGCGCACGTTCTCCCCTGTGACCCGCGTGGGTTTCCTCCAGGGGCTCCGGGTTCCTTCCACATCCCAAAGACATGCTGGTCTGTAGGTGAATTGGCCTCTGTGAATTGTCCCGAGTGTGTAGGGACTGGATGCGAAAGAGGAATAACATATGACCAGTGTGAACGCGCGATCAATGGTTGGCATGGACTCAGTGGGCCGAAGGACCTGTTTCCAGGCTGGATCTCTAAACTCTAAAACCATTCCTGAACAAGAAGTCGTATATTCAGAACCTAATCTGAGCGCAAAATTGTTCTGAATATGCCCGACGAATGTATTGTTCTCTCTCCACAGATGCTGACCAAGCAGCTGTTTTTTTCCAGCGTTTTCTGTTTGTATTACAGATTTCCAGCACCTTAAACCTGTTTATTTTCACAATACTCTTCCGATCCATCATTATGTCAGAATAAAGTAAATGTGCGTTGGTTACTTCTGTTAAATATCACACTTTATGCTGGAACAGAAGCCAGACATTCAACGTTCAATAAACATTTCCAGATCATCCTCGGCTTCCGGGCGTCAAGAATTCTTTACAAAAGTTCTCAACGACAGCGGATGAGTTGTCTCCAAGCCTCGGTCTAAAAAAAACAGGTCTTTTGTAAGAGGATGTCTACTTGCGGGATCTCTCAACCAGGGCGCAATAATTCCACGATAATCCTATTTGCCTGTATTCGACACATATATTCTCTATCCTGTCTCAATACCTGTCCAGACATCCGTTGAACGTTGTTATTGCACCGACCTCCTCCGGCAGCTTTTTTCCTGATAATCGCCATCCTCTGTCGGAAGAACTTACCCATCAATCTCCTTCAAATGTTCCCCTCTCACCTTAACCCTATGCCCTCTAGGTCTAGATTCCCTTGCCCTGAGGAAAAAAAGCTTCTAACTACATATCCCACCTATGCCATTTGTAATTTAAAAACCACTATAACATTACCTACATCCTCCAAATCTCCTTACAACCACAGCCCTCCGTTGGAAAAAGCGGCCCCGCCAATCTCTTCTGCACTCTCTCCATTGTTACCACGTCCTTCCTCTCGTGTGCCGGCCAGAACCGTACACAATACACAGAGTGCGGGTCGACCCAATGTTTTGTAAAATCAACTTGACATCCCGATCCTTACGCTCAGTACATCGGCCTTTCAAGGCAAGTAAACCAAACCCCATCCACCTGTGTCGCCACTTTCAGGGGGCTTTGGACTCGCACCCATAGACTCTCAGTACATCAGCGCTCCTGGAGTCCCTGTCATTTACTCCATCGGTCCCATCAGAACCTGCCTTCTCAAAGTGCTTTACAGTATAATTCAGCGACTACCCTGAAATCTAAGCATCTTCCACGTTTGAGTGAAATCAGGAGCGGCTTTGAATTAGCCGGATTTAGTTTTAATTTCGGACATCTCCAAATCAGAAAACAGTTTACTTGGACTTCAGTCGTTTCAAATCCCTCGTTTAGATTATCATTCAAAGGAGTAAAAACCCACTGTAATTGTTATTGGTAGAAATAATGACAACGATTAATAATTCTCAGATTAGAATGAATCTTATCTTAGAATGAATAAATAATATTAATTGTATTAATATAATTAATTGATATAATTAATTACATACTTAGAATTATAAGTAATACGTATCTTGGCATACGTTATACATACACGATTCTTATAGGTAGGTATGTATACGTATCGATAAGTCTATAGGAAAAACTTCGTCCTTTTACGGTCGGAGGTATAGGGTTTCTCAGCTACCCGCCCTGAGGTTGATCCGCCGCTCTGTTACCCGCCCCGAGGTTGATCCGCCTGATACTTTGGTTGGACCTTGCCAGTGAGAGGAGTTGAATCTGTGTCAGATCCCTCATCCATTCTGTTCACACTGCAGCTTCAGGGACGAATGCTTGTCGCACTGATCCTGGTGACCGGCATTGGCGGTGGCTTCCAATATGGATTCAACATGTCGTCTATCAATGCGCCTTCAGCGGTAAGTGGGTCCCGTTTGTAGTCAATGAGCAGATTAGTAGCATCGTCGGGATTTCACTAAGAACCACATGGACTACGTGTAGGGATCTGGATGGGACGTGGATTGAGATAAAGCGTCTCCAGACACGGACTCTAGGGAGAAAAAAATAGCCCAAGCTGCTAGGATGAAAATTCCCCGCAAACTGAGGGCTTAGTTGGAATCGAATGGTATAAGCGGGGGAGGGGTTATTCGGCCCATGGTTTTCAAAGAATCTTGATTCTCGAAGATAGACACAAAATGCTGTAGTAACTCAGCGGGTCAGGCAGCATCTCTGGAGAGAAGGAATGGGTGACGTTTCGGGTCGAGACCCTTCTTCAGACAATAGTGGCTGCAATTCAAAAGGATCCCACTCGCTGCAGAGTTGTTGTAAAGGATCTCGTCATTAAAGAGGCCCCATGAATGTAAGATTGTTAACGTCTCCTCTTCGCGTGCCTCTGCAATATTTCCCTGAGCAAGAAAAAACCCAGCCAACTCCCACTGCTTTATCCATCCCATTCGTACAGGGAATGCTCTCGGGAGAGCAAAAACTAAGTTTAATTCCGCTGACATGCAGCATTTATGCTCCCAGGAGAATACTTCTGGGTAATTAACGGAGTTCCAATGGGTTGACGAGACAGGGTCGAGAATACCACAGACTGGACTGCCCCTGGTGAAAATATTTTACCAGGAGACGCCGCACAGGGAGAGAGGAGGGAAGGGGAACCAGATTCTCTGCCTCTACAGATGCTGCCCCCTGTTCCTCCAGCAGTCTGTCTTTTGCTTCAAATCAAGGCCATCCACAGTTATCTTGTATACATTCCTCACTGCACCTCCCGTATCCGCACCTCATAATATTATAAGAAAATAACTGCAGATGCTGGTACAAATCGATTTATTCACAAAATGCTGGAGTAACTCAGCAGGTCAGGCAGCATCTCGGGAGAGAAGGAATGGGTGATGTTTCGGGTCGAGACCCTTCTTCAGACCCTATTCCTCATAATATTATGTCGGACAGCTACTTCCTTGTATTTGGCGACCCCGGTTACCCGTTAAGTCGCACGCTATCCTTCCTTGGAAACATGTCACTAGTCTTGGACTCCCTGCCCAAGGCCAGTGTGGGAGCAACTTCAGTAGAGGGACTGTAGGGTTGAAGAAGGCGGCTCACCAGCACCTTGAGGGATTTCAAGGTTGGGAATAATTGCTGGACAAAAACAATCCCAGATCTGCAGTAAACTTCGAAAGTGATCGGGAGGTCAATAGACAATAGACAATAGACAATAGGTGCAGGAGGAGGCCATTCGGCCCTTCGAGCCAACACCACCATTCAATGTGATCATGGCTGATCATTCTCAATCAATACCCCGTTCCTGCCTTCTCCCCATACCCCCTGACTCCACTATCCTTAAGAGCTCTATCTAGCTCCCTCTTGAATGCATTCAGAGAATTGGCCTCCACTGCCTTCCGAGGCAGAGAATTCCACAGATTTACAACTCTCTGACTGAAAAAGTTTTTCCTCATCTCCGTTCTAAATGGCCTACCCCTTATTCTTAAACTGTGGCCCCTTGTTCTGGACTCCCCCAACATTGGGAACATGTTTCCTGCCTCTAACGTGTCCAACCCCTTAATAATCTTATATGTTTCGATAAGATCCCCTCTCATCCTTCTAAATTCCAGTGTATAAAAGCCTGGTCACTTTCAACATACGACAATCCCGCCATTCCGGGAATTAACCTAGTGAACCTACGCTGCACGCCCTCAACAGCAAGAATATCCTTCTTCAAATTTGGAGACCAAAACTGCACACAGTACTCCAGGTGCGGTCTCACTAGGGCCCTGTACAACTGCAGAAGGACCTCTTTGCTCCTGAGACTGTGAAAGGTGCTTTAGAAATGCATGTATTTTTCTCTGTTATTTTATGCCCGGATTGCTAATGCAAGGTTGTTTTATTTAATTACAATTGTGACGCAGTTCATTAAGGAATTCATCGCTGAGACGTGGTTCCAACGCTTTGACAAATCTGTGGACGGAACCACAGTGAAATTGCTCTGGTATGTAATCGTCTCCATTTATCCAATCGGGGGACTGCTCGGAGCCTTAAACGCCGGTCATCTCTCCGTCAAGTATGGGAGGTAAGGTTCGGTTGAAAATAGTGAGTAAATATAATTTCATTGTTTTTCTGTCTTTCTGACCCAGGATATTTGTTATCCCAGAACCACTCACCGGGATGCAGGCTAGTGGGCGGGGATTTAATCCAGGCCCCAAGGGCCCCAGCTGCAAGATTGGGCATCTTGCATTTACAAATGTGCTACATGGCAGGAGTTCAAAAGTAAAGAGTGTTTTATTGTCATATGTCCCAAACAGAACAATGAAGCTCTTACCTGTAGCCGTCTCCGTGGGCGGTCATTATCACGAGACTAAGCACACACATCATCCCATGCTCGCCAGTAAACCGCAGATGAATACGTGATTTTGCCCCCCATTTAATGGCACCAATGTATTTCTGTTCCAGGAAGAACGCGTTGCTCTTCAACAACATTGTGGCCATCACAGCTGCCATCATCATGATGTTTAGCAAGAGGGTGCAGTCGTTTGAAATGATTCTGGTGGGACGGCTCCTGTACGGGATCAATGCAGGTACCTGTAGAGCTGAGTTCTTCTGCCTTGGTTCAAGATGTGGTTGTTGGTTTTTGGACACACCTCTCATCCTGAGGATGGCGACCACGCGAACAAGTGAAAGACGCTGGTCCATTCAACCCGAGTAATTATTGGGTGCTGAAACCAGCAACGTTTTGGAGCTTCAGTGTTTCTTTGAACTAAATTATAAGATGGGTTTGGCCTCCAGCCACACCCATTATTTGACCAACCAACACCATCGAAACTGAGCGTTTGGGAAACTTTGGATCGTGTCCATCGTTGTTTCACATGCAGCTGTCTGTGGTGCTGAACCTCCGCTGGTAGTGGCGTTCACATTAATGCCGCGAGTTGTACTTTTGCAGGTTAATGTTGCATTTATGGAGCGTATGTCTTTGTTGAAAGTGTTCCCAACTGCTGAACCGTTGGGTGATATAATATTGTACGGTTTACTAATGACTTTAACGTTGACTGGTTTACTCACATGGAATGAACGTTGTAAATTGTACCGAGAGTTGAATGTGTGGGTTTTGTTTTCTGCGTTGTCACATGTGTCACAAATGATAGCAATTCTAGGTATTGCAATAATGATGGCTGAAATGTAGATTGCGTTTCTTGGTGGGTAACTGGCGTTGCATGGGTGCAGTACTGTATTAGTTATTCCAGGCGACAAAGCTGGGCCCGTTTCAATTGGAAACAACGCCGGGTGTGCTCCTGATGGATGCATTGGTGGATAGATTGATTAATGATGGCTTTCATGTTGGGTATATTACGGATGCGTGTGATACTCAGCGTTTTATTGATCCATGTTATATCAGTTGAGTTATTTGTGGCAATAATTATGTGAATTTTACACATGGTTGATCTGATGTGTATGTTATTCGAAGCTGTAATATTGGATGTAAATACGAATGATAGGAATACCAGGTATGGTATTGATGACGGTAATGTTAAGTATGATCACGGAAACTGTACTATTGGGGTATTACAGATACCGGCAACGCTTGGCTGTAATTTTGGGTGTGCCGCTGAAGGTGTTCATGTTGTTTGGGTTACTGATGCTTGCAATGCTAAATTATTTATTCATTGTGTCACGTCGGGTGAATCCCCAGTAACTGTAATACAGTTCGTGTTGTTATTAGCTGTAATCCCTGGTGTGTTACTGACGATTGTGATACTGGGTAGTTGTAACATTGGATATGTTAACGATTGATTTTATGTTCGATGTATTCCCGAAGGCAACTTTGTACTGAGAAATAGTGATTTAATGTTTGTGGATTAGCTTTGGGGTAACGTTGCATGCTTACTGGTGGTAGCAGTGGTATTGGCGTTACTCGTGGTCTCCGAGAATGGGTTACAATGTATCCCAATGGAATCCATTGAGTGTGTTACTGATGGTAATAATATTAGAAGTGTTGCCAATGGAAGTAACATTGGCTGTGTAGTCGACCTCTGTAATGTTAGGAGTTTATTAACCATTGCTTTTGATGTTGGGTATGTAATCGGTGCCTGTAAATCAGGGGGTTATTATTGCCTGTGGTACTGGGTGGATTATTGATGGATTATTGAGCGGTGTTCCCACCGATGAAGTAATGTTAGGGGTCTCATTGATGGCCTTATTCACAAAATGCTAGAGTAACTCAGCAGGTCAGGCAGCATCTCGGGAGAGAAGGAATGGGTGACGTTTCGGGTCGAGACCCTTCTTCAGACTGATTGTCTAATGTTAGGACTAATGTTAGGGGTCTGATTGATGGCCTTACAGTTTGATCTTCCAGTGATCTCTACTTATCAAGGTTGAATTTCAATTAGTAAAGTAGTCGTAATGTGGCTGGACGATACTTACAGGACGATTGCTTTAGAATGCTTCATAGAGATGACCCCGCAGCGAGGGACTTTGCCCTGATCATTGCATGTTTTCTGCTATTTGAAGGCATTGGTCTCAACGTCCACAGTTTGTACCTCGGGGAAAGTGCGCCAAAGGAGCTGCGAGGCCTCGTATCCCTGACCCGAGCGATGTTCGTTGCTTTCGGTAAATTCATTGGACAAGTGATTGGACTCAGGTAAATCTCTTAGTTTTTGTTCTTGCAAATCTCAATCAGCATTTATCTTTTGCCTGAAACCAATGGTGACAGATAGCTACTGGGGTCCCGGTGAGAGTGAGCCGCGGTTTTATGTGAGAGTGAAATGGAGTGTAGACACAGCGCCCATGACCACCTTGATCTCTTGAAGATGTCTGATGTTGGCGAGCAGATTCTCCACACAGTACGAACTGCAAGTGGCATCCTTTGATGTATTCAAGAGAGAGTTAGATATAGCTCTTGGGGCTAAGGGAATCAAGGGATATGGGTAGAAAGCAGGAACGGGGTACTGATTTTGGCTGATTTGCCATTATCATATTGAATGGCGGTGCTGGCTCGAAGGGCCAAATGGCCTACTCCTGCACCTATTTTCTGTTTCTATGTTTATATCCTAAGAGACGTCTTGGGAGTACAATAATAAAACGTTGACACCAAGCTAAAGAAGGAAATGTTAGTACAGGCATCTTGGTAATGGTCAAAAGGTAGACGTTATGGAGCAACGTTAAAGAGGACAAATCGACGGAGAGGCTGTGGAAGAAATTCTGTATATTACGGTACAGAGGACTGTGCTAATTGCGCAATATCATGAATCACCAACTATCCTCCCCCCCCCCCCCCCCCCCGCCGCCTCTGTGGCTATAAGACCCTCCCCTGAGGCTGACTGTCCCAGAACTGTCCAAACTGGGAATCCCCCACCTGTCTGATTAGAATCTAAATTTAGAGAGTAACTTACACACACCAGAATGACAACTGGACATGGGTTTACACTCAGGTAGAGTGATTGAGTGTGGAAAGAGGCCCTTTGGCCCAACTTGCCCACACCACCAACAATGTTCCAGCTACACTAGTCCCACTCGCCTGCGCTTGGTCCATATCCCTCCAAACCCGTCCTATCCATGTACATGTCTAACTGTTTCTTAAATGATGGGATAGTCCCAGCCTCAACTACCTCCTCTGGCAGCTTGTTCCATACACCCACCACCCTTTGCGGGGAAACAATACCCCTCGGATTCCTATTAAATATTTTCCCCTTCACCTTGAACCTATGTCCTCTGGTCCTCGATTCTCCTACTCCGGGCAAAAGACTGTGCATCTACCCGATCTATTCCTCTCATGATTTTGTACATCTCTATAAGATCTCCCCTCATCCTCCTGCGCTCCATTGAATAGAGACCCAGCCTACTCAACCTCTCCCTTTAGCTCACACCCTCTAGTCCTGGCAACATCCTTTTAAATCTTCTCTGAACCCTTTCAAGCCTGACAATATATTTCCTATAATATGGTGCCCAGAACTGAACACAATATTCTAAATACGGTCTAACCAACATCTTGCACAACTGCAACATGACCTCCCAACTTCTATAATCAATACTCTGACAGATGCGCCGGAACCTTAACTTGCATCTAAATTAGATAAATTGAAAACTTATGTGTGTTTAAAAAAAAAAAAATTGTTAGGTGAGTGTTACTTTCTACTTTACTGGCGTTAGATATCTGTTAAATTTAGATGTAAATGAAATATATTTAAGTGCATTTTAAATGATAGTTAGTGTTGCAATGACTATGTCTTCTAGTAGTACTGATTGGATGACTCTGGTCGATGTTGGTTTACTGCCATTGATGTCTCTTGTCTGTTGCGTGCTAAAACTTGACCTTCCACAGGGAGATTTTGGGCACGGAGACAGCTTGGCCATTGTTGTTGGCCTTCAGCGGAATCCCTGCCATCATCCAGCTCATCCTCCTGCCCTGGTTCCCAGAGAGCCCTCGGTACTTGCTGATCGACAAGGGGAATAAAGACTTGTGTATGGACGGTGAGTAGAGGCGGCGAGGTTGTTGTCTATTGGGACTGGGATTCCGCATGTTGCTGCTACCAAAGTAGTCAATTGTCCCGATGGCAGGTTCGTTCCTGCGACCACCGGCAGACCTCAAATCATGCACAAGGGCCAGAGAGTGAAACTTAAGAAGGGGTCAGTCCGCTCTGAACCAAGGTACTTTTTGTTTACAACCCCCGTGAGTGCCTGCGTTGCGCCCTCCGGGTTTCCGTGGCAATCCCGCACCATATTGAGGAAGCAGAGCAGGTCACAAGACCATTATCAGATTGAAAAAATTTACACCCAAGACATATAACGAGATATAAGGGCAGATGACCAAAGATAGGTTTCAGGAGTGCATAATAGGGAGAGGGAGAGACAGTGGTTTGGGAGGAATCAGAGTTGAGACATAGTCCAGGTAGAGAACCAGTGATAGGGAGGGCAGAACAGGACATAAATGGACCGTGTAACCGGGACCACACAGGCTCCCCACTATGGACCTTTCCGCTGCGGCTTTCAGTTTCCCCTCCCGTCCCGATTTATGAAACGTGTGCCTCAATCTAACCGTCTGCACTTCGTGCATCACAGCGCTCAGAAGACTCTGGGGTCAGGGAGATTTCTGTGAGGAGGTTCAGGACATGGAGGCGGAACAAGCTGCAACAAAAGGCGAGCGACTGAAGACCGCCCGGGAGCTGTTCCAGGATCGCTCGGTGCGGTGGCAACTCATCACCAACATTATGCTGACCGTTGCAATGCAGTTGTGTGGTATCAATGCGGTGAGTGGCAAAGTATCGATCGGCTTGTTCTTCATTCAATGCGGGGGAAGAACAGCCAGGCTGAGGTAAGGCACAAACACATACATAGATCCACACGGGCAGAGAGGCACACACAAGCACACACAAACAAAAACACGTCCCTTTAGAAAGGAGACGAGGAGGAATTTCTTTAGCCAGAGGGTGATGAATCTATGGAATTCTTTGCCACAGATAGCTTGGGGTAACTTTAAAGCAGAGATCGACAGATCAGTAAAAGTGTCGAAGGTTACAAGGACAAGGCAGGAGAATGGGGTTGAGAGGGAAATATAGAACAGCCATGATTAAATGGTGAAGTGGACTGGATGGACCGAATGGCCTAATTCTGCTCCTACGACCTTTGAACAAGCACAGACACAGTAGTGGTGGAAGAGTATTATTCTGGATGGAGCTCTGTGACCAGTTGAGCTTTGGCAGCGTCTGTGCTGGGACCTCTGTTGTTTGATGGTAAGTAAGTTTGCACTCAACATCAAAATTTGTGTTGCGGACATTGAGGAAGGCTGACAAAGTATAGAGGGAGACATCGATCAACCACAAAAATGGGTAGAGAAACGGCAGATGGAGTTAATCCAAGCAAGTGTGAAGAATTGCAGTTTGAGAGGTCGAATGTTCATGGAACTGTATGACTGTGTGCGTGTTGTCAGTGTGACTGAGTGTGTGTTGTCGGTGAGACTGAGTGTGTGTCGTCAGTGAGACTGAGTGTGAGTTGTCAGTGAGACTGAGTGTGAGTTGTCAGTGAGACTGAGTGTGAGTTGTCGGTGAGACTGAGTGTGAGTCGTCAGTGAGACTGAGTGTGTGTTGTCGGTGAGACTGAGTGTGTGTTGTCAGTGAGACTGAGTGTGTGTTGTCCCGATGAAATGATGATGTTGACTTTAAGATTTACTTGATTTTCTGCCCCTTAGATCTATTTCTATTCCTTTGAGGTGTTCCAGGAAGCCGGAATTCCTGACTGGACGATACCGTACGTGGTGGTGGGGGCAGGAGCCACGTTGTTGCTCACATCACTAATCAGTGTAAGTACTTTGGGCAGGAGACAGGGGCCACAGTGGGTGATGTTAGGGACGGCTTCACACTCTCAGCTCCCCTTCCACTGAAGCATCTGAAGTCGTGCTGTTGTTGTTTTGCACAGGGACTGTTCATTGAGCGAGATGGGAGAAAAGCCTTGTTGTGGAAAGGATATGGCCTGATGACTCTCTGGGCGGCCTTGTTGTGTGTCACTCTGCCTCTGCAGGTGAGTATTACCCTGTGTGGAATTCCCATTCGTGGAATCAGAGAATTTAGAATGGTTAGAGCTCACAAAAAGGCCACTTGGCCCTTCATGGCCATGTCAGTTCTCCGTTGGAGCAAGTATCTAGTTCTTCCCACATCCATCCTCCATAGCTTGGAATCATTTCTTCAGTCTTTATCCTCTTCCCTCTTGAAGGCCATAATGAAAGCTGCCTCCTCACATCTTCTCGCAGTGGTTCCAGATTCAAACCACATGCTGTGTTAAAAAGTTTGTGCTCATGTCAATCGTGATTCTTTTTCCCTCTAGTTTATACCCGTGATCACAGGTCCTTGACCCCACCACCAAAGGAACAGCCTCCCATCTCCACTCTGTCCAGACCCTCGTTGTTTTATATACATTAATCTATCTTTCCTCAATCTTCTCTTCAAACAGCATCAGTCTCTCCAATCTACCTTTGCAACTGTGACCCCTCAATGCACAACATATTCTTATAAACCGTTTCTGGACTCTCTGTAACAGTCACATGTTTGTAAAATGTGGTATGAATTGAATTGAATTGAACACAATCTTCTATTTGAAGCTGGACCAGTGTTTTATGCAGGACTTCCTTGCTATTCTTCAGGGCTTCCTTGCTATTAGACTTTCTGCCTCTATTGATAAAACCCAGAGTGGTGTGTGCATATATTTGCTCAACCTGCATTGCTACTTGCAATTATTTCTGCACGCATTTCTCCCGGCCCCTCTGCTCTTACACCCCAGTTAGAATAGGACCCTTTATTTTATATTGTCTCTCCCCATTCTTCCCACTAAAATGCATCACTGACATTTACCCACATTAATTTTACTCTTCCCCATTACACCAGCCTGTTAATATGCCACGGTTAATGTCATACATAAAGTTTGAAATTGTTGCTTGTAGCCTCAAGTCCAGTTCCTTTAATATGAAAAAAAAAACAATGGCCCCGACACAGATCACTGGGAAACACCTTCTTCCAGTTCAAAAAGCAATCCTGCATCACAGCTCACTGTTCTCTGTTACTTCCCAACTTTATATCCATGCTATCAACGTCCCTCATGTGCCATGTGTGTCAACTTTGTCAAAATACCTTTATGTGGCATCTTATCAAAAACCTTCCCGAAGGCACATTAGTTGCATTACCATTGTTAACTTTAGTAATGCTTAAAAAATCATATCAAATTAGTTAAACATAATTTGTCCACAGTGGCGCAGTTAGTGGAGCTGCTACCCAACAGCTCCTGCCACCTAGATTTAATCCTGACCTCCTGCACCGTCTGTGTGAACTTTGCAAGATCTCAGCTATGACTGTTTGGGTTTCTTCCAGTTGCTCCAGTTTTCTCCCACATCCCAAAGATATCCATGTTCGCAGAAGAACTGCACACTGTAAATTGCCACTGGTGCAGGTGAATGGTAGAATCTTGGGGAGGTGCGATGATGAGAAAGCAAAGAGTATGATATAGGATTAGTGCAAGATTAATATAGGATTAGTGCCAGATTAGTATAAATGGTTGCCCAATGGTTGGTGTGGGCTTGGCGGGCTGGTTTCCATGCTGTATGACTATGTGACAGGTCTATGCTGGGTTATTTGGTCATCTGTTTTCATCCAGATGACTATTAATCCCGTAGAAGATAAATGTATCTAAGATCTTTCCCTCCACTGAGGATAAACTGGCTAGCCTGTAGTTCTCTGTTTGGAGAGAGGCAGTGCCAATGGTTTATATTTTGAATAACAGAAATACATGAGTCAGCTATAAGGGACAATCTTGCATGGCTCGTGTGCATGTTGCTCTATCTGTGCATTCCACTGACAGAATACAGGATTCAGTAAAAGGGGTTATCCTGGCCAAGCATCGAAACATGCCCGTTGGAGGCATTATGACCCACTCCACGCCAAAATCTTTTTTATTCTCCTTCCTTACTTTGATGCTATTTGCAGTTGCATTTGGTAAAACCTGGTGCTCCCCATGTCTTCTTTGACACATATTAATACCTTTAACATAATTGAGCAAAGTAAAAGTTCCAAATATGTGGAGGAGCCAGCACATAGAAAGGAGGAGGATAGTACAAGCGATAAGTAAATACGGAGAAGCTGACAGAGGGAGGAGAGCAGCGGCAGATGGAATTTAACAGGGAGAAATGTGAAGTTTGGTGGAAGGAATAAGGAGAGACGATATAGACCAAAGGCATGTCTGAGCAGTGGGACCTGGGAACATGTGCATGCAAAATGGACCCACAATAGACTACAGATTCACCCTTTTGAAATAGAGTCTCAAGACCCTACAGAAGGTATAGAAATGATTTACTACAACATTTTAAGGATGAATGAGTTCGGCTTTAAGATTTGAATCTGTAGGTTATTCAGCTTGGATTAAAGAAGCTGAGAGGTGATTGTTGGAGGTGTACTCGCTGGAATTTAGAAAATTGAGGGGGGATCTTATAGAAACTTACAAAATTCTTAAGGGGTTGGACAGGCTAGATGCAGGAAGATTGTTCCCGATGTTGGGGAAGTCCAGAACAAGGGGTCACAGTTTAAGGATAAGGGGGAAGTCTTTTAGGACTGAGATGAGAAAGTTTTTTTTCGCACAGAGAGTGGTGAATCTGTGGAATTCTCTGCCACAGAAGGTAGTTGAGGCCAGTTCATTGGCTATATTTAAGAGGGAGTTAGATGTGGCCCTTGTGGCTAAAGGGATCAGGGGGTATGGAGAGAAGGCAGGTACGGGATACTGAGTTGGATGATCAGCCATGATCATATTGAATGGCGGTGCAGGCTCGAAGGGCCGAATGGCCTACTCCTGCACTTATTTTCTATGTTTCTATGTACCAGGTATAATGGGTTTCAAGTAGAGGGAAGCTGCTCTCATGAAATGATTAGGAGCATATATTTAATTTTCTCAGTATTAAGTCTTTCCATTTGGAGTGGTAATGGTCTGGAAGTCACTGCCTGCAGGCCTTCTCTCTGTTCACTGAAGGGATATGGGTTCGCAGGCTGACCAGCATTTAATTGCCCATTCCCAGTTGCCCTTGAGAAGGTGGTGGAGTAGAAGGTGGTGGAAGGACTTCCAAAGGGAATGAGAAGGCACGAGTGAGAATAATTAGTGGGATCATAGAGGGTGGACTAATGGGTGGATATATGGAACGAGCTGCCGGAGGAGGTAGCTAGGGCAGATATTATCATAACATTTAAGAGACATTTGGACAGGTACATGGATAGGATAGGTTTAGAAGGTTATGAACCAAACGCGGGCTGGTAAGACTAGTGTAGATGGGGCATGTTGGTCAGTGTGGGCCAGTTGGGCCGAAGGGCTTGCTTCCATGTTGTATGACACTGATGGAAGCAGGCAAGGTTTTGATGGGCCAAATGATTGCTGTTCTGCAGCTGTTTGATGATGGCTAATGAGTGATTTCCCTTGTGTTGCAGGATCAGTTCACCTGGATGCCATACTGCAGCATATTCCTCATCTTTGCCTATATTTTCAGTTATGGCATTGGCCCAGGTGAGTCAAGGCAAATGACAGGGGCAAGGAATGGGGATGAAGGGAGGGTGTGGAAGGTGGAATAGCCAGCATTGCCGAGTCACTTGGACGGTCAGTACTGATGCTGCCATTCTTTGCTTTTCCAGCGGGTGTGACAGCAATCATTCCCTTTGAAATCTTTACTCAGCCGTACCGGCCTGTGGCCTTCATGATCAATGGCTCCTTCCAGTGGCTGGGCCTCGTCGTCATGGGAATGTGTTTCCCATTCATTGTGGTAAGTATGGACACAGATAAATCCTGGAAAAGGAAAACTCTTCACTCTTATTCTGGTAAGGACACAATGTGCTGAATCAAGCAGCACGTTTGGAGATCATGGATCGGTTACATTTCAGGTCGAGACTGTAGCTCCAGTGGTAACTAAGGTTATCGAGACACAATCCGTCAAGCCTGTTTTATCATTCAATTACTTAGTTCCTTCCACCTGCTTTGGTTCCACCTCAGAGATGGAGTGGAAGTAAGTCATCCCTGACCCCGAGAGATTGCTTGGGAGAACAATGCAATTCCCTCTGCCTTCAAAGTCCATCCTCTGTAAGGCAATGAATGAATTTTGCCGGTAATTTGCAATACATAGACACTATTATGCAAGCCGCCCGGATTGCATTACTTGGCATTAAGCCTCCTCCGTTACCCCCAGCTGCTCTTCCTGTTACTTCTTCAACAAATGATTAAGGTTGAACAAGCACAACCTCCCCTTTAGAAATGTGCATCCCTTTCCAGTTTCTATCTTTTCATAACATTTTTGAGTTAAAGATTTCATTATATTTCCTGTTATTGTTAAGCTAATTGAATGATGTGACTTTTTAATTAAGGGAACCACTCTAAATTCCTGCCTGTCATCAGATACTATTCATTTTCTTCTTATGTAAGGGAGCATTTATAATGCCCCTGCTATGTTTTCAATTACTTCTTTTAATGACAATGCTTTCTCTGAAAGCATCTCAGCACCATGTTCCTGCACTGACCCCAGATCCCTCAATCCATTCACTTTTTATAAATCTACCCATCACTGCTTTGAACATATTCAGTGATTGAGTCTCCGCTGTTCTTTTGGGTAGAGAATTCCAAAGAGGTCCTGCATGGCCAGCCCCTTTACGATCATCTCCCCTGATTTCCATCCCTGAGCCAGGGTATTCATCCTCCCTGCATCTGTTTAGTCAAATTCCATAACAACTTAGCATGTATTTGTACGTTGTCCAACACTTATCCTTTAACCAGAAGACGTATTCCATTTATTCTGTCCAACTTTGTTGAATCTTGAATGTATGTAAAATCTTTGTCACTGTGGGCTGGTTTTCAGTAACTGATGACCTTGGTAATGGTGATGAGCAATGAGAGGGACAAATTCGTCTCTTGTGTTTGTTTGAGTGTTCCTCAGCCTGTGCTGTCTTGCTTTTCCAGGAGGGATTGGGCCCGTTCTGCTTCCTGATATTCCTGGGCGACTGTTTGATCATTGCCATGTTTGTCTTCATTATTTTGCCGGAAACTAAAGGGAAAACCATTCTGCAAATCACGGAAGAGTTTCGGAAAATAAACCGGAAGAGGATGGGAGGTAGCTCTGTGGCAATTCGCAGGAGGGTCTCACAGAACATTCCAG
Source organism: Rhinoraja longicauda (assembly GCF_053455715.1). Taxonomy (NCBI): domain Eukaryota; kingdom Metazoa; phylum Chordata; class Chondrichthyes; order Rajiformes; family Arhynchobatidae; genus Rhinoraja; species Rhinoraja longicauda. The sequence continues at coordinate 14,342,925 of NC_135977.1, forward strand.
AGGTCTTTGTTATTGCTACCAAATTGTAAGAGGGTGGCATCAAAAGCTGCGATTTATTAACCGCTTCCACCGGGAGGGTGAGATGCAGCTCTGACCTCGGATCTCTCTGTCAGCTGCATTTACAGCCCGTCAGTGGACAGTTGTCATTGTGGAAACTTTTTCTACAACTGGAATCGCATAAGGGCCAGGCATAAAAGCTCTGGATGTTGCATTTGTTATATATTTGAACAGATTGGGCCAAAACTACAAGGCTCTAAGTAGCCTGACTGCATATGCCTTTTGCCGTTAGCTGGGTTGATTCACTTGTGTTCTCAGTTGAATTGTTGATGTGGCTTGTCAACTTGAAACGCAAGGAGCCTACATCAACGTGGCATAAAACCAAAGTGCCTTTTGCAGTCTCAGAGTGAGCAGAAGCGTTTTATACCCTGGCCAGTTGTTGTTCACGAATAAGACATCTGTCGAAAATATGGCGGTGTATGGAGATGGTGGATTCGACCAATCTGGGTTCAAATGGTCCTTCCACACAGGGACAGATGTGGAGAGATGGTGTTGCATGTGGTTTTTGATTTTCAAGACTCTTTTCTGGTTTGTTTCCTCCATTCTAGCTTCCTCAGATGAATGAGCACTGCTTTTTAAGCACTTATGGCAAACAGGACAATCCGATCAAATGCGTGAGATGTGTGCCAATGTTGAATCTCTTCAGGAATGTTCTAAGAACGTCTTTGAATCTTTTCTTCTGTCCACCACATGATCAGTTGCTCTCACTTAGTTCTCCATAAAGTAGCAACTTTGATATTTGTTCACAGTCATTCTTCCGACATGTCCTGCCCACCTAGCAAGTAACTAAGGAGACACAAGGAACTGCAGGTGCTGGAATCTTGAGTAAAACACAAAGTGCTGGAGTAACTCAGTGGGTCTAGCAGTATCTAGTAGGAAGGGTCCCGACCCAAAATGGCACCTATCCATTCCTTCCACAGATGCAGCCTGACCTGCTGAGTTAGAACGTAGAAACGTTCAGCACAGCGATACATCTTTCGGCCCACAATGTCTGCACCAAACATAATGCCAAGTTAAACTAATCTCATCTACCCGCACATGATTCCTACCAATCACACTGCAGCAACAACCTGTGTTCATGTCACTCCACCTCAGGCATAATAGTGAGAAGATAAATGATAGAGAAATGATAATAAATTATAGGTAGACAAAAACTTATTTCAGAAAATCTACATTGTTCATAATATATACAATAAATAGAATTGGGACATGTCTTTCTCCATATCCTTTCTATCATTCATTCAATAAATATAATCTCTTATAAAGCATCCACGCCACTTAGATTTCCAGGTTGAGAAAGATTATTCGGCACACTTCTGTTTCTGTTCCTCTTGATCTCTCTCTTCACCAACAGTGGTTGTGGTTGTTGGAGCACGTGCAGGTTCATGTGACAACCATCGACCACTTACCGTAGCTCGTTTACATTGGAAGGGAGTTCCCCCCCCCTCCCATTATGAACCTAAGATGATGAGTTTACATTGGCACCGCACAGGGAGGCCCTTCCAAAGAATTCAGTACTTAAGTTAGTGCATGAGCACTCTGATGATGTTCCTTGCTGAGCTCCAGGCTCAACAGGTTAACTTTGACAGGAACGTAAGCCATTTATTTGTCATGGGAGTGCTCTCCCTATCCTGTCTGACATTTTCAAGTTTATTTATTTGATTATGCAGTTGGTATTGGGGAGCCGGTCACCTCTCTTGAGATCTTCTCCGCCTCAAAGCAACATGAATGGGGTATTGAGTGGAGGTGGACGTCCTACTTTCCCATCAATGCTAAGCTGTATCGCAGTGCTGTATCACTGGGCTCCTGGTGCATTCTGATCTATGTTCCATATTTATTGTTTACTGTTTATTAGTTAATATTTTACATTATTTCAAACTATGGCTTTAATCTATTATGGAAAATTACCTGTTAATAAATTTACATTTTTAACCAGCACTTAAGTATGCGAGTTCCTTTTCTTCATTAATGTCTGCCTTTTAATTGTTGCCTTTATTGGTGATATGACTGCCACATTTTTCCCTAGTCCATCCGGGTTTAGTTACTAACATCCAATGTGATCCCACAACCTGTCACCTCTTCCAATCTCCACCCCTTTCTGCCTTCCCAGAGACTGTTCCGTCTGCAACTCTTTGGTTCGTTCATTCCTTCCCACCTAAACCATTCCCTCCCCAGGTAGTTTCCCCTGCAAATGCTGGAGATCTGTGTAGGAAAGTACTGCAGATGCTGGTTTAAATCAAAGGTAGACACAAAATGCTGGAGTAACTCAGCGGGACAGGCAGCATCTCCAGAGAGAAGGAACGGGTGACGTTTTGGGTCGAGTCCCTTCTTCAGACTTAGCACCTCCCCCCACGCATTGATCCTGGGACCCCAGTAGCCCTTCAAGCTGAGGCAGATGTTCACATGCATCTCTTCTGTCCCATCTACCGCATCCACTGTTCCCAATGTGGCATCCTGTACATCAGAGAGACCGTGTAAACATGGCGACTGTTTCACCAAACACTTGCATTTTGCAAGTTCACGTCACTTGCTAAGGCCTACTCGATCTCTCAATTGCTAACCATATTAACTCCCCTTCCCATTCCCATTCTGACCTTTCTGTCCTGGGCCGCCTCCATTGCCAGAGTGAGGCCACGTGCAAACTGGAGGAACAGCACCTCACATTCCGCTTGGGCAGCTTACAACCCAGTAGTAGTAACATTGAATTCTCCAATTTTAGGTAACTAACCAAACTCCCCCCTCCCCCTTTCTCCTATCCCCTCTACCTTGTGCCTCATTTGGACTCGTACCTAATTCTCCCCTCTCCCTTCCACCTACACTTCTTCCTCCGGCTTCACAATTCGCAGTCGTTCAATAATTTTGTCTCACACCTCCTGTCTTTTACCTCTCTGGCCCTTGTCCAACCATCTGGCCGTCAAAATCTGCATCTACCTATAAAATACTTCCCAGACTTTGTCCTGCCTCTTCTAGCCACCAACAATGCCCCAAAACAGACAATGTCACCAGATGTCAAGAGAAATTAATTATAAATAAAAATAAATAAATAAATAAATATATTTTTAAAAGCATCCGCTACTCCAGATGTCAGCTTATTTACATCGGCGAAACCAAGAGCAGGCTCGGCGATCACTTCGCTCAACACCTGCGCTCGGTCCGCGTTGTTGGCCAAACTGGTCTCCCGGTGGCTGAGCACTTCAACTCCCCCTCCCATTCCCAGTCTGACCTTTCTGTCATGGGCCTCCTCCAGTGCCATAGTGAGGCCCACTGGGAGGCCATATTTCGCCTGGGCAGCTTGCAGCCCAGTGGTATGAACATCGACTTCTCCAACTTTAGATAGTTCCTCTGTCCCTCCCTTCCCCCTCCCCAGATCTCCCTCTATCTTCCTGTCTCCACCTATATCCTTCCTTTGTCCTGCCCCCCCCTGACATCAGTCTGAAGAAGGGTCTCGAACCGAAACGTCGCCCATTCCTTCTCTCCTGAGATGCTGCCCGACCTGCTGAGTTACTCCAGTATTTTGTGAATAAATACCTTCAATTTGTACCAGCATCTGCAGTTATTTTCTTATACTTATATGGACATAAATACCCCAAATCACAAGTGGAAAGGACACAAAACCACCAGAAAGATACAGTGGTCCAGGTAACATGAAAAACTAGTAAATGAATCAAAACTGAATGAACAGAACTGAACGAACAGAACACAGATGATTTAAATGTAAACATTTTCGTTTAGAAGGGGGGGGGGGGTGTAATATTGTTACAATTGAAACTGTCTGAAGAAAACGTCCCGACCTGAATCGTCACCTCCCCATGTTGTCCGGAGATGCTGCCTGACCCATTGAGTTACTGCAGCACTTGGTAAAGCAGCATCTATCTATCTGCACGTTTGTTGTTGCACTGAATCCCTGTGGTCGCCTGGGGGAGAGCTAGTCCTCTCTCTCTCTCTCTCTCTCTCTGTGTGTGTGTGTCAGTGGGAGGAGCGCTGAGCCACGTGTTGCCGCAGTCTCACCGAGTGGAGCTGCAGCGGAGATGCCGACTTTTGTCCTCAACACCAATCTGAGTCGCTCCAACATCCCCGACGTGCTGGGAGAGGAGCTCACCGCACTACTGTCTAAAGAGCTGGGCAAACCGCAGCAGGTAAACAGGGGACCGAGGGAGATACTCTCCCCCCTCCTCGGCCGCTCGCCTTCAGTTCAGCGCAGCGACTGAATCAGACAGTGGAGTGGGTCGGGTCGGGCGGCCAAAGAGTGAGCGTGGCATGGGAATGGGGGGGGGGGGGGGAAATGGGGGGGGGGAAATGGGGGGGGGGGGGGAAATGGGGGGGGGGAAATGGGGGGGGGAAATGGGGGGGGGAATGGGGGGGGGGATGGGGGATGGGGGGGGAATGGGGGATGGGGGGGGGATGGGTGGGGTGGAGGGAGGGGTGGGGTGGAGAGTGAGGGGAATGGGGGGGATGGGTGGGGTGGAGAGTGGGGGGGATGGGTGAGGTGGAGAGTGAGGGGAATAGGGGGGGGGTGGGGGGGGTGGAGGGAGGGGTGGGGTGGAGAGTGAGGGGAATGGGGGGGGATGGGTGGGGTGGAGAGTGGGGGGGATGGGTGAGGTGGAGAGTGAGGGGAATGGGGGGGGGGGGGTGGGTGGGGTGGAGAGGGGGGAATGGGGAGGGGATGGGTGGGGTGGAGAGAGGGGGGAATGGGGAGGATGGGTGGGGTGGAGAGTGGGGGGGATGGGTGAGGTGGAGAGTGAGGGGAATGGGGGGGGATGGGTGGGGTGGAGAGAGGGGGGAATGGGGGGTGGGGGATGGGTGGGGTGGAGAGAGGGGGGAATGGGGAGGATGGGTGGGGTGGAGAGTGGGGGGGAATGGGGGGGGGGGATGGGTGGGGTGGAGAGAGGGGGGAATGGGGGGGATGGGTGAGGTGGAGAGTGAGGGAAATGGGGGGGATGGGTGGGGTGGAGAGAGGGGAATGGGGGGGGATGGGTGGGGTGGAGAGAGGGGGGAATGGGGGGTGGGGGATGGGTGGGGTGGAGAGTGGGGGGGGGATGGGGGGGAGGGGTGGGGTGGAGAGTGAGGGGAATGGGGGGGGGATGGGTGGGGTGGAGAGTGGGGGGATGGGTGAGGTGGAGAGTGAGGGGAATGGGGGGGGGGTGGGTGGGGTGGAGAGAGGGGGGAATGGGGAGGGGATGGGTGAGGTGGAGAGTGAGGGGAATGGGGGGGTGGGTGGGGTGGAGAGTGAGGGGAATGGGGGGGGTGGGTGGGGTGGAGAGAGGGGGGAATGGGGAGGATGGGTGGGGTGGAGAGTGGGGGGGATGGGTGAGGTGGAGAGTGAGGGGAATGGGGGGGGGGATGGGTGGGGTGGAGAGAGGGGGGAATGGGGAGGATGGGTGGGGTGGAGAGTGGGGGGGAATGGGGGGGGGATGGGTGGGGTGGAGAGAGGGGGGAATGGGGGGGATGGGTGAGGTGGAGAGTGAGGGGAATGGGGGGGGATGGGTGGGGTGGAGAGTGAGGGGAATGGGGGGATGGGTGAGGGAGAGTGAGGGGGATGGGTGGGGTGGAGAGAGGGGGGAATGGGGGGGGATGGGTGGGGTGGAGGGTGAGGGGAATGGGGGGATGGGTGGGGTGGAGAGAGGGGGGGATGGGTGGGGTGGAGAGGGGGGAATGGGGGGGTGGGTGGGGTGGAGAGTGAGGGGAATGGGGAGGAAGGGGGGATGGGTGGGGTGGAGAGTGAGGGGAATGGGGAGGAAGGGGGGATGGGGGGTGGAGAGTGAGGGGAATGGGTGGGGTGGAGAGTGGGGGGGATGGGGATGGGTATGGGGGGGATGGGTGGGGTGGAGGGAGGGGGGATGGGTGGGGTGCAGAGAGGGGAATGGGTGGGGTGGAGGGATGGGTGGGGTGGAGAGTGAGGGGAATGGGGAGGAAGGGGGGATGGGTGGGGTGGAGAGTGAGGGGGATGGGGGGATGGGTGGGGTGGAGAGTGAGGGGAATGGGGGGGATGGGTGAGGGAGGGAGCTAGGTGAGGGAGGGAGAGGGGGATTGGTGGGGTGGAGAGAGGGGGGAATGGGGTGGAGGGAGGAGAGAGGGGGGAATGGGGTGGAGGGAGGAGGGAGGGGGCTAAGTGAGGGGGGGTGGGTGGGGAGGAGGGAGGGGGCTAGGTGAGGGATGGAGGGGAATAGGTGGAGGGGAGGGAGGGGGGATGGGTGAGGGAAGGAGTGAGCTAGGTGAGGGATGGAGAGGGGGATGGGTGAGGGATGGAGGAAGGAGGGAAGCTAGGTGAGGGATGGAGAGGAATGGGTGAGGAATGGTGAGGGGAATGGGTAGTGGAGGGAGGGGGGCATGGGTGAGGGATGGAGGAAGGAGGGAGGGAGGTGAGGGATGCAGAGGGGGATGGGTGAGGTGGAGAGAGGGAGCTAACTGAGGGATGGAGGGGAATGGGTGTGGGATGGAGGAAGGAGGGAGCTAGGTGAGGGATGGAGAGGGGAATGGGTGGGGTGGAGGAAGGGGGGATGGAGGATGTGGGTTGAGAGAAGGAAGGGAGTAAGTTTGAGAGAACAAGGGGTGGTGGAAGGTGGGCAGCAGAGGGGGAATTGGGAGAGCAAGGTGTAGGGCGATGGAATTTAACGAGGGGGGAGGACGTGTAGGGAAGTGTGGAGTGTGTAAGATTAGGGTATGGAGGGTGAGATGGTGTAGGATGTAGGGTGAAGGAATGGGGAGGACCATGATTTGAAAGTTGGAGTGAGTCGGGTGGACAAAAGCATTGTAAGGTGAGGGGTTGGTTGATTGAGGGTGGGTGAGAAATGGAATGACTGAATGTGTGAGGGTTGTTGCAGGAGTGAGGGGTGAAGTAGGGTGATAAAGTTTCACTTGCACACCTTTGCCAGCATGTTTGTGTTTCCCGGAGTCCCTGAGAATATCAGCCCCTCCACCAGGTGTTTAAACTGGTTAGCCATTTCCCAGATTTCTAGGAAGAATACTTTTGGGGTTTGTCAGACACCCACTGGGGAGTATTTTTTTAAAAGAAAACTGCAGATGTTGGAAACCTAAAACAAAAATGGAAAATGCTGGGATTACTCAGCAGCAAGGCCCTGTGTATGGAAGCATAAACAGAGCGAATGTTTCACGCTGAAACCCGTTGTCAGAACTGAACAGGAGACAAAAGAAGCTTCTAAAAACTGCATGGAAGAGAAGGGAAGGGAGATGTCTCAGATAGGGTAAAAACTGGCAATGGCTTTAGTCAGAGGGTGGTGAATCTGTGGAATTCTTTGCCACAGAAGGCTGTGGAGGTCGTCAGTGGCAGAGATAGATAGATTCTTGATTAGTACAGGTGTCAGAGGTTACGGGCAGAAGGCAGGAGAATTGGGTTAGGAGGGAGTGATAGATTAGCCATGATTGAATGGTGGAGTAGACTTGATGGGCTGAATGGCCTAATTCTACTCCTATTCCTTATGACCTTATAAACCAGGTATCAGGTCAATGAATGATTGAGAGCAGTTGCAGGGTTGAGTCGTTGAGTTTATTGTTGTACGCGCAAGTACGCTGAGGTCCAGGTACAAAGGAAATCTTGGTTGCAGTGGCACTTGGTTTAGTTTATTGTCACGTGTACATTAAAATAATTTTGCTGCATGCTATCCAGTCAGTGGAAAGACTATACATGATTACAATCAAGCTGTACACGGTGTACACGCTGTACACGGTGTACAGATATGTGATAAAATGGAATAATGTAAAGTGCAAGTATGTAAGACAATGGAAAAGAAAAAGTACATAAACAAGACATTAGTGTAGAACACTCTTAGAAAAAACAAGCACGAGGTGGTGTGTGGTGTTCCATTACCGAGGTAGAATTAAGGTTCTGCAGTCTGAAGAAGGGTCTCGACCCGAAACGTCACCCATTCCTTCTCTCCAGAGATGCTGCCTGACCCGCTGAGTTACTCCAGCATTTTCTGTCTACCTTCAGGTTGTGCAGGTTGGTTGAAAAACCTGATAGTTGTAGGAATGTAGCCATTCCCAAACCTGGTGGTGTGGGACTTAAAGCTTCTGTACCGTCTGCATGGTGGTAGCGGTGAGAAGAGGGAATGGACCGAATGGTTGGAGGTCCTTGATGATAGATGCAGCCATTTTGTGGGAACTCCTCGTGCATATTCTTCTGGTGGCTGGAAGGGTTGTGCCCGGATGGACTATGTTGCGTCAACCATTCTGCAGCCTCTTGTGTTCCTGTGCTTTGGAGTTGCTGCATTGGGCCAGTCAGGATACTCTGTTGTTAGAACGTAGATAATAGAAAGACGTTGTGAAATGCAGAACAGAACAGAAGACATGGCCTGCAGGATGTTCTTGGGCATTGCACTCCCAGAGTGAGAAACAAAATGAGCTGATCTAATATGGCAGATGGGCCGCTGAAACAGACTAAGACATTGTTACTTTAAGTTGCAGTGCTCATTACTGATTCCAGGAGTCTGCGAGCTGTGCAGATGGAAGAGGGTGCCATTTCTTAAGCTTGTATGGGATCTCACTGCGAGAGTACAAGAGGCCACAGACCTCTGATCAGAGTTGGATGGGGAGTTAAAATGTCAGTGGTTCCCAATGTGGACTGCTGTGTATTGTAAGAAATAGTTTCCCTGAAAGACACAAGAAACTTTGATAGTTCCACTGAAATGCTTGGGGATGTCCCCAGTGTGCTCCTTGGATGTTGCAGGTGTGGATGTTTAACTGATTGACGCTGTGTGGGCACTGGCTAATTTTGCTGAGAGTATCGATAATGTCTCTGGGTATGCTGGTTTCTCCTGGCTGACCGATAGCCCATGAACATCTTGCAGCGGAGGGGAGCAGACTCGGCTGGCATCTCTCCTGGCCTTGTCCAGGACTCTCTCTCTGAGGGGAGCCACGTGAGCGGGGAAAGCATTCCACCACTGGTACAGATGTACACAGAGTGCATTGTGAGAAGGCAGATCTGGAGCGATGCTGGTTTTGAAGGGACCTGCCCGCAAAGGTCCAGGTTACTATCTATCGTCCCATTTTGCACCAATGCTTTTTGCCTATTCTTGGTTGATGTTCCCCTGGTGCAGACACTGGCTTGCTTGGCATGGAATATCACAGATCAACTGAATCATCCCTAATGGACAGACCCAGGCCAGGGGAAATCTGTGCTCCTCGTTGTGCCGCTTCCCGCCATGAGCAAAGTCTATCCCAGATACATTGGGATAGAAGCTACATGATTCATCAAAGACTGCCTCAGCTTCATCTACACACTCCTCCTTCCATCACCTCCCATTTCAACAAGTGCACCAGATGTTCTCCTTGCTCACTTCTACCATTTTGGAGAAGATACAGGGGTTTGCAAGCTCAGATGTCCACATTTAAGAACAGTTTCTTCCCGCACCGCTAATGAACTTCTGAACCAAACATGCCCCTCCTGCAGATGCCCACGTACTCCTACCTCTACCTCATTCGGTTATTCTGTCATTGCACTTGAATACTTTTGCCACTACAATCTTGCGCCATCTTGCTGTTTTGCACTCGTATTTCTTGTTGTATGTTTCATTGCTGCATGTATACTGTTTGCTCTGTGAGATTCATTGTGAACAAGGAATTTCATTGCACCCTGATGCATTTGCCAATAAACTCCTCTGAATCTGCACAGTGGCCAGTCCCACGCATGCATCTTGTTTGCTGTAGAAATACAGTGTTTCACTTGTGCTTCGGTTGTGGTGCAGTCAGTGCCTGACCTTCTTCAGGGAGCAGCTGATTATCCTTGGCTGAATGCTGGGAGCGGCTGCCTGCTTCCTCTTTCCCCCCCCCCCCCCCCCCTCCCATTGGCTGTCACCGGCCACAGCTGTGGAGTCACATCCAATCCGTGCAGTCTGATTGGTGCTGATGTTGTGCCAATGCAGGACTCTACTCCTCCTCCCCACTGTTGCAGCACAGCAGCAGCGTATGGCTAAAGCCCTGAATGATAAAACATGCACAGTTCAACCCCCTCACCTCCCAAAGTGAAAATATAAGGAACAGAAGTAGCAGTAGGTCATTTGGGCCCTCACATCCACGTCACCATTCAAAAAGAGCACATCTTTTACCTCTGTGCCATTTTCCTGCATTAATCCTATTTTTTAAAATTATATTATATTTCAGATACAGCGCGGAAACAGGCCTTTTCGGCCCACCAAGTCCGCACCGCCCAGTGATCCCCGCACACTAACACTATCCTACACACACTAGGGACAATTTTTACATTTACCCAGTCAATTAACCTACATACGTGTACGTCTTTGGAGTGTGGGAGGAAACTGAAGATCTCGGAGAAAACCCACGCAGGTCACGGGGAGAACGTACAAACTCCTTACAGTACAGCACCCGTAGTCAGGATCGAACCTGAGTCTCCGGCGCTGCATTCGCTGTAAAGCAGCAACTCTACCGCTGCGCTACCGTGCCGCCCTACAAAATTCTACTGATCTCTCCCTCGTTCTCAGCAACAGCCTCAAAGCCCTTTAGGATGGTAAATTCCAAAGATTTACTGCTCTGTCTGTGAAGAAATTGTCAAGTCAAGTCAAGTTTATTTGTCACATACACATACACGATGTGCAGTGAAATGAAAGTGGCAATGCCTGCGGATTGTGCAAAAAAAGAATTACAGTTACAGCATATAAATTAAAGTTAATACAGAGAAGACAAAATTTAGTCCCTGGAGTTATAATAGTTAACAGTCCTGATGGCCTGTGGGAAGAAACTCCGTCTCATCCTCTCCGTTTTCACAGCGTGACAGCGGAGGCGCTTGCCTGACCGTGGCAGCTGGAACAGTCCGTTGCTGGGGTGGCAGGGGTCCCCCATAATCTTGCTTGCTCTCGATCTGCACCTCCTGATGTATAGGTCCCATGGTGCGTTCTGCTGAACGCACTACTCTCTGCAGGGTCATCTTATCCTGATTCTGACTGCTTATTTCGGTGTGGTAACCTACACAGTGGGTAGAAATATCCGCACGTGATTAATCTGCTGGACCTTCTGAGGGTGTGAGGAGTAGAGTATAAAATGTAGAACCAACAGGCTGTGGTGTCCTGTGTAGGGCATTGATCAACAAGATTAGACTGTGGCACAATAGAGCTGCTGCCTCGCAGTGCCTGAGGCCCGGGTTTGATCCTGACTTCGGGTGCTGACTACATGGAGTGTGCACATTCTCCCTGTCATCTCGTGGGTTTCCTCTGGTTTCCTTCCACATCCCAAAGACGTGTGGGTTTCTAAATTAATTGGCCTCTGTAAATTGCTCCTAGTGTATAGGAGTGGATGAGAAAGTGGGATAACACAGAACAAGTGCGAATGGGTGATCGCTAGTGAGTGTGGGCTCAGGAGAATGATGGGCCTGTTTCCACTTGTAACAGGTAACCCCTCAGCCTCCTTCACTCCAAGAGAGACAAGCCCAATTTGTATAATCTTTCCCCAAGACTAAAATCCTCTAATCCAGGCAGCCTCTCTGCACTTTAGAATAGTACTGCACAGGAACTGTCCCTTTGGCCCACAACGTTTGCACTGAGCATTATGCCAAGTTAAACCGATCTCATCTGCCTGCACAATCCATATCCCACTATTCCTTGCACTTCCATGTGCCTATCTCGAAGCCTCTTAAATGTCACCATTGCGTCTAAATATAAGTATTTATCTTATCATCACTTTCTCCAACTCAACCACATCTTTCTTAAGATGTATGAAGAGAACTGCACAGAATACGCCGAGTGTACTCCAACTGGTGCTTTATATAGAACTTTTATATCCAAACTTTTATATTCTGTGCCCTGACCTATGAAGACAAGCATTGCATCCGTCGTCTTTGCCTCCCTGTCCAGCTGTGTGGCCACGTTCAAAGGTCTAGTTGGATTATTGAAGTTCTACTGTATAAGCATACCAAAAATATTTGTCTGGAATGAAGTTTTAGATTATGAGAGCCAGTAATCCTTGTGTTCCATGGTGTGAAAGGCTTGGGAATGATCTTGGAGGTGTCTGGGCAATGAAATTGATTTTTACGTTTGAGAAGACTTTTCCGAGTATGTAGGAATAGGGATGAAATGTGGCATTCAAGGGTACCATCAGATTACTGGCAATCTGGAACTTTCTCACTCCCAAAAAAAGGTGCTGATATTCGAGAATTGTGAGTTGATAATTTCCGTACGGAAAGATAACTTTTAGTGATGCAAAGATCTGTGCCCATGGAGCCAAGATGGGAAAGTCAAGGTAGTCGTGCATGCACATTGAACACGAGGATAGAGTTAAGGGGCTGAATGGTCTGCAGTGGTCTTCCTAATGAACTTTCCTTCCTCCTCCATCCCGGAGCATTGCCTCTGTGCTGCCAGGACTGTGCAAGGGTTAGATGTCTGTGGGGACATTGGCATTGTCAAGCTCAGCTACCAGGGCAAGGCAGTGTGGTTCCCACGGGAGCAGGAGACCAGGGTGGGAGATGAAAGTGATAATCAAAATAGGAAGTGAGTGTGGGGTGAGACAGCTATAGGGCGAGAAGTGGACAATATAATTTGGGAGGGGAAGCGTGACAGGAGTGAGATCAGTGACCAAGATCAAATGGTCCGGGGTCATGACGAGGATTGGAGGTTGGGTTTGGGGGTCCATGAAGAAGTGGGGCTCATGGCAAGTTTTCCTCTGGGTCGGGTTGATGCATCTCACGGTGGAAATGCCCTTGTCCTCTGGGCTCTCACTGTGAGAGTGCGGCTGCCTGAGCTGAGCTTGGAAGTCACAGGATGCTCTGTGTGTTTTGCAGTACATAGCAGTGCGCATTGTGCCCGACCAGATAATGCACTTTGGCGGATCCACGGAGCCCTGCGCTCTTGCCTCTCTCTCCAGCATTGGCAAAATCGGTGGCAAGCAGAACAAACACTACTCCAAGCTGCTGTTTGACCTGGTGAACAAACACCTGCACATTTCTCCCAGCAGGTAAGGCTCTTTGCATGGGGTGAATGAGACTGATTGTGGCAGTGAGTTTTTCCGCACTGAACGGTTACTTCTTGCACTGAATCTGGGAGATATCTGCAGCTTCCAACCTAGACTAATGTCTGCCTTTTCCTGACCGCGCACCAGGAGAGAGTTCTGCTTTCAGTCCAGTTAATCATCTCAAAATATCAGAAAACCCATCACAATCAAAAGGTTTAAGGATCGGCCATGGCTTCAAGGAAGGAGCCCTGTTGGTCATGGGGAATTCAGGGGACAGGGCAAGGATGGTACTGTGGTTTGGAAAGGCAGCACACGTGGCATATCTTAGTTTATTGAGTTTAGTTTAGAGATACAGCGTGGAAACAGGCCCTTCGGCCCACCGAGTCCGCACTGACCAGCGATCCCTGCACATTAACACTATTCTACACACACTAGGAACAATTTACAATTATACCAAGCCAATTTACCAACATACCTGTACGTCTTTGGAGTGTGGGAAGAAACTGGAGATCTCGGAGAAAATCCACGCGGTCACTGGGAGAGCGTACGGACTCTGTACAGACAGCACCCGATTGGATTTTTGATCCCACCCTGCTTTAGTTGGGGAGGCATTCTTGTCTGGGTTGTTTTCTAATTTTGTCTTTGTCTGGTTTACAGAATGTACATCGTCTTCCAAAACCTCGATGCTGGTGATGTTGGTTGGAATAGTACCACCTTTGCCTAGGTTGTGATGCAAACCAATCCACCGTGATAGTTCCTGTAATAGTTTTGTTAGTTGTGTAGTACTAATAGCAGCTCACGGGCCGAGGTGAGATTCCTGACATTATGCCATTAATTTATATTAACAATAAATTTAAATTCAGCAATTGTCATTTGTGTGTTTATTGCAAAGTGTCTTTTTTATCTCAAACTTCTTGTGCACTATGTATGTGTTGCTGAGTATTTCTGTTGGATTTTAATACTGTCTGAATGTTACATCTGCAGTGTAAGTGATTCAGGGTGAATCAATTGCCGTGCTCTCATTACTGCACGGTGTGTTAGCTTAAATATTCCGCAATGGTTATCAACCTATCTTGTTGTCTGTATCACTTCTGCATGTCACTCAGACCTGTACCAAACCCATCTGTCTGAAGAAGGGTCTCGACCCGAAACGTCACCCATTCCTTCTCTCCAGAGATGCTGCATGTCCCGCTGAGTTACTCCAGCATTTTGTGTCTATCCTTGAGCTATAGACCGCTTCCAAAGATCAGAGAGTTGGGCTAAATGTTCACGGAGATATCACATTGATTACCCTGAGAACTAGTTTGTATTGGGGAGATGGCAACCTATCTATAGAGAAGTGGTGGTACGCCGAGACCTCCATGGACAGCTGACGGCAATCTATTGCCTCAGTTTTGTGTGTGGTGTTTTGCTGCAGAGGAATGTGCAATGTGCCAAAGGTTGAAGTCATCGATCCTTGGGACTACTGGACGTTAACTATATTATCTACTATTGTGCAATCAAAACTCATCACCGCATTACCTCTCTCAAATAACTCAATGAATGACGTTTCCAATGCCTACACGCTCGGGCTTTCTTTGGCTTGCCAACTCTGGCCGGACGTATTCCTGAAGGTCTCATTAGATGACCTTCAGCATGCAGTCTCGCTTTTTTGGTCAAAAAGCCTTTCCTGTCAATTGACAATAGATAAGCATTCAAAGACAATCAAAACTTTGTTCTTTAAATGCTCATGATTTTTTATTCTTCCGATTTGCTTGCAGCAGTATCCCACAGGTAGGTGTATAATCCCTGGGGACTTCAGAACAATCAACGGTTGGTAACCCTGGAGGTCCTTGAACTGAACGTCAACAGGATGTGTCTATCCTTTTCATGTTAAGCATTGGAATTGATTGCAGCGAGTAAACCTGGTGATTGAATATTATCTCAGTAACCAGCAGTTTATGATATAAAGTGAGAGAATCCCACCTGACCAAATTAACCTGGCTCTTTTGAGGAAGCACCAAAGCGAGATAGACAAGTCTCATTCCAAAAGTTTGCATCTTTTGAGTAAAAATTTAGAATTGATATAAAATAAGTTACAAAGCAAGCATCCGAGAGGGAGAGGGCATGTACTGGGGGGAGAGTGCCGTGTGGCTCAGTGTTGGGGCTACAGTTATGTTCAGTTTCCATTTTTGATTTAAATTCAGTGTAAAGTGGTTATTTCACAAATGGTAGTAGGCCAGAAGCTTTGTGGAATTGAAGAAAACCCTTACAAAATAATTAAAAGCGTGGAATTTTCATAATGAAAACTCAAAAAATACTGCGCAGAAACCAAAGGAATTTTCTTGTATTTCATGCCTTCAAACCTTGGAACATCCCAAGATGCGTACTAACCAATGAAATACTCAAAACAGAGCCCCTGTTGTCGCGAGGTTGAGCAGAAGTTCCACAAGCAAGGCTCTGATGAAGGGTCTCTAACCTGAAAAGTTAACTCTATGCACAGCTACTGCCTGACCTACTGTTTCCAGCATTTGCTGTTTTTATTTCAGATTTCCAGCATCTGCTGTATTTTGATTTGCAATATTTCTTACATTGCTTTTACATTGAACATTGAGCAAAACTGTAGCAAAAGTGGAACAGGTTCAAGCTGTGTTCATGAAGAGCCAGCTGATACCCCTCATTGACGAGAGAAACTTTCTGGCACAGCAGCAAGATGAAAGTTAATCTTGTCATTGTGGTGTTCATAAAGGCTTTTGAAAGAAAGCATTTGGAGGAAGTAACATTAAGTTATGAAATGGGCACTGCATCTCTTGGGCAATAGGATACAGCCGCCGAGTGAGCATAAAAATGATCAGATCGGGCTACATCTAACAAGAAGTCAACCATCACACATGCTGTAAAATTGGTGTTGTTTTGGGAAGGAAACAAAAATATTACTGCTTTGAAGACATGGTGATATTAACAGGCTTGGAGAAGCCATCTTCACAGGTACTCATTAATCCCTTATGCTGGTGTTCACGGTTGGTTAGTGTGTTTTCCGATTAATGTTTTGTCAATAATAAATGGAACAATTACACCTGTTGCTATGTCCAGTTGTACAAACCTGTCCAAAGGCTGTTGGGTTTGTTCAACCGCAAGGGAGCCTTTGCATCCATTTGTCAGCATGACATCTGCTAGAGTGAGCAGGCTGACTAATGCGCTGCATTTGCTGGAGCAGAGTATGAGCCAACGATTGCTTGGATCAGAGGTAAGAGTAGAATGGACTGAGCCAAGGCTGAAAGGCAGAATAAACTCAGCCTCTGGATGTTGAAGCAAGAAAATGGAAGTTCTGGGACTCAATAAGGCCATGATTAACATGTCCAACCAAATCCAATGTACAATGCACAAAGTCAAAACCAGATGAACTGCGTAATCGAGGCAATGGAATGTAAATGTGAAGAGGTGATTAAGCTATAATGGGCTGCTCTTTTTCCATGTCTAGCAATGGTTCCCATGAGAAATATTCAGTGCATTTAGACAGCGCTGTGATGAGCTAAAGGTCTCTTTGACTTCTCTGGAAAAACAGCAGAAGGAAAATCTGGTGAGTTTAGCAAAAAGATTCTGGGAGCCAAGAACATATATAACTTGTCTAAGGCAGTGCTTCTTAAACTGGTGAATGGTTCACCCAAGGGTGAATGAAACTGGAGGGGTGTATGAAGGGTGAATGACTTAATATATATAAAATTATCCACAAGGGGGAATAAGACGAAAATCACCAAACAAACATAAGAAAATTTAGTCGAGGGTGAATGAAATTTTGTGATAAAGGCTCTTGTGAATGAGTTTAAGAAGCACTGGTCTAAGGGACTACAACTGACAAACTGGAAAGGATCACAGAATGAGAAGAGGCCGTCCAGCCAATCAAGTCATATACATATATATATGCATACACATGTATTTTCTATGTTTAATGTATTTCCCTCTGGTTCTCAATTGTTTTAATGACCTGTGTTATCTGCCATATGCTCTTCTCTCTGCTCTATTGTACACTATAGTTCTTGTCCCCCAGGCTGGTCTGGTTTACATTCCCAACTCTTCCCCATTGTGGGAAAATATCTATCTTGTAGCTGCTTTCCTTGAAGATTGCCCTGCATGTTGTGGCAGCCCATGGTCCAGTTTGCCCAGACTAGATCTCTTATCCTACTGAAATTAGTCCTTCAATTAATTCCAATAATGCAAGGGATCAGCATTCCACTGCCTTTTTATGAAGGTAACGATTGTGAAGTTTGACCATCCTACCATCTTTGCGATTAAATGTGATACTTTCAAAATGCGTGCTCCAAAATCTGAATTCGTGCTCAGTTCAGTCTATCCAGGACATTTACTCAATGCACCTCGGTCCCCTCACAATCTGTCGGTTCATTGCCTCTGAACACACATATACCAAATTTTATTTCTCTGCACTGCTTGGACTTACAACCCTCAATAACATACATGAATGTTGCTTGCCTAGTTTGATAAAGTACGTCCTTCAAGTACACAATGCAATTCAACTGCCCATCATCTGATTCTCTCATTTTTAACCCTCTCCATTTTAGGGAGACAGCAGCTAATGGAAACTACTAAATGTATTAGAATTGCATGTCTACTGCATTGATAGCTTAAATGCTGGAACACGAAGGCCAACCTTACTTCAATCTAGATCTTGTTGCATGCAAGGAATAGGAAAATATCCAATTCCCATTTGCCTAAATGCAACAAGACCTTGACAACATCCAGACATGGGCTGAAAAATAGCATGTAATTTTCACAGTAAAACTGCTGGAAAATCCTTTGTGTGAGTGGGAACCATTTTTTTTCCGATACGTGGCTGAAGCAATGAACTGAGTTCATTGTCATTTGTTTCCATGTGGTCCTTTAGGGGTGAGAAATATGTCGACATCCCCCTTCTCCGACATTGGCGCTCTCTCTCCCTCCCAGCAGTAGGGGGCGCTGCCGCTGCGCCGAACTGTCCTGACTCCGTTCCATGAGAGGGGGAGGGGGCACGGGCACATGCGGCCGGTCGCTCTGACGTCAGTGAATGCGCCGCCGTGGGCTCCGTCTGGTTGCCGGGTGACGGGACTGAGGCCTAGCAGCGTGGCCATGGCGCTGTTCTGCATTAACAGGTGCGAATGGGCTTCTACCTCTCCTCACGTGGGTGGATGAGGGAGAGAGGGGGTTGGAAAGGGGAGGGGGTGAAGGGAGTCTTAGGGTGATGGTGTTTGGTGGGAAGTGTGGCAAAGGCGTAGTTGGGGAGAGTTGGGAATTGGGGGTTTTGGGGAGAAGTTGTGTGTAGAATGGGCTGGATCCAGGGAGTTGGGAAGGAAAGATAGATCAGGCATGATTGAATGGCGGAGTAGACATGGATGGGCCGAATGGCCACGTTCTGCTCCGAGAATTTATGAACTCCAGCCACGTGCTGTCTGGAGGACGCTGTTTCCTCATCCTGCAAGGATGACATTCAGCTTCCCGGTTGCATTTTAACTCTCCTCCCATTCTAACCTCGGTCCTTGGTCTCATACTCTTCCAACAAAGTCTAATGTTGGGGAACAGTACCTCGTCATCTGTCTGGGCATGTTACATGTCTTGTTAAGTTCAACAATTTCAGATTGTTACATTTTTCGTTGGAACCAGCCTTCTATCTGTAACATTTACATAATTATTCTACCTGTGGGGCTTACCCAGTCAAAAGCCAAGTCAAGTCAAGTTTATTTGTCACATACACATAAATGTGCAGTGAAATGAAAGATTACCCACTGTCCAACAACGAGCAATAAAAATAAGCAATAACACACACAATCAAACAAAAAGCATTTCCAGTATTCTCACATTACAGGTTTCCAGTATGCTGTGTTTGGTATTCACAGTTCCTGTGTGTTTGTTTTCTCTCTCTTTACAGCCTTCCATCGTCTTCAAGTGACCCCTTAGACAGATCAATGTTTAACAAACCGATCACTTTGTTAGATGACATCAACAGCGTTTGTGTCACTTGGATTCTCATTTGCTAATTTTTAGTAGACATTCCCAGCATTCATTTAATTGTCACCCTTGTCTGCAAATTATTTTCTGTCTTTTCCACTTTTGATATAAGCTCATTGACCTGAAACATTAACTCTGTTTCTCTCTCCACTGGAGCTGCCTGATTTGTTGAGTATTTCCAGTATTTTTCTGTTTAAAATTCTTAATAGAAATTGCTGGCATTTGCTATCAGATTATGACAAGAAATGCAATTGTTAAAGCAAAGTGAGGATAGAGGTTCAAAGGTGTTAACATAAATAGCAAAATAGATGTATCCACAACAAAACTTTGTCTAATGTATTATATACTAAAATATAGAATTTTGGCACCACCAGTACAAACCTATTTAAATATAAAATGAGCTGGGCTAATAGTATGCAAGTGTAATCATAATCATACTTTATTAGCCAAGTATGTTTTGCAAAATACAAGGAATTTCATAATCATCATAAGGTACATCTTTTCAACTATGAAAACCGTCCAACTATTTTGGGAGAGGTAATGAATTATTGTAAGGAAGCAAGGCCAAGATGATCGTAATGTTGATTGGTGATTATGCCTTAATTTTATTTTGTAGAATCTCTTTTTAGTGTCGGGTTACTTTAGCAAGCATAATCATAATCGTACTTTATTAGCCAAGTATGTTTTGCAACATACGAGGAATGTGGAATTGCTTTGTCAAGGAATCTACATGTCCCATATAAATGCAAAGCAGGAGATTCCCGACTGATGTGGAAATCTACTCGTTCACAGCTGGATGCAGAAGTGTAAATTTTCATCTCCAGCAGCTGTTGGCTGTGACATCTGGCTAATAACACCTTTCCTTTTTCTTTTGAACTCTAGGTATCTGGGTGATGATGAACCCACCAACAATCTCAATGATAAATCCCGATCCCAAATTTTACTCCAGAAGCTTCACCAAGAAGCCAAAATCAGGCAACAGCAGCTGGGAATCAAGACTAGTACCACAGATGAACAAAAGGGGGAGAACAAGAACAAGGAAAGTGATGGGAGTGAGGGTGTGCAAGACAGAAAAAGGAAAAGGAAAGCAAAGGAAGAGGCAGGAATTTCAGAAGAGAGCAGAAAGAAGACAAAGCAATTATCGAGAAGCAACAAGGAAAGAGGAAGAAAACCAAAGTCCAAGGAAGGTGGTGATGCAGGACTTGTCACTGAGAACTTATTGCAGGAAGCAGAAAGAAAAGGTAAAAACATGTATCAATGCACAAATGATACAGTGTTGCCTCTTAGGCTGTTGATAGATGTAGTGTACATACATTTCTTTAAAAGTTTGTGCCATCCAGTGAATTGAACGCATGGTCTAAAAGTTAAAAAATTTAATTTAACATTGAAATTTAACATTAAATTTTAACAAATTTTAAACTTTAAAAGTTTAAAATATTAACGATTTAGACGAGGGAATTAAATGTAACATCTCCAAGTTTGCGGATGACACAAAGCTAGGTGGCAGTGTGAGCTGCGAAAAGGATGCTATGAGGCTGCAGAGTGACTTA
Source organism: Rhinoraja longicauda (assembly GCF_053455715.1). Taxonomy (NCBI): domain Eukaryota; kingdom Metazoa; phylum Chordata; class Chondrichthyes; order Rajiformes; family Arhynchobatidae; genus Rhinoraja; species Rhinoraja longicauda. Next base: position 14,363,420 of record NC_135977.1, read on the forward strand.
TATAGGTTGGGTGAGTGGGAAGATGCAGTATAATGTGGATAAATGTGAGGTTATCCACTTTGGCGGCAAGAACAGGAAGGCAGATTCTTATCTGAATGGTGTCAGATTAGGAGAAGGGGGGGGTGCAATGAGACCTGGGTGTCCTTGTACATCAGTCACTGAAAGTAAGCATGCAGGTACAGCAGGCAGTGAAGAAAGCTAATGGCATATTGGCCCTCATTGCGAGAGAATTTGATTTTTCAGAGCAAAGAGGTCCTATTGCAGTTGTACAGGGCCCTGGTGAAACCACACCTGGAGTATTGTGTGCAGTTTTGGTCCCCTAATTTGAGGAAGGACATTATTGCTATTGAGGGAGTGCAGCATAGGTTCACCAGGTTAATTCCCGGGATGGCGGGACTGACATATAATGAAATAATGGGTCGACTGGGCTTGTATTCACTGGAATTTAGAAGGATGAAAGGGGATCTCATAGATACATAATATTCTTAAGGGATTAGACAGGCAAGATGCAGGAAAATGTTCCCCATATTGGGGGAGTCCAGAACCAGGGGTCACAGTTTAAGAATAAGGTGTAGGCCATTTAGGATTGAGATGAGGGAAATCTTTTTCACCCAGAGAGTTGTGAATCTGTGGAATTCTCTGCCACAGAGGGCAGTGGAGGCCAATTCCACTGGATGGTTTCAAGAAAGAGTTCGATTTAGTCCTTGGAGCTAATGGAATCAAAGGTTATGGGGGGAAAAATCAGGAACGGGGTACTGATTTTGGATGATCAGCCATGATTATGTTGATTGGCAGTTCCGGCTCGAAGGGCCGAACGACCTACTCCTGCACCTATTATCTATGCTTCTATGCAAGTCCTTAAAAGAAGGAAAGCAAATTAACAAGATAAAAGAGGACACTCCCTGTATTTTGTTCCTAATTGTTATTTGACTGTCCCACCCACCTCTGCCATTATTCCCACCACCACCACCATTCCTTCCACCAACCACTTCCCCCCCTCTCAGTTTCCTGATGTCTCTGGAGCCCCCATTCAATCAAGGAACATAGTTTGCCCACCCAGTTCGGGTGGATGTGATAGATCCTGGTTTGCTGAGGAGTAGCAAGTTCTTCTGGTGTCTTTACTCAGCATTCATACCACAAGCAAAACAAATTTGCCAGTGACATATCTCAACGATGTACAGAATGGCAAATGTTTGTCAATATGGCAGAGCAATTCAAAATTTACACTGATTACATGAAACATATTTTTTGAATTGTTTTGATGTAACATGCTGACATATCTGGTTTATATTTCATCTAATGATTCACCACTTCAGATGAAACTACTGATGATAAGACAAGTCCTTTGGATGTACCTGGGGAACTAATTAAGTCGCAAGAGAAGGGGATTGAAGATTTGGGGAAAGCAGATCAGCCTGAATTGAAAGAAGAAAATGGTCAAAATGAGAATCAAACATCAGCTGCTTCCACGTCCACATTTGCCATCCTTGGAGGTTTTAAGAAGAAAAAGGTTCAAAAGGTAAATAAAATTCTGAAAAATAGTTTGAAAATAATCAACCTGAGAAGTATCAAAATTGCGCAGGCCAGGAATGATTGATTCCTGAACTCGTTTGAATGATAGAATTTTACTTTTTATATCATAATCTGTGCTGTCCCTACATGTGCAGGAAAAAAGTGCAGATGCTGGTTTAAATCAAAGGTAGACACAAAGTGCTGGAGTAACTCAGCGGGACAGGCAGCATCTCTGGAGAGAAGGAATAATGAACAACACATTATCCCTATATGTGTTATTTCAATGGTCAGATAATGGTCAGATTCTCTCTTTAACATTTGCTGTACCTGCTTTGGTAATATTTGATAGGACAATTTACAGGGAGCTTTACTCTGCATCTAACTACTGCTGTTCTTGCCCTGGGAATGTTTAGTCGGACAGTGTGAGCAAATGAAGTCGAAGCAGGATTCTGACATTCAGCCCTTGTACCTGTCTGCCATTAAAAAAGATAATGGATAATCTTTTATCTCAGTGTTCCTATCTTGCAAACATTCTGCCACTTGATTCCTTTAATAGATGCAGATGCAGGAAAAATGTTCCCAATGTTGGGCGAGTCCAGAACCAGGGGCCACAGTCTTAGAATAAAGGGGAGGCCATTTAAAACTGAGCTGAGAAGAAACTTTTTCACCCAGAGAGTCGTGAATTTGTGGAATTCTCTGCCACAGAGGGCAGTGGAAGCCAAATCACTGGATGGATTTAAGAGAGAGTTAGATAGAGCTCTAGGGGCTAGTGGAATAAAGGGATATGGGGAGAAGGCAGGCACGGGTTATTGATTGTGGACGATCAGCCATGATCACAATGAATGGCGGTGCTGGCTCGAAGGGTCGAATGGCCTCCTCCTGCACCTATTTTCTATGTTTCTAATATTCAAAACATCTATATTGATCTCTGCCTTGAGTGGCTTTGTGCTCCACAGCAAATGTTCACTGCCGTAATGTGATGAAATTTCTTGTCATCTCAGTCCTGAATGTTTGACTCTTCTTTCATGGCTGATTCTTGGTCCCAGACACCTGGGCAGAAAAGCAGCATCCCTGTTAAGCTTGTAATATATTTAGTCAATTTCATTGAAATCCTCTCTAGCTCTTCCAAACTTAAGATAGGTGCAGTCTGTTTAATCTCTGCTCGTACAACAAGCCCCAACACCCCATCCACCAATCCAGGAATGAATTTGTTCAATCTTTGTGGCACTACCCCATTGCAAAATTTTGTTTCTTTAAGCGGCAAACAACCGTGTAAGCAATGTTATGGGTGCACTATCACCTGGGTCCTGTATCAATGCAATAAAATGGCTGTACTCTTGTATTGATCTTACAGAGAAAGCCAACATTGTGTGCTATGACATCCCTTCATCACGATCTCACAATCTGGAGATGTTCTGTTTATTACTATTTATTTTATCTCACTTTACTTACTTAACAATAAATTCTAGCATTTTCCTTATTACCGATGTCAGACTAACTGGTGTGTATTTCAGTTTTCTGCCTCCTCAAACCTTAAATCGTGGGAATTACATGTGCCTCTTTGCATTTTGGAACCTATAGAGTTTTGGAATATGACAACTGATATAATGAATATCTGCATTGCCTGAGGAGCTGGATACTCTACCTATTAGTTAAGGCCCCCCTCAGTCATGGCTGACCATGGGTGATGCATCCTGGTTGTTGGCTGCTTGCTCCAAACCTCGGCTAGAGCAGCATCGATGTGTGGTCGGATGCAAGCCTGGGCGATGTCATATGAAGGACAAGCTGTTGCCCTTGCAGCACGTCCCCCCTCTCCACGTCGCTGATCGATCCAAAGGAACAGCAGAGCTGTTACAGTTTGGCACCAGCGCCGTCGCAGGAGCTGCCAGAACGAGGTTGTAGACAACAACCAACTGCCTTAGGGACTCCGACTACGGATTTTTCTTGAGGTTTACTCCTGGAGCCTTTTCCATGACTGGATATGGCCACAAGACAGTGGAGGTTTTAGATCAGAGTTTTCCCTTTCCAAGATGGACTGCCTTTCCAGGCTGACGAGCCTCATCTGCCGAGACTCGTGGGGGTGGGAGCGTCTACCTTCCCGTCTATAGCACCTGCCCACTGCAACCTTATTCCGCCTTCCCAGCCATTGTGACGCTCCACTAAAGTCAGCCATCATCCTCTGCCTGTTCCACCGTTGAGGTCTTGGTTGGATTGCTCTTTGTCAGGGACCTCGACCTTACCGCCATGGGTGACCCTACCAGGAGCATAGCTCCAATCGGCATCGCTCTCAGGATCTCAGGACCACTCTACCTATATTGTTCCTTCTAACTACTACATTCCTTTTTGTCCAACATGTATATCTCCTTTTATCATGGTACGGTGGTCAGTTTGTCATTCTCCCTGGATTGTCTACTCTTGCCCACAAGGGCTGCTAAAATTGAGCTTCTATTGGGCAAGGGCAGAGGCTGACACTCCTCTTGTGCTGCCTTTCGGATCTATACACATGTCTTGCTCAGTGCCATCCCCTCCTGTCGCTTTTGACTGCCTTGTGGAGCAGAGTCTGGGTAACATTTCCACCTCATGTTATCCCAGAATCCTGGAGTTGCAACATTTGCAGTAGCTGTAGTCATGGATCATGCTCAGCTTCCTTACATTCAGATGCAACACATCACCTTCCCTATATTGCTTCTCTCAATTAATTTATTTTATCATATGAAAAACGGACTGTTGCCATGGTCTCATGAAAGTCCATACAGTGCAGGATATTTGACTCAACACACTGCACACAGTGGTAAAATATGCAGTGCCTTAATAGAATCGCCAGTTTATATTATCTGATTCCATATGTTGCTAATGCACAGTATGCGTGATTGAGATTATGCCTCCTTTTTCCAATCTTTTTATAGTCATATAGCGTGGAAACAGGCCCATCGGCCCAACGTGCCTACACCGACCAACATTTCCCATCTACACTAGTCCAACCTGTCTGCATTTAGCCCATATCCCTCTAAACCTGTCCTATCCATACCTGTCCAGTTGTTTCTTAAACGTTGCAATAGTCCCTTCCTCAACTACCTCCTCTGGCAGCTCATTGCGTATAACACGACCCTTTGTTTGAAAAATTTACCCCTCAGATTCCTATTAACTCTTTTCCCCTTTACCTTAAACCTATGTCTTCGGGTTGTGAGTTTTGATTGGAAAGGTACATTGAATTTTACTACGTAACCCATGTTGTACCTGCGCTGGAAAAGATGATGGGTCAGGCTAGAGGAAGCTTCATGTTATATTAAATTAGTGCTGTACTTCTCTTGGGAACATTTATGTGACAGTCGAGAGAATTTGCTCTGAATTTAGGTTTTGCATTTTCTTCAACTACAAGTGAAGAACCATGACTCTGAATGTAAATTATACACACACCTGTTGTATGTTTGAAGAGGACAATACCAGAAGTGCATGATTGTCTTCAGTTCATTACTCTTTCACAGCACAGCGATGCAACTTCCTTCAAACCTGTCTGGTGTCACACATATTTGAACCTCCTTGATCTGGAGACAAATGGTAATGCTGGATTAAGGACATAGAGATTGAACCATTTATTGTACTAGTTGTCACCCCAAACTATTCTGTCTTACCCAGGTTCAGCGGGTCTTACCCCAGTGGCTCTCCAAACCTACATTGGTTAACAAAGACATCAAGCAGAATCTTATAGCGATTGAGGATGTCCCAGGAATCCATCCTACACTAATTCAAAAGCTTCAAGCAAGTGGTATCCATTCTTTTTTCCCAGGTATGTTGATGTTATGTGATAGAAAGAATATTTAGTCCTTGGAGAGCTAGTGACCTTCAGTTATATGGGTACACTGGAGAAATTGTCTTCCTTGCAAGCAAAGTTTAAGATGTAATTTGATAGAGGTGCACAAATCATAAAATTGTAAAGGAGCTGATATTAGTGGCCGGTAATGAATGGGCATGAATTTCAGCTGAGTGGATAATTAAGTTGCGCCATGATTTTTTATGTGAGTAATTAGAAATTTGGGTATCATGAAGAGACTGCAGATGATGGAATCTGGAGCAAAGAACAAAACGCTGGAGCAACTCAGCTGGTCGAGCAGCATCTATGGAAGGAAGGGAATTGTTGCTGCTTCTAGTCATGACCCTACATCAGGATTGATTGTGGAAAGGGAAAATGGTCAGGGAGAAGGGGAGTGGGAGATAGGAGCCAGACCTTTCCCCCCACAGATGCTGCTCAACACACAGTTCCTTCAGTAGTGTGTTTTTTGCTCTAGAATTTTTGCTCTCAGAAAGGATAGTGGATACAAATTGTACTCTTAGTTTTCCTTCAAGGTTAAAAACTCACAAAGTGCTGGAGTGACTCAGTGGGTCAGGTAGCATCCCTGAAGAACATGGATAGGTGACGTTTTAGGGTTGAGACCTTCTTCAGACTGATTGTAGGACTGACGGACTGCTGGAATCCCTGGGTGGAGGCCAGAGAGGGGTATCGGGGCAGTTGTGGCGTCTGTGGTTGTAGGGGAAAGGAGGCATTTTAGGTGGGAACTAATGAACCAAGGAGTTGCAAAGGAACGGCCTCTGCAGACAGTGGAAAAGGGTAGAGATGGAAAGATCTGACTGGTTGGATGGAAGGTGAGGACAAGGAGAACTCTATCCTTGCTCAGTCTATGGGGAGGGGGAGCAAGAGCAGAACTGCAGGACACTGGAAATGCAGGTCACAGATCCATCTATGACAGAAGGAGGGAAATCGTGTTTACTAAAGAAAGGAAATCTCAGATGTCCTAGTATGGAAAGTCTCATCTTGAGAGCAGATGCAGTGGAGATGGAGGAATAGAATTGAGTCTTTGCAAGAGTCAGGATGGGAGGAAATATAGTCCAGATAATGGTGTGTTGGTAGGTTTATAGTAGATAAGACTTGGGTTAGCAAGTAGAAGCAACTGTCTGCTCCCTCAATGTTGACTTCCCAATAATTTCCACCCTTCACGGTTCTGTACAATCCATCCTCTGGATTGTACTCTCAGGAATTGTCAGACTCAGAACATGGTGCCGGTTTACAAGTGACAAACATCCTGATATTTCCTGCCCCTTCCTTTTGGATGTTACTGTTCTGCCTGTAGGGTAATACTTTCAGGGATATGCCATTAAGAATTCCCCAGCCTTCATTATCTTTTGCAATAATCCACCTCTTTTTGAAGCTTGCAAACCTGTTTGAATTTGAAAGGCATTTGAAAATTCCTCCGAAACAGACCAATTCCTTGACCTCTCATTTGGAACACACCTCCAATTTCAACTCCCCCTCCCACTCCCAATCTGACCTTTCTGTCATGGGCCTCCTCCAGTGTCATAGTGAGGCCCACTGCAAATTGGAGGAACAGCACCTCATATTTCACTTGGGCAGCTTACAGCCCAGTGGTATGAACATTGACTTCTCTAACTTTAGATAACTCCTCTGTCCCTCTCTTCCCCTCCCCCTTCCCAGTTCTCCCTCTATCTTCCTGTTTCCACCTATATCCTTTCTTTGTCCCGCCCCCCCGACATCAGTCTGAAGAAGGGTCTCGACCCAAAACGTCACCCATTCCTTCTCTCCAGAGATGCTGCCTGACCCGTTGAGTTACTCCAGCATTTTGTGATATCTCCAATTGCAAAATGGGTTCATGTTGATGACAGTTATTTATTCTCAAGACTTGGATTAACTTCCTTTCCTTCAGCAGCTCAACTTAAAAAAAATGTTGTTCTTATTTTCAAAACCTTCTATGGTCCTTCCCTTCCCTATTCTTGTAATCTCCTCGAACTCTGTAAACTTACCTGAGCTGTTCCACTTATTATTTTCACCATTGCCATCCATGCTTCTAACTGTGGAGGACCAAAGCTATCAAATCCCCTCCCTGTATCTCTCTGCTTGCCTGTGTACCTTTCTCTCAGTCTTTAACAAGATCCTTAAAGCCTGTCTCCTTGACCTCTTAGCTTAGTCAACTATCTTAGTATCTCCTCCTTTGTTTTGTGTCACTGTTTGATTGTTGCACCCCTGTGCAATTCCTTGGGGGTTTTGCTGTGTTAAAAGCATGGTAGAAATGTAATTTGTTGGTAAAAGCATATGATTGGGTTACACAGGATATGTCTCAGTATTTTTCAACAGTCAGATAATTCCATCTTCTGTTCTAGGTTGGTATGTTGGTTGAGTTAGTGCATATTTGAATTACATTACTAAATATAACTGAATGATCAAGGCCTACTGAGTAAGGTATAGTTGGAGAATATAATTAAATTGGAGAAGTTTCCATAAAGGAGAAAATATATATTGCAATTTCAGAATGTAACTTGAGAACTATCTGAAGAGATGGCACTGAAAGCATTATGTTGGCTGGGCAACTTTGGTTTCCACTGTATCACAGACATCATCCTTGTTCCCTCAACTCCTCCCACCCCTATTCTGCAAATTTAAAACACTTATTCTCTCACTTCTCCAGTTCTAATGAAGAGACATTGCCCAAAAGGGTTCATTCTTTTTCTCATCACAGATTCTGCCTGACCTGCTGAGTATTTTTATTTTATTTGGGACTCCAAAGAGAAAAAGGCTAGTGGAAATCTGGAACTCTCCCATCTGCCTAACCTGCCTTGACAAAAAAAATCGATTAGGGGATTTAAAGATTAAAAATCAAAGATTATTAGATGTTTATTGGGTATTATTGGTATTGGTTTATTATTGTCGTTTGTACAGAGACACAGTGAAAAACCTTTGTTTGCCTGCTCTCCGGTCAAATCATACCTTGCTTAAGAACAATCAAGCCATACACAAGTTGCAAAGAGAAAAATACCAGAGTGGAGAATATTGAGTTACAGCATTATAGCGTTAGTTACAGAGAAGCACTCAAGGTCCACAATGCAGTTCTTTGGAAGCTCAGCCCTACACGCTAGGTTATGAGAGGACCATTCAGATCTCTGATAATAGTGGGGGAAGAAGCTATTCCTAAATCTGGTGGTTTAGGAAGGAACTGCAGATATGTGCTTTCAAGCTTTTGTATCCTGCCCAACAGAAGAGGGGATGACCGGGGTGAAAAGGGTGCAAGTATCAAAAGGATATGAAGCAATGGCTGATAAATAGTGGATAGACTCAAACAACTGAAACTCCTGTTTCTACCACTGCCATTTGGAGGTTGAAACAGGGACACCTCTTAATGAGTGAGCATCGCCATATTACACAAGATCAACATTATTGTTCCCACAAGTCCAAATATTCTGTCCTTAACTTTTTCTTTTTACTCCTATTTTGCTGTCTGCAGTTCAGGCTGAGGTGATTCCTGCCTTGCTGGAGAGTTCAAGACATGGGCTGATCCTGGGTAGAGGAGGCTACCGACCGAGTGACATCTGTGTGTCTGCACCAACTGGTAGTGGCAAGACACTGGCATTCGTTATTCCAGTTATTCAGGTGAGCCTGAAGTTTTCCCTCTTTTTGTTTCCTGTTCCTTCTGTTGGAAATTACAAAAATGCACCCAGTCATATGTTTTGTAAAAAAACTATAATTTACACAGTTGATTGCTTTCATCTTCCCCCCCCCCATCCCCCTACCATAATCAGTCTGAAGCAGGTCTCAACCCAAAACATCAGTTACAGTGTTTTATATTTATTTGCAATTCCATGATGGAGGCACATATCTCTGGAAAGGGGATCGGGGTGTTCATTTAACAGTGAAGAACAGGGCTCAGGTCTCAACATTATACCTGCTATGTCCTGCTGTTTCTCCATTGCATATCCATATGCCTATCCAACGCCACTTAAATTCCCTTATAGTAAATGCCTCCAGCAAGGCCCCCGGCACCCATCACTCTCTCTTAAACAAAAACTTACCTGCACATCTCCTTTAAATGCTGCCTCTCTCGCTTTAAAGCTATGCCCTGTAGTATTTTATTCCACGCTGGGAAAAGGGTTCTGACTGTCTACCCTACTTATGCCTCTCATAATTTTCTGTACTTCTATCAGGTCTCCCCCCAACCTCTGAGGTTCAGAGAAAACAATCCAAGTTTGTCCAACCTCTCCTTATAGCTAATACCCTCTAATCCAGGTAGCATTCTGATAAATCTCTTCTGCATCCTCAACAAAACCTCCACATCCTTCTAATGGGCTAACCAGAACTGCTGACCATACTCCAAATGAAGACTAACCAAAGTCCTATAAAGCTGCCCTTATACTCAGTGCCCAGAAAAATGATGGCAAGCATACCCTATGTCTTTTTTACCGTTCTATCTAATTTTATTGCCACTTTCAGGGAGTTTCGGACATGGACCTCAAATCCCTCTATATATTAATGTCGTTACGAGTCTTGCCATTAACTGTATACTTGCCTTTTACTTTTAACATCCCAAAGTGCAACATCTTGTATTTGTTCTCGCAACTGCATGTTCCCTATTTCCCTTGATTTATCAATAGTCTATAACATCCACCTGGCTCTGCCTACCTGACTCGATGGAAGAATAAATTCCTCAACTCGGGCTGAGCCAGCTTTTCACCTTGAGACTGTGTGGTAACCCAAGCAGGATCATTTCCAGTCCTCTTCATCAGACTGTAGGAAGGTCTCGACCAGAAATGTCACCTATCCATGTTCTCCAGTGATGTTGCTTGACCTACTGAGTTATTTGAGCATTTTGTGTTTTTCATTGTAAACCAACATCCGCAGTTCCGTGTATTCAGTTTGGGCGTTTTGGTTGCTGTTTCCAGGGAAATAAATATGCCTCCCTTGATGTTCACTAACAGCTGGCAGAGTATAGGTAATGTGCCAACATGAAATATGGCTTTTTTTTATGGCAACATTCTAAGGAATTATGTTCTTGGCAGTAGATATCAGAAAGGATGTTGGACTGAAAACCCTGTTTGGTGTGCAGGTTTTGGTGTTTGGCTGACTGATGGTAGTTACTGTGATAAACAGAGAGCAGCAAATTAAAAGTAATCGATTGCCAGTTGATTGGTACATTGCAGATCATATTGTGTGGTTAACAATATCCTATAATGATCTAAGGTTCTAGCTGATCCAGAAGCACTGCCGAGCAGATATTACTTGCCGATGCACCCAAAGGTTGTGGAATCAGGTCCAGAGATCTGAGAAAACAATCTTGCATGACTGCTAATTAAATGATACTTATCTGACAGCTTAACTGTGTGTAAAAGTATACCATGAAACAACTTTGGGTGAAGAGCAAAATACACTTTAATCTTTTGGGCAATATGAGCTGCACTGTGGCAAAAATATTTAATCATAATCACTGCCACCTGTAGATCATGCTATGTGCTAAATGGCTACCTACATTTTGACAGTGACAACAGTTCAAGTATTTCACAAGAATTTCTGTGGCTTTATGAAGTTCTGAAATTGCTAGAAGGGATCACAGAATGCAATTTGTCATATGTGTTGATTCAGTACTTCTAAATAAACTTTGGCTTAATTTACAGGCTTTGCTGCATTGTTCTGTGTGCAGAGTCCGAGCCCTGGCCCTACTTCCCACAAAAGAACTTGCTCAACAGGTAAAGAAAAGATGCAGCTCACTTTCCTTTGTAATTACTTTACAGAAACATGAAAGCAATGGGATCTGCACATTGTTTTCACAAGCTGCCTGTGGGGATCAGAAAACAGCTAGTGTTTTTTGAATCCCAATCTATGACAGAGTGGGGAAAGGTATGGGTTAGAATTCCAAAGTTTGCCCATGCCTTTGCAAAAAGCTCGGAGCAACGTTCCAAAGTGAACAATTATCTAAGCTCTGTCGTGCACCTCTACCTGTAGACCTCTGATCACCACAGTCAAGTGATGAATGGCCCAGATGGAAAGGGAACAGAATATTGTCAGTGGGGGAAATATATAAATGGCTGCTTCATAAAACGTAGTTCCTCCCATACTCATTGAATTTGTCAACGGGAAAGGATACAACAATTCAACGTGTTGCACTTTCCACTATCGTTGCTGGTTTTCCGTTATTTGGATTCTTCAAATAAATCTACAAGTGGCTTACAGTGGTTTTCTGCAGGAAAACATATTAGTTCAAGACTGGAACTTAAAGGCACTGACCACCTTTTCCAGATTAGGAATTCTGCTTTTGTAATTGGCAATGTTTGGCAAAGCACCCATGGTGGGTTATTCGGGTGGTGTAAGCAGCTCAGCTGTTTACTTCAGCAGGGCCAGGTGGATGCTTTTATGTTTCCCACAAGTAACGTCAAAAGAAAAGTCACCACCAGTCATCCTTGATGAATGTCTGCCATTTAATATATTCATAACTGCAGCTCGTATTCCATGTGTGCTAATTCCCTATGGAGAAATGGAGCAGATGGGAGTTTAAGAAACCTCCCGTTATATCAAATGATTAATTTAAAAAATTCAAATAATTCAATTCCCTTTATTTAATTGATTATCATCTTCAGGTGTTTAAAATTTTCAATACCTATGTTGAAGGCATGGATTTAAGAGTAGTGATCATTGCTGGACAAAAACCATTTGCGATGGAGCAGTCCTCCCTTGTTGAACATTCGTAAGTATTTCTAACTTATGCATGTTTATTTTGAGAAATTTTATGTTTATTTTGAGAAATTTTACTGACAGTAAAATTCTGAAATTCCAATATAAGTATCAGAGAAATGGATTTGTGTCACAGGAATGTACAGGTTCAGGAAAGGTTTCATTGCAACTGACTATTTCTGAACTTTGAAAAAAACTACAATTTTATGCTACGTCTTCCAGCACTTCAACACCCCTCATTCATTCCTAAGTGTATGTTCTTTCTTGAATTTGTTAACATTATCAACCCTATCTCTCACCCTACATTATCGTGCATATTGCATATTCTGTTTGTTGGTGTGAAATGCGTTCATTCTCGTTCATTCGACTTTCCTGCTTTAAGCCCTTGTGCTAGACAGACTTCTACAGGTAAGAGGGTATCTTTTAGTAGGATAGAGAAATTTAATGTTTGCTCCGGGGTTTGCCTGAAGGGGCTAGAGAGATAACTCGTGCTTGAGACTGAAGAGTGTGGATGTTCTGTTGCTGCATTAAAATTACTGTTAATACCTAACTGGCGTCTTGCCTGATTCCTACTGCGTCCAGACCCACTACAACTACATTTTTGTTTTAAGAAAAGGCTATTGGGTTTCAGTAACATCGATAACTCCTGGTGTCTGATGAACTTGTGGTTGTAATTGCAATGCTATCAAGATTCCTTACTTTCCTTTTCCTACTTTCCTTGCTACAGGATTGTGGGTTATCGCAGCTTGGCGGATATTGTCATTTCAACTCCAGGGCGTCTGGTTGACCACATAAACAAAACAGAAGGATTTAGTCTTCAACATCTCCGATACCTGGTAAGAGTCCAAGTTCTTGGCTGATGTTTCTCAATAATTGCAGCTTTCTTCTTCCTCTTGTGAAAGCATGATCCAGCTGATCAATTCACAAATGCACCTCTCCCACTTTCTCCCCGAAATTTCCAGTATTCATGTGACTTGAGGTTGTTGAAACGTTTGATTATGGGAAACATCATGTGATTTTCATCTGATACCTGACATCGACTTGTGTCTGGATAACAACAGTGCATGCATTTGTCCTGAAGAATTATTCAAAAAAAGCATTTCCCTGTCTCTTGCAAAAATGTATCAAAGATCACAGTCAAGATAAATGCAAGGATTAGGGATAGTACAGGTCTCCTCAACTTACGATGGGGTTACATTCTGAGAAACCCATCGGAAACCGAAAATATCGTACGTCGAAATGCATTGAATACATGTGATCACGTGGCTGGAAGCAAGCTGTGGCCCGCTACGGGTCCCTGCCGTTTGCACCATCGCAAAGTTGAAATACCGTAAGTCAAAGCATCGTAAGGCGGGGGAGCATCTGTAATCTATTGTGTGGTTGCTTTGCAGATTATTGATGAAGCAGATCGGATGATTGACAGTATGCACCACAATTGGCTGAACCAGGTGGTGAAGGCCGTGTACAAAGTAGATGGGCATTCAGCGCCAGATGTCCTGTTCCAAAGAGTGGAGCCAGGAGTCTGCACGGCTGTAAGGTAGGGTTGTGGCTGAGCTGGCCGTTAATGATAGCGTTGGGGCATTGGATGGAGCTGGTACACGAGCAAAATGGGTTCCCTAGGGCAGTGGGGCTGGTCGAAGGCAGCATATCCTTGTGAGAGAGGTTCCTGTGATTAAAAATAGGATTTTATGCTCGGGCCAAAGAAGGGTTCGCTGGTGCACCGTGTGAGTTGGGCCAGGGCCCTCGGAAGTCCGTGCTCTCAGCAGTCGCGGAGTGGTGCGAGTCGGTGGTCTGTCCGCTGTAACCAAATTCCGTTATCATGGGGTCCGTTGAAACAAGGTTCACAGTATTCCAAATGTGGCCTAATCTAAGTCCTGTAAAGCTGCATCATGGCTATTATACTCAATGTCCCAACCTATGAAGGCAAGCATACCATATGCCTTCTTTACCACTTTATCTACTTGTGTTGCCACTTTCAGGGAAATATAGACGGACCCCAAGATCAATCTGTAGATGAATGCTGCTGAGGGTCGAGCCATTAATTGTATATTTTCCCCCTTACAATTGATCTCTCAAAACCTCTAAACCTCACACTTGCTTAGATTAAACTCCATCTGCCATTTATCTGCCCATTTCTGTTGAAAATTCTGTATAGACTCAAATTAATTGCAGAATCTTGTTCTTGTAACTCTCCGGTACAATTATAACATTTGTGCAACAAATTTTGGGCTTAAAGCAACAAGACCGTCCCCATTCTCTCTCCAGCTGAGGGCTTGGGATGCACAGTCGGGTTTAAAAGCAAATTGATTTTTATTTTGAAAAGTACTTTTTTTTAAAAAGTCAAGTGAATGGCATTAATGTGTCCTTTCCCACTGTAATGAAACAGCCAGAATGTGATGCAGATATAAAGATTAAAGGTAGTTCGCCTTTCAAATCTCTTCTTCCCACAGACCTGGAAAAATCCATATTTCAAGGGCTCCATCCTGTTCATAAATGTTGAGTAAAGTTTAGCTTCATGCATGTAATCAGAAAGTATCATTATCCTTCCACCTGAAGTAATTTGTTGTTTTCCTTTATTTTTGGGTCTTTAGATTTAGTCATCTATTTCCACTTTACACCTTTGCCAAATTGTTTTTGAAAGTTAGTTGCTATGATATAACGTATTTACTGAGTATCTTTGTCTCCATAACAACCCAGAGAGAAGGGAGAGGCTTAAAGCTTGTTTGTTTGGTTAGGTGATTTTCATTTCCTGTCGCTCTGTTCCAGCATAATCGAAGTTGACCATTGTACCCAAGTTATTCCTTACGCTTTGCATTAAGGATTTGAATTATATCCACACTCAAACTGCTTCGAGAAATCAATTCAATTTTCTATTATCTCCTGAATTCTTGACTTGTAGAATTAAACCTCATGTTGCTTCCTTCATGCATAATTGATCTTTTGAGGGACCTATGGCCAACCTTGTTTTCCAACTTAGCCACCAATAATCTGTACAGAATTTAAAAGTTTGATTAACAGTTAGGCATCTCTTGGTCACATGAAAGTGTGTAGCTCTAGCTTCTACATTTCCATTCTCTGTTAGTCAATTGTGAGAAATCATGTAGGGCAAACTGAACCACAGACTATTTGACCTGATTTGGGTGGGTTTGTTGCATGACTGACACTGGTGTGCATCAGGTTTATCTTTTATCCAACATAGCCACTGTCTACAGATCTACTTTTAATTCTGAAATCTTACTATTCAATTCTGCCGTCTACATGTTTAGTGGAAATTCTGCAATTTCATATGTATGCAAAGTAAATACACAAATTCTGACACATCCTACTACACCCAGTGGGAAAAGTGAAGAGAGTATCATATTTCCTGAAATTGATTATACCATAGTTGTGTCTACCATAGTCCATGCAGCTTGTGGACTCAACAGGTAGTTAAATAATTCTGGAGTTTTAACGTATATGTTTCATTGAGTTTACTATGTTCTGAGGACCTGTTAATTATTCTGCAGTCATTGCATTTATTGTTATTTGGGCAGCCCCATTCTAGCGAATTACCACATTTCCACATCTAAAGTCAGCAACACAATGAACAAGTTTGCTTCATTTAAAGAGGAAGTGGTTGCATTTCTAAAGCACCTTCGTGACATCAGGATACACTAAAGCATTTTTCAAGAAGTGAAATATTGTTTTGTAAGTGAAGTCATTTTTATAATGCAAGAAACACAGTGACTCATTTAGAACTCCAGCAAACAGAAATGTGGAACTAACCAGATAAACTATTTTAGTGAGGATAATGGAAGAGTAAATATTAGCAATTGACCTAAGGCGACAAGTTTGCTCTTGTCGAGAGAAGATAATTTACTCTTTATCTGAGAGCATTAGTTTAGTTTTTTACTTTACTCTGGGATAAATTGGAAACCGTTAAATTTTCATTGGACCCACAATTTACTTTTTAAGAATCTCAGTTTTTTTTGTTTTACTTTTATTAGGCAATACAGAAGAATTATGTTTAGAATTTGCTATTAGAATAACAATTGCAATAGTTTGAAATCTTTCTCTGAATTGGAGTTGCCTTTCAACATAATTTATTTGATAAACAGACAATTTCCAGGGAAATTGGACACTTGGTTCGGAAAAAGAGGGAGATATACAATAAATATAAGCGGCAGGGATAAATGAGGTTCTTGAGGAATATAAAGAATGTAAAAGGAATCTTAAAAAGGAAATTAGAAAAGCGAAAAAAAGATATGAGGCTGCTTTGGCAAGTAATGTAAAAGTAAACCCCAAGGGGTTCTACAGATATGTCAATAGCAAAAGGATAGTGAGGGATAAAATTGGTCCATTAGAGAGTCAGAGTGGACAGCTATGTGCTGAGCCGGAAGAAATGGGGGAGATATTAAACAATTTCTTTTCTTCGGTATTTACCGAGGAGAAGGATATTGAATTATGTGAGGTAAGCGAAACAAGTAAACAAGTAGAGTAGTGATGGAAATTAGGAGGATTAAAGAAGAGGAGGTACGGACACTTTTGAAGAATATAAAAGTGGATAAGTCTCCAGGTCCTAGGACATTGAGGGAAGTTAGTGCAGAAATAGCAGGGGCTATGACGGAAATATTTCAAACGTCATTAGAAACAGGGATGGTGCCGGAAGATTGGCGCATTGCGCATGTTGTGCCTTTGTTTAAAAAAGGTTCTAAAAGTAAACCTAGCAATTATAGACCTATTAGTTTGACGTCTGTGGTGGGAAAATTAATGGAAAAGATACTTAGGGACAATATATATAATTATTTGGATAATCAAGGCCTGATTAGAAACAGTCAACATGGATTTGTGCCTGGAAGGTCATGTTTGACTAATCTTCTTGAATTTTTTGAAGAGGTTACCAGGGAAATTGATAAGGGCAAGGCTATGGATGTTGTCTATATGGACTTCAGTAAGGCATTTGACAAGGTTCCACATGGAAGGTTGATTAAGAAGGTTAAATCGTTGGGTATTAATAGTGAGGTTGCAAGATGGATTCAACAATGGCTGAATGGGAGATACCAGAGGGTAACGGTTGACAATTGTATGTCAGGTTGGAGGCCAGTGTCTAGTGGAGTGCCCCAAGGATCTGTGTTGGGTCCACTGTTGTTTGTCATTTACATTAATGATCTGGATGATGGTGTGGCAAATTGGATTAGTAAATATGCAGATGATACTAAGATAGGTGGAGTAGTTGATAGTGAGGTAGATTTTCAAAGTCTACAGAGAGACTTGGGCCTTTTGGAAGGGTGGGCTGAAAGATGGCAGATGGAGTTTAATGCTGATAAGTGTGAGGTGCTGCATTTTGGTAGGACAAATCAAAATAGGACGTACAGGGTAAATGGTAGGGAATTGAGGAATGCAGTGGAACAGAGGGATCTGGGAATAACTGTGCATTGTTCCCTGAAGGTGGAATCTCATGTGGATAGGGTGGTGAAGAAGGCGTTTGGTATGCTTGCCTTTATAAATCAGAGCATCGAGTATAGAAGTTGGGATGTAATGTTGAAATTGTACAGGGCATTGGTGAGGCCGAATCTGGAGTATGGTGTGCAGTTCTGGTCGCCAAATTATAGGAAGGATGTCGACAAAATGGAGAGGGTACAGAGGAGATTTACTAGAATGTTGCCTGGGTTTCAGCACTTAGGCTACAGAGAGAGGTTGAACAGGTTGGGTCTTTATTCTTTGGAGCTTAGAAGGTTGAGGGGGGACTTGATAGAGGTTTTTAAAATTTTGAGAGGGACGGACAGAGTTGACGTGGGTAGGCTTTTCCCTTTGAGAGTGGGGAAGATTCCAACAAGGGGACATAGCTTCAGAATTGAGGGACAAAGGTTTAGGGGTAACATGAGGGGGAACTTCTTTACTCAGAGGGTTGTGGCTGTATGGAATGGGCTTCCGGTGGAAGTGGTGGAGGCTGGCTCAATTTTATTATTTAAGAGTAAATTGGATAGGTATATGGATAGGAGGGGATTGGAGGGTTATGGTCTGAGTGCAGGTAGATGAGACTAGGTCAGGGAGAATGGTCGGCGTGGACTGGTAGGGCCGGACAGGCCTGTTTCCATGCTGTAGTTGTTATATGTTATATGTTATAGGTTATTAAAAATGCACCAGGTTACACGAAGCTCGTGGTTGTTTATCTGATATAATATCCAGAATAAAGATGATCGGTTTAATTAAAGTGAAGGGCATTTTAAATACTTGAGCAAATGGGTTACTGTTGTTTTAAAATTCACGACGAATGACGTCAATAGTCAATAGTCAAGTTTATTTGTCACATACACATAAATGTGCAGTGAAATGAAAGATTACCCACAGTCCAACAATAAGATCAATAAAAATAAGTAATAACACACACAATCATAAACCAACACCAAACAAAAAGAAACATCTATCACAGTGAGTCTCCTCCAGTCACCTCCTCACTGTGCTGGAAGGCCAGAATGTCTTTTCTCTTCCCCTGCCGTCTTCTCCCGCGGTCAGGCTGTTGAATTTGCCACGTTCCAGGCCGCGCCGGATGGTGAAAGGTCCGCATGCCTCCATGTAACAAAGCAGCAACAGCATTAATAGTCATTGGCGTAGCTACACTGAAGCCCTGTGATATCATCACCTCTTTATTTTTTATTGTCTTTTCTTTCTATTTCTATATTCATATTTAGTAACCTGATGTTCATTCCACAGCCATTCCCGCTTGCAGATGCCTCTGCAGAAGCTGCTGTTCTCTGCCACTCTCACCAAGGATTCAGAGAAGTTGCAACGTTTGGTGCTGCACCAGCCACGGCTCTTCACTGCCAATTACACATCACGGGAGCGGGAATCAACTGTGACCCAAGACGAGCAGCAGCCATCAGCTAGTTCTGTCGAAAACAAGTACACCTTGCCTGAGGGATTGACGGTGTGTAGTCACAACTTCCGAACAGCTACCATTTATGGAGAGAATTACTATTTACATAAAACCCATCACAACTAAATGGGACTTCGATATGGTTCAAAGGCAATGTAGTTTTTACAGACAATATTAATATAATCAGATGATTTGTTTGGGTGACGGAGGCTAAGGGGTAAAAACCAGCCAGGACAAAAATAATAGCTATAGAAGTTCTAGTTATTTGTTATGATATCACTTGCACTTTTCTCTCATTTCTCCCTCGTTACTAACGTTTTAGTCTCTTGATGTTGATTCTTGAAAACTTCTCGTTCATCTTAGGTTTTGCCACGTTGAATGCTGTAGTTTTTAAGGTGATATTTTCCTTAATTTCTTTTATCAATCATGGATTAATCATCTTTCTCATTTAATCTCTCTTTATAATTGGGATAAATGTCTGCATACTGTGAATTACCTGCTTAAATCTCTGCCACTGCTCATTTACTGAACTTTCCTTGTGCTTATTTTCCCATTTTGGACAACGTTTTCTGGACAGCATTTCTATAATTACTTGATAATTGCCCTTATTTTAAAGTGAGGACAATAGTTTTGGACCCGAGGTATCGACTCTCGAACTGTATCTGGATTTCCTATTTCTGTCTGGATTAAGTGGGCTCAGGTCTTAGAAACATGTAGGAGACAGAATAATCACTGGAAGTAAACCATAAATTTGAAGTTTAGATATTCCAGTGTCCTCTTCCTCAATCAATCTAAGATTGTGCTCGTGCATTGAAGCCTGGTGCATTGGGAATGTAGATGGTATTCAGAGTTTACAGAGATAGATTAAGGAAGATGCAAATCTCCTCTAAATATGCTTACTTTAAAGAAGTTCTCTGGAAGAAGGATCCCGACCCAAAATATCACATCCATGTCCTCCAGAGATGCTGCCTGACCAGCTGTGTTACTGTAGCATGTTATGTTCCACTACAGACGAGATCAGGGTGGGTATAGAGTGACAGGAAGTTCAAGTTCAGGGTCATCTTTATAGGGTTTTTTTGATGCACCAATTTGGCTGGAGTTCAGAGCAAAATTAAGAGTCAAACCACACCAAAGAACATTGAATTCTTCCTGTGGGATGAGAGATTTGACTCATGAACTTTAAGTCAATGCTTTGGAAAGACTTAAACTTAGCATGAGACACACGGTGATGCAAGAGGAATGAGTGAAGTAAATAGGGTTTTAGGTGTTCTTGTGCATGAATCACAAAAAAGCCTGCAATTATGTCCTGCAAGTTGTTACGAGGTGGAATTGGTACATTGGCTGTCACTGCAAAGGAGTTGATGTTTAGAAATAGAAACATTTTTTGTCAATTGTACAGGGTGCTACATAGCACTACATAGTTTTGGTTACCTTATCTTAGAAAGGATGTTGCAGCTTTGGATGCAGTCCAAAGGAGATTCACCTGGCTAATCCTGGGATGGGAGCATTGTCCGATCAAGAGAGGCCAACAGTTGAACCTGTATTCTTTGGACTTTAGAAAAATGAGGGGTGATCTTATCGAAATGAGCAAGATCTTAAGGGGGTTTAACAAGATGTGTTTTCACTCCTGGGGGAATCTCAAATAAGATGATGTAGTTGCAAGGTAAGGAGCCAGTCATTAAAACCAAATACAGGCAGTTCTTGGGTAATGAATGAGCCCCATTTTAACAGTCCATAGGTTGATTTTGTTGTTACATTGGAAAATATACATAAATCACTCAATATGGTAACCATATTTCCACAGTGTGTTAATGAATGGCACCTAAAGCACATAAACACTGATACAAAAGAAGAATTACTAAAAGTGAGAGAAAGAGGAAACTAATTGTTTCTCCATTGTTTGTAGGAATAAACATATACAGGTACATTGATGTTTTTCAATAATATGGGAGCTCATTTGTATGCAAGGGGTAAGTCAGACATAACCCAGGAATGGCCTGTATGTGAAAATTTCCTTGCAGGGAATGATGAATCTCTGGGATGCTGGGCACCATGACCTGTGGAGGTTGCGTATTAGAAGTATTTAAAGTGGATTTATGTAAGTTTTTGAAAGATCGGAGAACTGAAGGCAGACATAGAGGGGGCTGAGGCCTGTGGAAGATGAGCCATGATCATATTGAATGGCGGGGTTGGCTTGAGGTGTTATGTCCTACTGCCCCTGTTTTCTTGAATTGTGTTTCTGTAAATTAATTGATGCCTATGGCATCAGATTGGTTCACATTACCACTGCATAAGTGGTTCTCTGCAGCTTCCCCTCCACTATCACAGTGATTACTCAACCTAAACGTTTAGCTCCCATGTTGGTCATTATAAGCAGGGTGCAGGGCTGAGGGCAGTGATCCTTACTGAACAGGCAACAGAACACAATCGACTCCAACCCGTCAGTGAATGTCCAGACAGAATCAGATCAATAGTCAATATCAATAGTCGTTTATTTGTCACATACACATAAATGTGTAGTGAAATGAAACATTACCCGCAGTTGAACAATAAGACCAATAAGAATAATCAATAAAAATGCAATAACACATACAATCACAACTAACACCAAACAAAAAGAAACATCCATCACAGTGAGTCTCCTCCAGTCCCTCCTCACTGTGATGGAAGGCCAAAATGTATTTTTCTCTTCCCTGCCGTCTTCTCCCGCGGTCAGGCTGTTGGAGTTGCCACGTCGGGGCGGTCGGGGCTCCCGATATTGAAGGTGGACGGTGAAAGGTCCACGGCCTATTTCAGGCCGCGCCGGAGACATGTGATTGGATTTCTGTTTGTTAGTTTCCTACACAATAAGTCAGGGTCTCTCTGCACAGGAATGGATTGGTGATTTCTGAGCACTCTATGCCTGCTTTTCACAAAATTCAGTTTGTTCCAACTGGCACTTGTGATGCAGAAGACCATCCCAAATCTCTTCAGGGAGCCACAGATGGAAATAATAATACTGAGATCCAAAGTCCAACACGAGGAATGATCTTGGAGTAGAACAAAGTGTGGTTTGAAGAGGTAGGTTTGAGGAGGTAGAGGTTTAGGCGAGGAATTTTAAAGCATAATATGGCCAGATGACGTGGGCTGTCTGCAGGTGACCAGCACGAGGGGCTGTGATGAGGGAAAGAGCGGAGCGCCTTGCACACCAAGGGTGTCACAAGTAGTAGAGCTGCTGGCTTCATCCCAGTGACCAAAATTTAATCTTGACCTCCTGCTCTGTGTGTGGAATTTGCATTTTCTTTGTGACTATTGGTTTCCTTCGGGTGCTCCAGTTTCCTATTGCGTTCCAAAGCTGGTGGATTAACTGGTCACTGTAGATTGCACCAAGTGTTTAGGTAAGTGGTAGAATCTGAATGGAATGGAACATGGGAGTTCATGGGAATGTTGGAAGAATAAATTACAGGGAAAATCTGTGTGGGAATAGGAATACTGTGCGATCTGGTATACAATCAGTGGAAATATGGAAACAACTGACAAGTGGATTTGTGCACAGTGAGACAAAGCATTGACTCAGTGACCGTTTGTGCACAAATGGGACCAGACTTGAGCTCGCCATCTCGACAGCACAACAGGTTATCAGGAGCTTTACTCAAGACATTTTTGTTCACTTTCAAGCAGTAAGATACAGGGAGAAATCTGCAATCATACTTTGGTTCCTAGCAGAGTTGAAGTCTCAGTCATTTTCTGAAGGGAAATTGGGATAGAGGAAGTGGTGTATAAGTGAACATGTGGGCTCTCTTGGATTCGAATGCTTTAGTTGTATCATTTTGGGTTGTTTTAGATGAAGGTGTAGGGATTTGTGTGTAACTCTTGACGAATGTAACTAACTTGATTTGGCAACGGATGGGCGTTGGTCAAAGTACTGGGTGATCCTACGTTAAAGGAATTTGTCCTGTCCCAGACATCATTTATGTATTGTTACATGTTCCCATTCGAATTTTGCCATTACGTGTGATGGGTGTGTTAGATTAGATTGCCGTAGGGGCATATCATCTGTGAGTAATGCAAAGCTTGTGCAGCAGAAGGCTCCACCCTTCAGATCGGCAGGCAAAGTACCAACTGAGCAAGGAAAGGTATGATGTGTCACTTTGTCTGAAGGAGTTAGAATGAAGAACTTGCCAGAATCTGGAAAAACACACAAGCCTAAATTCCTGTTTGTCATAGTCATCACATCACACGGTATGGAAACAGGCCATCAGCCCATCCCGCCCATACCCAACAAGATGCCCATCTAAGCTCGTCTGATACGTCTGTCTTTAGCCCATGTACCTCTAAACGATTACTATCCCTGTCCAAATATCCTCACCTACTTCCTCTGGCAGCTCGTTCCATATACCCACTGCCCTCTGTATGAAAACGTTGCCCCTCGGTTTCCTATTCAATATTTTCTCTCACATTTTAAATCTCTGCTCTCCAGCACTGGATTCCCTTATCCTGGGGAAAAGACTGTTAATTCACCCTATTTATTCCACTCATATTATATTTTCATATTTTCATATTTCAGATACAGCGCGGAAACAGGCCTTTTCGGCCCACCAAGTCCGCACCGCCCAGTGATCCCTGCACACGAACACTATCCTACACACACTAGGGACAATTTTTTACATATACCCAGTCAATTAACCTACATACCTGTACGTCTTTGGAGTGTGGGAGGAAACCGAAGATCTCAGAGAAAACCCACGCAGGTCACGGGGAGAACGTACAAACTCCTTACAGTACAGCACCCGTAGTCAGGATCGAACCTGAGTCTCCGGCGCTGCATTCGCTGTAAAGCAGCAACTCTACCGCTGCGCTACCATGTTTTTGTACCACTCCATAAGGCCTCCCCTCATCCTCCTGCACTCTGTAGAATAAAGTACAACCTCTGCCCAATGGCTTTGACCCTCACATATTAGCAATACCCACTTAAATCTTTTCAGCACTCTTCCCATCTTTGTGGCATATTTCCTATAGCATGGTCACCAAAATTGAACACAATACGGCGTGTGGCCTCTCCAAATGGCTTATATGCTTGTAACATAACTTCCGAACCTTTATATTCAATATCCTGACTGATGAAGGCCAGTGTACCAAAAGTCTTCTCTGCCAAAGGGTCAGTGGGTCAGGCAGCATCTCTGGAGAAAATGGATAGGTGACGTTTTGGGGCAGGATCCTTCTTCAGACTGATTGTGAGGTGGGGAGGGGGGTGGGGAGCGAACTAGAAGCAAGTAAAAACAGGACAAATCGGGGCCAGCAGCAGATGGCCACAGCGCAGGGAGGTTCCCTGATAGACTGATTGTTGGCTAGGAACAGTGTTATTCCAAGAGGGATACATCGTTGTGGAACTGGTTAACCGACTTTTAGTGGAGGGGAGGGAAACGGGGGCAGGGGGGGTGGGGGGAAGAAGAAGGGGAGAGGGGAGGAGAGTGTTTGTAGAAGTTACCTAAAGTTAGAAAATTGGACATTCATACTTCTGGGTTGGAAGCTAACCAAGCGAAATATGAGGTGCTGTTCCTCCAATGTGATCCCACCACTAATCACATCTTTCCATCTCCTATCCTTTCCGACTTCTGCAGAGACCGCTCTGTCCGCAAATCCTTGGTTCACTCATCCCTTCCCACTCAACCACCCCCGTCCCAGATACTTTCTCCTGCCACTGGAGGAGATGCAACACCTGACCTTGTACCTCCTCCCTTGACTCCATCCAGGGGCCCTGACAGTCCTTGCAGGTGAGACAGATGGTAACATGCACCTCCTGCAACCTCATCTACTGCATCCAGTGCTCCCAATGTGGGTTCCTATATTTTGGCGAGACAAAGCATAGTCTCGGCGACAGTTTCGCTGAACACTTACGCTCGGTCTGCCAAGGTCTACTGAATCTCCAGATTGCAAACTATTTTCACTCCCATTCCCATTCCCATACTGACCTTTCTGTCTTGGGCCTCCTCCATTGCCAGACTGAGGAATGTTTCCTCGTATTTTCCTGGGTGGGTTACAATTTAATTCTCTAATTTTAGTTAACTTCTACAAACACTCCCCTCGCCTCTTCCCTCCACCTCCCCCTTGTCCCCCCTTCCTCCACTAAATGTCAGGTAACTAGTTTGCAATGATGTGTCCCTCCTGAGTTCATATCATCCCTAGCTAACAATCAGCCTATCAGGGAACCACCCTGCCTGTTTTAATCTGTTGCTGACCCTCGATTTAGAAAAGAGGTGCAGGAGGAGGCCACTTGGCCCTTCAAGCCAGCACCGCCATTCATTGTGCTCATGGCTGATCATCCACAATCAGTAACCCGTGCCTGCCTTCCCCCCTTCCCAGGTACTTTGTCCTGTTTTTTTCTTGTCTCCAGTTCCCCGTCTCTTCCCCCACCCCATTCAGTCTGAAGAAGAGGCTATGCAAAAAGTCACCTGCAAACTATGCCTACTGCCCTCCCCTCAGCAATCTTCTTGGTTAGTTCTTCAAAAAAATAGATAATCAGATTTATGAGACACGATCTCTCGTGCACAAGCCCTTGTTGCCTGGCCCTAATCAATCCCTGTTTTTCCAAATGCATGCAAACCCTATTACTAAGGGTCCTCTCCAATAAGTGTCCTATCACAGATGTTAGGCTTACTGGTCTATAGTTCCCAGGTTTTTTGTAGTCCTTCTGACACGCCACCCTCCAGTTATCCGGCATGTCTCACGTTGATTCATATATCTTGGTCAGGATTGTGGTAATTTCTTCTCCCGCTTCCCACAGTGTCCTAGAACATATTTGATCAGACCCAGGAGATGTATTACCTTCATACGTCTTGGACATTCACCTCCTTAACTGTAATAAAGACTGTCTTTAAGCCATCGCCTTTAACATTCCAAAATTCCCTCGTCTTCATGCCTTTCTTCCCTCCAGTTCAGGTGCAACCCGTCCCTCATGTACAGGTCACCTCTGCCCCTCAAGAGACCCCAGTGGCACAAAAATATGAATATCTGCCTCCTGCACCAATTTCTTAGCAATGCGTTCATCTGTCATATCTTCCTATTCCTGTCCTCACTTGCATGACAGCGGGATTAATCTGGAGATTACTGTCTTGAGGTTCTGCGTTATAACTTTTTGCCAAGCTCCCTATATTCATTATTTAAGGACCTCATCCGTTCCTACCTATGGCAATTGTGCCATTGTGCACAACAATGTCTGGTTGCTCACCCTCCTCCGAGAGAATTTCTTCAGCTGTTCTGATATATTCTAGCCCCCGGCACCGGGAGGCAACACATTAACCTGTAGTCCCATTTGCCACCACAGAATCTCTTGTCTGCCCCCTTAACTAATGTTCACTATGACCCTGTCTGATCTCACCCTGTCCCACTGTCCCTGGTGTCACAGACTTGACTGCTGCTGCTCTCTCCTGAACGGCCATTACTCCTCCCCCTTCCCCCTTTGTGTTTGTTTAACATCTTTCATGACCATTGGGCATCCTCAATAGTTCATCTATCATTGTAATATTGGAGGAGAGGAAGCAAATCATTTCCCCACTAATTTCTCTGTAGCCAATGCTCCCAATATTCCCATCAATGTGCCATGGATTCCAGCACTCAATCACACATTAAGGGCAATTCACAGTGTCGGTTAACCTACCAATCTGCCCCTCTTTGCTGCGGAGGGAAACTAGAGCAACTAGAGGAAATCCATTTGGTCACAGGGAGAATTTGCAAACTCTACAAAGACTGTACTGGAGGTCCAGTTAGAAGCTGGGTCACTGAGAGTGGGCTCTATACGCTGTGCCTCTAAGCTGCAGCAGGGTACATGAATATATTGTGTGAGGTGAAGATAGACACAAAATACTGGAGTAACTCAGCGGGACAGGCAATATCTCAGGAGAGAAGGAATGGGTGACGTTTCGTGTCGAGACCTTCAGACTATGAAGAAGGGTCTCGATTCGAAACATCACCCATTCCTTCACTCCAGAGATGCTACCTGTTCTGTTGAGTTACTCCAGCATTTAGTGTCTATCTTTGGCTTTAACCAGCATCTGCAGTTCCTTCCTACACATGTCCTGTAAGGCTTTCTTTTGTGGTATTGATTTTGAATATAACCAAAGAAGTGATGTTTAGTTTAAGCTACTTTTCTTTCTTCCATGCTTCTATGAGGCAAGGCTTCTATGGAGAAGATATTTAAGACAGTTTATATTTGATATCAAATTTTGAATATTTTCTAAGATGCATTTCTTCTTCCCTGCAGGAGTTTTATATCCCATGTCAGCTCAACAAGAAGCCTCTGATAATCCTCTACTTTGCCCTGATAATGAAGTTCAGTCGAATCCTGTGTTTCACTAACTCCAGAGATGCATCTCACAGGTTGAAAACCTTTTCCCATTAAGTTTCTAATTTTTGTTTAAAATGTAACTTTGAGTGTGGCATCTCCTGCACTGCACAGGCCAGAGCTGCCGGGGCCAAGGCCGGGGCTGCAAGCTGCATGAGCGTTGGTGTGGGCCAGCACAGTGGACTTATGTGCCGCCTACTTGCTGCATAAGATCAACAGAATGAGTGTAATTCATCTCCCTGTTCTCCAGAGTTAAGTCTGTGACAATTGTTTCTTGTGTTTTATAGGTTGTTCCTGTTACTTCATGCCTTTGGTGATATTCATGTGGCAGAGTTTTCTTCCAGACTATCACCCAATGAAAGACAAAAAACACTGAAACAATTTGAACAAGGAAAGATACAAATGTAAGAACTCATCTGCAAAGGTCATGCAGTGCCTGTGAGTGGATGTGTACCATGTTACACTTGGTGTCTGGTACCTCTGTGGTTGCTTGCGCATTTGGCTGGGGTTACACAGGATCACCAGAGTGCATGTGTCACTTACTGCTGGAGTTGTACATTAGTTTTCTATATCGGGTGGATAATTTTTAATGCTTTGCTTCCCTCAGACTGATTAGCACCGATGCAACTGCCAGGGGAATTGATGTTAGCAATGTCACATGTGTGATAAATTACGATGCTCCACACTTCATCCGGACATACATCCACAGGTAATCAGCGGTTCCTTGTCCTTCCCTGCTTCAATCCTCCTGCCTGTCATCACCTCATCTTTCCCTTCATCTAATTAAGTTTAGACACAATAAATAAAGATGGCAAGAATACCAGATTGCGACAATTATATAAAGTAGGAAAATGTCATTAGCTGGACACAATAAGGACTGGCTCAGTTGTGCCTGGCTGCTGAACATGGGAGAAATTAACAATCTTGGGACACTCATTGATTCCCTTTGAATATACCAAGCATTCTTCTGCCAGCATTTAGATTGAACCTTCTGCTCCTTGTAAATTCCTGCTTGAAATTGTAATCTTTATTTCCTCCAGAGTTGGTCGAACTGCTCGAGGTGGGAACACCGGGCTGGCATTCACACTCCTCCTTAAAGTGCAGGTGAGTCCTGGGGGCACTTTCTCACTCCTGCACTCCAGTTGAATAAAGGTTGTCATGGAACCGTCTGTCCTTGAGAGCCTCTGAGGGTCGAAAGGCAAACCCAGGGACCCCTCCCCCTCCCCTGGGCGTGCTCCTGGGCATGTCCCTTGCTCCGGTGGCCGGGAGCCTCCACTGGGTGTCAGTGCCTGTGTCCTGGTTGTCAGGTGCATGTTTCAGAAGCATTGTCAGTGACGTGCTGACACTCGCTGATTTCCGTCGCTGATTTAATTTGACCTGTGGATGTTTTAATTTGAGGCTGTGGATGCTGCAATATGGCAATGGTTGAGATTGTGCACAGCTAGCTACAGCTGTACAGCACAAGGTCCTTTAGCGTTTAGTTTAGAGTTTAGAGATACAGCGCGGAAACAGGCTCTTCAGCCCACCGAGTCCGCACCAACCAGCAATCCCCACAGACTAACACTATCCTACACACTAGGAACAATATACAATTATACCAAGCCAATTAACCTACATACCTGTACCTCTGGAGTGTGGGAGGAAACCGGAGATCCCAGAGAAAACTCATGCAGGTCACGGGGAGTTCGTACAAACTCCATACAGACAGCACCCATAGTCCGGATCGAACTTGGGTCTCTGGCGCAGTAAGGCAGCAACTCTATCGCTGCTTCACCGTGCCGCCCTATCTATCTAAAGGAATCTTTACTAAGATTAAATGCAAAGACAGGATTGAATCGCGTGTAATTTTTATTGGTTATCAGTGCTTTTAAGAATGTATTGTGATTGGTGATTTTTATTCTCTGCATGCTAATAAGCAGTTGGAGAGTGCACAAGATTTCAATTGGTCAATGTCTGCACAAAAGTTTACAATTCTGAGCAGATTTTGCGAGCAGTGCGGTAACTGGGACTGTGCTATTTTCCTTGTGCACAAGTAAATAAAGTGTAGAAAGGAACTGCAGATGTGTGTCTAGGAAACAAATGCAAGTTGCCAGAGTCCAGTTGATCGGTGGCGACAAGGCTGCTCTACCCTTTTTCCTCCCTCATTTGGGTCCTGTATTGTTCTGACTTGTGGGTGCTAAATATCTGGTCATTTAATTTGCAGGAGAAACAGTTTCTTCAGATGCTGAGTGATGCTGGCAGCACAAAGCTGAAGAAGCAGCTGGTGAAACCAGAATACTTGAGAGCCCTGATTCCACGCTACGAGCAGGCTCTGCAAGAGCTTCAACAGATTGTGAAGGTAAATGGCAGCCTTGTGAATTCTTAGTCCATGATTTTCTCAAACTGTATTAATTCAAACTTTCAGACTTTTAACGGGTATAATTTAAGCAGATGCCCATCTACTTTCAATGGCATTTCTCACATTTTGCTTCAATGCATTTTAGATTTGGAGACCACTGAAGTGAAGGTGGTCATACGACTGTCCAGTGAAATCTATTCCCTGGCCAGCCAGATCACAGCTACTTGCCCGTGATCACTGAACCCTACCTTTGTGGTATAGTTCACATACCTGGTGTGTTAATGGCAGGTTGTATGGTGTAGGATGTGAATGCTGGATGAGTGGGAAACGTTTTTGGAATCATTGATCACAGTTCTATTAGCTTTAAAATTGGTGTTGATAATGCCTTGGTTAGGCCGCAACTTAACGTTCTAAATTGGGTCAAGGTCAACTTTGGTGAAAGTGAACAAATACAGTTCAGATAAAGATCAGTCATTTTTTTGAATGTTGCAACAAGCTTACTCGACTGAGTAGTTAGTTCCTCTTCCAGGGTTCACAAGTTAACATTTATTGATGCTGATGAGCATAGTACACTTTCATTTTTACTTCAACTTTCATAACTCAGATTTTTAAATTTTATATCCACAGTACAGTGCATTTACTCCATACTCATTCTCTCACTGTAAAAATACCTCTACCTCCTGGTAATTATTTCCAGTTTCCATAAACCATTTACTTTTAGTTTAGTTTAGAGATACAGCACGGAAACAGGTCCTTCGGCCCACCGAGTCCGCACCGACCAGCGATCCCCGCACATTAACACTATCCTGCACACACTAGGGACAATTTCACATTAATACCAAGCCAATTAACCTACAAGCCTGTACTTCTTTGGAGTGTGGGAGGAAACCAAAGATCTCAAGAGAAAAGTCACGGGGAGAACGTACAATCTCCGTACAGACAGCACCTGTAGTCAGGATCGAACCAGGGTCTCTGGTGCTGTAAAGCAATAGCTCTACCACTGCGCCACCGTGCCGCAATTTGATGTGGAAGAGTTACAATTGTCTGACTACGGGCAAGGAGATGGCTCGACTTATGTTGTCTCTTGCTACAATGACACTCTCTCCACAAAGAGGTAGGTATAGATTGAGCAGAATGAATATAAGAGGATATAGTGTGTGTGTGTGTGGGGGGGGGGGGGGTGAAATAAATAATTGTCCTAGTATTGGTGATGAATTAGAAGTTGAAAGTGTTTGTCAAACAGAATGCTACAGTTTCTTCAAGATGAATGGAGAATGCTGGAAATCCTCAACAGGTCAGACAGCACCTGCAGAGAAATAAACAGTCACTGTTTCAGGTTGATGCCCTTTCATTTGTTTGTCTGGAGAGGAATCAGTGGAGAGAGGGTGGGTGCGGCAAGAGTCAAACTCCGTGGAGGCATCTCCCCGCTGTTAAGAGCTATTTTTGTTTCCTCCACATCAAATGGCCAATGGAAACTTTGGAAATGATGATCAAGAGGTAACGGTGAAAGTTGGAATAAATGCATTGTTTTGGCACAGCGGTAGAGTTGCCTTACAGCACCATAGACCCGGGTTCGATCCTGATTAAGGGTGCTAGTCTGTACTGAGTTTGTACGTTCTCCCCTTGACCTGCGTGGGTTTTCTCCAGATGCTCTGGTTTTCTCCCACATTCCAAAAACGTACAGGTTGGTAGACAAAATGACGGTATAATTGCAAATTGTTCTCCGTGTGAGTACAATAGAGTACGTGTGCAAGGATCGCTGGTCAATGCAGACTCAGTGGGCCGAAGGGCCTGTTTCCGCGTTGTATCTCTAAACTAAGCTTAAAAAAACGAAGTTAGTGAAAGACTGAAGTAAAAGTAAAGGTGCACCATTTAAATCAGTATCTTGAGGGGAACCAAAATCAGCTGTTTAATTATTTGTCTCCTCTCGTCATGTCTTGATTGGCAGTATAAATTTTCAGGAATGTGATTTGCTTTTCAGTCTGTGTCTTTGCGCGTTACTTAAGTTTTTAACATTTTCTATACAGGATGAAAAGAAGAAGAGTGTCTCCTAAACTGAAGAAACAAAGTTTATAATGTAACAGTGTGGTGAATATTTGAATCTTACTTGGACCTTGGATACTGTCGCTTGGAAAATCCTACTCTGACCGTGTACAAACATATATGTTATTTATTTTCTAATGTATGGAATCATTTTTTACATAGAATAAAACATTGTGATGAACAAAATGTTATGACATGGAACTGCAGATGTTGGTTTATATCAAAGAAAGAGACAACACTGGAGTAACGCAGCGGGTCAGGCAGAATTTCTGGAGAACATGGATAGGTGACGTTTCGGGTTGGGACAGATCTGTCTTTAGACAGATTGATTTATTCACAAAATGCTGGAGTAACTCAGCAGGTCAGGCAGCATCTCGGGAGAGAAGGAATGGGTGACGTTTCGGGTCGAGACCCTTCTTCAGACTGATGTCGGGGGTGGGACAAAGGAAGGATATAGGTGGAGACAGGAAGATAGAGGGAGATCTGGGAAGGAGTGTGGGGGGAGGGGAGATTGTGGGGGGAGGGGAGAAGTAAACTGGAAAAGATGATGGACAGGACAGAGCATGGCCGTAAATAAGTGAACACAACATTTGGGGGGGGGGGGGGCAGTCAAACCATCCACAGCCGGGGTGATCGAAGCTCCCGCGATCGGGGTGATCGTAGCTCCCACAGTCGGGGTGATCGAAGCTCCCACAGTCGGGGTGATCGAAGCTCCCACAGTCGGGGTGATCGAAGCTCCCACAGCCGGGGTGATCGAAGCTCCCGCGATCGGGGTGATCGAAGCTCCCACAGTCGGGGTGATCGAAGCTCCCGCGATCGGGGTGATCGAAGCTCCCACAGCCAGGGATCGAAGTTCCCACAGCCGGGGTGATCGAAGCTCCCACAATCGGGGCAGTCGAAGCTCCCGCGGTTGGAGTTCCCGAAGTCGGTCCCCAACCAGGGACCGCGAGCTCCAGGATGTTAAGTCTGCAGGCTCCCGCAGTTGGAGCTCCCGAGGTCGATCCCCAGCAAGACGCCGCCAGCTCCATGATGTTCTACCGCAGTGCGGACGGAGATACTGTACGAAAAAAAGTTGCATCTCCGTTGAGGAAAGAGATTTAAAAAAGTTTCCTCCACCACCCCACATAATACAAAACTTAAAGGTACACTAAAACATACATTTAACAACAGACTAAAAACAACAAAGAAGAAAAAGACAAGACGAGACAGACCGTTGGCAGAGGCAGCCATTGTTCGGCGTGTCGCCATTGGATGGGATGCAGAGAGAGAGGAGAAACTGGTGTATTAAAGGGATGCTAACCATTTTAACTCCCCTTCACATTCCCATACTGACCTTTCTGACCTTGGCCTGCTGCATTGCCAGAGTAAGGATGCACATAAACTGGAGGAACAGCATCTCGTATTCTGCTTGGGTGGCTTATAATCCAACGTTATGAACATTGAATGATACAATTTCAGGTAACTAACCCACAAACTGCCTCCTTCCCCCTCCGCTTTCTTCCCCCCACCCCCCTCTCACTCTGCCCGAGACCTTGCTGACTGTTCCTTCCCTCCCCCTCCTCCTGCATCTCTTCCAATTCACTCTATTCGACCTTCAAGTTTCACAATTCGCAACACTTTATCCTTTTTGGACTCGCGCATTTCTCTTCATCTCTGAAGCAGACAATGTGCAGGAAGGAACATCTTTGGCCTTTGTCCAACAATCTGCCTGTCAATAAAAGCCCTCACCTGTGTTCACATATTACTGGCCACGCTCTCCTGCCCTTCCTCTTTTCCAGCTTTCTTTCACACTCCACCTGCAATCAGTCTGAAGTAGGGTCCTGACCTGAAACATCTTCTATCCATGTTCTCCAGAGATGCTGAGTTACTCCAGCGTTTGTGTTTTTTTTATTGTGATGGATAATCTGTGTTTTGGGGCAAGAAAGTGTGTTTTTTGACAAGCTTGCATTTGAGTTGAAAATGTGTGGGCTGAAACATGGCAGGAAGGTAACCTGTGTATAATGGAAATTTCTAACCTACGGATATCATATGCCAAGTGCCATGAGACCCAAGTCAGTGCTTTTATAAAAAATGGATGTTTCAATTTTGAAGGCGTACCCTTTAAGTTCTCTCGACCCGACACAAAGTTTTCACCAAAAATCTAAATCACCGCCTTCCTTTTCACAGTTCACTGAAAATGTTGTTGCGGCTAGATCGGGTGGTGAAGGCAGCTTTTGGCACTCTGACCTTCATCGGTCAGGGAATTGAGTATAACACGTTATGTAACAGTTGTACAAGATATTGGTGAGGACACATATGGGGCATTAAGTTTGGTTTGGGTCACATTGCTGTGTAAAAAGATGCCACTAAACTGGAAAGAGTGCAGAGAAGATTTACGAGGATTATTTAGGAAAGGTTTATAAAGGTCTATGGTTCAAACCAAGACAAATGGGTTTGGTGTGGACGAGTAGAGTCAAAGGGCCTGTTTTCGTGCTGTGTGACTCTATAACTTGTATCCTGTCCCACAGTGACTCTTCATCATCACCTGGCCTTGTGAGCAACCTCGAGCGAATGAAATCTTTTACCGTGGTAATCTACGCTGCGGACAGGGGTCAGAGGGTCACCCGCTATGCGGGCAGCAGCTGGTGGATCACAAGCCATGGGGCAGTGGTGGAGGAATCCACAGGTGTGCAGGAATGAGTCGCCAGCTGTCAAAAAGCCTGGGCGCGGTTAGGACTGAGGCCGGAGTTCACTCGCTGTAGGTCAGCGGCCGAGGGGTTACCAGCTGTGGCTGGGGGCCGCCAGCCTTGTAGGATGGGGTCACAAGCAGTCGAAAGGCCAGGGGGTCGCCAGCTGTGGGGGCAGCCGCCTGGGAGTAGCCAGATGTGGGGGCAGCGGCTGGGGAGTAGCCAGCTGTGGGGGCAGCGGCCTGGGAGTAGCCAGCTGTGGGGGCAGCGGCCGGGGAGTAGCCAGCTGTGGGGAGCCCAGCTGTGGGGGCAGCGACCGATGAGTGGCCAGCTGTGGGGGCAGCGGCCGGGGAGCAGCCAGCTGTGGGGGGGGGGGGGGGGGGGGGCAGCAGCTGGGGAGTAGCCAGCTGTGGGGAGTCCAGCTGTGGGGGCAGGGGCTGATGAGTAGCCAGCTGTGGGGGCAGGGGCTGGGGAGTAGCCAGCAGTTGGGAGTCCAGCTGTGGGGGCAGGGGCCAGCTGTAGGGGCTGGGGAGTAGCCAGCTGTGGGGGCAGGGGCTGGGGAGTCCAGCTGTGGCTGGGGAGTCCAGCTGTGGCTGGGGGGTCCCGCTGTGGCTGGGGGGTCCCGCTGTGGGGGCTGGGGAGTCCAGCTGTGGGGGCTGGGGAGTAGCCAGCTGTGGGGGGTCCAGCTGTGGAGGCAGGGGCTGGGGAGTAGCCAGCTGTGGGGAGTCCAGCTGTGGGGGAAGTCGAGTTATGACAGCAGAGGTCGGCGGGCGGACGAGCGCCAGCCTTTCCTTTCCTTTCCTTTCCTTTCACTTTCATATCCCTGTGAAATCAGGGACACAACGCGGAAACAGGCCTTTCGGCCCATCGAAGGCGGCGCCGACCAGCGTATACTCCGTGTCCACTCTCATGCACACAGGGGACAATTTTATTTTGACAATTTACAGAAACGAATTAACCTACAAAACCTGTCCGTCTTTGGAATGTGCGAGGAAACCGGATCCGGTCCCAGGGTGAAGATACAAACTCCACACAGACAGCGCCTGGAGTCGGGATCGAACCCGGGCCTCTGGCTGTAAAGCAGCAACTCCACCGCTGCATCACTTGTCCGGGACGTCCAGAGACCGAGCCACAGGGAGCCGCAGTCCCCCTCCCCTCCCCTCGGTAAGTGCCCGCCACCCCCCCCCCCCCCCCCCGCTGCCAGCTCTAGGCCTCTGCTCTCCGCAATATCAGAGACTGGAGTTGACAGTTCTGTCCCCTCCTCCGGGGGACGCCTGTCTCCACCAGAAGCCCTCGGGGAAGGAGGGGGGATTATTTATTTATTTATCGTTGTATCTACCATTGTATTGCCATGTCATTCCTGTAAACAAGGAATTTCATTGCGCCCTGGTACGTGTACATGACAAACTGGTCTGAGTCGCTGTATTTAGGACTGAGGGAAGGGAGGGCGGGGGGGGGGGGGGGGGGGGGGGGAGCACATAGGCGGTGGAGGTGTGGGATAGCAGTGGGTGGTTGGTGGACCGAGGAGGGGCAAAGATGGTAACCATCAGGGAAGAGGTGAAGGGCAGATAGATTTAAATGGGAGAGGGGGTCGTGGGTGAAATGAGTGGCTTGTGAGTGGATGGAACCAGGAAGAGGAGGGGATGGAATTGGGCAATGGGTAGGTGAAACTGAACAAAATTAGGCAGGGGATCAGGAGGAACACAGAGGTGAGGGTTACCAGAACGTGGAAAATTCAACCCACTGGGTTATAGGTTATGAGGTAACAAACAACCTGTTGGGTGAACAGTGAGGCAAGCAGTATTTGCAGGGGGAGGGGAAAAGAATGGTGGTGATACAGACTGAGGTATATGTTATATGAGATGCTCAGTGACCTGGGTGTCCTGGTGCATATGTGACTGAAGGTAACATTTAGCAGGAGATTATGAAGACAAACGGGATGGTGGCCTTCCTCAAGTCAAGTCAAATTTATTTGTCACATACACATACATGATGTGCAGTGAAATGAAAGTGGCAATGCCTGCGGGTTGTGCACAAAAAGAATTACAGTTACAGCATATAAATAAAGTTAATAAGTTACTATTAGTGTCGACAAAAATTTAGTCTCTGGGGTTATAAAAGTTGACAGTCCTGATGGCCTGTGGGAAGAAACTCCGTCTTATCCTCTCTGTTTTCACAGCGTGACAGCAGAGGCGTTTGCCTGATCGTAGCATCTGGAACAGTCCGTTACTGAGGTGGCAGGGGTCCCTCATGATCTTGCTTGCTCTGGATCTGCACCTCCTGATGTATAGGTCCTGCAGGGGGACGAGTGTAGTTCCCATGGTGCGTTCTGCCGAACGCACTACTCTCTGCAGGGCCATCCTGTCCTGGGCAGAGCTGTTCCCAAACCAGACTGTAATGTTGCCGGACAGGATGCTCTCTACAGCCCCAGAGTAGAAGCAATGAAGGATCCTCAGAGACACTCTGAATTTCCTCAGTTGTCTAAGGTGGTAAAGGCGCTGCTTAGCCTTACCCACCAGTGCAGCAATGTGCGTTGCCCACGTCAGATCCTCTGCGATGCGGACTCCCAAGTATTTAAAACTGCTCACCCTATCCACAATAGACCCATTTATCTCCAGTGGCGTGTACGTCCTTGGATGTTTAGCCCTTCTGAAGTCCACAATCAGCTCCTTTGTTTTAGTGACATTCAAGAGGAGGCTATTGTTCTGACACCAGAGTGCCAGATCAGCCACCTCCTCCCGGTAGGCCTTCTCATCATTGTTGGATATATATAGAGAGGATTTGAGTACAGGAATAAAATTGTCATTGTAAACGCACCGGTAAGGTATTGTGTACAGGGATTGGCCTGAAGAAGAATGTCACCTGCTAGAGAGGGAAGTACATAGAACAGCAATGGCAACTTTGCCATCGAGATTGGATCAACTGTGACTGGATTTCTTGGAGTCTAAAGGATGCTAGCTGATCTTATTGAAATTCAGGAGATGGTTACAAGGTGAACTGGCTGGATTGAGCAACCCTGAAGGCCAGCACTTTCTTCGCAGTGGTATGGCCAACCCCTCATTTTGAGACTTTAGTTTAGAGATACAGCGTGGAAATAGGTCCTGAGGCCAACCAAATCTGTGCTGAACAACGACCACCCGTGTATGCTAGATCTATGATTTATCCCAGTTTCTCATCCTATGCATGAGGTGCAATTTACAGATGCCAATTAACCTACAATCCTTTGCATCTTTGGAATATGGGAGGAAACCAGAGCATCTGGAGAAAATTCATGCAGTCACAGGGAGAACGTACAAACTCCTTACAGATAGGACCTGTAGTCGGCATCAAACCTGGATCTGTGGCGCTGTAGGGCAGCAACCTTACTGCTATGTTACAGTGCCGTCCAACCTAATTTGTCCAGGAAAATG
Source organism: Rhinoraja longicauda (assembly GCF_053455715.1). Classification (NCBI taxonomy): domain Eukaryota; kingdom Metazoa; phylum Chordata; class Chondrichthyes; order Rajiformes; family Arhynchobatidae; genus Rhinoraja; species Rhinoraja longicauda. The sequence continues at coordinate 14,401,069 of NC_135977.1, forward strand.
ACACCTCCACATCAAGTGAGTGGACCAAATGCTGAGAAATAAAGCAGGCAGTCTGACTCTGGGAAAGCCAGGCTGAGAGAACAAGCCCTGTGATTTTTAAACTTTACAATGATATCAGTTATGGTTGCCAAAACAACCTTTGTACTCATTGTTGAAATGCGATGTGTTTAATTATTTTCTTCTTCTGAATTAAGGCGATGGAACCTGGATCAGTTGCCACTTTGTCAGATGAAAGTGTGATGTGTGGAGTTTGCTGTAACCAGCTGAGGAGTCCCAAGCTGCTTCCATGCCTGCACAGTGTCTGCCTGGAGTGCCTGCAGAATGTGTGGGCGGGGCAGGACTTTGCCACCTGTCCCATCTGCAGTGCCCCCACAGATGGGAACATCACCAAGGTACAAGACAACACACTGCTGGCCAACCTGGTGAGCAAAGTGCAGCTGCGGCAGAGGATTGATTCCGGGCTGGGCATCTGGTGCAATCTTTGCCAGGCATGTGGCAGTGAAGAGCCTGCCACTTGCCTGTGTTTCACGTGTGATCAGTTCTTGTGCCGGAAATGCTTCCATGGCCATCAGCTGTTGACTGAGAAGCACGGACACACGGTGAAGTCCCTGGAAAACCTGAAGGCCCTCAGCTGCGAGGAATTTGCCATTTTATCAATGCACGAGAAGCAGGCCGTTTGTCCAGAACACAAGGACCAACAGATCAGGTAAAATCGGCCTCCCCATTCAGTCACGCAGTTTGGTAAATGATCCAAGTTGTATTCCCTTGGAGTTCGAGTGTTTTCGCTGGATTCAGAAGATGGCAGTTGCATCAATTCTGACAACATACAAAAACAGAAATTACACATAAATTATATGACATTTTTAAAAAAAGACTTGAAAAAAAAATATTAATGCAAAACACAATCAGAAAACAAATGCATGGTGGTGCAAGAGGTGGCCGGCCTGTGGTGTTCCATCGCCGAGGTAGAATTTGGGTTGTGCAGTTGTGTTCAAAAACATGATGGCTGTAGGAAAGTAGATGTTCCTGAATCTGGTCATGTTGGTCTTCGGGCTTCTGCACCTCGTACCCAACCATGACAGTGAGAAGAGGGCATAGCTCAGATGGAGGGGATCCTTGATGATAGATGTTGCAGTGCCAGGTGTAGATGCTTTCGATGGAGGAGAATGTTTTACTTGTGATGGACCAGGCTGAATCCACTATTCTTTGCAGCATGTTGTGTTGCTGTGCATTGGAATTGCCAGATAGGCCTTGCTGCAACCGGTCGGGATACCTTCTGCACGACATCTGTAAAAGTTTGTTCGAGTATACGGTGGCATCTCTTAAACTTCTCGCAGCAGATTGTTGAGGTTGCATCTCTCTTTCACCATGTTGATCTGTCTTTTCCTGATTTATTTTCAGCTTTTTCTGCAAGACGTGTTCAACCAGCGTCTGCTGCAAGTGCCTGCTGCTTCACCACATCCCCCAAGGCCACCTTTATCATGACATTAAGCAGGAGGTTCGACAGGAGGGCGAGGTGTTGAAACAAATGGTGGACGCGACACAGGAAACATACACTAGATTTGCCGACAGTCACTCAGAACTGATGACCCTGAAAGAAAGACTGGACTTGATGAGAGATGAAATTGGAGCTTCAGTGAAACGTCAGGCTTTCATCACCCAGCAAAAAATCATTTATCAAGGATGCAGCTTGACGAGGGAATTGGAGGCTATGTGCAAGCTGAAACGACACAAACTGGCCAACAGGCTGAGACAAACAGAGCAAACGTTGCAAAGGATGAGAGCTGGCCACAAGCTGGCCGACTTTATGCTGAAGTTTGGCACTAATAACGAGATGATATCGATGTCTGAGCTGATTAGATCAGGCCTGATGGTCTTGGGGCAGGCTGTGCCCTTCGACACGAGCGAGGAGGTCACCTCAATGGAATTAAGGGAATGCACTCTGGAAGTAAAGAATCTACTCGGTACCTTCCCCCTCAAAAGAGGTAAGTAATGATGTGGGAAACCTTGGGTGTGGTGGGAGGGGGAGCTGGCTGAGGTGAGCGTGCTGATGGATGATGCCAGATGAGGGGTAATGATGGTTGATCCATTTGGAGTGGAATGTCCAGCACTCGGATACATACAGTCCTCCAACGTCAAGAACCTTGTGATGCATTATTGTTGGTGGGCAGAGAACATTAGCCTGAATCTCAGCGAGATCACTGCCCAACAGAGCTACAAGAAACAAACACCAAAAATAACTGCAGCTATCAGATATCTTCAACTGAAAACAAGAAATGCTGGGAGTCAGCATGTAAAGGTAGCTATGGAAGATAGACACAAACAGCCGGGCTATCTCAGCTGGTCAGGCATGCCTGAAATGATAAAAGGAATAGGTGCCGTTTCGAGTTGAGACCCTTCCTCAGGTATAAAGAGAAATGGTTAACGTTTCAGATCCGGGACCCTTTGGAAGACTTTACGAAGACATTGTTGAAGCACAAGGTCAGAGCAGGTAATGGCGGGAGGATCCAGACCAGACCAAAGAGGTTGGATAATTAACATTGAGATGAGGGAGTCATTTCCACATAGGAGGTGAGAGTCCTTTGAGACCATTGAATGCTGAGGGCCTTGATCTGGGGCAGGAAGGTGGAGCAGCTGAAAGATGGTATTCCTGACTACTTCTTGTGTGTGTGTGCGTGCACCAGTGGTGTTTGCTGGGACAAGGTAGAGAAGGTATTCTTTGTTACCAGTCCATGCACATTTACCCTGACATTGCTAAGTGGTATTAACTTGTTGCGTGCCTTGGGTTACCAGTGTTTCCTCAAGGTATTTATTACATAAAATGCTGGAGTAACTCAGCAGGTCAGGCAGCATCTCGGGAGAGAAGGAATGGGTGACGTTTCGGGTCGAGACCCTTCTTCAGACTGATGTCAGGGGGGCGGGACAAAGGAGGGATATAGGTGGAGACAGGAGGATAGAGGGAGAACTGGGAAGGGTGAGGAGAACAGAGGGACAGAGGAACTATCTAAAGTTGGAGAAGTCAATGTTCAAACCGCTGGGCTGCAAGCTGCCCAAGCAAAATATCTGCTGAGTTATTCCAGCATTTTGTGAAATAAATACCTTCGATTTGTACCAGCATCTGCAGTTATTTTCTTACACTAGTGTTTCCTCAAGTGTTGTCTACCGTGATGTTCCTTGCCCAGGGTTCTACTGAATGAGGCACATCGGGGGCAGCTGGTAGCATTTTGGAAATGAGATGCTTGTTTCTGCTAAGCCCTCAGGTCTAAAAGTCTTTTGTTGTTTACAGAACAGGGAGAGGGAGTGAAAAACCCAGAAACTGAGGAGGAGAAGAGAGAGGAATCGAAAGATCCAGAAAATGAAGAGCCTCCACTGGTAAATTGGGATTGGAAACTGATTTCATTGGTATGTTACCGATGGCATCTCTCCGTGTTGTTACATTTAGGGCAAAGTGAAAGCTCAGAGTGGACAATATTTCAATAGGGGAAATAAGTCAAGTCAGATTCAATTGTGAGCTGTTTCTAAATTCATTGCAAATGTCCACTTCATCTCTCCTGCCACAATGGAGTGGATGCCGGCTGTATTTTTTGTAAAAATACAAGAAGTGGAATGTGACATTGTTTTAATAGAATCACATTGCACGTGTCAATAGAAGTGATTGCTTGTCAATATCTATGACTGCCTGTGGTGTAAATGACAGACTGTGTTCTTAAGAGACAATGGTATCTGATTATTGCCGGGAGATTTTTTTTTCCCCTAGACTGTTTACTTTTGCAAGGCAGTTATTATTTCTTCCAGTCAGTCTCCAAGACAACTTTCAAGTGATCCTCCAATTCTCTATCAAAATTGCCACTTTGGCCTGTGTGATGGAAGTAATGTGTAGATGCTGGTGTATGCCGAAGGTAGACACAAAGTGCTGGAGTGACTCAGAGGGTCAGGCAGCATCTCTGGAGAAAAAAGATGGGTGACGTTCCAGGCTGGGACCCTTCTTCAGACAGAAGTCTGGACTCTGAAGAAGACTTGAGTCTGAAGAAAGGTCCCAACCCGAAACGTCGGCCATCTTTTTTCTCCAGAGATGCTGCCTGTCCTGCTGAATTACTCCAGCACTTTGTGTCTATCTAATGGAAATAATGTTCCTTAATTCATCACTTGGGTTGTGTCAAATCCATGTTCTGAAAACACGCATTATAGCAGATTATCTGCACTCCCTCAATATGGTGATGTTGCTGGAATGTATCAGATAACTCATCAGATCATCATTGAGGTTGATGTCTTTGGGTCTTTGTGTCATTTGGGAGAGTGGGTGGAGTATCGCCCACAGTCTTGTCCAAAACTCTTGATAAGTAGCACCTGTGTATGGAGCAAGACTGGGGCAGGCAGCAGACTGGCCTGACACCCCTTGCCGGGCTTTATTTTTGAGATTTATAGAACAAAGAGAAAGAAAGCTCACCAATCTATTGACCATGAAGGATTGGGAGGGAAACTTTAATACTTTAATGGATTAGAAGAGTGGTGGGGGGGGGGGGGGGTAACTGGCCAAAATGAGTTTGGAAGGCCAGAGGTTCTGCCAAATGCTCAACAACTGTCCTTTTTGTTTTACCCAGGAAGCTTCCAAAAAAGTACAAGTTGAAAGTTCTGTTTCAGTGGATGGGAAAAGTGCACCAGATAGCCAGCCACAGCCCCGTTCCAGTGATCACGACTATAGTGTGAGCGAAACAGCACCCCAGCTCCCCTCATCAACTACCACAGAGAACGTCATCCTCAACATTTCCAGTGCCAAAGGCGATGAATCGCAGCAACCTGCGGCAGGTCAGGATGCAACCTTGCTAATTGCAGTGTAACAACATTGAGCATTTCCAGTCCGTTCTATGCAGGGTCACTGTGCAAGGTTAAGAAGTAAACCATTGGAAGTTCTATAAGGATATCCAGGGCGGGGGGCGGGGGGGAAACACAGGTTAAGTACTTGGTAAAATTCTCCAAGTTGTCCAATTTCAACCCCAACCCCACAGATGCTTCCTTCTATATTTGACCAAACTTCCAACATCTCTTGTTATCCAAGGTTCCCGAACCTTGCTATCTTTATCTTTCATCTTCACAGGAGGTCTCTTCACAGACCTCTATCCGCCCCCCACCTCTGGTGACCTCTCCACCAACCTCTGACGACCTCTCCCCCAACCTCTGGTGACCTCTCACCCCACCTCTGGCGACCTCTCACCCCCACCTCTGGCGAACTCTCACCCCCACCTCTGGCGAACTCTCACCCCCACCTCTGGCGACCTCTCACCACCACCTCTGGCAACCTCCCACCTCTGGCGACCTCTCCCCCAACCTCTGACAACCTCTCCCCCCCACCTCTGGTGACCTCTTCCCCCACCCCTGCCAGCCTCTCCCAACCTCTGGTGATCTTTCCCTCCCACTTCTGGCGACCTCTCCCCCCACCTCTGGCAGCCTCTCCCCCCCCACCTCTGCTGATCTCCCACCCATGGCGATCTCCTCCCCCAACTCTGGTGCCCTCTTCATGTTGACTGACGGTTGTCGCTGGCCTTCCCTCTCTGGATGTCCCCGGTGCAACTCATCCCAGCTGTTCTCAGTCTGTGGGTTGCTGAGGACCTAGCTGATGTTGTCGAGTTCAGACCTGAGAGAGCACCGTCCACACCACCCTTGCTCCCTTTTGGATCACCTCCACAGAGCAGTGTGATCCTCCCTCAACTCAACTCATTCCCCAGCCAGGATCATGTCGCTTAATGATGTGTAGGCAACAGACAAGATCGAGAAGATCCTAACCCTCCTTTCAAAGACCCTGACAACCCACTTCACTCCAATGCCAGGATTTGGGCATCTCACCTTCCACAGTTCCAGTGAACTCCGAACAGTGAGCGCTGAAAATCCATGGGCCTTTAAAAAGACAATAATGAGCATGGTTTTCTATCACCAAGTGCTGAGAAGTGAGATGGTAGAGATGGGTGATTGATGGTCATAATGGAGGTGCTGGATTGACGTGTCGGTTTCTATGTGAGTGTTAAAATTAAACCCTGGGAAGGTAATTTCTTACAGTGCTCCCAATTTGGAGTGCAAGCTCATGTGAGGGAGAACCACTTGTCCCGTGACATCACACCACCCCCTATATCTCCAGGGCTACTTGCATCTTCCAGGCTGAAAAGGCCTATGATGTTAGGTCACCCAATAGCCTAGGCGACAAAAATGCAATTAACCATGAAATATTGTGAGGACAGTGGATGGAAAAGGCACCAGATGCATACACGTCCTCTCTTTTGATTTTTCTATTCTCTTATTTCAACAGAAAAGAGTTAATGAGTCATAGAGACAGGCCCTTTGGCTCAACTTGCCCTTGCCCCATCGACTAAGATGCCCCATCTACACTAGTCCCACCTGCCCACATTTATATAGAGTCATACATTTGATCTACTCATTTGTTCTGAGGTAATTGGAAAACCTGGCCAAATAATTCACATTAATAACAATGCAGTGTGTTCTCCCAATTACAATGATTAAAACCACTGATAGACATCAAATGCTCAGCGGGACAGGCAGCATCTCTGGATAGGAGGAATGGGCGACGTTTCGGGTCGAGACCCTTCTCAAACCACTGCGTGGGTGTAATAGGTAGACACAAAATGCTGGAGTAACTCAGCGAGTCTGGCAGCATCTCAGGAGAGAAGGAATGGGCGACGTTTCGGGTCGAGACCCTTCTTCAGTTATTTTCCTACGCATGGATGTAACAACTTACTTGGACAAACGTCAGTATATACTATGGTAATAGGAGTCCCATGTGCAGTTACTTCCGATTGTAAATAGGAATCGGGGGTGATTTTAACAGTTGATGTTCCTTTGGGAGCCCTGGACTCATTTCAGCTTAAATTTATTTACAGTTAAATATATTCAGAGAAGTTTAAAAAACGAGTCCGCAGCTCAAAATATACAATTATTTCTTCACAGAGGCAATGATAATCTCGTCCGGTGACAGCGAGGATAGTGGCATCATGGTGAGGAATCCCTGCTTTTTTCCACCAAGTTGCGAAATCATATAACTGCAGCCAACGTACGGTGTGTACTGTATAATGAACGTGTATACTTTATACACAGTCATCTATATATCACTAAAACTCTGTGTGGCTCTGAGGGATCGTGTTTGTTTGGCTGAGGTTAATTCGTTTGGCCGTTAACCGTATTTGTGCCCCGTCACCCATAGCACGACAATTTTAGGACCACCTTACTCACCAGGGACTCTTTCATCCAAATTTCATTCAAATTAGTCTTAGGTTTTTAAAGTTAGAGAGATTTTAAAGTTCATTAATTTGCTTATTAAACTGAAACTTGGCAAGGTTCAGCGTGTGACGTTACAATGGGAGGGGGGGGGGGGGGGCACGACCAATGGGGGATGGGACGGGACACGCCAGAGTGACGGTAGTGGCGGCCAATGAGGGGCGTAGAATTTTCTCATTTAAAAAACAGTTTAGCTTAAAGAGGAAAAAAAAGTTTCGTTTATTTCATTCTTTCAAAAAAAAGTCCTTCAATAGTGCTCACATTTACATTTTTTTTAAAGTTAAGAAAACGAGGAGGGAGGGGGGATGGAGTGAGGGGGGAGGTGGGGTGCAGTGAGTGGGGGAGGGGAGAGAGGGGTGGGAGGATGGAGTGGGTGGGGGGTGGGAGGATGGAGTGGGTGAGGGGTGGGAGGATGGAGTGGGTGAGGGGTGGGAGGATGGAGTGGGTGAGGGGTGGGAGGATGGAGTGGGTGAGGGGTGGGAGGATGGAGTGGGTGGGGGGTGGGAGGATGGAGTGGGTGAGGGGTGGGAGGATGGAGTGGGTGAGGGGCGGGAGGATGGAGTGGGTGAGGGGTGGGAGGATGGAGTGGGTGAGGGGTGGGAGGATGGAGTGGGTGGGGGGTGGGAGGATGGAGTGGGTGAGGGGTGGGAGGATGGAGTGGGTGAATGGGGATGGAGTGGGTGAGGGGGGAGGGGGATGCAGTGGGTGAGTGGGGGGGAGGGGGGATGGAGTGGGTGAGTGTGGGGAGGAGGGGGGATAAGGGGGGTTGAGGGGGGATGGTGGATTGGGGGGGAGGGGGGATGGAGTGGGTGAGTGTGGGGAGGAGGGGGGATAAGGGGGGTTGAGGGGGGATGGTGGGTGAGGGGGGAGGGGGTGAAAAGATGGGTTGCGGGGGGATGGAGTGGGTGAGTGGGGGGACGGGAAGGGGGGGGAGTCGGGGAGGGGAGAGTGCTACACTAATGCAGGAGAGCTTTGGGCCCAACGGATGGCCGCCAGATCCGTGCGTGCGCGGTTGGGGGAGGGTTTCCATTTAGTATTCAGCTCCGGTGCGACGCAGTTGGGGGAGGGTTGCCATGTTGTCTTCAGCTCCGACCACAATCTCGACGCCCAATTGGTCTGGGTCCCACGTGGGGGGGGGAGGGGGGGGAGCGCTGGCGCTCCCTGCACTGATTGGTCGCCGGTGCGTCCTAATTTGCTCCTGCCGCTCATCCCCATGTGGAGTCCATTGATTGGTTCCGACCTCCCGCTTGACGCCCGATTGGTCCAGCTCCCACGTGGGGCGGAGTGCTGACGTTCCCTGCTCTGATTGGTCGCCGGCGCATCCTGATTTGCTCCTGCCGTTCACTCCCACGTGGAGTCCATTGATTGGCTACAACCTCCCGCTCGACGCCCGATTGGCCTGGATCCCCACGTCAGGTTGAATGATTGGCTCCGACCACCCGCTCGACGCCCGATTGGTCCGGGTCCCACGTGGGGGGAGCGGTTTCTTCCCGTTCAAAGCAACTGCAGTCGAGCTGACGATGCTGCTGAATGAGGGCACAGTCTCGAGCATCTCCAAGAGAGGATTTTAACCACAATTTTAGGCCCACCTTATCGTCGTCCCTTTGGTGCTAATGGAAGGAGTTTCATTGAAATTGGTGTTATATTTTTAGTTATTCACATTTTTAAGTTAAAATCTATCTCCTAGGGGGGAGGAGGGAGGGAGGAAGGATGGGGTTGAAGGGGGTGGAGTGGGGGGAGGGGTGGGGGGGGGAGTGGGGGAGGAGAGGTTTGGGCCCCAACGGGTCCACGGTCTAGTTTATTTTAAAGAACAAACACGATTTTCCCATGTCACAATGGGAACCCAACGAAGGAATGGGCCCAACAGGTCAACTTGGTATAGTTCTGGCTAGAAATAGAGTGTGCTCCATATAGTGCATATGGAAGCGCACTATTGTGTACTCCACAATATAAACTCTGGGGTTTTATATTGTCGAGTTTGCGTTCCCGGTCAGTTGGTTGATAATAATCAGAGTCGGCACAGACCTCACCTATCCATAGTTTATTAGAGATCTCGTAGACAGGTTTCTAAAAGCACACACAGAGTCGTGGACTCCGGGGCCAGTGGAAACGTGTCACACCAGCCCCTAGAATCATGCTTACTTTATTCCCCAAAACTCCAAAATTTACAGTTTATTACAACCAATCAGTTATTGGAACATAGTCAGTTTTCCCTTATAAGGCCCTAACATGCTGTTACTCAAGGTTTAGCCGGCATGTCTGTTTACTGTTTTTGTTCTTATATATTGTGTTTTTCTCCTCTGAAGACGAGCTGGGACATTCTGTGGTTTGGGCTACTGATTACTACTAGCTTTAGCAAGTTCAGCATTTTTGTGGTTACGTAACATAACATAACATAACATAACATAACAACACTTTATTGTCACTCGGCTTTTTACATCCATCACAGTGACTCCAAACACCCCCTCACTGTGATGGAGGCAACAAAACTTCCCCTCTCTTCCCCCCGCACCCACGGACAGGCAGCTCGACCCCTAGCGAGGCAAACGACACGCACAGTCCCCCCAAGGCCCCGCGGCCGAGCCGCCCTGGGCACCGAAACGTCCCGCGGCCGCACCGGGCGATGTTAAGTCCAGCGGCCGAGCCGCACCGGGCACCGAAACGTCCCGCGGCCGAGCCGCACCGGGCACTGAAACGTCCCACGGCCGAGCCGCACCGGGCAATGTTAAGTCCAGCGGCCGAGCCGCACCGGGCACTGAAACGTCCCGCGGCCGAGCCGCACCAGGCACACGTAGCCTCAAGCAAGTGATTAACCTAGCACACAAGGTTGCAAAGCCCATGCAAAGTCCAGTGGCCCAAGCAAACAAATAAGATAGATCTGGCTCTGCGTTCCTCATCTCCACAATATGAAAAACCCCAGGGTTCGGGGTTCACTGGTGTTTTGGGGTTCACTGCTGTCCCGGGGTTTGGGGATTCACTGCTTGTCCTGGGGTTTGGGGATTCACTGCTGTCCTGGGGTTTGGGGATTCACTGCTGTCCCGGGGTTTGGGGATTCACTGCTGTCCTGGGGTTTGGGGATTCACTGCTTGTCCTGGGGTTTGGGGATTCACTGCTTGTCCTGGGGTTTGGGGATTCACTGCTTGTCCCGGGGTTCGGGGTTCACTGCTGTCCCGGGGTTCGGGGTTCACTGCTGTCCCAGGTTTTAGGAGTTCCCTGCTGTCCCAGGGTGTTGGGGATCACTGTCGTTGGGTTACAAGGTGTGACTTTGTGCTGTGTTTCTCGGTCAGTTTGCGGAATCCTCTGAGACGACCGCTGTGCCGTTGCATCCCAAGAGCAGCAAAGATCCAACTGGTCACAAAGCAAACAACGGTTCTGGTCGGGTGAATGGGGATTGGTGTCAGGAGGGGCCATCGGGAATGTGGCAGTGTCAGAAGCTGCGAGGCCATCCTGTGGTCTTCTTCCAGGTCAAGACCACCAATGTGGGTGAGTTTATAGTTGAAAATGATTAGCTTCCTCCTCCACCTATGTGCGGCACAGCTGGTATCAATCACCCCCTGCTGTAGTACCTCTAACACTTCCTCTTACAGATCATTATACACACCCCCCACTGTTTGGAAATACCTGCCCCAGAGGTCACCCTTTCATTCTTTCTTTCTCACTTTAAACTCATGTTCTCTATTTTTAAACTCCCCTATCCTGGGGAAAAAATGGTGACAATCCAGCTTAACTATGGCCCTCAGCCTCCTTCACTTGAAAATATCCCAGCCCATCCAGACATAAAATGCTGGGGTAACTCAGCAGGTCAGGCAGCATCTCTGAGGAAAAGGAATCGGTAACGTTTTGGGTCGAGAACCTTTTTCAGACGGTCTGTCCTAGCCTATCCAGTCTGTATAACTTAAATCCTCCAGTCTTGGCAAAATTCTTGTGAATTTTCTCGGCACCCTCTTTAGCTTCATCACATCCTTTCAATTGTATGAAGACCAGAAATGTTTACAATATTTCAGGTGTGGCCTGACCAACATCTCGTACAGCTGTAACATGATATCCTGACTCTTGTGCTCATTGCCCCATCCAATGAAAGCAGGCAAGCCACACACCTGCTTCACCTGTTTGTCAACTTGTGTCTCCATTTTCAGGACACTATGTACTTGTACTCCAAGGTACACGCTCCAGGGCCCAGTCATTCACTGTGTGTACCCTTCCCTGATTTAACTTCTCAAATGCACCACTTTACATGTGTCTGAACTAACATTCCATCCACCATGCCGTTGCCCACTTTCCCCGTACAGAGAGCATCATGCCGCACAGTCATCCTTTCATCTGCTCCCCGTATCAGCGACGCGCAGTGATGACTCCAGCTGTGAATCCAGATGTGCCAAGTGTGTTCTGACCATGTTTTATTTTTGATAGGAGATGATGACATTGTGCAACTCTCAGCAGTGAGTGGCGAGAAGGTCTTCAGCGAGTACGTCATGCCCAGCAAGCCCACCTTGGCGCCCACTGCACGTGGCTTTTCGGCTGTGGGTGGGGTCCTGTACCACAATGGGGAACCTCTGGCGGCCTGCAGCCTCCAGTATGCCATGGACTCTTTCCTCCACTTCCTGCAGCAGCTGGAGATGCCTGTGTTGGCCGGACATGGCATCTGGACCCGTGACTCTCCAACTCTTTGCAGAGTTTTGGAGACGCTGTCCATGAAGGATCGCTTTGCCCAGTGCATTTCCGGGTTCTTGGACATTCAGTGGCTGGCCGAGAAAATTGTCCCCAAGTCGATGGTGAGGAACTTCCATCTGAAGCAATTAGTGAGTACCTTGGTTGGCAAGCTGGATGTTTACAATGAGCATGCCCTGCGGAGACTGTATGAGGCTCTGAAGCCCAGCTTGCAGCAGGCAGAGGACAGCCAATTCACTCTGTCCCAGCTGCAATGCCGCATGTCCCTGCAGACTCTCATCAACCAGAAAGTGGTTTCCCGCCTGGTTGCAGACAAACTTGCCCTTGAAGGGATCAGTCTGAAAACCTTGGAGCTGGCTTACTGCAGCAACCGGAGGTCGGGCCTGGGAAACCTGATGCAAGCCAGCAGGAACCTGGGTTTATCAGACATCAATAGGGTCACCAGGAATATCCGCAACTTCTTGTGCCAGCACAAAACCAAGAGTTGGCAGCGGGCAGGGTCTGCTAGTAAAGTGTAAATAGAACAGGGACCAGGCCAGTGTGACGTGTGGAGGATTATCCAGAGTGATGAGAATGTAAGGAACGCACAAGGCCATTCATCTGCTGTGTCTGTGTCCGAGCCTGTCAAGGAACAGTGCTCCAGCCTAATCCCATCCTCCCGTGCTGGCTCTGGGGTCCGGTGGCTCACAGCCCCTCCAGCCCACACCCAGACACTGCCTAAATGTGGGCACCGTTTCAGCCACCACTCCCCTCCCAGGAACCAAGGTCCACACCCCAACCACTCTGGCAGGAGAATGATTTTCCTCACCACCATCATACCACAAATAACAGTACGACAGAGGAACAGGCCCTGTGGACCACAACGACTGTGCCAAATATGCACATGATCCATATCCCCCCATTCCCTGTATATCCATGTGCCAATCCAAAAGTGTATTAAATGCCACTGTCATATCTGCTTCCATCACCACTCTGGCAGAACGTTCCAGACACTCACCATCTTCTGTGTAAAAAAAAACTTGCCTGCACATCTCCGTTAAACATTGCCCCCTCACCGAAAGGCTATGCCTTCTAGTGTTCGATATTTTCATCCTGGGAAAAAGGTTCTAACTGTCTACCCTACCTATATCTCTCATAATTTTATGTAGTTATATTTAGTACAATTCTTTTAAATTACAATGGCGATAAGCTCAGAATTCGCCCCTTAAAATGCCTCCTGCAACGGTGTATTAATTCAATGACACAGGAACATTTTACAGACTTAGAGCAAGCTGATGAGATAAGGATGGGATGAGATGAGTTGTTTCAATCATTTGTAATAGACATGATTATTTTACATAAATAAGCAATGTACAAGGGATATTGGCAACTTGCAGATAGGATGAAGGGGTGGGAGGAGCAGACTCTGTTGGAGGGACTTGTGTGCCTGACCTGTACCTGGGCTCTCACATGGGCCCAGTTGATCTCTTAATTATGGCTCAGATGAGGACAGCATACAAAACAAATGTTTTGCAGCAGAGGTGAGTTTCTTGAATAAGTCGCTGTATTGGGGCCTGGGCACTAACAAAAAATCAAAATAAAGTTTATTCAAAATTAAAAAATATGTACAAAACAAGAACTGTGCAAAATGTTTCTGACATTCTCCACGGCTATACAACCATCTGCTAGCGTTCTATTTGGTTGTGTTCCCAAACACCATAATTATACTCAACAACTTTGCCACTCATGTGGCCCCCTGGGGTGACATCCCTGCCCTTGTTTGAGGAACGTCTCAACCATATCTTGCCCCCCAATGTCCTGCAGTGGAAGAACCCTAGACAGTGATCCTCCCACTTTGAGCTTTGGCATTGGCTGCACCAAGCAGCCAAGACTACTGCTCCAGACTACTCCTGCAGTCTGGAGTGCGGGCCAGTCGGCAACATTCCCTAACGGACATCTGCTGAGAGATCAACAAGGGTTTGGGTTGACCAAAGAGCGTTTTTCACTGAGTTTATTACCTTCCTGGCTGCTGCATCTTGTAAACGTTTGAATCATTCACCAGTAACCCACTTTTCTTTGTAGTCATTGATCCCTGCGTCATCTTTGCAGGAATTGCCTCTCTCTGTCTGACAGGTGGTAGTTTTCTTCCTGTGTTTAGGAAACCATTCTCCCGATAACTTTGATCATGGTGACATAAAATGCGAACCGGCCCTTTGGCCCACGCCTATGTTTCCGGCTGTATATATATATATGACCCTAGCAGCCTCATCTAACTAATCCCACCTGCCCGCCATTTGGCCCATATACCTCTAAATATTTCCCATCCATTTAACTCCAAATGTCCTTTAAATATTGTTAATACCTCCTCAGGCAGCTTGTTCCACATACCCACCACCGTCTGGGTGAAAAAAAATTGCCCCTCGTGTCCCTCATTAAATGTTCTCTGGTTCTTGATTACCCTATTCCAGTTAAAAAAATATTTGTGTATTTCCCCAATCTATTCCCCTCCTGATTCGATATGCCTCTGTATGATCACTCAGTCTTTTGTGTTCAAAGGAATTTGAGCCTATCCAACCTCTCCCTATAGCTATTGCCTTCAAGTCCTGGGTGCATCATTGCAAAATTTCTCTGCACTCTATCCAACTTAACAACATTCTTCCTGTAGCAGGGTGATCAAAACTGAACACATTACTCAATTATGGCCTCAGCAGGTGACTTGAACAAGACCCCAGTTTATGGAAGGGCCTTTCAGAAGCCTGGTAACAAAGGGTAACGAAGCTGTTCCCGAATCTGGGGGAGCGTGCTTTCAAGCTTCTTTACCTTCTGCCAGATAAGAGGAATATGAGAAGGAATGACTGGGGTAGAACACGTCTTTGACTAAGTTGGCTGCTTTTCCGAGTCAGCGTGAAGTGTTAATGGAGTCAATGGTGGGAAGTCTGGTCTGTGTGATGGACTGGGCTCCATCCACAACTCTCTGTAATTCCTTCTGTTCTTGGGCAGAGCTATTCCCAAACCAAGCTGTGATTGATGTATCCCGACAGTATGCTTTCTACCGACAGTATGCTTTCTACAGTGCATCTGCAGAAGTTTATCAGAGTCACTGGAAAAATGCCAAATTTCCTCAGTCTCCTCTAAAAGGAGGAATCCTTTCCTGGCTGTTGCATCAATGTGGTTGATCAACGACAGATCATTGGGAATATTTATTCCAAGGAACTTGAAGCTCTCCCTTGATGCTGATTGAGGCATGTACGCCACCACGCTTCCTTAAGTCAATAACAAGCTCCTTGGTCTTGCTGACGTTGAGGAAGATGTTGTTGTCCTGACACCATGTCACTAAATTATTTATCTCCTTCCTGTACTCTTGTTGTGATTCAGGCCACCACTGTAGAGTAGGGGTGCCAACTATAGCACTCCCAAATACGGGACAAGGTGATGTCACCGCCCCGCGCACCACGTGACCTCACCCAGCCAGTGGCCACGTACTCCCGCACCACCAATGGCGGCCGCCCGGGCCGGGAGGCGGGTTGCCACGCAACCTCCGTTGGGCAGCGCCCGGGCCTCCGGGCCTACACTGTCCGGGCCTCCGGGCCTACACTGTCCGGGCCTACACTGTCCGGGCCTACAGCGTCCGGGCCTACAGCAACCCCTGGGCCTAATACGGGACAAGCAAGGACGGTCCTGTACGGGACAAGCCAATTTAGCACAAAATACGGGCTGTCCCGGCTAATATGGGACAGTTGGCAACCCTACCATAAAGTCATCTGCAAACTTGTAGGTGGAATTAGAACCGAATTTGGCAGTACATTTGTGATTTAGACAATAGACAACAGGTGCAGGAGTAGGCCATTCGGCCCTTCGAGCCAGCACCACCATTCAATGTGATCATGGCTGATCATTCGTGATCATGGCTGATCATTCTCAATCAGTACCCCATTCCTGCCTTCTCCCCATACCCCCTGACTCCGCTATCCTTAAGAGCTCTATCTAGCTCTCAAACTGTGGCCCCTTGTTCTGGACTCCCCAACATTGGGAACATGTTTCCTACCTCTAACATGTCCAACCCCTTAATAATCTTATACGTTTCAATAAGATCGCCTCTCATCCTTCTAAATTCCAGTGTATAGAAGCCTAGCCGCTCCAGTCTTTCCGCCCGCAATGAGTTTCGATTGTAATCATGTTTGGCTTCCCGCTGACTGGATAGCATGCATCAAAAGCTGCTCACTGAACCTCGGTACACGTGACAATAAACTAAACGGAACTGTGTGTTTCTCAGGCTTCTGGCAAATTATTTCGTCTGTAGCCCCCTAACGACGAACTTTAAGAGATGTTTGTTTATTTGAGAAAAACATTCTTATATTGCTGTGTAGGAAAATAACTGCAGATGCTGGTTACAAATCGAAGGTATCACACAATGTTGGAGTAACTCAGCGGGCCACAGTTGAAGAATAAGGGGTAGGCCATTTAGAACTGGGATGAGGACAAACTTTTTCAGTCAGAGAGTTGTGAATCTGTGGCATTCTCTGCCTCAGAAGGCAGTGGAGGCCAATTCTCTGAATGCATTCAAGAGAGAGCTGGATAGAGCTCTTAAGGATAGCGGAGTCAGGGGGTATGGGGAGAAGGCAGGAACGGGGTACTGATTGAGAATGATCAGCCATGATCACATTGAATGGCGGTGCTGGCTCGAAGGGCCGAATGGCCTCCTCCTGCACCTGTTGTCTATTGGGTCGGGCAGCATCTCAGGAGAGAAGGAATGTGCGAGACCCGAAACGTCACCCATTCCTTCTCTCCTGAGATGCTGCCCGACCCCGACCCGCTGAGTTACTCCAGCACTTTGTGATTCTTATACCGCTGGTCATTTTATCCCACCCACACATCTACCCAGTTTGGAGCCGCGGCAGGAACATCCCGATCCCGGACACCGAGGTCAGTGATCAGAGGCTGACCGAGCCTGAAACACATCTCCGAGCCTGAAACACAACTCAGCGGATCAGGGGAGAAGGAATGGGTGGCGTTTCGAGTCGAGACCCTTCTTCAGACTGAATTACTCCGGCATTTTGTGTCTGCGGTTTACACATTTCAGTTTCCTGTTCTCGGTCCCGTCACTCCCTACAAACTCCTCCCCACCCCACACCCCATCTCCCTTCTCAAACCCCTTGATGCCCCTGGATTGATGTCTCCGCCACCGCTCTCCGCCTAGCGCTGCCCGGACAAGTCCCTGGAGCTGCATTGTTGACAAGGAACCCGACTGAGTCATCAGGCGTGTCTCAGCTGAGAAGCGGGCGGCCGGTGATCCGAGCTGAGCACAGGTCCGGGGAGCGCGGCAGGGTAAGTACTCGATTGTGGGGGACGGTGGGTGCATGGGACGGTGGGTGCCCGGGACGGTGGGCGCATGGGACGGTGGGTGCATGGGAGGTGGGTGCCCGGGACGGTGAGTGCCCGGGACGGTGGGTGCCCGGGATAGGTCGGTGCACCGCGAAACAAGCTAGGGACAACCACTACTCTACTGTCACTACTCTACTCACTCCGACCTGCGTGAGATAACCACTTATGAGGTGTTTGCGCAGTAATCAACCAGAAGCAGAAGCAGAAGCACATGTTTTACGTTGTGCTCCCGTTCACTGCGCTCCGGATTGGGACCGTGTTGTCGTCCGCCCGGAGCACAGGGCTCCTGGTGATGTGAAGGACGGGGTCCCGGGGACCTGGTAACCGGTCACTGAGGTGGCACTGGTTAAACATCGACGAATCGGCCCATCTCTCTCAGTGACTGATGCTCCACAACCTCATGGATTGAAATTGCCCTGGGTGAAGAAATTGCTCTTCGATCTCTTCTGAACCCCTGACCCCTCCTCGTTAAGGCTCTAAACACCAGGTCCTGAATCCAGATCACGATGACGGGATGTCCCGTGTCTGTTGTGCCTCTTCCCACTCCTCTTACAATTCGGGCAAGCGTCCGGTCAGGAAGTGGACATGTTTAAGAAATGGTTGTTACTGGCAATTTGAATGGGATTGGGTCTCTTGCCCGGAGTGAGTGAATCGAGGACCAGAGGATACAGGTTGAAGGTGATTTAATAGGAATCTGAGGGGTGACCTTTTCACACAAAGGGTGGTGGGTGTATGGAACAAGCTGCTAGAGGAGGTAGTTGAGGCAGGGACTATCCCAACATTTAAGAAACAGCTGGACAGGTACAGGGATAGGACAGGTTTGGAGGGATATGGACCAAATGCAGGAGGTGGGACGAGTGAAGCTGGGACATGTTGGCCGGTGTGGGCAAGTTGTGCTGAAGGGCCTTTTTCCACACTGTATCACTCCATGATTCTACAAAACAATGTGGGGACACAGACCACGCAGGTCCTGGTGCAACATTGATCAAGGCCACATCTGCTGATAGAGAAGTAGTTAACGTTTCAGATGAAGGGTTCAGGATTTGAAACATTAAGTGGTTCTCTCTCCACCGGTGCTGCCTGGCTTCTCGAGTGTTTCAAGCATTTCTTGTGTTTATTTCACATTTCCCACAGCGGCAGTTTCGTGAATTTGCAAAGAAGTTTCACTCAGCGCTGCTTGCTGGGGCATTCCTCGACCAGCATCGCGGAGCAGTTTTCAGGGATAAGGGGTGAAGTGAGAAGAAAGTGAAAGGGATACTGAGTCATCTCTGAGCATGAGCTTTGTAATTACAGGTCCTGCAGTAAGATTCTGCAAAGCTACTGGGAGTGAGATGGCATCTTCTCAGGTAAGCATCTGTGCACAGGTTCCAGACTGTGAGACAAGTTCTGGACATCTAACCACCATTTATAGAGTTATTTATTAACATGACCAAAGTTGGTTTGATGAGTGAGTCCTCTTCCTGCAGGTTAAAGAAGATGGAGCTGGAGATGCAATGCAGAGAGAGTCTGGAGCTGAGATACCCAGTGGTGGACAGGATGGCCCTCAGCAGAGCACAGAGGAGACCCTGGTGTTCTTTGACTTGGAAACCACAGGCCTAGGTAACAGATGTATGAACACACATCTGCTGCTGCATGAACCATAGGTGCTGAGAGCCCAGGGATTGTTACAGCATAGGAGGCCATTCATCCCATCCATTCGTTGCTGGCTCTCCATAGTTCAGTTTGTCCACCTGATTTTCCAGCTCTTTCCCCAAAGTCCTGCTTTCTCTCTCGTCCCTCTCCTCTCACAGAAGAGACTGGTTTCAGTTGCACTAACTAGGTGAATTCCAGATCACAACCAATCTCTACATCATTTCCCCCCCACCACATCTGCTATATCAGTGTGAGAATTAGTTGACTGTGGAAGATGTGATGCAGTGCATGAACTAGGAGAGGGATAGAGTATTGACACCATTGGGTAAACCAAAGAAGAGAAACCACCACACATATCAACTTACGTGACCCATTCCCAGCCTCTCCCCCTGCCACTCCAATAAATCTTACTCACGGCCACTCCTTCATATCCTACTCCTCTGCCACTCCACCATATCGCACTCCCTGCCGCTCCATCATATCTTACTCCCAGACCACTATCGTATCCCTTTCCCAGCCACTCCATTATATCTCACTGCAGGCCACTCTTAACTGTATCTCACTCTCTGCTCGATCTATCTGTACGTTAGTCAGGGCACAGTCTACTTCCAGTTTATATGTTTCTCACTTCTGTGCAGTCTATCCTTGTCCCCCTTCTCCGCCACTCTCTCAGTGTCTCTCTCCTATCCCACAATACGTTCCAATGGATTCCATCCACCAGTCAGTCTGCAGTGCACTCCCATAGATATGTACATTCTCTCGTGATTTTGTTCATCTCCATAAGATCGCCCCTCATCCTCCTGCACTCCAAGGAATAGTCCTAGCCTGCTTAACCATCCCTCAGCATCTGATTGATCCAGCAAAAAAAGCCCCAGCCTATCCAGTCTCTTGTAAATCCAGGCCTTCAGTCTTGGTAACATCCTTGAGAATCTTTTCTCCACCTTCCTAACTTTAATGACATCCTTCCTTTAGCTTGGTGACTAGAACTGCACACAGTACTCACAGCACCTCATATTCCACTTGGGTAGCCTAAAACCTAACACTGAACATTGAATTCTCCAAATTTAAGTAATATCCCCCATACCCATTCTCTCTTTCCTCTGCCCCAACCCCTCCCCACCCAGGTGCACAGCTCTTTCTTCCGATATCCTGCCCGTCTTTTCCCCTATATCCCGCTTTACATTTCACTCCTCTTCTCCCCTTTTGTTTCCTATTCCTCTCTAGCCACTTACTCCAACCTGTTTGCCAACCAACCCCCTCACCTGTTGCAACATCAATTGCCTGGCTTTATCCTGCCATCACCTCTTTTCTAGGTGTCTTCCCTGCCTCCTCCCCCACCACAATCAGTTGGAAAAAGGGTCCCGACCCAAAAAGTCTCCTATCCATTCCAGGCACAAATGCTGTCTGATATGCTGAGTTATTCCAGCACTGTGTTTTACATAATACTCTAAGTGTGCTCTAACCAAATGTTTGTACAGTTGTAGCATCAAGTCCCAACTTTTGTACTCAGTTTCCCGCCCGATGAAGGCCTTCTTCACCATGTCTACCTATGCTGCCACTTTCAGAGAAATAGGTACAATCCTCTTGTCTCTCTGTTCTATAACAATCTCCAGAGCCCTAGTTCCAGTTTATCTTGCCAAAGTGTTAACTGTACCTGTCACAGTTAAATTCCTTCAGTCAATCCTTGGTTTACTTTCGCAGTTGTTCTCTTCACTGTTGCTATACCATCAATTTCTCTGAAAGAAATGTTGTGCTTTATCATTATATCTTCCAGAAAAGAATTGTGACATTGTGCAGTTGTCGGCAATGAGTGGCGAGAAGATCTTTAACAAGTACATCTTGCCTAGTAAGTCCATCTCGGAAGGTGCGTTTGCCATTACTGGATTTCAAGTCTTGGACGGGGTCCTGTACCTTCGAGGGGAACCTGTGCAGGCCAGCAGCCTTCAGGACACCTTGGAAGCTTTCCTCCACTTCCTGCAGTCCCTGGCCACACCTCTGATAATAGGGCATAACATCTGGAAGTTTGATGCTCCTATTCTTTTACGAGTTCTGCAAGTGCTCTCCATGAAAGAGCAGTTTGACAGTTGTATAACTGGATTCTTAGATACTCTCTTGCTCGCCAGGGCCATTATTCCCAGGTCAGAGGTCAATAGTTATAGGCAAAGTGAATTAGTGAAAGTGTTTCTTAAGAAAGGTTATGATGCTCACAATGCTGTGGAAGATGCAAAAAGTTTGCAGGAGCTGTATTCCGTCCTAAAATTTACTCCAGAACAAAAGAAGGGCAGTCAGTTTTCATTCTCCCAGCTTGAATGCCAAGTGTCTTTGCAGCCCTTACTCAACGAAAAAATAATTTTCTCGCAGTTTGCTGATAAACTTGCAATGCAGGAAGTAAGCTTCGAGAAGCTGCAATCAACGCATCAACAAGATAAGGAGGCAGGGCTGAAGAACTTCCTCCGGTCTCTGGGACACATTGAACCCACTTACATCAGGCTCGCAAAGTTTTTTAGTAAGTGAAGAGCATGGTTGTATTGAACCCTTGAAGTTGATTGGTATAACTCGGTCACAGAGACTGTGTATTCCTCTCAATGTGCTCTGTCTGCTTCCTTGTAGCTGAATTGCCCTATGCAGCTATTTTTACCTAATTACCCTAAAAGCACAAAAACAGACTGCTGGAGAAACTCAGCGGGTCAGGCAGAATCACGTTCCCTCCACAGATGCTGCTTGACATTTCAGTTCCTCCAGTACTGCTGAAGATTCCAGCACCTGCAGTCTCTCATGTCATTCTTATTAATGTATTTTCTATCTATATGAACTGAAAATGTAACCATGTAGATCTTAAATAAATAAAATTTTATCATCATGACTATGCTTCAAGGCAAGCACAGTAAATGAGAGAAATAGGTTAGTGGTATTCTGGGCAAAAATATACCTGGGAGGCGCTGTGGTGTTCTTGAAGATGGTAATGGTTGTATCGTGGCCAATCATTAGAACTACAGAAGCCAAATGGAATTCTTTCTTAGGACTGATGAAGGTACTGACTTGTGCTAGGAACAGTTACAGAGGTGCAGGTTTGTATCCGAGACTATTCTTATTCTTCAGGAAGTCCAATTAAAAAATCCTGCAGACTCTGAAAATCTATATACTAAAACTCTTGTTCGTTTGTTCCTGAACTACAGCCAAAGCGGTACACGATAGCGCAGCAATTGTAGGCCCACCTTACTCACCGTCGTCCCTTTGGTGCTAATGGAAGAAGTTTAATTGAAATCGGCGTTATATTTTTAAAGTTATTCACATTTAAAATTTTAATATCTCCTAGGGAGGGAGGGAGGGGAAGGGGGTGGAGGGGGGATGGATTGGGGAGGGGATGGGAGGGCGTGGAGGGAGGGGGTAGGAGGGGAAAACGGGAGTTGAGGGGGATGGAGTGGGGAGGGGAATGGAGGGAGGGGGGGGGGGGAGGAGAGAGTGCTGCACCAATGCAGGAGAGGTTTGGGCCCAACGGGTCCACTTGGTCTAGTCTGAAATAAAACCTGCAGGTCAGGCAACACCTCTGGAAAGAGAAACTAACGGTTCAGGTTGGAGACCAATGGGGGAGAAGGGGAAAAAGAGGGGAAGGAGGGAGGGGGGGGGGGGGGAGGGTGGTGGAGCTGAATGGAAACAGGGTGGTCAGGGAGCTGGGTGGGCATGAACAAAGGGTGCAACGTTGGGGTGGGAGAAAAGAGAGGGCTATGGGATGTCAGGAGGGTTGGAATGAGTTGGGTCTGGGCAGGATTGGCTAATTGTGAGAGTAGGAGACTGAGGGGAGTGGGAGTGGGGGATGGAGCAGGTGCTGGAGGATGGGATCAGGTCCCTCAGGCTGGAGGAAGTCCCACAATGTTAATAACAGTACCCGGGCGGTGCCCATTAAGCGGCTCCGCGTTTTCACTTTCGTTTCTCATTCTGCTGGGTCGGGGTGAGTGCCCGCTCCGCGTCAGCAGCGGAGAGAGGCCCCCCCTCGCAGGGGACAGGCAGCTCAGACGAACCTCTTCCGCTGCCACCGTCCGGCTCTTTCCTCGCTCTCCGGACCAGGTCAGAGGCTCAGACCCGAGCCCAGCGCAGAGTTGCAGAGTCAAGGACTGGGAGGTGAGGTAAGTAAAATGGCGAGCCGTTTACAGGGGGTCAGGAAACTGTTCCAAAGTGAGAGGGGTTTCAGTGGCAGCGAATGCAGCGAATGCAGCGCATCCAGCGCATCCAGCGCATCCAGCGCATCCCCACAGACGCTGCCAGACCCATTGAGTGTTCCCAGCAGCTATTGTTCGCTCAGATTTCCAGCCCTGGAAACAACAGCTGCACGCAGGTGGGTGGTAGGTAGTGTTGAGACAGACACGATCGGGAATTATCGGTGAGTTAGAAACTTAGAACATAGAAAATAGGTGCAGGAAGGAGTCGGCCATCCGGCCCTTCGAGCCGGCACCGCCATTCAATATGATCATGGCTGATCATCCAAAACCAATACCCTTTTCCCCAATGTTCCTTGATTCCCTTAGCCCTAAGAGCTAAATCTAACTCTCTCTTGAAAGCATCCAGAGAATTGGTCTCCACTGCCTTCTGTGGCAGAGAATTCCACAGATTCACAACTCTCTGGATGAAAAAGCTTTTCCTCATCTCAGTCCTAAATGGCATACACCTTATTCTTAAACTGTGATCCCTGGTTCTGGACTACCCCAGAACATCGGGAACATTTTTTCCTGCATCTACCCTGTCCAATCCTCTAAGAATTTAATATGTTTCTATGAGATCCCCTCTCATCCTTCTAAATTCCAGCAAATACAAGCCCAGTCTACCCATTCTTTCAACATGGAACTATGTTGGAATGGAACTATGAAAGGGTTGTAAACACAGTACTAAAGAAATAACATAATAAACAAGAACATCGTGTTGTGAGAAGAAGAAGCAAAAAGATTAGATGTCCATTCTGGAAATGAACATTATGAAGAATGCAGAATTCTGAAGAATAAAGAGGTGCTGTCTGACCTGCTGAGTTACTCCAACACTTTGTGTCCTTTTGTGTAAGTCAATATCTGTGGTTCCTTGTTTCTACGAGAGGAAACAATAAATTCTGTGGGGCAAGAGCAGGCTGAAATAACAAATACAGGAGGATGGGCAGGAGATAGCAGGGGATTGTGTGGTGTGGGACCCATAAGGCTGGAAGACCCAGCAGGAAGATTTCCAGAAGAAATGATGCCAGTAAAGTCTAGAATGGCTCGAGGGAGTCAAGAGGCAATCCTGTTCATTTCTTGCCCATCCCTAATTGCCCTTGAGGAAATGGGATGAGCTGCTTTTTTGATCAACTGCGGTCCTTCTGAAGGTGCTCCCACAGTGGTGATGAAGACCAGTGATTTATTTCTATGTGGTATGCAAAAGGAATAATAATAATAATAATACATTACATTTATATAGCGCTTTTCATATACTCAAAGACGCTTTACAGGGATTTAGAGAACATAGGGAAGTGAATAAATAGATAAATAAGTAAACGAACAGAGAAAGGAGACAGAAGGTGGGGTGACCTTCAGTGGTTGAAGGCAGTACTGAACAGGTGAGACTTCAGTGATGTTTTGAATGTGGTGAGTGTGGAGGAGTCTCTGACGGTTTGAGGTAGTGAGTTCCATAGGGTGGGAGCAGCGATGGAGAAAGCCCTGTCCCCCCAGGATCTGAGTTTGGTCCGGATGTGGGGGGATAGGAGAATGTGTTGGTGGTGCAGGTCCCAGGAGCCTGCTGCTCTTGTCCTTCTTGGTGGAAAAGGTTACAGATTTGTGAGGTGCTGTTGGAGTAAAAATGGCTAAGCTGGAGAACTAGATGCCAGTCAGGCAATTTTCATAGGTGGTGGAAAAACGTTCAAGGCCAGGGGGCGAGTCACGCATGAGAGGATTGGGACAGGCGTGACTTTGCTGTGTCTGAATCGGGTGCCTTGGTGACTGCCGGGTTCTCTGGCTGGCTTCATCTTCAATGCGTTTTCTTTTAAGCCTTGGATTCTATTGCTGAGGGACTAGAGCCATCCAAGGGCTAAAGCGGAAAGTGCAGCTGACATTGGAGTCATGATGGTGCCCCATATTGATGCCATATTAATCCAGATCATTCAGCTGATTGATTGATTGAAAGATACAGCATTGAAACAGGCCTTTTGGCCCATTGAGTCAATGCCGACCATTGATCACCAACTCACACTAGTTCCATCGAAGATAGACACAAAATGCTGGAGTAACTCAGCAGGACAGGGTCTCGACGTGAAATGTCACCCATTCCTTCTCTCCAGAGATGCTGCCTGTCCCACTGAGTTACTCCAGCATTTTGTGTCCATCTTCTGGGTAAACCAGCATCCGCAGGACCTTCCTACACACTAGTTTCACGTTTCCCCACTTTCCCATCCACTCGCTACATATTAGGGGTAATTAATTTATAGAAACCAATGAAACTACAAACCTGCACATCTTTAGGACTTGGGAGGAAACCGGAGCACTTGGTGGTAACTGGCAGAATGTGTAAACACCACATAGCTCAGTATAGAACTTGGGTCTGACGCTGTGAGGCAGCAGCACTACGAGCTGTGCTCCTCCTGTCAGTATAAAGTACTTGAATACATCTCTGGTACATCAGGCCTGGCCCAGGATTACTTGTTGTGTAATCATGATGCAACATCGAAGTATGTATGGATAATTATCATTCATATGTAATTAGGAGTATGACACATGGCATTAGAGCCAACTCCACTGCTGATCTACCCATCATCAAAGGGGATCTATAGGAGGCACTGCCCCAAAAAGGCAGCCACCATCATTAAGAACCCACGCATCCCTGGCCACGCTAACATTTCACTCCTACCATTGGGAAGAAGGTATAGGAGTCTGAAAATCACGACAATTTGGTTCAAGAGTAGCTTATTCCCAACAACCATCATGTTCTTGAAGGAGGGTCTCAACTCGAAACGTCACCCATTCCTTCTCTCCAGAGATGTTGCCTGTCCCGCTGAGTTATTCCAGCATTTTGTGTCTATCTTTGATTTAAACCAGCATTTGCAGTTCCTTCCTACACAGGTTCTTGAATACTCAACATTTAACTCAACTATGAACAATGGACTGACTTTGGTTGCACTTTGGATTACGGCATATTTGCACGCACTCGAGTTATTAATTTAAAAAAAATATATATATATATTTTTTCTATGGGTATTGTGTTCACAGACCTATTATACTGCTGCAAGTAAGAATGTTGTTGTCGGTACATATGATAATTAACCACATTTATTCTGTCCTTTGAGGTAAAAATGTATTACTCCCCTGAGGACAAAACTCTTCCTCATCTCCAATTTACCCCAGTGATCCTATATTTTGAAATCCTGCCCCTTGTTCTAGATTTCATAATGAGAGGAAGTCTTCTAACATCCATCCTGTCAAGCTTCTTAGAATCTTTGATGTGTCAATAAGATTACTTACCATTATTCTAAACTCCAATGTGTATAGGCCAACCTCTTAACAAATGTCAATCCCTTTAACCCGAGAATCACATTGAACCTTCTCTGCACCATCTCCAATGCAAGTAGACCATCATAAGTAAGGAGACAAATGCTATATGCATGGTGTGTGGTGTCACCAATACATTGTACAGTTGCAGCAAGACTGCCCTGCAATTATACCCCAATACTCTGTGCCACAAAGGCAACAGTTCTAGTTAGGTTCTTAATTACCCGTTGACTTTCTGTGTTTCTAATGCAGGGACACCAAGATATTTCAGTCTGTAGTTGCTCATGTTTGAAGCAATATTCTACTCTTTGCTTTTTTCTTCTGCATTGGACAACCTTACAATCCCCACATTACATTCCATTTGCCAAAGTTTTGCCCACTCATCCAACCTATCTCCATACTTCCTTGCAGTCTACTTTTTTCTCCTCACATCTTGCTTTCCCAGCTAGGTTTGTCTTTTCGCACCGTTACAGTTTAATGGTATCTTTCTTACAGCATGGTGACAAAAACTGAACACAATACTCCAAGTGAACCTCACCTGTACAACTGTTACAGGGCGTCTCAATTTATATACTCAATGCCCCTACTGATAAAGGCCAAAAGCCTTCTTCACCACTCTCTCACCTGTGACACCACTTGTACACATCAGTCTCCACAACACTTCCCAGGGCCCTACTATTCACTGCGAAAGTCCTGGTGTGGATTAACTTCCCAAAATTAACACCTTGCACATATCTGAATTAAACTTCATTTTGTCGTTCCTTAGCCCACTTACCTAACTCATCAAGATCCTGTTGTAATTAATGATACCATCTAATTTAGTGTAATCTGCAAAATTACCATCTCTTCTCGAGTCACAGAGTCACACAGCACGGAAACAGGTCCTTTGGCCCAATTTGTCCACGCCAACCAAGATGCCTTATTAAAGCTAATTTATACATTCACATCCAAATCTTTAATATAGACCACAAGCAACAATGAATGGTCCTAGGCCTCCAAACCCTCTGCTTTAGTCAATTATATAATTTGTCTTTGATCGAGTTGAACCTGTGACTCCTCAGTCTGCACAGCTCACCAATCAGAAAATGACCTATTCATTCCATCTCATTATATTAATACATAATATTATTCCATATTCCATTTATAGTTAGTCAATCAATCAATCATCTAATGTATTACCCCAAAGCTCAACCCATGTGCTAAATCAATTTTTGTTGCCGTACTGAAGACTTTGTGGAGATCCAAATGTACAACATCGATTTATTCACAAAATGCTGGAGTAACTCAGCAGGTCAGGCAGCATCTCGGGAGAGAAGGAATGGGTGACGTTTCGGGTCGAGACCCTTCTTCAGACAGATGTCAGGGCATGAAGAGATGCTGCCTGACCTGCTGAGTTACTCCAGCATTTTGTGAATAAATCGATTTGTACCAGCATCTGCAGTTATTTTCTTATACCAAATGTACAACATCTATTGGTTCCCTTTACACCACCCTCTTAAATTCTCAAAAAAAGGCTAAATTTGTCAATTTCTATTCTTGAAGCCACATTGATTCCGTTTTACCATCATTGTCCAAGTACTGTATCCTGTTACCACTTCCATGTTCCCAGTGACAAATATAAGGCCCCTCACTATTGGTTGCAAGGTGGGCTGTAACTATGAGAGTTCACATGCACTGCTGACTGCCTCTTTGGTGACCCTCGGACTATCCTTGATCGGACTTTGCTGGTTTTACCTTGCACTAAACGTCATTCTTTTATCATGTATCTATTCACTGTAAATGGACGATTGTAATCATGTATCGTCTTTCTGTTGACTGGTTCGCAAGCAAAAAAAGATTTTCACTGTTTCTTGGTACACATGACAAAAACTACAGTAAATTGAACTGAACTGATAGTCTGCTGTGTTCCACCATGACCAGATGTTCTGCTGTTCACCAGACAAGTACAGGTCAGGCAGCCTCGTACATAGCCAATATCAAAAATGTTGGAGAGACTCAGCAGACCAGGCAGCATCTGAGGCAGGTAAGTGTAAAAGAGACAGTTAGTTTTAACTCCATATTTCCAAAACCTGCAGGTTTATTTTTGTTTTTTAATTGATGTCAAATTCACCGTACCTTCTCTTCGGAGATGTCTCCCTTCTCTTTGACAGAATTTCCCTTTCTCTTTTGCCTTCTCTTTCTGACCAAAAATGATAACTCCGTTTCCTTCACAGATGCTGCCTGACCCGCTGAGCATTTCTCACTTTCATTATTGATTTCTACCATCTGCTTTTTCTTGCACTTCACTTTGAATATAACTTTAATGTGATCTCCATTTCCTTGTTGCAGGTCATGGAGGCCGAGCAGGGTCCAGAACTCAGGGAATATTTTCAGTGCTTGCTCTGCAATAAGCCGGCAACATGTCCAAAGCTCCTCGAGTGCCTTCATACCTTTTGTGCAGGTTGCCTGGAGCGGGTGTCCAATAGGAACGATGTCACCTGTCCCATCTGTGAAATGGTGACCAAGAAAGGTCTCTCTTCCCTGCCAGACAATATATTTGTGTCAAACTTGCAGAAAAGTGTGCAAAAGCAGCAGCAAATGCTGGACAGTGCAGAACTGTACTGTAGCTCCTGTGAGGAGAATACGTCTGCAGAGTTTGTATGCCTGGAGTGTGATAAGGTGCTGTGTAACAAGTGCCTCCATACTCATCAGGTGTTGATGCCAGATCACAAGAAGCACGTGGAGACCTTGGGCACTTTGCGAAAGTTGAATTCAGATGAGTTCTTGAAGATTCTCAGAAGATCAAAGGATCTCATCTGCAACACACATGAAAATCAGCCAATTAGGTAATGGTTGTGTCTCCCATGTTGAGGGAGGGTGTGGTATATGGTGGTGTGGGTGAAGAGGGTGAAATCTTAAGACACACAGATGAGATAGAAATGTAAAAGATACAACAGTGGTTAGGTTACTGTTATAACATCCAGAGCCCAGGGGCTTTCTGCTGGTGTCCTGAATTCCAATCCTACCATAGCCATTGAATTGAAATTCACGTCATTAAATAAATATAACATTAAAAACATTTTTTTTCAATTATCGTCCCATCAATCTGTGTAGGAAGTCTGAAGGGTCCCAACTCAAATCATCACCCATTCCTTCTGTCCAGAGATGCTGCCTGAGTTACTCCAGCATTTTGTGTCTCCCATCAATGTACTACTTTGTATTTAAAAATCCACCCGTGACTAATAGGGTTGAAAACACACACCTTAATATGTGACTTGCGCTCCCAACTATGTTATTTTACAAGCTCTCTGAAACGGCTGGGCATGTTTAGGGATCTGGTCAATTATAAGGTCTTGCAAGTACAAGGAATGTTTGAGGTTTTATTTGTGGAGACCAAGTGTCAGTGGGTTGGACAAGCAGCATAAGATAGTGATATGGGTTTTATGCCTTTGCTTGACGGTACTTGTGACTAGTCTTTATGTGCAGTCTGTACTGCAGAAACTGCTCGATGTGGGTCTGTGTCCTGTGTGTGCTTCTGGACCACAACGACGTCAAGGCCCACCAATGCATCCCTGTGCGAAGGCAGATGACCCTCTTGAAGACCGAGCTGCAGGAAACGCTGGCAGCAATACTCACAAAGCGAGAAGAGTTTGTTGAATCACAGAGCCAACTGGAACAGCTCGTGGATGACTTGAACAGGGACAAGTACAAGCTGGAAGATCTGATCGAAGCCCGGGTTAAGGCTGCCCTGCAGAAGGTGAAGGAGGAGGAGCACAGGCTGCTCAATGAGCTGCAGGAGCTTCACTCCTCCAAAACCCAGAAGCTGCAGGTGAGTCTGAACAGCATAGCGAACGTGCTGAAGAGAATGGCGGTGAGCAAAAACGTGGTGTCCCAGTTGTTACGCTATGCCACAGAGCACGAAATCCTGAACCTGCAGGGAATGATCAAGTCAGCTCTCGCAGAGCTACGGGAAGAAAAGCTAATGGATGTGCATGTGGACCGCACCATTATCGACTTTCAGGAGTGCTGCGTGTTTCCAGAGAAAATGCTGGGCAATTTGATGATCACGAGATGTGAGTAATAGTCAGGTACTCCTGTTTCCTCTAATAAAAATGACAATTGCCTATGACTCAATGTGCAGTGGCCATGGACGTTTGTTGAGAGCCCTCTACCCCAATCCTCCCCGCGCAAGTTATTCGCTGTTCCACGATTGATCTGGGAAGGAAGGTTCACTGCTGCATCACCAGCGGCTGGTGGGCGGGTTCCCGGGCCTTGTCCAGTGCCCATTACCACCAGAGCCTATCTGGGCTTTCCAGAGATATCTCCAGGGCACATCCTGTGCGCTCCCAGCAGATTCAACAGACTGTGACTGAGAGAACTGCTGCAGGCTCCCAGAGCTGAGGGTCACCGTGACTCTGTGATTCCCTGCGCTATCGTTTACTGTGTCTCCGTGATTCAGAGAGACGTCACTCACGGTGACTGTCTGTGAATTCCAGAGCCGTCGTTCACTGTGCCTCTGATTCAGACTGCTGTGAATCCCAAAGCAGTTGCTCGCTACGACTCCCAGAGCTAGCTATCATTCATAGTGCCTCTCTGATTCAAAGAGTTATCGCTTACTGTGAATCCCAGTCAATCTCAGAGCTGGCACTTGCTGTCAACCCCAGTGATTTCTGAACCAAGCGCACCGTCAACCTCAGTGATTTCTGAACCAGACACTGTCAATCCTAGTGATTTCCAGAGCCAACGTTCTCTGTGTCCCTGTGATCAGAGAGCTGTCCTTTACTGTGACTCCCAGTGAATCCCAGAATTGGCATTTCGCGTCCCTCCCAGTTATTTCCCAGAGCTCACCTTTGGTGCTTGTTCCAGAAAATTCCCAGAGCCTGTTGGGAGCTGATTCCAGTGAAAAAATGAACTGTTGGGAATAGGGAAATTAATCAAGTCTCTACATCAGATACAGGTGGCTATCAGTACCCATGGTCCTTATATTGCCCTGATTTTTGTTCTTCATTTTAGTCATACGATCAACTAAAAAAAACAGTTTAAATGCTTGATTTAATCAAACATGTTCTTCTTTCTTTTGTGCCAAAGAGGCAAATTCTTTTCTTCGTGTGTTCATTACATAGATCGTTTACTCATGAAAATTTATTGTTTTTCAGTGCAACACGGGTCCACTTTGGTTGGGAGGTCACAGCTGCCTGGAAGCAAAATTGCTGTTCAATGCAACAAGGTGAATGTTCAGAGTTAATCATGTAGAAGGTGTAAAGTGGCTTTAATACTGAGGTCAGAGTGCTCTGTCTAAACTGAATAAAATAGATGGCCATGTGGCTTCTGCCTCTGTCAGAAACAACTGTGTTTGGCTAGGGTCAGTGCAGACATGTCCTGAGCAGCTGAAAATCAAACTTAATTTGCTCTGATTCACACTATTCCTGGCCATTACCCAACTGTTCCCAGCCATTCCTTAATTTGCTGTTAGCCCACTGTTACCCTGTTACTTTTGCTTGCACATTGTCAGGTCATTCTCTGACTATGCCATGACGTTTTCAGGCGGCACCCTTCCACACTCCTCTGATTGAGCCCAGGAGATTTATCTTCCTTCATATAACTTAGGACATTCAGCAGTTCCACGATCGTAATAGTTCCCCAGCCTTCATTTCTTTCTCCAACTTACAAAGAAAAGAGAAATACTCATTGAGGGCCTTGTTCATTTCCTGCAGCTCCACATAGATGAATGCTTTGTTTTCTGAGGGGCCCTATTCTCACTCTACTTCCCATTCCCACATGGACCTTTCTGTCCTGGGCCTCCTCCATTGTCAGAGTGAGGCTAATCGCAAATTGGAGGAACAGCATCTCACATTTCGTTTGGGCAACTTACACCCTAGTGGCATGAATAATGATTTCTCTAACTTCATGTAATCCCTGCACTCTCTCTCTCTCTCCACCCCCCCCCCCCCCCCCCCCAAGCCACACCAGGCTCTCGTTCTCACCTAGCAAACAGCTAACAATGGCCTGTTTCCTTTATCATCAGTACTTTTTTGCATATCATTCATTCATTTGTTCTATATCTCTTTACATCACTGTCTAAATCTCTCGTTTCCTTTCCCCGACTAGTCTGAAGAAGGGTCTCGACCCGAAACATCACCCATTCCTCTCCAGAGATGCTGCCTATCCCGCTGAGTTACTCCAGCATTTTGTGTCTATCTTCCTCACTCCCTGCTGTGTTGCTGCCTATTCAGTATGGTGAACTTTCTGTCACCATCTTCCATGCCAACTTCCAGCTTCTCACCTGCCTCAGTCCTGCATTGGGTCATGACCCCCCCCCCCCCCCCCCCCATGTTCTCTAGAGATGCTGCCTGACCTGACCAGTTACTCCAGCACTGTGTCCTTATTTGTAAACCAGCATCTGCAGTTCCTTGTGTTTCTATTGGACTGAGTTTGTGTTATAGAGTCATAGAGTGATACAGTGTGGGAACAGGCCCTTCGGCCCAACTCGCCCACACCGGTCTGTCCTTATCATCAGATACTGGTTAAACAGTTGCTCTCCACTGCAGGAAGTCGGTGAATCTTGGAAGTGTAACATCAACAAAAGGAAATGTGATACAGCTGAGGAAGCAGAAACCTCCAAAAAACTGCGCGTGAAAGAGGAGCTCAGCAGCTGCAATGAGGATGATTCCAATGCTGGTCCAAGCAGCTACCAGCTGAGACCCACACCCTCCATAGAGTGTGTCACTGACTCTAACAGACAGGAACAGGAGACCGTGATTATGGACACCATAGGTAAACTTACATCTTTTACATTTTCACCTACATTTGTCGTTGTAAGTAAATCCATTTAACCCTTTTGTTTACTTTCGAGTGAAATTTTAACAGTGGTCAAATAAGAAAGTGCATTCATTTTTACATCTGCAGTTGTCAACAGGATGTTCCAGGTATTGTGAACTTGATGATTTAGCTCGGAGTAGTGCTCACTGCTGATGTATGTGGAAGCTTATTTCCACAAGCAAATTCCAAAAGGGCAAGCTAATATCAGTAAGCTATTACTTCCTTACATCAGAGATTATTAAGTTAATGCAATCCCATCAGTCCCATTTTCCCAAGTATTGCCTTGCTACCTGTTCTCTCACGTATTCATCAGCTCCTCACTGATTTTTCTACCACCCATCAACATAGTAGGGACAATTTACAGAGGATAATTAACCTATCAACAGAGGCATCTTTGAGGAAACAGAAGCATTCGGGGAAAGCTACATGGTCAGAGGGAACTCCATTGAGGCAACACCAGAGGTCAAAATTGGACCTGGGTATCTGGAGATGTGAGACAGCAGGACACCTGCTCAGCTTTGGTTGGAGTGCTGGTTTGTGGATAGATGTTGGTTGAAGGCATGGCAGAAATTGTTGAGATTGGAGTTCTCATCCAACTCCTCTGACAGTGACTGGAGTTGAACTGAAGCATCAGCCACACTTGTCTGAGCAAGTGGTGCCTCTGATACTGGATCAACGGCCGAGAAGGGCCCCGCTGTTACTGTTTCATGTACAGTAGGGAATGCATCCCGAACAACATCCGTTCTCAGCCAAACCAGCAACCACCCATCCTCTAACATTCAGCTTATTCTGTGAACCGTGCATGTTGCTAATTGATGGCTATGTTTGTGTAATAAACACAATCTGATTGTGATCTTTTCTCTGAATCTTTACAGTGCAGCTGATACAAATAGATTGTGATGATTCAAAATGAGATTTGGCTAAAGGCGAAGGTTTGACAGGGTCATATTGGAGCAGAAAATCCCAGCAGCACCACTGATGCGCAAAATGCAGTGGTTCACTACAATGTTGTGATCTACAATGCACTGTCTGACAACCTGATGGAAGCAGAGTCAAATGAATATTCAAAAGAAAACCTGTACATAATTTCTGACGGGGAATGTTTGCAGTAATGGAACTGATTTGATCGTTTTTTAGACAGCTGATGCAAGTTTAATGGGCTGTGCTGCTTGGCTGTGGAATGATGTAGAAATACACAAGATAGGTACATTAGCACAATGGTTAGGGTACTGGGGTAATATTCATATCCCTGGACCATTGATCTGGCATTGTGAACTCCGCCCCCCCTGTGGTTGACAATTGAAATTCAAGTAATGAAATAAATCTAGGACTTTAAAAAATGCTATTACAATTAACGGTTCTATCAATTTACCATTCAAAATCCATTCCACAAAACCTTAACCATCACCTGGTCTGGTTTGCATGAGAGTCTTACTTTCAACTCCTAACTGCCCTCTAAAATGCCTGAGCAAGTATCATGTTCAGAGGCAAATAATGATCGTGGTGATTACAAAGGCCTTTCTCTGCTTCTCCCAATCTGCTCCCAGGCCAGGTAAAGCAGATATTTGCTGTAAGCTAACGTTTTCACTGTGCATTCCAAGATCAGGCGCCTTGTGTTTCGACCAGTTATGTTTCACTGCAGTGCCTCAGCAAGTATTTTGTTGCCGATTGCTTTGTTTGGATGGAAATGTGCATTTTTTGGATAGAGGTGCTGACAATGATTCTAACTTACAATTCTCGCCTTACCTGTGACATGTGTGCCTGGTATGAAGAGTATGTGGTGTCCTGATTTCAGTCTAAGCCACTTGGTGCTGGTTGTAGTTTTGTTGGTAACACAGCTCAGTCATCTGCTGGAAGGAAAGCTCATTTAAACTGTCACTCCAGCCTACAGATCAAATCTCATGGAACACATTGGTTCAAATATTTTATTATTTAATATTTCCAACATCCATCAAGATTTATTTTAGATTTACTCTTCACGCTTATATTCTTACATTAAACATTGTTTATTTTTTTGCATTGCTCTCTTTAGCCCTTTTCTGCTCCAGCTTTTGATCATTTGTTTCTGAGTCCCCTGTCATTGATTGTTAGATTTTTAGAGATACAGCGTGGAAACAGGCCCTTCGGCCCATCGGGTCCATGCTGCCCAGCGATCCCCGCACATTTACACTATCCTACACACACTAGGGA
Source organism: Rhinoraja longicauda (assembly GCF_053455715.1). Lineage (NCBI taxonomy): Eukaryota > Metazoa > Chordata > Chondrichthyes > Rajiformes > Arhynchobatidae > Rhinoraja > Rhinoraja longicauda. Next base: position 14,436,495 of record NC_135977.1, read on the forward strand.
CAATTTTTACATTTGCCCAGCTAATTAACGTACATACCTGTACGTCTTTGGAGTGTGGGAGGAAACCGAAAATCTCGGAGAAAACCCACGCAGGTTACGGGGAGAACGTACAAACTCCGTACAGACGGTGCCCGTAGTCAGGATCGAACCTGGGTCTCCGGCGCTGCATTCGCTGTAAGGCAGCAACTCTACCGCTGCGCCACCGTGCCGCTGTTGTGTCAGCAGACACAAAAAATTTCACAATCCAGAGTACTCACCTATTCAGTATCAAAGCAAGAACTCAGCAGCTCAAGCAGCATTTGGGAGACTTCTTGCAAAATTGTATTTTGGTTGGAGATTCTAGCATCTGCAGTATCTTATCTAAATCATAACAAGACCAGGGATCAACTAATCAGAGTGAGAAAGTTGACTAGTACATTGTATTACAGTTTTTGAATGTAACGCTTAGCACTGCAACTTCTCTCTTTTAAATATCCATTCTTTTAATACAAATTCAGCTGTTAACCAATCATCTCTTTATTCATTATAACAAGTGTAACATATAGTTAGTTTATAGCATAAATAAACTAAATTACACTCTTTTATATTCCATTAGATACATTTTAACCTTTGGAGTGCAGGAGGCTGAGGGATGATCTTAGAGGGGTACAAATTCTGAGGGTAGTAGACAGTCTTTTTCCCAGGGAAATCAAGAACCAGAGGTCATAGGTGTAAGGTGAGAGGGGAAAGATTTAATAGGAATCCGAGGGGCAACCTTTTCACACAGAGGGCGGTGGGTACATGTAACATCCTGTCGGAGGAATCAGTCGCGGTAGGGGCAATAACAACATTGAAAAGACATTTGGAGATATGTGGAGAGGGAAAGTTTAAAGGATTGTGAACCAGGCTCAGTTTTGATTGGGCATCTTGATTGGCATGGACTAATTTGGCTGAAGGGTGATTCTGTGCTATATGATTATAATTCATAAATGGTATTGCATTATGTTATGGGACTGAATACTGATAAATTCTGAGGACTTGTTTAATTTGCTCGAAAAGAGGCGACTTTGGATGGGTACATTGGTTGCCATCTTCCAAAATGCCACGGATTCTAGAACAGTTACGAGAGATTGGAAGGTTTCTAATGTAGCCAAGTCAGTGTTTAATTGTCATATGCACATTTTAGTAAATCTGTTTGGGGCTTTTCTAAATTCTTAAACTTCTTTTGTTAAGTGTGGTATCCAGAACCATCTGGGACTGAACATTTTTTTCTTTAAAAATAAAATGTATTCACAACTTCCTGGCTCTTGCATTTTTATACCCGTATCTCTAAAGTCCAGGAGCCCAAATGCTCAAGAGTGAAAAGTTGTCATATGCACCAGGAATGGAAAAATGAAAAACTTACTTGCTACAGCTTCACGGGTACATTAGTGCAACAACACAACAAAAATGTACTATAATTAATAATACAATAAATTATCAGTACTACATTCTGAAAGCAACACCAAACCAAAGAGCTGCAGTTTGGACATTTTAAACGGGAGACTGGGGCTGATAGCGGAGAAAGGCTGCGGTCAGTTTACCAAGGGATGTCACAATCTGTGGGTCCTAAAATGGCCGCAGGACCTCGTGACCAGCCACAAGAGCAAAAAACCTTACAGCCCAGTCTCTAGGTTTCTGACATCAGCATACTCACAAGCCGACCTACACAGTTAATCTTGTTAAGGGGGCACAATAGCCCATAGAAAACTACCTGGTAGGTGATGGGAAACCAGTTAAACCCATCACCTCGCAACGAAATACCAATTAACACCATCTGGCCATCCCCGGTACCCCCGGACATAAGCGCAGATCAGAGTGAAAACTCATACATATCTTTTTAAACAAAGAGATCCCAAGAACTGGCGGGAGATAGGACGGGCCAGAATTAGTATAACTGGCCACGACTTTTGGGTTTTAAACTCATGCAAGAAAGAAGTCAAACGGATGCAGGAGGAAGAAATGACAGGCAAGAAGAAGCGAAGTGCAAGAGAGAGGAACCGGCACGCAACTCGAGAAGAAATACTGCAAGAAAACCTGCAAGGAACGCAAGAAACGGAAGGAAGAAACTCAGGGGACAAGCACGACCCTCACGGAAAGCAGCGGAGAAGCAGCACGAACAGCCAGTAACCCCAGTAATAGCCCCATGGTGAGCATGTACCCCGATCCTGCATATCCTGGACATAGTTTAGTGTAGAGGGGAGGGTGGTTTGAATAAACGTGGGTGTGTAAAGGAATATGTGTTGGTCAATTTTGCGATGTGTCGTACGTTCCTCATCTTACAGTTGTGTATATGTCTTGTAGAACTGTGCGTTTTAGAATTCAGAGTAAAAGGTATTCATGTAAACATAGCACAAAAAGTAAGGAAATTTGTGTTTGGTAGATTATTTCTTTGTTGTAACAATGCTTCTTGGCAATAAATCTTATACCGTTGGAAAGCCTGTTTATTTCCCTTTTAAATGGTGCCACATTTGTAAGGAACATGCATTTGTGGGATGAGCAGCAGAGCTGAGTATGTGGGTTGCGCCCATGAAACATCTGCCAAATCTTCTCTGCCAATGCCAAACTGCTTATTCTGCCATTGACTCTTGTTCGGTGTTGTTTGGTGGATTGGATGATTGAAGTCTGAAGAAACAAGACATATTGGCAATTTAACAATTTATTCATTTAATAAACAGGAGCCTCAGTAGCGTGTGGAAGAACCAGACACAGCCACAACAGCCTGGTCACCAGCCTGGTCACACACTGTTGTGGGATGGCATCCCATTCTTCAACCAGCATTTGTTGCAAGTCAGCCAACGTGGTTGTGTTGGTCACCCTGGCACGAACAGCACGCCCAAGCTGATCCCACAAGTGTTCAATGGGGTTGAGGTCAGGACTGCTGGCAGGCCATTCCATCCTCTCCACTCCCAAATTCTGGAGGTAGTCTCTGAGAAACCCTGCTCTGTGGGGGCGAGCATTGTCATCTTGGAGGATAGAGTTCGGTCCCAGACTGTGGAGATATGGGATTGCCACTGGTTGCAGAATCTCATCTCGATATCTCTCTGCATTGAGATTGCCTCCAATGAAGACAAGCCTCGTTTTTCCAGTGAGGGAGATGCCGCCCCACACCATCACACTGCCTCCACCAAAAGATGTTACTCTATCGGTGCAGCAATCAGCATAGCGTTCTCCGCGTCTTCTCCACACTTTGACCCTATGATCCAACTGCCGTAGGCAGAATCTGGACTCATCGCTGAACATAACGTTCCTCCACATGTTCAGGTTCCAGTGCACGTGTTGCCGACACCAGCGCAAACGGGCCTGACGGTGAAGGGCAGTCATGGCAGGCCTCCTGGCAGCCCTATGAGACCGGAGATCGGCTGCGTGCAGTCTGTTCCGAATTGTCTGGGCAGAGAGCCGTCGGCCATATCGTCCTGCAAACATTGACTGCAAATCTGTAGAAGACAGCCTACGGTTCCTAAGTGCTGACAGGGTGAGGAAACGGTCTTCTTCGGGTGTCGTCTTCTTGGGACGCCCACTTCGCGGCCTGTCTCTGACATCCCCCGTTATATGGAACTTGGCCTTCACTTTGGAGATGGTACTAGGACTCACTCCAAATAATGCTGCAACTTGGTTTTGCGGAACACCAGCTTGAAGTTGCCCTATCGCACGGGCCCTATCCAGATCAGTCAAACGTGGCATGCCGATTCTTGGAGCAGACCCCTACTGACCACTGTAGCAGGGCCCATGCTCACAGATGCTGCCAATCAGGTGCCAATCAGGCACCTGATTGTCAGCACCTGGGGGTACCAGAAGCTCAAAACAAGAGTCAATAGCAACAGCAGAATAAGCTGTTTGGCATTGGCAGAGAAGATTTGGCAAATTTTTCATGGGCGCAACCCATATACTCAGCTCTGCTGCTCATCCCACAAATGCATGTTCCTTACAAATGTGGCACCATTTAAAAGGGAAATAAACAGGCTTTCCAACGGTATAAGATTTATTGCCAAGAAGCATTGTTACAACAAAGAAATAATCTACCAAACACAAATTTCCTTACTTTTTGTGCTATGTTTATATGTCTTGTAGAACTGTGTGTTTTATGATTCATAGTCAAACGTATTCATGTAATTCGGTATGTGTCTTATAGATATGTCTTATAGAACTGTATAAGTATTCATGGACAATAGTCCCAAGCGCTCAATAAAAGCCTTTTCCATTTAAACCCTGGTCTTAAAATCTGGTCTGGTTGAATTTTTCTGCACTATAAACGCTCCTGCATCTAAGTCCAGTGTCTAGAACCGTAGGGGGTGAGTGGGTCGAACCACTCACGGGGAACCAGTGTGCGCGGCCTGGTCAAGGGATCAGAGCAAGGCACGGGGACCTTAGGTCGGGCGAAAGCTCGGCGCAGAAACCCCTTACAATAACCAGATCAGAAAATAGTGCAAAACAAAGTAGTGCAACCTAATCAAGATCTGTAGCAGATCGATTCAACGATTAAGGTTGAGCAGTGCTTTTCAAGAGTCTGAAAGTTGATGGGATAATAACTAAACTTGGAGGTCGCAGTTCTGATGGTAGCAGAAAAATCAGAGCATAGCCAGGGTGATGTGAGTCTTTGGTGATATTAATGCCCTTTAGAGCGAGTGTTTCCCACTATTTAAAGGAGGGAAAAAGAAAGCAGGAAAAAAAAGCCGTTAGCCAGTTATCTGTAGTTGGGGGAAAATGTTGAAGTCTTTCATTAAGAAAGTGGCAACATCACATTCAAATGATAAGATTTGGTACAATGGTTGAGAGGGATTCAAGGAATGTGGTGTGTATGGAGTTTCAAATGTCCTTAGAATGGCTGCTACTTAGGTTATTACCCCAAAAGGAGCACATGTGTTTGAAGGTGTACTGGGAGACTGTGGATTAGTTAACAACAAATTGGTAGGTTGTTTGTGGGCAATGGGGCATACGGAAAGTGGGATGTTTTTGCATGTTAGAGTGAAGGGCGAGATAGGTGGTGGGGGTAACGAACCGTGAATGACGAGAGAAACTGAGGCTCTGGTCAGGAAAAAGGAGGAGGCAAGGGTTAGGGATTAAATATCTCTGGAGGTTGTGTATGGAATTGAGGAGCATACTTAAGGAAATTACGAGGGCAAAAAGGGGACATGAGGTAGCTCTCTGGTAGACAAGATTAAGGAAATTCCAAAGAGATTTCACAAGTATATTAAGGGAAAAACGGTAACTAGAGAATAGTGCTTATCAGAACCACAGTGGTCATATATGCATGGACGCTCAGGAGATGGGCAATGTTCTCAATTAGTATTTCTCCTCTGTTTGTACTGTGGAGAAAGACATGAAGACTATCAAACTTGGTATATTTAAAGGAGATGTTTGGTACAATCAAGAAGGTGCTGGACATCCTAAAACATACGAAGTTAGATAAATCTCCTGAGCCTGGAATCAGCTATAATGGACGGGTACTAACTGAGAAGCTAGAGAGGAAATTACAGAGGTCCTGGCTGATGTATATGAATCATCATTAGACACTGATGAAGTGCAGGAAGACTGGAGAGTGGCCAATGTTGTGCCTTAAGAAGGGCTGTAAAGAAAAACCTGGGAACTATAGTAAGCCCAACATCTGTGGTAGGAAAGTTACTGAAGAGGATTCTAGTCGATAAGCTGTATTTCTGGAGGCAGTCATACCTGTTAGAGTAACTGCTTCCAACATGGTCTGTGGTCGGAGGAGGAGGGGGAGGGGGGGGCGACAAATGAAGCAGGCTGGGGGATAGAGATAAAGGTAGTGTTAGAGGAGCTTTGGCCCTTGAGCTTTTCAAGCAGGTCTAAGATTCATGCTCCCTGTGCAGATGAGTGTGTAGGCTGTAGGAAGGGTGAGCACCTAACAGTGGCACTATGGATCAGGGAGCCATTCAATAGGGGAGAGAGAAGAGACACATAGTCGTAGTTGGGGATAGTATAATCAGAGGAATAGGCAATGTTCACTGTTACGAGGATCAAGAGTTCCATAGGCTCTGTAGCCTGCTTGTTGCCTGGGTTCAGGACATCTCATCTGAACTGTAGAAGGCGTAGTCTATTTTCTAAATGGGGAGACAAATCAGAGGTGCAAAGGGACTTGGGAGTGCTGGTGTAGGATTCCCGGAAAGTTAATTTGCATGTCGAATTGATAGACAGGGAGGCAAATGCAATGCCTGCATTTATTTTGAGAGGACTAGAATATAAAAAACATAAATGTATTGCTGAGACTTTATAAGGCATTGGCAGGACCACATTTGGAGTATTGTGAGCAGTTTTGATTGGCTTAACATAGATGAGCATTTGACGTCACTGGATCTGTACTTGCTGGCGTTTGGAAGGATGAGGGAGACCTCATTGAAACTTACCGAATAATGAAAGGCCTGATTAGAGTGGATGTGGAGAGGATGTTTCCATTTGTGGGAGAGTCTAGGATCAGAGGTCATAGCCTCAGAATAAAAGGATGTTCCTTTACCAAGGAGATGAGGATGAATTTCTTTAGTCAGTGGGTGGTGAATCTGTGGAATTCATTGCCACAGAAGGCTGTGGAGGTCAAGTGAATGGATACTTTTAAGGTGGAGATTGATAGCTTCTTGATTCGTACGTGTGGCAGGGGTTATGAGGAGAAGGAAAGAGGTGTTAAGAGGGGAAGATAGATCAGCCATGACTGAATGGCAGAGTAGACCTGATGGGCTGAATGGTCTAATTCCGCCCCTATAACTTATGATTCACTGAGTTCCTCCAGCAGTAGGTTGTTTGATCTGATTCCAGCATCTGCAGTTGCTTATTCTGCTTGGGTACCTTACAACTCAACAGTATGATCAATTAATTCCCCATAATTAGGTAACCAACATGCTAGTCTCCAGCCCCCTTTTCCCCCCTGTACCCCCTGATGGATGCACACCCATTTCTCCTACCATCCCCTTCCATCTACATCCCTTCCTATAGCCTCACAATTCTGCCTCTTCTGTCATCTCGCAGTCTTTTGTCTCTTTTTCATCTCTGCCCTTTGTCCATCCAGCTGCCAAACAACCCCTCCTTACTTTTATCCAGCTGTCACTTGCCAGGCTTTGTCCTGCTAACACAGGTATCTTACAGTTTACCACCCCCCACCCTCCACAAATAATCTGAAGAGGGGTTCGGACCTGAAATGTCACCTATCCATATCCTCCAGAGATGCTGCTGGACGTGCTGAGTTACTTTATGACTGTAATTTTTGGTAAAAGATTCCAGCAGCTGCAGTTCCCTGTATCTCCTCCAATCGCTAACCCCGCTGACCTAAAGGACATTCCTTTAGGAAGGAGATGAGGAAGAATTTCTTTCGTCAGAGAGTGGTGAATCTGTGGAATGCATTCTATGGAAGCCGTCAATGGATATTTTTAAGACAGAGATAGATTCTTGATTAGTACAGGTGTCAGGGGTTACGGGGAGAATGTGGTTAGAAGGGAGTGACAGATCAGCCATGATTGAATGGTGGAGTAGATTAGATGGGCCGAATGGCCTAATTCTGCTCCTATCACTTATGACCTGAGCAATCGGACCCACTCAGTAATCTTCTGCCGCTGATGCCTCTCGCCGGGCCGCTGCAGCAGACGCCTCCCGGAGAAGCCGAGGTCGGAGCCCGCGGCTGACGGAGTATACGGAGCCTGGGTCGATGGAGCCCGCAGCTTGGGCCTCCTGGGTCAGTGGCACAGAGGCATCTGGGGAGGACCTGGCAGCGATTAGTGGAGACGTTGTCGGTGAGGGCGCCAACGGACAGACGAGGACGGATCATGTGGAAGTGAGGACGCCGCTGCCGGGGTGGGGGGAACAAAGGGGGGGACTGGCGCAGATACTTTGTGACTTTGTAAGCGCCCTTTATGTGGCATCTGTTCGCATACCTTGGTGTCTTGGGCCACGCCCACGCACCCCGCGCCTGCGCACTGTGTGTGAGTTGAGACCCCCCTCCGGTCCCGCCCACTGAGTCGTGATTGGACGTTGCCATTGCGTTGTCAGCCACTAGGAGGTCGAGTTATTGCAGGGTGGGCAACCCCATGGAAACGGGGCGGCGCTGAGATCTGAGCCGCTGGCGGCGGGCAAGAGCCGCGCATAGGCACCTACCGGCACCGGCACCGACCGGTGAGTCGGCTTTGAAAAGCCGTGGATCGGTATCCGGGAGGAGTCCAGCGCCCACCGGGGAGAGCCACACGGAGTGGGAATAGAGGCCACTGCGGCTTGCGGGGAAGAACCGCAGACCGGCCTCGGGTGCCCCGGCCTTGTGGTCTGGAGCTCCTTGTCGTGGAGCGGAGCCCAGCGGCAGCGGCAGCGGCAGCGGCGGCGCAGGATGGTGAGTGAGCTGATCTGCGGGTGCGGAGACGGCTTCGTCTGACCCATTGCCGTCGAGAAGAGCCCGATGTCCAACAGCTCTCGACCACTAATCGGTGCTAAGAGCGGCAGAGGTAACCGCTTCCTCGCCGTTGATCCGTTGGTCAGAGGTGGCGCCCGGCTGCGCAGTGGCACTGTCGTATTGTCACCAGGATCAGCCCTGGTGATGGGGGCAGATGGGGTCACTTACTTCCGGAGGCATGGCAGTAATCTGGTGGTGGTGTTTCGACAGAGCACCAGAGTCGTGTTCTGGTGATGAAAAGACGATTTTAGGAAGGGGAGGCATGATGGTGCTCCCGTGACATCACTGCTGATGTCCCTGGTTGCAGTGTTGGAATGATCAGTTATTGCATCGTGTCTCCGGTAACTCTGTGCTGCCATCGTAACGAAGAAGGTGGCAATGAGTTTAGTATCCAGAATAATGACCGAGATAATGTCAAGAGTCTTGAGAGTTTCCATTACGCCTAACTAGGTAGGTGAGCATTCAGATTCCTAACTTGAACCGTGTGGTCAACTGTCTGCTTGTTTGAGAATTCGATGATCTGGTTGTTCAGTGAAGTTTCTCATTAATTGGACGCTGAAAAATGGTGGTGGTGGAGCTGTTGAAGGTCAGGAGAAGGTGAATGTGCTTTTTCTTGGTAATGATGACCACCATAACACAGAGCATACAGTGCAGAACAAGAACAAGGCCTTTGGCCACAATGTCTGTGCTGAACACGAGACCAAGACCACCGCTTATGTACCTGCAGATAATCCGGATCCCTCCATATCCATATGTCCATCCAAAAGTCTCTTAAATGCCACTATTGTATCTGCAACTACCACACTCCAGGCAGTGTGTTCCAGGCACTGATTACCCTCTGTGTAAAGAAACTTCCCCGCACATCTTTAAATGTTGCCCCTCTCTCCTTGTAGCTATGCCCTCTCGTATTTGATTTTTCATCCTGGGAAATGTTCATTCTGGGCATCCTAGGAATGCCTCATAATTTTATATATTTCTATCAGATCTCTCCGCAACCTTCAGCATTCTTGAGAAAACAATCCATGTCTGATCAACTGCTCCCTGTCGCTAATACCACCTAACCTGGACATCATTCTGGTAAACCTCCCTTCCCAAAGCCTCCTGACACTGATGTACAGTGAAGCATAGTATTTTGGGAAATTTTGGAGTGATAGGATGTTCCAATCTGTTAAAACAAGGCTTGATGAAAAGTAGTCAGTGTTCAGGATACAAGACTTCATCAACTGGGGCATTGAATATAAGAGCAAGGAGCAACTTTCTAAAACATTGGTTGTGTAGACCACAGCTGGAGTACAGTGCACATTTCTGTTTTGACACATTTTAATAATGATATAAATGTAATGGAAAGGATGTAGAGTAGATTTTCATGAATGTGACCAGGGATGGAACATTCCAGTTATGAGAGACCAGATAGGCTGGGTTTCTTTGCCATGGAATGGAAGAGGCTGAGAGGAGACTAGATAGGTTTCTTACTATTTACCTTTCTCCATACCAGATGCATCTAAGACGGAAGAGCATTGGTAAGAGGTTGGAGGCGATCTGAGGACTATTTTCTTCAGTGAGAGGGTGGTTTAAGGGACTGCACTATCTAAGGATATGGTAGATGTGTAAACTCTCACAATATTTAAGCATTTAGATGATACTTGAATTACAAAGCATAGAAGGCTAATTACTACGTGCTGGTAAATGGGAGTAGTACGGATGGTACTTTCCAGTCAGCATGGCATGGTGGGCTGAGGGGCCTGGAGTGCTGAAAAAAGACTCCATGATTCTGTGAATGTTAATTGCCACTTCAAATCTAATCCTGAATGTTGTCCAAACTCCACTGTAGGATAACCTGAACTACATTTTTGGCATTGTTGTTGTGTTGGGACTGAACAGTGATAATGAATGCATGAATTGTTACAGCAGTACCAGTGTAGGAATTTAAAGCATCACATTAGAATTGTGTCAGACAACATTGGGTTAACGCAGCAGCTGCTTTTGATTCAGATTAGTTTATTGTCATATACACCAGGTGTAATGAAATGCCTTGTTCACATCAAGCTCACAGGGCAAACAATATAATTCCAGTTATGATAAATACAATAACAAGTGCAAAACAACAGAATAATGGAAGATTGTAGTGCAAGAAAATTAAAGTACAATAGCGGGAATGAGGTCAAGTATGTGGCAGCAGCTTCAGGAGGGAGATGTGAAAGAGGTGATTGGTTCAACAGTCTAATAGCAGTGGGATAGAAGCTGTTCTTGTGTCTGGGCATTCAAGCTTTCAAGTTACTGTATCCTCTCTTGGAAGGTAGAGGGGAAAAAAGTGAATGGCCAGGGTGGCAGGCATCCTTGAGAATATTTCGAGTGTTCATGATGACTGGATGGAAGTAAGTGACACTGGGCTGTGTTCACCACCAACTGCAGGTTCTGTCAGTCATGAGCAAAGCTGTTACTATATGAGGCCGAGATGCATCCTGTGAGAGTACTTTCCAAAGTGCATGTGTAGAGGTTTAAGAGGATTTTTGGACATGCTGAATCTTCTTAGATGCCAAAGAAAGTAAATATGACAATAGACAATAGGTGCAGGAGAAGGCCATTCGGCCCTTCAAGCCAGCACCGCCATTCAATGTGATCATGGCTGATCATTCTCAATCAGTACCTCGTTCCTGCCTTCTCCCCATACCCCCTGACTCTGCTATCCTTAAGAGCTCTATCTAGCTCTCTCTTGAAAGCATTCAGAGAATTGGCCTCCACTGCCTTCTGAGGCAGAGAATTCCACAGATTTGCAACTCTCTGACTGAAAAAGTTTTTCCTCATCTCCGTTCTAAATGGCCTACCCCTTATTCTTAATCTGTGGCCCCTTGTTCTGGACTCCCCCAACATTGGGAACATGTTTTCTGCCTCTAATGTGTCCAACCCCTTAATAATCTTATATGTTTCAATAAGATCCCCTCTCATCCTTCTAAATTCCAGTGTATACAAGCCTAGTCGCTCCAGTCTTTCAACATAAGACAGTCCCGCCATTCCAGGAATTAACCTAGTAAACCTACGCTGCACGCCCTCAATAGCAAGAATATCCTTCCTCAAATTTGGAGACCAAAACTGCACACAGTACTCCAGGTGTGGTCTCACTAGGGCCCTGTACAACTGCAGAAGGACCTCTTTGCTCATATACTCAACTCCTCTTGTTATGAAGGCCAACATTCCATTGGCTTTCTTCACTGCCTGCTGTACCTGCATGCTTCCTTTCAGTGACTGATGTACTAGGACACCCAGATCTCGTTGTATGTCCCCTTTTCCTAACTTGACACCATTCAGATAATAATCTGCCTTCCTATTGTTACCACCAAAGTGGATAACCTCACACTTATCCACATTAAACTGCATCTGCCATGCATCCGCCCACTCACACAACCTGTCCAAGTCACCCTGCAACCTCGTAGCATCTTCCTCACAGTTCACACTGCCACCCAGCTTTGTGTCATCTGCAAATTTGCTAATGGTACTTTTAATCCCTTCATCCAAGTCATTAATGTATATTGTAAATAGCTGCAGTCCCAGCACCGAGCCTTGCGGTACCCCACTAGTCACTGCCTGCCATTCTGAAAGGGACCCATTTATCCCCACTCTTTGCTTTCTGTCTGCCAACCAATTTTCTATCCATGTCATTACCCTACCCCCAATACTATGTGCTCTAATTTTGCCCACTAATCTCCTATGTGGGACCTTGTCGAAGGCTTTCTGAAAGTCAAGGTACACTACATCCACCAGCTCTCCCCTGTCCATTTTCCTTGTTACATCTTCAAAAATGATGAAGAGGCTGCTTGATCACCGCAACAGTGTGAAGGGACCAGGTTAGGTTTCTGGTGATAGACACAAAAAGCTGGAGTAACTCAGCGGGTCAGACAGCATCTCTGGAGAAAAGAATAGATGACGTTTTGGGACGAGACCGTTCTTCAGACTCCAATTCAGGTTTCTGATGCTATGTCGTCCATCTCTGCAGCAGCTCTGTTGATGAGGACATTGTTGTGTTCACCCCTCACTTTCTTAGGTCAACAACAACGCTTTTCCCTTGTTGATGTTAACATCTAGGTTGTTGTCTTGACAACATGGCACAAGGTTCTTGGTCTCTTTCTGAACTATTCTCTGAACTACTATCTACTTCTTTGATGGCCCTCAGATTATCCTTGATCGGACTTTGCTGGCTTTACCTTGCACTAAATGTTTTTCCCTTATCATGTGTCCATGCATTATAAATGGATCGATTGAAATCATGTATTATCTTTCTGCTGACTGGTTAGCATGCAACAAAAGCTTTTCAGTGTACCTTGGCACACGTGACAATAAACTAACAACTAAATTTTCTTGAAGTTCATATTGTTGTTGTTCTAATCGTCAACAGTGCTATTGTTAGCAAACCTAAGGACCGGATTGGCGTTGTACTTGGCCTCATGGTTAAGGGTATACAGGGAGTAGAGCAAGGGACGAGGCACACAACCCTGAGAGGCACCAGTGTTGAGGGTCAGGTTGGAGGAAATGTTGTAACCAATTCTAACCGACTGAAATTTGCTGGTCAGGAATTCTAGAAGCCAATTGCAGATGGAGGCCCCAAGGACAAAATCCAGATTTTTAGGGATGTGTTCATTTGGTAATATGCTGTTGAAGACTGAACTGTAGTAGAGTCATACAGTAGGTAAACAGGCCTTTTGGGCCAGCTTGTTCATGCCGACCAAAATGCCCTATTTATGCTAGTCCCATCTGCCTGCATTTGGCTCATATCCCTCTGAACATTTCCTATCCATGTACCTTTTCAATGAATAGCATACTGATAGAGATGTTCTTATCAAGATGATCCATAGCTGAATATAGTGCAAGGTGTAGGGCATTCTCCATAGACTTAATTTTCCAATACAATACTTATTTTCCTATATGCAAATTGCAGGATTTCTAGATTGTCTGCAAGATTGGATCAGATGTGCTCGTCATTAGTCTTTCAAAGCATTTCATTATGGTTAATGCTAGAGCTACTGTGTGGTACCAGTGGAGTGAAAATCTTAGATTACATTCTAACATTATTGCCCTTCTGCATTTGTAACTCATCCCAGAACTGTATACAACATTCTCCAATATATGTTTGTCCAATAGTCATGGCCTTGGGGGAATTGTTTCATTCAAAAGATGACATGTCCATAAATAGAGCATCTCTTTGACGTTGTGCTGATTAAAACGGTTTTGTCTCTGGAGTCTTTTTGGTCGTTGTTGTCTTGTTGATGCATCTAAGAACTATGTAACATACCCCAGAGTTGTGTTTGTCACTGGTCTGGTAAAGTGAGAACATAACACGAGTAGAAATATGAAGGTAGACACAAAATGCTGGAGTAACAGCGGGTCAGGCAATTCCTTCTCTCCCGAGATGCTGCCTGACCCGCTGAGTTACTCCAGCATTTTGTGTCTACCTTCGATTTTAACCAGCATCTGCAGTTTTTTTCCTACACGAGTAGAAATATCCTACCTGATCCAAAAAGCTCATCATTTGGGGCAGTACAGAGGCATAGATACTACCGTACAACGCTGGAGACCCAGGTTCAATCTTGGTCTCCAAATTTGAGGAAGGATATTCTTGCTATGGAGGGCGTGCAGCGTAGGTTCACTAGGTTAATTCCCGGAATGGCGGGACTGTCGTATGTTGAAAGGCTGGAGCGATTGGGCTTGTATACACTGGAATTTAGAAGGATGAGGGGGGATCTTATTGAAACATATAAGATAATTAGGGGATTGGACACATTAGAGGCAGGAAACATGTTCCCAATGTTGGGGGAGTCCAGAACAAGGGGCCACAGTTTAAGAATAAGGGGTAGGCCATTTAGAACGGAGATGAGGAAGAACTTTTTCAGTCAGAGAGTGGTGAAGGTGTGGAATTCTCTGCCTCAGAAGGCAGTGGAGGCCAGTTCGTTGGATGCTTTCAAGAGAGAGCTGGATAGAGCTCTTAAGGATAGCGGAGTGAGGGGGTATGGGGAGAAGGCAGGAACGGGGTACTGATTGAGAGTGATCAGCCATGATCGCATTGAATGGCGGTGCTGGCTCGAAGGGCTGAATGGCCTACTCCTGCACCTATTGTCTATTGTCTATTGTCTATCTTGGGTGCTGTGTGTGAAGTTTGCACATTCTCCCCCTGACCACTTCATTTCTCTGGATGCTCTGGTTTCTTCCCACATCCCAAAGACCTGTGGGTTGATAGTTAATTGGCCGCTGTAAATTACCCCCAATGTGTAAGTGAGTTGTACAATCTGGTGGGAGTTGATGGGGAAAGTGGCGAGAATACAAAAAGGGATTAATGTAAATGATGATTAGGATGCCATGGTTTCAGTAGGCTGATGGACCTGTTTCTCTGCTGTATCGCTGTCTAAATGATTCTTTGCAGGATTCATGTTTTTTCTCAAATTATATTTCTGGCATGATCTCTATTCCATGCTTTCTTGGATTCCAAAAGTGTAATGATCAGTCTTGAATGTACTCTTGAATGCTGAACAAGCTGACCCCCCCCCCCCAATCTAAGCTTGTCCCATTTGGCCCATATTCTTCTAAACCTTTCCTATCTGTACCAGACAATTCTATAGATTCACAAACCACTGATTGAATATATCCCCCTTGATCTCTGTTCTATATGTCCAATCCCTTATCCTAATGATATTTTACCCAATTCTCGATTCTCCTGCTATGAGGAGCACCCTCACAGCGGCCACCTTGTCCAGGGTCTTCATAATCTTGTATGTTTCACTATCACTTTCATTCTTCTAACCATTAAGGAATACAGGGGATTTGTATTGTAAGAAAATAACTGCAGATGCTGGTACAAATCAAAGGTATTTATTTCACAAAATGCTGGAGTAACTCAGCAGGTCAGGCAGCATCTCAGGAGAGAAGGAATAAAAACATAGAAACATAGAAAATAGGTGCAGGAGTAGGCCATTCGGCCCTTTGAGCCTGCACCGCCATTCAATATGATCATGGCTGATCATCCAGCTCAGTAACCTGTACCTGCCTTCTCTCCATACCCCCTGATCCCTTTAGCCACAAGGGCCACATCTAACTCCCTCTTAAATATAGCCAATGAACTGGCCTCAACTACCTTCTGTGGCAGAGAATTCCACAGACTCACCACTCTCTGCGTGAAGAAATGTTTTCTCATCTCAGTCCTAAAAGACTTCCCCCTTATCCTTAAGCTGTGACCCCAATCTTCCCGCGTCTAGCCTCTCCAACCCCTTAAGAATTTTATATGTTTCTATAAGATCCCCCCTCAGTCTTCTAAATTCCAACGAGTATAACCCTAGTCTATCCAGTCTTTCTTCATATGAAAGTCCTGCCATCCCAGGGATCAATCTGGTGAACCTTCTCTGTACTCCCTCTAAGGCTAGAATGTATTTCCTCAGATTAGGAGACCAAAACTGTATACAATAGAATGGGTGACGTTTCGGGTCGAGACCCTTCTTCAGACTGATGTCAGGGGTGGGACAAAGGAAGGATATAGGTGGAGACAGGAAGATAGAGGGAGAACTGGGAAGGGGGAGGGGGGGGGAAAGAGAGGGACAGAGGAACTATCTAAAGTTGGAGAGTTCAATGTTCATACCGCTGGGCTGCAAGCTGCCCAAGCGAAATATGAGGTGCTGTTCCTCCAATTTCCGGTGGGCTTCACTATGGCACTGGAGGAGGCCCATGACAGAATGGTCAGACTGGAAGGGGGAGTTGAAGTGCTCAGCCACCGGGAGATCAGGTTGGTTAAGGCGGACTGAGCGAAGGTGTTGAGCGAAACGATCGTCGAGCCTGCGATTGGTTTCGCCGATGTAAAGAAGTTGAGTTGAGCTAAACGATTTGTATGCAATCTTTCCTCGTAGGCCAATCAATGAATTCCAGAAATCAACTTGGTCCATTGCCTCCAAGTCACATGTGTCTTTCCTAGGATGAGAAGATTAATTCTCTATGTCGTAGTCCAGTTTTGGTTTCAGCAATGCCCTGTTTAAAACTCCTAATTCTTGTACTGTACTTCAGTCTCATTGCTATGTAGGTCAATGTGCTGTTCCATTTTCTAATTGCTTGTTGTACCTGCAAACTGACTTTGTGATTCACAAATGAGGATACTACAGTTTGGGCACCAGCATTTAACAGAAAAGTTGGAAAACCGGTGATAATTTTAAACAATTGGTTTAAGAGGGACTAAAGTAGTTGTGAAAGAAGTAATTACAAGGTCAGTAGGAATTGATTGAAACAAAAAAGGTCAGCAGCCATGTTGTTACATCTAGTTTAGTTTAGTGTCATGTGTAGTGCCGAGGTGCAGTGAAAAGCTTTTGTTGCGCGCTATCCAGTCAGCAGAAAGACTATACATGATTACAATCAAGTCGTCCACAGTGTACGTATTCAAGATAAAGGGAATAATGTTTAGTGCAATATGAAGTCCGGTAAAGTTTGATTAAAAGATAGTCCGAGGGTCTCTGATGAGGTAGATGGTAGCTCAGGACCAATGTCTAGTTGGTGATAGGAAGATCAGATGGCTGATAACAACTGGGAAGAAACTGTCCTTGAATCTATAGGCATGCATTTTCACAATTCTGTACTTCTTGCCTGATGGAAGAGGGGGTGTCTGGGGTGAGACTCATCCTTGATTATGCTGGTGGCGTTGCTGTGTAGTGAAATGTAGATGGAGTCAATGGAAGGGAGGTTGGTTTGTTTAATGACCTGGGCTGCATCCACAATTCTTCTGCTATTTATTGCGGTCTTGGATAAAGCTATTCCCAAACCATGCTGTGATGCACCCCAATAAAATGCTTGCTGCGGTGCATCTATAGAAGTTGGTGAGAGTTGTTGGGTATATATGGTGAACTTCCTAAGCCTTCCATGGAAGCAGAGGAGTTGGTGTGCTTTCTTGGCCATTGCTTCGATATGGGTGGTCCAAAGGTTGCTGATGATATTTACTCATTGGAACTTGAAGCTTCCAACAATCTGTACTTCGGCACCGTCAATGTATGTGTACCGCTTCACTTCCTAAAGTCGATCACTATTTCCTCTTTTTTGTTTGCTGACATGGATAGAAAGGTTGTTGTCTTGACGCCAGGTTATGAGGTTCTCAATCCCCTTTATGTTGTCTCGTCATTATTTGATATCCGGCCCACCACGATGGCGTTGTCTGCGAATTTGTAAGTTGATTTATATTTGTACTTGGCTGCACAGTCAAGACACAAGCACTGTGTTGTATAAAGAGTAAAGACAGGGGCTGAGAATGCATCCTCGTCTAGCACCAGTGTTGAAGATTGTCATAGAGGATGATTTGTCACCTATCCTCACTGGTTGTGGTCTGTTGGTGAGGAAGTTGAGGATCCAGTTGCAGAAATGAGTGCTGACCAAGTTCCACTAGTTTGGAGATCTGCTTGGATGGGAAAGTATGTAATAGAACATTAGGTAATAGTAGAGATTCGAGGAACTGCAGAGCTGGAATCTTGATTAAAACACAAAGTGCTGGAGTAGCTTAGTGGGTTAGGCAGCATCTCTGGAGTACATGGATAGGGAATGTTTCAAGTTGGGATCCATCTTCAGACGGAGTAGGAAGGGGTGGGGAATGAGTGTATGGAGTAGAGTCTGATGAAGGTTACTGACCCAGAAAATTGCCTCCAACATCCTCCATAGATGCTGCCTGACCCTCTGAGTTACTTTTTACTTAAATTATAGTGCATATGCAGGGTTGTACTTGTTATAGTGATAGCTGATGCAAGTTACTTACTCACAGTGATCATTGCTGTCTGGTAGACTATAAGTATTGTGCCAGGTCTAATGTCTTGATTTTTGAATTCCACATTCCACAATTGACCAAGGGCCTTCATGCTGGCATATTAAAAGCAATGATAAAGGTGATGGTAAATTTCATCATCAAAAACCTTTATCGTCTACCCCTTTCACCTACTTCCTTTCTCCTCGTCCATCCGCTCATCTCTGACCCGACCCTACTCCAAATCCCCCATTTTCCTCTGCTGTTTCATACCACCTACTATCCCTTTCTCAGCTTCTACATTTCACATTCCACATTTGCACCCTTGGTTACTCTTCACCCATCTGTCAATCATCCCTCCCGGCATGAATTCACTTATCATTTTTGCCGGACCATGACCCTCGCCTATCTCTCGAGGCTTTCTCTCGGCTCCATCAATATGAAAAGGATCCTGATCTGAACCATTGTCTGTCCATTTCCCTCCACAGATGCCTGCTGGGTTCCTCCAGCACTTTATTTTTCGCTCAAGGTTCTAACATCTGCAGTCTATTGTGTGTCAGGATCTAGATACATATATTTGTTTGAAGTGCGTTGAGCTTAGTTAATTGTTTTGCGTTTGCTTCTTTAGATTCGTATTGCAGCTTTAAATGACACCACAGTGGTGGAAGACTATGAGGAATCTTTCAAGAGCCACAAAACTCAAACCAAAGAAGCTCAGGTTTGTATTATCTAATGTTTGCACTTGTATTGGGGTTATTAACTTCTTGAAATTTTTATTTCATTTGTAAAGTTCTATCCTACACACTGAAAAGTCCATAGTCTGTAGGATAGAACTAGTGTATGGGTGGTCACTTGTTGATTCCATGTTGTATCTCTAAACTAAAGGAAGATAAAATGATTCTAAAATATCATTTGCTCCATCCACCTAGTGGTCATTCTGTGAAACATGAACTCAGTCTACAACAGATTCTATCCTTTATAACCGAAATCCGTTATATTTTTGTCTTTGCACTATATATAATCGTGCAAAGACAAAAGCAACATCCCAAGTTTATGCAGTTGGGAGCTTATTTGGAGGATGTAGTGTTTAATAGCGTGATGGTTGTAGGAAAGAAGTTGCTCCTGGGTGTTACAGTTTTCAGAATCTAATGCCTTCTTCCTGATCGCAGGAGTAAAATGAATGTGGGGCCAGAGTGATATAGGTCTCTGACGATGTTGGTTGCCGTTTTGGGGCAACGATTCCTATAGATCCCTTCGATGGTGGGTAGGTTAGTTTGATAAATATCTTAAGCAGCTTATTTTGTTTGTCTGCTGGAGACATGTAAGACATGCTAGATACGTTCATTGGAGGCTGATCTACAAATTCTAACCAGTGTTTTTTTAAATCAATATAGGAAGCAGAAGCATTTTCTCTGTACCACAAAGCATTAGATTTACAAAAACATGATCGCTATGAAGAATCTACAAAGGCTTACCATGAGCTATTGAATACTCAGCTGTTGAAAGAGGTAAGCATTAGAAAACTATTAGAAGGATCCCATTGCAATGTATTTGTAATTAATAAAAAAATATTTAAGAACTATTTTGTAAGGCTAGGTGAATTCGAAAAGTGTCCTTTTAGTGCTGCACCAGTCATTTTTTAAATCATGAATGGAAATTAATTTTGATTCCTTTGCAAGTATTTCTTTTTAGTGTTTTTTTGTGTATTCCATTGATGCATGTTCTTCGATTGTTTGTGTTCCTTAGATTTTTTAGTGGATTGAATTTATTATTGATTACTGATTTAGTTTTTTTTTGTTGCACTATTCTTTTAAGTTGTGTCCAGACAAACATGCACTCTGACTTTTAAAAACTCCTCGTACCATACCATCTTATGCTCAGTCATAATCAGAATCAGCAATTGGATACAAATTTAATAACTGAAATTATTTCACTATGTCTAATTTTAAATGTAATTGCACAAACCAGTGGTTTAATATCCATAATAAGGAAGCAGGAAAGAACCCAGATTTATGGATTATGGAGTATTATAATCAATATTATGGAGTAATAAACTAAGGATTTTATTGATGGGAAATTTTAAGGATTTTAGCAATTGACATTTTTACTGAGTTAAGTTAAATTTTGAACTCAGCATTTAACTTTGATTGTGTTTCTTTCAAGGTATTAGTCAATAGTAAACAAGCTGTTTGCTTGGGACAGTTGTCCAGTGAATTAATGGCCAGCGAATGCTGGTTATTGATAATTACTGTCAGTAAGAACTGATTTAGGTTTGTGGATTTTCATCTTGTACAGATAGAAGCTTTAGCGAGTACATGAAGTACTTCTTAACAGCGTACAAAACTTGAGATTTTGAGCAGGGGGAAATAGGTGCTGTTTTACTTTGTTTAGTGCTTCAATCCAAGAAAAAGGCATGACAAAGAGTCTTGAAGCCATAGAGGACAACCAAAGGTTCAGGAAGTTGTATCAGCTGGAGCTTGAACAGCAGTTACTGCAGCTCATCCATAAAGCTGAATACTGTTATCAATAGCATGTTCCAAGAGGCTACTCTGCAGCTTGAGTACAGGTGGGGAGGAAGTGATTGACTGTCAGGCAAAGTAGACTAAAACAATCCAGGGCATGGTGTATTTGATTCTGAACAGAGGTGAGGTGCAGAGTAATCAGAGCAATGATCTGAGCAATGTGGGTGGTTCAGCCATATCGGAACAAGAGGCAGGTCACAGGATTGATAGTTGGATATGATTCTGTTCCAAACATCGCTAGGTTTTTGGTAGTGGCTTAGGACTGGACAGGTGCAAAAGTTACACCTTTGCTGAAAAAAAGGGATAAAACAAATAATTATACACTTACCAGTTTTGCTTTGTCATGGCAAGTTCTCAAAACAATAATAAGAATCAAAATTAACAGTCACTTGGACAAGAATGAATTGACGAGAGGAACCCATTTATTCATGGTGAATAATGTCAAATTTTTGAAAACGTAGTAGGAGGAATCGATGAGGGAAACGATAGATAGGTTAATTGGCTGGGTAAATGTAAAAATTGTCCCTAGTGGGTGTAGGATAGTGTTAATGTACGGGGATCACTGGGCGGCATGGACTTGGTGGGCCGAAAAGGCCTGTTTCCGGCTGTATATATATGATATGATATGATATGATATGGACTTCCAAAGTACATTTGATAGAATGCCAGGAGTTAGAAGAGATTATAACAACATGGGTAGAAAATTGGTTAAATACCTTGGTAGTTAAACACTTTTCCAGACTAGAGGAAAGTATGCACGACAGTTCCCCTGGGATTCATACTAGGACTATAGTTTTTCTCGGTGTATATTATTGATTTGGATTAGGAGGTCCAAGATGCAACTTCCAACTTTACAGAGGGCATGAAACTTTTAATGCTGAGAAATGTGAAGTGTTGCATTTTGCGAGGAAGGATGAGTAGAGACGATATGAACTAGAGAACACAATTGTAAAAGGGGCACAGGAACAATTTGGGAGGTACATATGGATAGTTAGTTGAATTAGTTAATTGAGGCAGACCTTAAACACTACGAATTGGCAACAACACTCCCTCCTTACTGACCAATAGCACAGGGACACCTGAAGGCTGCATGCTCATTTTCACCTGCTCTATTCTCTCTATAACCATGACCGTGTAGCTAGACATTGCTTCAACACAATTTTAACATCAGATGACGATATCACTGTTATTGGATGAATATTGGGTAACGGTGAGTCAGAGTGCAGGAGGGGTATTGATAATCTGATATGGTGCCAAAATAACCATCGTGCGCTCAACATTAGCAACACCAAAGACATGATTGTTGATTTCATGAAGGGAAAGCCGAGGATCCATGAATCTGTCTTCATCAGACAGATGGATTCATGGAGATAATCAACAGCTTTAAGCCTCTGGGCATGCACATCTCTGTCCTGGGACTAGTACATTGATGTAATCACAATGAAAGCTCATCAACGCCTCTACTTTCTCAGATGATTGAGTAGATTTGGCATGTCGTTGAATCCTCTTATTGAACATACAGATGTACGGTGGAGAGCATCCTAACTGGTTGCATCACAGCCTGGCTTGGTAACTTGAATGCCCAAGAATAAAGAAGGCTGCAGAAAGTGGTGAATATTCCCTGACCATCATGGGTATTGACCAACCCACCATTGAAGCATCTACAGGAAATGCTGCCTCAAGAAGGCAGAAAATATCAAAGATTCACACCACCCTGGCCACACTCTTACCTCACTTCTACCATCAGCAAGCAGATACTGAAGTCAGAGAACCTTTATCTTCAGGTTCAAGAACTGCTTCTTATCATCCATCTGGCTCTTGAACCACACTGCACAAGCTTAACTTGAACCCTACTTCAGCAATGAACTACTATGGATTTTGTAGAAGATTGTACTATGTACTCTAGCTTTTACTATTATGGTGTACCTGATATAACTGATCATTTATTGTACATTTGTTGTTTTCTGTTAATATGCCTGTAAAGCTACAGCAAATTAGAATGCAATTGTTCTGTTCCCAGTGCATATGACAATTAAACACTCTTGACTTTTGAAAATGGTAAATATATATATTTGAGGTCCTGGGTTTTAGAAATGAGAATGAAAAGGCAAGAGGTACGAAGTTGTGATGACATTTTATTTTAAAAGCAAAAGCTGGTTGGGCTCCATTGGAGTATCGTCTCCGGTTCTGCACATTACACTTAAGAAAAGAATTTAAGGCTTTAGAAAGGCACAAAAAAGATTTACTAACGCCCACTTGCCCAACTGATCTAGATCCAGCCGTAAAATTTCATAGCCATCTTTGCTGATCTGAACTGATGTACAGCACTTTGGTCATTGTGGGTTGTTTTTAAATGTGCTATAC
The DNA here is from genome assembly GCF_053455715.1 of Rhinoraja longicauda. Lineage (NCBI taxonomy): Eukaryota > Metazoa > Chordata > Chondrichthyes > Rajiformes > Arhynchobatidae > Rhinoraja > Rhinoraja longicauda. Next base: position 14,459,524 of record NC_135977.1, read on the forward strand.
AAATAAAATTGACTTGACTTGACTTGCTATCTATAATACCACCTACTTTTGTGTCAGCTACAAATTTGTACATTCTCATCCAATTTGTCGGCATAAACTGCAAAGTACAATGGGCCCAGCATCGATCTGTGAGGCACACCACTAGTCATAGGCCTCCAGTCTGCAAAATAGCCTTCCACCATCACCCTCTGCTTCCTTCCATGAAGCCAATTTTCTATCCAGTAGGTTGGCTCTCCCTGAATCCTAGACAATCTAATCTTCCAGAACAACATACCATGAGGATCCTTATCAAATGCCTTGTTGCAATCCATATAGGCAACGTCTACAGCTCTGCCCTCATCAACCTTTTTGGTTACATCTTCAAAAATCTCAATCAGATTCCTGCTCCATGCCTCCTTAGCTTTACCTGCTCCATGCTTCCTTAGTCTTGGCCAGAATCTCAATTTCTCTTGTTATACAAGCTTCCTTGTGCCAACCTGCCTTGCCCTTAACTCTAACAGAAACATGCATGCCCTGAACTTTAGTCATCACACTTTTAAAGGCATCCCACTTTTCAGATGTTCCTTTGCCTGCTAACAACCTACTCCAATCAATTTGTGAGTTCCTGTCTAATGCCATCAAAATTGGTGTTGCCACAGTTCAGAATTATACTTCGCGAGCCCACCTTGTCTTCATTCATAACTGTATTATTAAAGCTAATAGAACCGTGATCACTGGTCCTAAAGGCTCACCCATAATCAAATCAGTCACTGACTCTTTGCAATTTTCACAGAATAGATCAAGCTTTGCCCTCTCCCATGTAGGGCCCTCTACATATTGCCAGAGGAAACATTCATGAACACATTTGACAGTATGAACCTTTTGCACTAGGACAATCTACATTGGGAAAGTTAAAATCCCCTACTATGACAACCCTATTAGTCATGCAGCTGCTTGCAATCTTCTGGCATATTTGCTCTTCTAATTTCTATTGACTATTTGGGTTTCCAGTACACTGCCCGCAAGGTGATCATCCCCTTTTTTATTTCTCAGCTCCAACCACGTTGCCTCACTGGACTAACATCGGTAATATTATCTCAGACCACTGCCATGACATTCTCACTGATCAATAAATCAACACCCCTTCCCCTTCTACCTCTTCCCTATCTTTTTAAGAGAACATTAAGCTGCCAGTCATGTCCCTCTCTTAGCCAGGTTTCAATAATGGCTGCAAATCCCAGTCGCATATACTTATTCACGCCCTGAGTCCGTCTGCCTTAACCATCAGGCCTTTCGCATTAAAAATAGATGCAGTTCATTCCAAGTCCTTCCCCGCTCCCTGGTGTGATCCTGCCTATTCTGTTCACTGAAGTTTCTTTCATCACCACCCATACTGACTTCCAGCCTCTCGCATGGCCCAGTCCTGCATTGGATCCCACCCCCTGCCAATCTGGTTTAAACCCACCTGTGTAGCATCAGCGATCCTGCCTGCCAGGCCTGCCAGGATATTGGTTCCCCTCCTGTTCAGGTCCAACCCATCTCTCTTCTGCAGGTCACCTTTGTCTCAGTAGACATCCCAATGGTCCTAAAATCTGAATCCCTGCCCACTGCCTTAACCCCTCAGCCATACATTTATCTGTCCTGTCTTCGTGTTCCTATCCTGACCAGTACATGGCACTGGGTGTAATCCTGAGAACACTAAACTGGAGGTCCTGCTTGTCAGCCTTTTAGCCTGAACCATGATTTCTGGTTGGAGAACATTCGGGTTGACTTCTTTGGCACGCATTCCTCCGCAGACTTACTGATAAAGTCAGTTACAGCAGTGGCATAGTCATTTAGGTTGGCTGCAGAGTCATTGAATATGGACCTATTCACCCACTCAAAGCAGTCGCGAAGGATCTCATCTGTTTCCTTAGACTAACACTTTATGACCTTGCGTACCAGTCCCTCACGCTTCAGTTTCTAATTGTAAACGGGGAATAGGAGCACAGTCATGTCAGATTTTCCAAAATGCAGACTGGGATGGAGCGGTAGGTATCTTTGATGGTTGTGTAGCAGTGGTCAAGGATATAGGAACTTCTGGTGGGACAGGAGATGTGCTAATAGTGTTTTGGTAGTACATTGAGTTTGGTCAAATTAACATCCCACGCAATGATGAATAAGGTCATGGTGGTATCTGTACAGGATTTCAATTATACTTTATTGTCGCATGTACCTAGATACAATAACATTTCTTTCTTGCATGCAGTTCAGAAAAAAAACCTTGCTATACATAGGCACAATCATACTCCAGTACAAGAGTGTAGGTATAGTAGATTACACTTACGCAGTGCACGAGTTGCTACATTTCCGGCGCCATCTTATATCCTTCAAGTTCGAAGATGTTTAAAATGTTAAGAGTCTTAACTTGGGCATAAAGACCCTTTGTTCTGGTGTTGGCACTGGGTTGAAGTTGCAGGGTTGGCCTCGTCAGGCAATATTATTGAATCCTTCTACTGCATCTCCACTGCTTTGAGCCATTGCAGGCTGCATCCAATCCGTGCACTTGACCACTTGGTGCTGTGCCTGATCTAATCGAGCCCTAGGATGCTTCAGGGCCTCCAACGGCCCATTCCAGCACAACGATCTGGGTACTTCGACCCACAAACACGCCAGACATCACCTCACACAGCCACTGTTCATCCTCTGTGCCCCCGCAGCTGACCTCTGACCACCCAGAATGCCTCTGAGGGTGCGGGAGATGAGCCCCAGCCCACTCATTAACAGTGCCCCTTTTCTCTGCCTGCTGCTGCTGCCGTCTTCCCCCAGTGGTAATAGATTCACCTTGTGGGACCGAGAGCCTGTTACTTGGGCACCATCATGGAGAATGAATACTGCCTCTCCTCATATCTCTTCCATTGACTCTACATCAGTTTTTGTCCATTGCAGAGATCAGTAGATATTATTAAGCCAAGCCCGCTAATGAATCGGCTTTTGTTGTGAGCTAGTGAGAGTTTGGTATAACAAGTCATCTGGCTACTTGCTACTGGTCATCTATTGTAGATGCATACTTTGATGGAAAGTACACATTCTAATGTTATCCTAATTTGTTCCCTTAGGCTGTTCTATCAGGTGATGAGAATGAAGGTTTAAAGCATCCAGGATTAATGCTGAAGTATTCTACCTATAAAAACTTGGCCAGTTTGGCATCCCAAAAGGATGACCCGAGTACAGCAATGGAATTTTATCTTGAGGTAAAGAACAAAACTTAATAATGCAAAAAAATCTATAAGTGTGAGGAAATTGATTCAAATGCGAAACAAACTTTTTTGACATTGCCAAAAGTAAATTGATGGTGGTTCAATTTCTTTTTGCCAACTATCTTGACTGCTTTGGTGCCTGCTTTCCAAAAAACATTCTCACAGCCCCTCAGTGCCAATTGTGATGCTACCTTCAATTTATAGTAAGGGCCCTCACAAGTGTAATATCATTTATACTGCTCTTTACACCTGCTCTGCTAGAGACCCCATGCATTCTCCTTCTCTTCCTTTCTTCTCCCCATGTGCTCTGCTGCATGTGCAATATTTTTCATGTCTGCTTTCTGAGCAGAATATTTTATAGGAGTGGTGTGGAACTGCAACATGTTGGCACTCCATTTGGACCAGACCGTTTTCCTCGATGGGATGATATTCCTACCAATTTGATAAAGATTCATCTACCGAGCAGTTTAACTGCTCATTTGTGGGTACTTCAGCATTTCTATTGTTGAACTTGCCTATCATTATTTCTATTGATTCTCCTACACAGGCTGTAATGTTGGATTCTACTGACGTAAATCTCTGGTATAAAATAGGAAGAGTGGCATTGAAATTGATTCGAGTTCCACTGGCTCGCCATGCTTTTGAAGAAGGACTGAAGTGTAATGCTGATCATTGGCCATGCCTGGACAATCTTATCACTGTACTATACACACTTAGTGATTACACCAGTAAGTTGAAACTTCTCAAGTTCGTAGAATTTTTTAGTTTACCGGTTGTCCTTTATGCAATTAGATTGATATTTAAAGTACTTCTGACTGGCCTCGCACAATGAGCAGAGGGGTGGGGGTGGGGGGGGGGGGGAAGCATACCCAAAATTTGTCTGCGGTTGCATCAAGCTGTGTGCAGAACCAAAGTTTGAAAACACCAAGTGTCACTATGTGCTGAGATTTTACCAGTCCTCGGTGTTGCGAAGGATGGGGCTAACCTTTTTGTTGCTCAGTGTCCCTTTCAGTTGGATCTTGTTGCTATAGAAAAACACCTCTGACCACTTCCATTAGTCAGCGATCAGTATAGAAAGTCCTGCTAGCACTCGAGAGAACAATATGATGGATTCCATAGGATGGTTTCCTGAACAGACTGTCAAAATTGTTTGCCTCATCACCAGAACCAAGTGGTGTTGATGCATTGTAAGAAAGTGCATTGAATTGATGGTATGATGAATACAGAGAAAGATGACGGCACGGTAGCGCAGCGGTAGAGTTGCTGCTTTACAGCGAATGCAGCGCCGGAGACTCAGGTTCGATCCTGACTACGGGTACTGCACTGTAAGGAGTTTGTACGTTCTCCCCGTGACCTGCGTGGGTTTTCTCCGAGATCTTCGGTTTCCTCCCACACTCCAAAGACGTACAGGTATGTAGGTTAATTGGCTGGGTAAATGTAAAAATTGTCCCTAGTGGGTGTAGGATAGTGTTAATGTACGGGGATCACTGGGCGGCACGGACTTGGTGAGCCGAAAATGCCTGTTTCCGGCTGTATATATATGATATGATATGATATGACGAGCGATTGTATTTACTGTACATATTATGAAGAAAATATACTTTTGAACTACAAAAACGGCAGGATTCTATGGTCTCTCTTATATGTTGGAAATGATGGAAATGATTGTTCCCCCCCCCCCCCCCTCTGTTTGGCACGGCACACAGATCTCCTCTGCTCAAAGATTTCTCCTTGGTAATAAGCCAATGTGGCCTGCGACTAACCCGGCAATGGTGTGCACTCACCTTGAGCCCAGCATCTCAGTGCAGAGCGGCAACACTACTCATCCTAGCCAACCCAACACCAGCCCTCACAGGCAGCTTTTGTGTATTACTTCAGTCCTTTGCTTCACATTGAGCCAAGTGGCAATGAACCAGCTTCCAGCATCTGCAATCGCTTGTGTCTTCACATGACAATGAGACCACCGTTTTCATTGTTGCAGATATATTGCAACAATGCAATTGTTGCATTGTGAAGGATACAGATTTACACCAGCTCCCTCGCACAGCAGCACACAAAATCAGTGGATGACTGTTTTAGGACCAAGATCTATTGGCTAAGCAGGATTCCAGTGCATCTCCACAATTTTATTAGAATAGATCCAAATCTAAAATGGACACAGATAACATTTGCTGGTAATTATCATCTAATGATGGTCTCAAGTAATGCTTTTTACTCAGTTGGAAAAATTCTCTGTTTAATAATAACCCATTGTCATTTTTAAAAGCGTAGGTTAGATTTTCACTCAGGCTTTTTCTCAAGAGTAAACCCAATCTGATCAACCTCGTAAATTCTTTCTGCTGTGCCTTGTTTTTATGATGATCTCTGCATTGTTTTTATAAAGACTACATGCAGAATGGCAAGTATGATCCAATCAAAGTTCAATATAGATGTAGTGTAAATTTCTTATTTTCCATTTTTAATGTTTTGTAAGAATTTGCAATTGGAATGGTATTTAATTTTTTTAAATTAGAAAAACCATGTAGTAATATGGAGCAAAATAGTGGGAATGTGTTCATTTTGAAAAAGAGTTTGAAAAATTGCAATTATGCATTGTGCATTGTTGAGCAGCTAATGCAAGGATGCTGGAATTTGATGGTTTGGGAATCGTGAGTTTGGTAGACGCAGAGCCATTTGGATAGAAAGTTTGATGATGAACTTAAAGATCAGAGTCCCTGTATTTCTTCATGAGCTGCACACTGGCAGTGTAGTGAGAAGAGGTCCTTGCGCTACTTTAGTTATATACTCCCTAATCCATTGGAGTCAAAACCTTGGCCCACATACACAATAGTACATTCTAGTGAAAAGTGAAATACAATGCTCTTTTACCATCGGGTGTTATTTGTGGTCTTTGTTGAACACTAATTGAAGTCCTAATCCATTTCTCTATTGGTATTGGTTTATCAGTCTGAAGAAGGGTCTCAATGCGAAACGTCACCCATTCCTTCTCTCCGGAGATGCTGCCTGTCCCGCTGAGTTACACCTGCACCTTGTGTCTACCTTTGGTTTATTATTATCACGTGTAGTGAGATAAAGTGAAAAGCTTTTGTTTGCATGCTATCCAATTATATCAGATAATACTATATGTGAATACAATCAAGCCACAAAAGAGCACAACAGGTAAAACTAGGAGGAAAAACGCCAGAATGTAGAATATGGCGTTCAGCAATGTAGCATTACAGTTCCCGAGAAAAAGTCCAATGTGCGCAATTGGAAGATTGGGACTTGGCACCACCTTGCTTTATGGGGAAAATGATTCAGAAGCCTGATAACAGAGGGGAAGAAACTGTTGCTGAGAATGGTGGTATGTGCTTTCAAGCTTTTGTATCTTCCGTCTGACAGGAGCAGGAGAAGGTGGAATGACCGGCATCCTTGACTATGTTGGCTGCCCTCCTGAGGCAGCGTGAAGTGTAGATGGAGCCAGTGGAGGGGAGTCTGTTCTGAGTGATGGACTCGGCTGCATCCACAACTCTTTGCAATCTCTTTCAGTCTTGAGTGGAGCTGTACCCAAACGAAGCTGATGCAACCTGATAGTATGTTTTGTATGGTGCATCTGTAGAAATTGATAGGAGTCATTGGAGCCATGCCAAATTTCCTTAATCTCCTGATTCAAAGCAAAAATGCAATGTTTCTACGCAAAAGTTTAACATGGTTTTTGAAATGCACATGATAGTTCGAGATAGTTTAGCATCATTTGAAAAAAACCACATGAAATCTCTTTGATTTCTCATTTCAGATTGTCTATACTATATATGTAAAGCTTTGGAGAAGGACTGCCGGTATAGCAAAGGCTTAGTTTTGAAAGAGAAGATTTTTGAAGAACAGCCTTGCTTGAGAAAGGATTCTTTTCGTATGTTCTTGAAATGGTAGGTTATTATCTTTTAACAGACATATAAGCACACTTGCAAGTGAACCAATGCCTCATTCGAAAGGACTGTCGGGTCCTTGTATGGAGTTGAGGGAGGGGGTTGTAGGGACAGGTGTTGCATCTTGCCGTTGCAGGAGAAAATACCTGGGGAGGGGGTCGTTTGGGTGGGAAGGGATGTTAACCAGGCAGTTGTGGAAGGAACAATCTCTTAGTATCAGCCATGTGACCCCTCAAATTTCTCCTTGATTTATCAAAATACGATTTGTCTTATGTGATTAAAGGGTAGTTTGGATGCATTTCTGGGGGGAGAGAAGATTACAAAGGTAAAGGAAAATTATAGATTGTACTCATTTTCCTCAAAGGCATCTAGCATGCAAAGGTATATGTCGAGACCTTGTATGTGGAAAATAATGTGCCAAAGTCAGGACTATCAGTTGAATTGAAGTCAGATGGGCTTTTCTCCTCACTGATCTAAATTCAAAATGGAACACAATACGGCAAAAAAACTTGCTGTTACTGTTATTAGCTTTCACTCTGAAAGTTACATATTCTGCGTTATCTTTTTGTATTTAGCGATATGTCTATTCACGCTTTGGATGTGGATCCAGCAGAGGCCAGCGCTGTGATTGAGGAAGCTCTTGAGCTACGCAGAAATAAACAGGCTTTGGCAGTTCAAGATGAGGAGCCAGATCTTCAGCTTGCACAACCAATATCTCAATTCACGTAAGTAACCAATAAAGGCTGTTAGTGAAGTGCGCATTAAACCTGTGTGCTGATGTTTTAACTATCATGTTGACTACCATGTGTTTTGGGCAAAAGGGTGTTATGTATAGATTCCATTCGCATCAGGGAAGTAAATAATCTGCTATTCAGCAATTGTAAAACTAGAAATTAAAACATATCTTGACACCACTTTGCATGACATAACTAAGTTAACATCTTGAATTTTGATGCCCTCCATTAACATTGTCCTAGATTTCTGTAATTGAGATCATATTCCTTTGCTGTATGAAAGGCCCTGAATTAAATAGATGAAACTCATTAAACCCAATTTTTACTCCATATCCTCAATCCAATCCTGAATTTATTCGATGAAAGTCATGCTATTCTTGTCATAAGCTGTGTTGTGGTGTAATTTGTAGGCTGGAGCTGGAACAACAGTCCGTTTCCCCCCTTGTTGGGAATTATGTTCTTTGTTGCAATAGTGAGTTGCACTTTGCCTTCCAGTTAATAATAGGTTAGAGCTGATTATATTAGTGTGCTTCTTTTTGCTATTCTATCAGATCCTGGTCACACGAGGTCTCTGATTTTTTAGGGGCTTTGTTCTTCTTGTGTTCATAACAAAAAAAGCAGTGGGATTTCAAGTGCCCACTGATTATTGGAATGTGGTTCAGAATTCAGACCTCGACTTTTTCCGTATCGTACCTCCATCCACACTGTGGCCGAACATCGTGGAGCTGGTGGTCCCTTTGTCAGGGATCAACTTTGGGAGCTCCAACCGCAGGAGCTTCGACTGTCCTGACCGCGGGAGCATAGATCGCCCCGACTGCGGATGGTTCGACTGCCCTGACCGCGGGAGAAAAGGAGAGAAGAAGATAATACGTTATCACCTTCCATCACAGTGCGCTGTGGTGGATGTTTATGTTAATTTTGATGTAGTTGTGTGGCTTGTTGCTTTTTGGTATGACTGTATGGCAAATCAAATTCCTTGTGTTTTTACATACTTGGCTAATAAATTAATTACAATTAATTAATATCTTGAATTAATTAATATCTATTAATAAATTTATAGATATTTGACTTTTGCTATTTGAGACCAAATTTATCAAGGTTTTTGCATCTGTTGAACTCTTGTAGATGCTCACCAAGTTGGGTGTAATAGTGTGGAGGCCAAATTCCAGTTGATTTTCTAGTTCAGTATACCAAGGAACCAATGTGTGAGCAGGAGATTTTGGATCGAAGACTGCAATGATAAAGGAAACAATAATAATTTGGTAGTTAACAGGTTATAGGGAAGAGTTTTAGTAATGTAGAATTTTGTACATAGTTTATTGTCGCGTGTATCGAAGTACAGTGAAAAGCTTTTGTTGCATGCTAACCAGTCAGCAGAAAGACAATACATGATTACAATTCATCCATTTGCAGTGTATAGATACGTTGTAAGGGAATAACGTTTAGTGCAAGGTAAAGCCTGCAAAGTCCGATCAAGGATAGTCCTAGAGTCACCAAAGAGATAGGTAGTAGTTCAGCGCTGCTCTCTGGTTGTGGTAGGATGATTCAGTTGCCCGATAACAGCTGGGAAGAAACTGCCCCAGAATCTGGTGGTGTGCGTTTTCACACTTGTATACCTTTTGCCTGAAGGGAAAGGGGAGAGGAGGGAGTGGCCAGGGTGTGACTCGTCTTTGATTATGCTGCTGGCCTTGCCGAGGCAGCGTGAGGTATAAATGGAGTCAATAGAGGGAAGGTTGATTTGTGTGATGGTCTGGGCTGCGTCCACAATTTGCTGCAATTTTTTTGCGGTCTTGGACGGAGCTATTCCCTAACCAAGCTGTGATGCATCCTGATAAAATGCATCTGTAGAAGTTGGTGAGAGTTGTAGGAGACATGCCAAACTTCCTAAGCCTTCTAAGGAAGTAGAGGCGTTGTACTGTTAAAATACCTGTTCTTACAAGTAACATTGCCACTGAATATTGTTTTCGTATTGCAGGTGGATGTGCCTAGGTGAGAGCTTACTGGCTACATACATAAGTTTGACATTATCTGAGCCACCTAACCCTGGTCTTGGTAGGATGATAGATCTTTGCATGTACAGAGATCCTTCCCAGCATCTCTTGACGTCACCAACAGGCACACCTGTCAGCGTCATCCAGCCCAATCCCACGACTTCCAGTCCTGCACCAGTGGTGACAACACCAACAATACCAGCGCCAGCCACAGTTACACTAGCTGCTCCAACTCCTATTTCAAATGTAACAGAAGTTGTTGTTGTGCAAGGTTAGTGTGAATGCTATTTATATCTGCAATTATGAAGAATGGTGGGATATAGTGAGAAAACAGCTTTTGAACCAGCTTTTTAAAATATAATCATTCTGTTTTTTTAAAATATTGTAGATTAACAATAGTTTAGATTATGTTGTACTGATTGATTTTGAGTCATCATTTTGCCATGGGATTCTTTTGTGTTTATTTCCTCGAGCACCAAGTGAGGAAAACTGTAATAACCTGGATGGATGGAAGTGGAATCAAGGAAGGGGTAATGTAAGGGATGTGTTCATGGAAGGTCAGGTAGATCAGTAGTCCTCTCCCACTCTTGTTTCAATTGATATGCATGTGACATCGATATAATTGACAAAGGGGATGGGGGACAATGCTTGGAGTAGGTACTCGCCTCATGGAAATCTGGTGACCATTATGAACCTCCAATGTGGTTGAACCTGGTCAAAAGAATAGTGCCTTAAAGTTCAGTTAAGCTCAAAACACTTGAGAGGTACTGTAATGGCAGTTTCTATACCATCTCGAAATCCCACTTCGATAGCCATTACTTCTCGGGGATGAAATGTAGTTATAGCTTACGCACACGTCGCACCCTAATATGACAAAACGAATCTTCCAAACTTCTTTTCTTCATTAATTGGTTTTATTAAAGTAGCACAAATCATAGAGTAATTCATCAGTTTCCGTACTTTATCAACTGTTTCTTCTTCAAACAATAACTAGAAATCTTGCAGTTATTACCGTGTGGTTCTTACAAATATAGATGATACAAGCGTATGGTACGAGCGCGTGGTAAAGAACTGTATGCTCACCATCCTCCGAGTCTAAACTGACTCACAACCTCTGTCGACACACTAGCCTCCCCCCATCTAGACACTCCCAATTACGCATTAAGTCACACCCACAAGCAGGCAAAAAAGACATAAACTAGAAATATTAAAACATAGCATAACACAATGACAATAACTGAATTAAGCATAAATGGCTCCTACAGGTACCACCAATATTGTCTCAGCCAAATCCTCCAAATCCGCTGGCAACACAAGTGAACCAACATCAATGTCTTCCCTCAGGCCATCATCCCCAGCACTAAGGCTCTGAATAGGCTCAGTCAGATTTGATAGATGAGCCAGATTAATGCATGCTTGCCATCAGGCTCCTGAAACAAATACTTTCCCTGACTCATGAACATTCCTTGCACCAGACTGCTCAATCTGTCAGAGCACTTTGACTCTCCATGATAGGAGTAAGTGGAGACCAAGCTTAAGCAGTGGAAAGAACCCACAACAAAGCAAGAACTCATCCATTTGCTCCATTAGGCTCCTCTGTTTGTGGCAATACCTGCAGATCCTGTACAAGACTCTACTCACCTCAAGATCCACAAATGGTTATTGGCAAGTAAGATTTCTTTGACTTTAGACTTCCAGAGAAAAGCTAGTAGTCTCATCTTATTATAATTCTTCAATCATGGAAGTACCCTAATAAATCTCCACTATAATCTCTGATGATAGCATCCAGACTACTCAATATTGTTATACTTCCATCAGTGTTTAAGAATGTACACTGTACTGCTGTGACCTAACTAGTTTTTTATTTTGGTTCTGGAATAACCGTTCTGATCTTATATTTCACAACTTGAGCAGTAATGAAACATTTCTGTATCTCGCCTTCACCATTTTATCTGCCTTTCCTATACGTTAAGGGATCATTCACAATAAACAATGATAATAGGCAGTCAATATCTTGAAGTTCCAATCATCGGACATCATTGACTGACGATTATCTTGGACTAGTTGTGTTAAACTCACCATCACTACCAGTAAATCGTATAATCAATTGCTGGTTGTGAAGTATGGCTTTATTTTTCAGATCAATGTAGCAAAATCCTTGTAGTAAAATGCCAACCCTGTTGCTTCTGTAAGTCATTCTTGAATGTTTCCTGTTGAAGCAGACTCTTTAATCATGGACAAGTCCAAGAAAGGCTCCAAGAGGAAGCGGACTGCTGATGAGGTTGGGGAGCCGGCTAAGAGGCGCTCAGCCCGAGTGAGAAACACCAAGTGTAAGAAAGAAGAGAAAATTGACTTTCAGGAACTGCTGGTCAAGTTCCTGCCATCAAGGTATAACAGCCCTTATTGTGAAAAATGTTGTTACTTTTGAAGCAAGTATCAAATATTCTCAATGATGTGTTAGCACAACAGAGGCTGGCCCAGTAATTTGTGTGCCATAATGTAGTGTAAAAGGGATCTGTTGCTGAGTCATACTCTTATCTTTGTGTAAATGTACACATTACATTGTAGTGACAAACAGCTGCTGTACAGTCTTGTAAGTAGGGGAAGCAGAGTCTTGTGGCAGCCCTCCTCCACCTGCTTTAGTTGCAATCTGTATCTTCTGTTTAATCCATAGTCCCTTGAAGTGTGACTTTCAGCTCAATTTTAAGAAGGTTCCTAGTTATGGCATTCTAATCAGTCATGGCATATCTAATAAGGGTCAAATGGAGACACACGAAACTGCAGATTCTGGAATCCTGAGCAAAACACAAAGTCCTAGGTGAACAGTGGGCCAGGCAACATCAATGGAGGAAATGGACACACATTTTGAGTCGATGATTTGCTCATGATGCTGTCAACTGTGTATTTTAAACAACTAAAATAGAAATTAGATTAGGCACGGTAGACCGCCAAATCTGCTCTGTCATTTAGTAAGGTCATAGAAAGCAAAGAAACAGCAGACACCAGAATCTTGAGTAAAGCACAAAGTACTTCACTTTGATACTTTGATAAGTGGGTCAGGCAGCATCTGTGGAAGAGCTGGACATGCAAAGTTTTGGGTCAGGACCCTTCTCCAGCGCTTTGTGTTTTACTCAATTAGATCATTGTTGATTCTGTACTTTCCTGCCTCATCTTGATTTTTCCAAGAATCTATTGAGCTTTTTTATATGCCTGACCACGCATACCATACTCGGACAGAATTCCAAAGATTTAAAACTCCTCTAAGTTTCTTTAATAAATGTCTTTACTCTTCTCTGACCTATCATTCCTGAGCCAATCCCCCTCTGGTTCTAGATCCTCGGTCAGTAATAACAGCTCCTTGACATCTACTCTGTCAATCATGTTTGGAATTATGTATGTTTTAATAAAATTGACTCTTGTCTCACCAGTGACATACACCAATTCTTGTTAGACTCTAATCGTATCACGACCCCTCAGGATCAATCCAGTGACTCCAATGTATTCTGCCTCCAAGATGAGTAACCTTTCAGCATTGTTCGCTATAGCATCACAATAATCAGAATCAGAATCAGAATAGCCTTTACTGTCATCCAAAAAAAACAAATCTTTTGGACGAAATTCCATTACCCACAGTCCAACAATAAGAGCAATAAAAATAAGCAATGACACACACAATCACAAACCAACACAAAACAACAAAAAAAAGAAACATCCATCACAGTGAGTCTCCTCCAGTCACCTCCTCACTGTGATGGAAGGCCAGAATGTCTTTTCTCTTCCCCTGCCGTCTTCTCCCGCGGTCAGGCTGTTGAAGTTGCCACGTCGCGGCGGTCGGGACTCCCGACATTGAAGCCCCCGCCGGGTGGAGAAAATCCCGCGGCCGGTGAAAGGTCCGCAGTAGGCCGACCCAAGCCCCGTGATTCGGGGCGGGCGAAGACGCTGCCGCTGCCAGAGCTCCCGATATCGGCCCCCACCCAGGGGCCTGCGAGCTTCCGATATCCACGTGGCCCGCGGCCGGAGCCTCCGACGGCGAGTCGCAGCCGCACTCGCAGCGCCACCACAGCCTCCGATGTCCCAAGTGGTCCCAGCAGGAGGCCGCCAGCTCCAGGTGTTTGGCCGATGGTAGGCTGCAGTGGGAACAGAGACACGACCCAGAAAAATAAGTCGCGTCTCCGTTTGGAAGGCCAATTTTACAGTTCCCCCCCCCACACACATAGTACACAACCACAAAAAAACCTATCACATCTAAAGTACAATTAAGACAAAAAACCAACAAAAACACAAAAGACAAACGGACTGCAGGTGAGCCGCTGCTGCTTACGCTGCGCCGCCACAATAGTAAAGTCAGTCTTTCATACGATGATAGAAATAAAGAGAAACACAATGCCATGAAGACAAAAATTCGGACAAGTTGCTCTCATGCTTAACGGTAACTGGTTCTCTAAATTATCATAGATTTGTGGGGATAAAACCAAACCTTCCAGCCGACTTTCTGACTGATGCTTATCTCCGCTAATCCCATTTGCCTACATTAAGCCCGTAACCATCTATGCCTTTCCTATTCAAGTACCTGTCTAATTGTTTTTTAAACGTAATTTTATCTGCTTCCACTACCTCCTCTGGTATTACGTTTCAGAAAACCATCAGATCACCCTTCAGATCTCCTTTAAATATCTCCCCTCTTTTAAACCTATGCCCTCCAGTTCTAGGCTCTTGCCCTTGGGAAAATGATTCAGCTATCCTATCTATGCCCCTCATAATATAAACCCCAATATAAGTTTACCCCATAGTCTCCTATATTCCATGGAGACTAAGCCCAGCCTATCCAATCTCTTCTTACTTCTAGAGCTCTCCATTTCAGGCCACATCATCTGCATTTTCTCTACTGCTGCCACATTCTTTCTGTTGTGTGGCGCCCAGAACTGTACTCCAAATGTAATCTAACCGACATTTTGTACAGCTGGAACATTCCAATTCTCAAGCTCAATGCTTTGGCCAATGAAGGCAAACACACCAAATGCCTTCTTCCCCACCCTATCCACCTGTTTCACTGCTTTCAGCTAGCTCTGGGGTTGCACCCAAAGGTCCTTCTGTTTATCCTGTCTTCAGGACCTTGGTATTTACTCTATATCCTACCAGAATTTGACTATCCAAAATGATCGCCGTACATTTATCTGGATTAAATTCCATCAGTTATTGCTGTGCCCACGTTCCAGCTGAACAATGACCTGCAGTGTCCTTGGACAACTGTCTATGTTATCAATGACTACCAATTTTTGTTTAATCAGACTACCTACATTCTCATCCAAGCTGTATACATATATATATATATATATATATATATATTACAAATAACAGAAATCTGATGACTGATTCCTGCAGCACATCATCTGTTGAAGACTTCCATTGAGGGAAACAACCATCCATCACTGTCCTCCTATCACCAAGCCAAGCGCGGATCCAACACTCCCCAAATCCCTTCTGCCTTAAACATCTGTACCAGCCTTCCATGAGACCTTGTCAACAATCTTACTGAAGTCCATGTAACCCCAATGTCTGCAGCACTGCTTGCAGCAATTTACTTAGTGACCTCCTCAAAAAGCTCGATTAGATTTGTAAGACAAGAGTTACCCGTCCTCTTTAAGCTGCTTATTTCTACAATTTCACTTAGTTACTCTTTCAATCACATGATGAATGAATGATTGGTTTCCTGCCTTCCACCTGGATCTGCTTCCATTCATCTTGTACTCACCTTCAACCTTTTTTAGTAATATAATTAATCCTCAATAGTTCTGCAGTCTTACTTTAAACATCCTTGTCATGTAAATCAATGTCACATCTTTTCAAAAAGCTAGGTACTTGGAATGTATTCAAGGTGGAGATGTGCAGACAATTGAACTACAGGGGACATTGAGGAGTATGTGGAGAGCATGGGAAATCAGTGTTCAGGCTAAGGCTGGATCAGTCATGCTCTCTGAATGATAGAGGAAGCTCAAGAGACCGATGATGTCCTCATACTCCTTTTCTTATTTTCTTGTATCTCCTGTGATCCATCCTTTATACACATTACTACTTTAATAAGACAACTAATTCATGCTAACTTCTGTTCTCTTACAAGGCTGAAGAGGATAGAACTGGAGGATGAAGACGATGCTTTTAGCACCTTTGAAGTACAGACAGAACTGAAAAAGGAAAATCAACAACTAATGGGCCCTTATCGAATGCAATTTGACCCTTCATCTTTCATGGAATTCGGTAGGTTTTCAGGCCAGAGTTGCTTTGAGATTTGTTCTTCTGCACTTTTGCACATCACCACCAGGTCTCAGGCTTTTTCTCATAGAGTCACACAGTACTCTACAGGCTCTTCGGTTCACATTGACCATCAATCACTCGCTACATTAATCTAATTTTTTATTCTCACATGCTTATCAATTCTCCTCAGATTCTACGAGTCACAAATACTTCTGGTTCAACCTACAGAGGCTATTTAACCCACTAACTCTCATGTCTTGGGAATGTGGGAGGAAACATGAGCCGCCAGTTCCAAATTTTTTAAACTCTCAATAATTTCACAACTAATTCTAACAGTTGATGGTCTTGTTGCATTATGTTGATTGGCTTTGTAACCACTAGGTTAAGTATTACTGAGTCTGTGATATTTTTGCCTGTATGTCATGGTTACAGATTAGAAATATGGATTTGATTTATTTTGGCTCAATATTTTGTCCACATAATAAGTCCCCAAAAAGCTGAAAGTGAAAGTGATTTAAGATTTTTTAAAAAAGTCCAGATCATCATTTTTTGTTTGTCATTCATTTAGAACAGTTCCACGTGAGTAATCTTCACTGCTTGTACCCTTTACATATGTAATCCGTTTTTATTTCCTGCAGCAACTTGGGAATTTGTTGAGTTATGTGAATGTTACAGTATTTTATAATTTTTGAAAACAGTTCTCCACTTTGCTAAATTGGTCAGAATAATATAATTCCACAACTTATAATGACCCCTCACCTCTAGTGTTTGCTAATCTGTATTGACATGCCTACGTAAAAGTTTGCTTTTAAAATTTCCATCCCTGTTTCAAAACAATCGATGGCTCTATTTAATGATTCAGCTTCAAATATCTTCTGATAAAAAATTTTAAAAAATACATTATTCTGTGGGAGAGAGTTCCGCAGGTTCATCCCTCTCTGGGTGAAGACATTTCTCCTCATCCCTGTCTTGCATGGCTTGCCTGTTATCTTTAGACAGGGTTGCCTATTCCTGGACTCCTTTCACCTTTTAGACCACTGTTCCATTTGCCTTCTTCTACGCTTGCTGTATTTGCATGTTTACTTTCATCAATTGCTGACCAGGGCTACCCAAGTCTCATTTTTCGTCCCTCTTTCACAATCTATTGCCGTTCAGAAAATAATCTGCCACCAAAATGGATTAAATTCAGTTATCGTCATTGTATTGTAATTGGCACATATTTGGCTGCTCCTTCAACGTGTCTAAATCACTGTGGAGTTTCTCTGCATCATTCTAATTTCTCCTAGATTTGCGTTGTCTGCATTTTTGGAGATACTATGTTGAAATCCCTTTCTAAATCATTAATACATCTTGACAATGGCTGTCTTTGTCAACATTTGTTTGATTGCTAATTTTCATTTTTTCATTATGTATATTTCACATTTCAAACTAAATTTTGTACCAGAATGAAATGGACCATACTTAATGCAGGGTAATAGATTCATCATTGGTAGATCTTGGTAATAGCAGCTTTCTTTTTAAACAAATAGAAAAGCAAGATGTTCACAAGTTCTTGCTGAACAATCTGAAGAATGGTGGAATACTGGATCTGATGTTAAAATATCTAAAGGTACTTGGTCAGAAGTTCTTGGCAAAATGGCCACCTAGATTGGCAGAGGTTGTTCTTTCAATTTACAACAGCTGGAGAAAACACTGCAGCAGCCTGCCTAATCCTATCCTACGAGAGTGCAGCAGCCAGCACATCAAGGTATTGACATCAAACTTAATAGTTCTAATTACCTTGGATACTTTTCCTTTTGTTTGTATTGAATTACCATCAATGATGTATTCCACTCCCACCTGCATTTTATGGTAAGTTAGATTGTGCTAATGGACCGTTCCAGAGATGGAATTCATACTTATATATTCAGAAAACAGTATATGTTTTGATGTGACATGCATGGTAATGTTTCGTAATTTTCATCCTTATTTTTCCAGAGCCTTTAATGTAGCCCGTATTTAAGCATGCTACATTTGAAAAGAGGAGTTGTTCTTTGTAACATAACCATGTGAACCATATAACCATATAACCATATAACAACTACAGCACGGAAACAGGCCCGTTCGGCCCTACCAGTCCACGCCGACCACTCTCCCTGACCTAGTCTCATCTACCTGCACTCAGACCATAACCCTCTAATCCCCTCTTATCCATATACCTATCCAATTTACTCTTAAATAATAAAATCGAGCCTGCCTCCATCACTTCCACCGGAAGCCCATTCCATACCGCCACCACCCTCTGAGTAAAGAAGTTACCCCTCATGTTACCCCAAAACTTTTGTCCCTCAATTCTGAAGCTATGTCCCCTTGTTGGAATCTTCCCCACTCTCAAAGGTCAACTCTGTCCGTCCCTCTCAAAATTTTAAAAACCTCTATCAAGTCCCCCCTCAACCTTCTACGCTCCAAAGAATAAAGACCCAACCTGCTCAACCTCTCTCTGTAGCTTAAGTGCTGAAACCCAGGCAACATTCTAGTAAATCTCCTCTGTACCCTCTCCATTTTGTCGACATCCTTCCTATAATTTGGCGACCAGAACTGCACACCATACTCCAGATTCGGCCTCACCAATGCCCTGTACAATTTTAACATTACATCCCAACTTCTATACTCGATGCTCTGATTTATAAAGGTAAGCATACCAAACGCCTTCTTCACCACCCTATCCACATGAGATTCCACCTTCAGGGAACAATGCACAGTTATTCCCAGATCCCTTTGTTCCACTGCATTCCTCAATTCCCTACCATTTGCCCTGTACGTCCTATTTTGATTTGTCCTACCAAAATGCAGCACCTCACACTTATCAGCATTAAACTCCATCTGCCATCTTTCAGCCCACCCTTCCAAAAGGCCCAAGTCTCTCTGTAGACTTTGAAACTCTACTTCATTATTAACTACACCACCTATCTTAGTATCATCTGCATATTTACTAATCCAATTTGCCACACCATCATCCAGATCATTAATGTAAATGACAAACAACAGTGGACCCAACACAGATCCTTGGGGTACTCCACTAGACACTGGCCTCCAACCTGACATACAATTGTCAACCATTACCCTCTGGTATCTCCCATTCAGCCATTGTTGAATTCATCTTGCAACCTCACTATTAATACCCAACGATTTAACCTTCTTAATCAACCTTCCATGTGGAACCTTGTCAAATGCCTTACTGAAGTCCATATAGACAACATCCACAGCCTTGCCCGTATCAATTTCCCTGGTAACCTCTTCAAAAAATTCAAGAAGATTAGTCAAACATGACCTTCCAGGCACAAATCCATGTTGACTGTTTCTAATCAGGCCTTGTTTATCCAAATAATTATATATATTGTCCCTAAGTATCTTTTCCATTAATTTTCCCACCACAGACGTCAAACTAACAGGTCTATAATTGCTAGGTTTACTTTTAGAACCTTTTTTAAACAAAGGCACAACATGCGCAATGCGCCAATCTTCCGGCACCATCCCCGTTTCTAATGACGTTTGAAATATTTCCATCATAGCCCCTGCTATTTCTGCACTAACTTCCCTCAATGTCCTAGGGAATATCCTATCAGGACCTGGAGACTTATCCACTTTTATATTTTATCAAAAGTGTCCGTAACTCCTCTTCTTTAATCCTCATAATTTCCATCACTACTCTACTTGTTTCGCTTACCTCACATAATTCAATATCCTTCTCCTCGGTGAATACCGAAGAAAAGAAATTGTTTAATATCTCCCCATTTCTTCCGGTTCAGCACATAGCTGTCCACTCTGACTCTCTAATGGACCAATTTTATCCCTCGCTATCCTTTTGCTATTGACATATCTGTAGAACCCCTTGGGGTTTACTTTTACATTACTTGCCAAAGCAGCCTCATATCTTTTTTTCGCTTTTCTAATTTCCTTTTTAAGATTCCTTTTACATTCTTTATATTCCTCAAGAACCTCATTTACTCCCTGCCGCTTATATTTATTATATATCTCCCTCTTTTTCCGAACCAAGTGTCCAATTTCCCTGGAAAACCACGGCTCTTTCAAATTATTATTCTTTCCTTTCCACCGAACAGGGACATAAAGACTCTGTACTTTCAAAATTTCACCTTTAAATATCCTCCATTTCTCTATTATACCCTTTTCATAAAACAAAAAGTTCCATTTCACTCCTTTTAAATCCTTTCTCATCTCCTCAAAATGAGCCTTTCTCCAATCCAAAATCTCAACCCTTGGTCCAGATTTGACCTTCTCCATAATTATATTGAAACTAATGGCATTGTGATCACTAGACCCAAAGTGCTCCTCAACACATACCTCCGTCACCTGACCCGTCTCATTTCCTAACAGGAGGTCCAACACTGCCCCTTCTCTGGTAGGTACCTCTACGTATTGCTGCAAAAAACTATCCTGCACACATTTTACAAACTCCAAACCATCCAGCCCTTTAACAGAATGTGATTCCCAGTCTATATACGGAAAATTGAAATCACCCACAATCACTACTCTGTGCTTACTACTAATATCTGCTATCTCCTTACATATTTGCTCTTCCAATTCTCGTTCCCTATTTGGCGGCCTATAATACACCCCTATAAATGTTGCTAAACCTTTCTCATTTCTGAGTTCCACCCAAACAGCCTCCCTAATCGAGCCTTCTAGTCTGTCCTGCCAAAGCACTGCTGTGATATCCTGACAAGCAATGCAACACCCCCACCTCTTGCCCCTCCGATTCTATCACATCTGAAACAATGAAATCCTGGAATATTTAATTGCCAATCGCAACCCTCCTGCAACCTTGTTTCACTGATCGCCACAACATCATACTTCCAGATGCCAATCCAGGCTCTAAGCTCATCCACCTTTCTTACAATGCTCCTAGCATTAAAATATACACATTTAAGGGACCCATCATTTCTTATTCTCAGTTTATTTCTTTTCACTTCTTTCTCTCCTACATATTGGGTCTGAGTGTTTCCCTTTTCTGCCTCCTGCCTCACACACTGCCTATTAGCTATCTGTGTTTGAGTCCCTCCCCCCAACCGTACTAGTTTAAAGTCTCCGCAATTACCTTAGCAAATCTCCCCGCCAGGATATTGGTTCCTCTCAGGTTCAGATGCAACCCGTCCTTTTTGTACAGGTCATACTTCCCCCAGAAGAGGTCCCAATGATCCAGAAACTTGAATCCCTGCTCCCTGTACCAGTTCCTCAGCCACGTATTTATCCTCCACCTCACTCTATTCCTATTCTCACTATCGCGTGGCACAGACAGTAAGCCTGAGATTATTGCTTTGGAAGTCCTTTTTTTTAACTCTTCCTAGCCCCCTAAATTCTCCTTTCAGGACCTCTTCCCTTATCCTACCTATATTGTTCGTACCTATATGTACCACGACCTCTGGCTCCTCTCCCTCCCCTTTCAGGATATCCTGGACACGCTCAGACACATCCCGGACACCGGCACCAGGGAGGCAAACCACCATCCGGGTCTCCCGACTGCGTCCACAGAATCGCCTATCTGACCCCCTCACTATAGAGTCCCCTATTATTATCGCTCTCCTCTTCCTTTCCCTACCCTTCTGAGCAACAGGGCCGGACTCCTTGCCAGAGGCCCGGGCACCGTCGCTGCCCCCAGGTAGGCTGTTCCCCCCAACAGTACTTAAACAGGAGTACTTATTTCCAAGGGGTACAGCCACCGGGGTACTCTCTAGTCCCTGCCTCTGCTCCTTGCCCCCCCTAACCGTGACCCACTTGTCTACCTCCCGTGGTCTTGGAGTGACTACCTCTCTGTAACTCCTATCTATAACCTCCTCACTCTCCCTGACCAGACGGAGGTCATCAATCTGCCCCTCCAGGTTCCTAATACGGTCCCTTAGGAGCCCCATCTCGTCGCACCTGGCGCAGATGTGGATGTCTGGAAGACTATCAGACTCCCAGATTCCCCACATCCGACACCCAGAACAATAAACTGCCCTGGCACTCATACTCCCCAAACAAAGCCCCGTGCTCGGTTTCTAAACCTACCGCCCGGCCGCTGCTCCAACCGCTCCAACCGCCCACCCAAAAGAACTGAGTGATCTCCTGGGAGAGGCGAAAAACCAGATAAATAAACCCAGGCCAATTTGGGAAAAAAAAATCCGGGAAATTCCTCTCCGACCCCAAGCTAGGCGATTGAAACTTGTCCGGGAGATCACACAGGTCTTACTCCTTACTATCCCCACACAATACTTCCCAAGCAACACAGCTTGGTGCTGCTGCTGCTGCTGCTGCTGCTGCTGCTGATTGCTGCTGGCTGCTGCTGATTGCTGCTGGCTGCTGAGCTTAGTTTGAAGGCTAGCTGTACATATTTTATTCAATGCTAGAATTAATTGCTACTACCATAACTTTGCAAGACAGAATTTTCCACTCCTTTAAAAATAGTAGTACTTAGTATTGAAAGTCGTATAAAGTTGGGAACTGTGCGGAAAGAAGTACTTACTTTCCATGCTACTGCTGAAACTTTTTCTTCCCAATATTTTTATCAGGTCGTATGACAGATATAATAATAGCATTGTCTCATATTACAGTTATAGTAATAGCATTGTCTAGTATTACAAACATTAACTAATACTTTAAATCACTATCTTAAAGATATTGCATAGTTTTTATGTTTTGGAGCACATTTTGAATGGTGGCCATGTCATTAGTTTCAGTTGAAATTTAAGCATTGGACTGAATAAAATATCCATCATACTCTGAGATATTCATAGATGGCGATTCTCTATGGTTGTAGGGTTATGCAAAACTATATGGAGCATAGTCCTAGATGTAGCAGGAAATAATCTTTTAAAGAGTAACTTGAAGCAATTTATTTTTCTCACTGAGCCCTCACGTTTGTTTCTCCTGAATTGTTGTGTGCAGTAGGAGTTGCAAAAATAGAAAATGTTCCTTTGTTGCAGATTCTAAAAGTAGGAGTGAATGATAGTGACTGTAAACTAAATACGATTTCCTTGATGCCCGCTAACTCTGAATTCTGTTTATGGCTGAATTTTAAGTTTTGTTTATCCTAATTGAACGAGGAAAATTTAAGAGTAAATTATTAAAGGGAAAATTAACTTTCAAATGAGTGTAATTTCCCAATTAGCTTAGCAAGAAATTCTACCTTGGATCATAGGAGCATTATCCATACAAACACTATATATCTCAGTATGTCCTTAAGGCTCGGTCACCTTTGGACATGCTTCATGCCTAATAACATTTGAGATTACACTCTGGGTCTCTAGTTCAGCGGTAGGACTGGAAATGCTGTGTAATTTGAATATTTGTATTTGTGTACACATTATCATTTAATTTTTATTTTACAAATCTCAAGGCTGCTTAAGCACTTCACATATGACACGGTGTTGAGGAGCTTGGTGCTGTGCCTGATTTATCCAAACACTTGCTTTCTAATGTAAATTCCCAAAAGAAGCACTAAAATTAGGGTAACATGTGATATAATTACTCGTGTGACAGGTTTAAGGTTGTTTCGCACTTAGTCAAATTGAATGCATAACTGAGAATGACAAAGTAATTTTTACAAACCTTATTTTCATAATTTTGTATTAAGTAACTATTCTATGCATTTTGGCTTTGACATTTTACATTAGAATATTTAATTTTTCTCTCTTATCTTCAGGATATGATGGTAATGTGCCTGGTGTGTATGGAACTACAGCTCGATCAGTGGCTTCTGACTAAGTCCAAAAGTACCACAGGTATAAAGCATTTAACTTCACAGCATCGCCTTCATAGTTTTCAAGAGAGAGTTAGATTTAGGTCTTAGGGCTAAGGGAATCAAGGGATATGGGGAAAAAGCCGGAACGGGTTACTGATTTTGGATGATCAGCCATAATCATATTGAATGGTGGTGCTGGCTCGAAGGGCAGAATGGCCTACTCCTGCACCTATTTTCCATGTAATAATTGAATATTGACAATCATTTGTTCAGCTTTAATATCTACAATGTCACTTACATTTATCTAATCCTTAGTATTTGCTCAACCATCACGAGCAACTTAGAGTACAAAATGGGCATCTTTTATCTGAAGATAGTTCCTTTATCACTGCTGCCTGCACGTTGGCAGTAAGTTCAACCGTATGTGATTAGATAACTGGATGGGGATTGCTTCTGAGACCCAGCTACTTGAAAACTATTAGTCACAATGGTCTATTTTATCAACTACACGTTAAAGATGATTCAACAACTGTGAAAAGTGATGTACCACAGGAATCAATGCTGTTCATTATTTATATTAACGATTTGGATGTGAATGTGCATGGTTAGTAAGTTTGCACTAAAATAGGTGGGACAGTGGACAGTGAAGAAGGATATCTACGATTGCTACAGGACCTTGATCAACTGGTCCAATGGACCAAGGAATGACAGATGGAGTTTGATTCAGATAAATGGGAGATGTAGTATGTTGGTAGGGCAAACCAAGACAGGACTTGTACAGTAAATGGCGAGGCTCTATGGAGTGTTGTCACTTAACGTTAGCATGCAGGTACAGCAGGTAGTGAAGAAAGCTAATGGCATGTTGGCCTTTATGACAAGAGGAGTTGTATAGGAGCAAAGAGGACCTTCTGCAGTTGTACAGGGCCCTAGTCAGACTGCATCTGGAGTACTGTGTGCAGTTTTGGTCTCCAAATTTGAGGAAAGACATTCTTGCTATTGAGGGAGTGCAGTGTAGGTTCACTAGGTTAATTCCCGGAATGGCAGGACTGTCGTATGTTGAAAGAGTGGAGCTACTAGGCTTGTATACACTGGAGTTTAGAAGGATGAGAGGGGACATATGAATTAGGTAAGTCTCCTGGGGCTGATCAGGTATATCCAACGACACCATGGGAAGCTAGAAAAGAAATTGCAGGAGTCCTGGTTGAGATAGGTGAATCATCATTAGATATGGGCGAGGTGCTGGTAGACTGGAGGGTGGCTAATATTGTGCCGATATTATGTTGAGAAGAAAGGTTAAGAATGATACATATTGGGGAGGTGCAGACTGATGGGACTAGCTTGTATGGGGCATCTTGGTATGGGGGCATCTTGTATGGGGCCTGGAGGAGTTGGGTCTAAGGGCCTGCTTTTGTGTGGTATGACGATGATTTTTAGTTTTTACATGTGTTTGTTGTTTTTTTACTCCAGTTTCTCCTCGGAAATGTACCTCCAGTAACACAGCTGCACAGCTGGGGCCTGATTTTCCGGGAAGCCATTATTTGGGGGACCTGATTCAACTGGCCTTCACTTCCTCGCAGAGGGATCTGTTTGAGAATGACTGGCTATTTTTTGTTGTTCAAGTGTACTGGTTGAAAGCTAGATTCATGGCATTGCAGGTTTGTATTTTGTGGGTTAAAGAACTGCTTGTATGGCGAGTTCAATAATACTAGTTTTCTAATTCTCAGCTCATGGTAAAGGCAAATTAATTCTTCCAATTGATCCAGGTTCACTTTGAAAATTCCATTTAAATGAGGGATAGTGGGTAACGCTGCCTCGACAGCTGCAAGAACCTTTTCCTTCTCTTTATTGAATTTGGGCTGTCTGAGACCAGAGAAACTAATGGTTGGCAATCTTGGCACGAAAGAGGAGATGGAAAGCAAAATTCTTCTTTTAGTCAGAGAGACTTCTCTGCCTCCCTTAGCTCAGGAAGAGTGCTATAAAAAGATGGTATCTTGCAGTTCAGGCACCTCCCATTTTGTTGCTGATCATGAGAAGGCCACACAGTGGCTGTAACAGTTAAATCTGTTTCCCAGCATCCTATTGTCTTTATTCTTGGAACACAAATTTAAAAGAATTGATTATAATATTAAATATATACTGACCAAAGACAGCTCTTTTTTTGCCCTGCTAGATCAGATGTTGTGCAGAACAGGAATAATGTATACCGTGACCGTGCCAATAATTGTAATAATGTCAACTTGTGAGCAGTCATGTATTATGAAGTGGTTCACGAAGCTTGACGAAGATTCAAACCCACCAATTTGATGTTTCAATGTATTTGTTCACAGGGTGATATGGAACAAGCTCTGGAGAGCTATGATATCTGCACTAGTTTGTTTTGCAGTTCCATGGGGATTAAGGTGG
Source organism: Rhinoraja longicauda (assembly GCF_053455715.1). Classification (NCBI taxonomy): domain Eukaryota; kingdom Metazoa; phylum Chordata; class Chondrichthyes; order Rajiformes; family Arhynchobatidae; genus Rhinoraja; species Rhinoraja longicauda. Next base: position 14,485,744 of record NC_135977.1, read on the forward strand.
GCAGCAGGAATGGTGACAGTTTCACTATCAGACTGCCGAATTTACACGTGGATTCTGCCATATCGTTGGAAGAGGTACAAAGCTTTACTTACTGTACTGAAAATATTGTGTAACAATAGCAGAAGTGTCAACTGTTAATTCGCCGATGTTTAGTCATGAAATGGTACTTTCTATTCTTTTCCTTCTATCCATACCAGATTGATAAAAAACTCAAGTCACTTGAGAGATGCCAGAGTCTTGAGGAGGTTCAGCGACTGTATGAGATGGGTGAATATGATCAGGTTGTGAAGCTGCTGCGACCCACATTGTCCCTTGGTGCTATTGGCCGAACAAAGCCTCTCGAATTTGTTACCTCCATCCCTGAGCGGCCTGCTCAGCTGCTCCTGCTGCAGGTAATCCAGATATGGTACATCAACAATTTGGAAATTTAGGTGGCACTACAGAGGTCATAAACAGAAGGCGCTAAATATCCTTTGACTATAAAAATGATTTACTTTGTGAGTCAATGAGATTGCTCCTTGACTGCTCAAAGATGGCTTGTATCTTGTCTCCTCTTCCCACCCTATATACTACACGAGTCTGTGCATGATTACCATCAGTCGGTTTAATTGGGAGAAGTAACATAAGGATTGTTTGTTAGGAACAGATCTGAGAAATTGACCATTTTGAGTAATGTGCAGTGGATTTCCATATGTGAAAATCCTGAATAAGCTATAACTTTGAGTCAATGTGTCGCAATTCATGTTTATTATTGATTTTGGGGCTGATACTATGGCAAACATTTTTTTTAAACATTGCCTTGGATATAAATAACATTGTTGTGGATTTAAAATGGGGCAACATAATGGCGCAGCTAGTAGAGCTGCTGCCTGTCAGCGCAGACACGGATTCGATGTTTGGACATCCTCCCTGAGACCACGTGGGTTTCCTCCAGGTGCTCTAGTTTCCTCTCACATCTCAAAGATGTGTGGGATTGTCGGTTAATTGCCCTCTGTAAATTGCCCATACTGTGTAGGGAGGGGATGAGAAAGTGGGATAACATAGAGCTGCTGAATCTATGAAATAAACTAAACTAATGAGTGTTACAAATAGATTAATAGTGGTGATATAAACATAAATACATGGAAGAGTTCTAAAACATTAAATAATGTGCAGATGTACTAATATATTTTAACCAAATAGCTTACAAATGATATAACAGTGTAAATTTACTCCTTATATTTGTATTAGCTGTGGGGTAACAATTCATTTTGGAAAGCTTTGTTCATTCTGTTTCTGCTTACTCCACTGCTTCCCAAATAACATCCTCAGTTTGGTGAATGGCTTCCTACTCTCATTTTTTGTCAGGACTCACTATTAAAGCTGAAAGATTACAGACAGTGCTTGGAGTGTTCTGAAGTTGCCCTAAATGAAGCCATTCCACAGATGAACAATGTATCATCTTCATCCGCAAAGGAAGAGTGGGTTTCAACAGTGACTCAGCTGTTGACTGGGATTGACTATTCTTTGTCTGGTGATAGCAGTATCCTGGAGGAACAATCCATGAACCCTTGTTTTATCAGATTTGCCAACAATCTCATCCAGGTAAGAAGAGCCTATTGTTTAGTGCAACGTATCCATTTCAATTGCAGTCAATTGTTTATTGCTTCTTTGTTGTTTGCTTGCATTCATCCAAAAGTAATCTGGTTCAACTGGATATTTAAAATCACCTTTCCTACACTGTTACTTCTTTCTGGTACCCATTTGGTTTATTATGTTCTGTTTTCATTTGAATAATGGCTCAACATTGTGAAACTTGTATTGTTGTCCATTTGTAAAAGAAAAGAAAACCGGAAAGGTTGACATTGTATATTTGGAATTGGTTAGGTAAGTTCATCCAACTCCAATGCATCTGTCTTGGGTGCCACCAAGAATTTTCACTCTCTCCGTGTCTCTCCACAGATGCTGCATCAGCTGCTATTTTTGCCAATTTCTGGGTTATTAGCTATTATTCAACTTAAGAAATTCTATCTTTGTGCAGATGTGCCTTTAAAATGCACTTTTCATTCATTTACTTAACTATTTCCCTGCACTAACCCTCTACATCTCGACTGACTTCTTGTCCAAAAATCTGTCAATCCTAGGTAGACACAAAAAGCTGGAGTAACTCAGCGGGTCAGGCAACATCTCGGGAGAGAAGGAATGGGTGACGTTTCAGGTCGAGACCCTTCATCAAACTGATGTCAGGGGAGGGGGCGGGACAAAGATAGAATGCAGTCGGAGACAGGAAGACAAGTGGGAGAACTGGGAAGGGGAGGGAATAGAGAGGGAAAGCAGGGTCTATCTGAAGTTGGAGAAGTCAATGTTCATTATTGTTCAAGAAGTAAAAGGAGAGCACCACCTTCCAAATTACCTGCATTCACACCAATCAAGAAACACCTGCCTCACTTGAGCCAGAATCTGTGAGTGGAAGCAATTAATCCTCAGTACTGAGGGGATGATTGAGAAATGTTTGTTAATCCACAGACCATTGTGAGATCTTTACCCTCATCTTTCATTTTCAGACAATGTTATATTTGTTAACGACCTATCGCCCTTAGAAAGATTTATACATTTTAAAACCTTCTGGTTTCCAGATTATCATTTCTGCCTGGATGTTTTTCCTCATTTGATTTGGGTAGGTCTCGTCCCAGAGACGGTTTCTTCCTGTCTAGTGCTTGTATATCGTGAAACGGACCTATTGGAGGTAGGGTACTGACATGGATAGAAAATTGGTTGACCGACAGAAAGCAAAGAGTGGGGATAAATGGGTCCCTTTCAGAATGGCAGGCAGTGACTAGTACCGCAAGGCTCGGTGCTGGGACCGCAGCTATTTACAATATACATTAATGACTTGGATGAAGGGATTAAAAGTACCATTAGCAAATTTGCAGATGATACAAAGCTGGGTGGTAGTGTGAACTGTGAGGAAGATGCTATGAGGTTGCCGGGTGACTTGGACAGGTTGTGTGAGTGGGCGGATGCATGGCAGATGCAGTTTAATGTGGATAAGTGTGAGGTTATCCACTTTGGTGGTAACAATAGGAAGGCAGAGTATTATCTGAATGGTGTCAAGTTAGGAAAAGATGGCGTACAACGAGATCTGGGTGTCCTAGTGCGTCAGTCACTGAAAGGAAGCATGCAGGTACGGCAGGCAGTGAAGAAAGCCAATGGAATGTTGGCCTTCATAACAAGAGGAGTTGAGTATAGGAGCAAAGACGTCCTTCTGCAGTTGTACAGGGCCCTAGTGAGACCGCACCTGGAGTACTGTGTGCAGTTTTGGTCTCCAAATTTGAGGAAGGATATTCTTGCTATTGAGGGCATACAACGTAGGTTTACTCGGTTAACTCCCGGAATGGTGGGACTGTCATATGTTGAAAGACTGGAGCGACTAGGCTTGTATACACTGGAATTTAGAAGGATGAGAGGGGATCTTATCGAAACGTATAAGATTATTAAGGGGTTGAACACGTTAGAGGCAGGAACCATGTTCCCAATGTTGGGGTAGTCCAGAACAAGGGGCCACAGTTTAAGAATAAGGGGTAGGCCATTTAGAACGGAGATGAGGAAAAACGTTTTCAGTCAGAGAGTTGTGAATCTGTGGAATTCTCTGCCTCAGAAGGCAGTGGAGGCCAATTCTCTGAATGCATTCAAGAGAGAGCTCAATAGAGCTCTTAAGGATAGCGGAGTCAGGGGATATGGGGAGAAGGCAGGAACGGGGTACTGATTGAGAATGATCAACCATGATCACATTGAATGGCGGTGCTGGCTCGAAGGGCCGAATGGCCTACTCCTGCACCTATTGTCTATTGTCATCCTTTTCCAATTGGCTCTTTTAGCCATGGAATGCTTCTTGTATCCCTATTCTCTACAAATGTTATCATTGGAACCTATGGGGTCCATTTTTCTTTAACAATTGTTTGACAATATTCCTGTGAAGTGATGTATATTTTGCCACACTAAAAGCACTACATAAATGAAAATTATTGTTGTCGATGTTGTCATCATTCAACTTAAAAGGAAATCAATTATTCGTTTCGGTGAAAGGATAAAGGTCAATGTTAATTTGAGATACGAGTGAAGTGTTAATTACTCATATTTCTGTAGAATCTAGCCGAGTTACAGATCAGTGGCCATTGTGATTGCTGATCCATGTTGGCTTCTACAAGATGTGGATTTTTCGCATGAGTTCTTTGCCCCTTTATTGACTGCTGTACTACACTAAAAGCACTTTTATGGAGTTGATGCAGCTACATGAGGTCTTGGATTATCAACTGCGTGATGTATTTGGCTCTGACGGGTTCTCCGTAGAAGTGAACACCAATCCAGAGTGGTATGATTGTGCACTGCGGAAATTATGAATATTAACCGGAGTTTTTGTACTGTTATAGATAATTGACAGCAGCATGGGGATATCAGAAGATGCCAAAGAACCCCATGTGTCATCAGTGCTGCCTTGGATAACCCTCTACAGAATCATAAAACATGAGGAGGAGGAGTTTGACACACTTCGCCGTCAACACTGTAAGAGTGAAGACTCAGGTTAGTGTTACTGCCTGAACGTGAGCATAAATCAACTACCTCTTGCAGGGTGTATACATACTAGTAATTTCAATTGTTTTACTGTTTGAAAAAAATACACTTTATGTACCTGTACAACAATTGTAACTTTATAGTCAAGCTGTTTTAAAACCCATTAGCCTTTTTGCATTATATTTTGTACGGTCCACTCATGTTTTTTGATTACTTCACAAGATCCCTTACACTTACCACCATCTCCAGAGTTCCCAATTTTCATTATTTATAATATACTTGTGATGAATTTTATGTGGCTGTAAAGTCGATGCCTGGCTTCCTTGTGCTTGAAACCTTGAGTGAGTAGGAAGCAGTGGGTTGGGCCATATGGCACAGAATTATAGGAGGTGCTAGAGCATTCCAGTAATTTAATTTGGAGCTATCAGAGGATTTCAAAAGCACACTTGTTGAAATTTAAACTTGTTTATGGGGACGGAAGTATCCTTGTGGTTTAAATGATACAGGGTTTGACGTTCAACTCAGGCTTCGTTGAGACATTGAAATTGTGAGCGTATTTACAGGGCATGGGATTTCCTGAATTAGGTAGAGGAAGGGTATTATGGTGATGCACAAAGATATTAGGCATTTATTATGTTGTCACATTACTTTTGTTATTGGGGAGCAATAGGTTTCTGAAGATAGAGCGCATAATCCCAAATATCTGATTTGTTTTTTGTTTTGTGAGGAATTATTCACCCCTTCCTGTTCTGCAGCTACATTTTGAAGATAACATGAGTGTGCTCCAATACCTCAAGTGGACATTTTCCATCTAGAAGTACAGTCAGATTGCATTTTCACAGTACAGCTAAGGCCAATCAATCTTCCTCAGCTACCTGCAATTCCCAGTAAAAGTTATTGCTTTGAGATTTGGAACTTGATTGAATTCCTCTGCACATGGCAGACCTGGTAATGTTAGCAGCCTTCCTTCTATGAAGGACATGATTTCATGGTTATCAGTTATCAATGTTGTTATTAATTCTAAAATGTTAGTTTAATTTATCGGCATGTTACGATTGAAAGACTTGAATATGAGCCAATGGAACAAAATTGGCTGCTAGTTCAGTACTTCAACCACTATGTTTTTGTACCCATTTGTGCTTGTTGCTTTATTTCATAACAAGGAATGCATTTCTCCAATTCTCTTGTTTATATTATTTTCAAAGACTCTGATTTTTTTGTAGACCCTGAAACTCCAATGCTGCCTTCCTCTCTAATGCTACTGAACACAGCGCATGAATATCTGGGACGAAGATCCTGGTGTTGTAACTCTGATGGAGCATTGCTTAAGTTCTACGTAAGTAGCATGGCTGAGATTATGGAATGCAAATGTGCAACAACATTGCACAGGAAAGAGGAGAGTAGGCGCATTTAGCCTGCCCCTATGCCATCTTGACTTTTTAGAGTCACACAGCATGGAAATAGGCCCTGCTGAGTTACTCCAGTTTTTTTTGTTGTCTATCTTCGGTTTAAATCAGCATCTGCATGGTTCTTACATGATATGTCTTCTTCAACAGGTTCGAGTTCTTCAGAAGGAGTTGACGGCCTCAAGAGCTGAAGATGCTCACCCCTTCAAAGAGGAACTTGAAACTGCACTTGAGCAATGTTTTTACTGTCTCTATGCCTATCCCAGTAAGAAAAGTAAAGCCAGATATCTGGAGGAACATTCTGCTCAGCAGGCATGTACCTATGTATGCACTCTATGTGACAAGCTAGACAACACGGGATACTTTGTGGTAGAAGTAGGCACAAAAACCACTTTATACGGATGTGTGAAATGAATCCACTGCGTGTAGACTAACCTTAACTAACTTAAAACCAATTCTGCTCTCTGTGAATGCAGGTTTCTGCCTTTCCGATTGTGACAAATATTTATTTGCTGCTGGTCTGTTCTTTAGGATTCAATTTGTTTGTTTGGTACAGTTAACTGAAGAGAGGATATCTGTTGAGGCTGCATTTAAAAGTTGCTTTGGAAATATGAACAATAATGAATTTTTGGAAGAACAAACAGGGAATTAATGGAAGAGTGAAGAAGTATTGAAACCGTGATTTCTGGATTGCATAAAGCATTTAAATTTTGGCCAATCCATTCCATATCTTTGTGCTTGTTTCTCTTCTTCAAACATCATGTTTCTGGATGTTTGTTAGTGCTGTGGCCTTAATGGTGGATCAATTCTAAATCAGAACATGGCAAACTATAACTGGAAGATTGACACAAAATGCTGGAGTTACTCAATGGGTCAGGCAGCATCTCTGGAGAAACGGAATAGGTGATGTTTCAGGTCGAGACCCTTCTTCAGACTGAGAGGCTCTTCGGTATAAACCAGCATTTGAAGTTCGTTCCTACAAACTATGACTTGAAATATCTTAAATTTTGTGGAAACACTGATTTAAGTTTGACGTGCCCTTTCCCCTAGGTGCCATGATGTGCATTGACAGAATAGGTTTAGAGACCTGGTATAAATGTATCTTAATTCCTTCACCCTTTGAAACATTCATACTGGTTTGTGGGGTAATAATGAAAATGAAGCAATTGGCATTCAATGTTGTTACTCTGTGGGTAACAATATCAGCTTTGTGATTTTATTTTGGGCATGTGTAGCTTTAAGTACTGCCTGTGATTTATTGTATTCCACTATAATTAAGGGAAATGAGTAAAGCTGGTGAAATTTCAGGCATTTACAAAGTAGTTCTGCTCCAAATACACAGAAAATCTTAGCCTTGGCTGCAAGAGATCTATTTTGAAATGTTGATAACCCACCAAGCCCTAATTGCTGCCTATAGAAAGAGATTTCCCCAAAAAACATTAAATGTTTGGTAGGTATTGCGATCTATTCATGAATGTTTCGGTTTTAAATATTTCAAAACTCTTCTATTTTATCATATTTGGGATTTTTGTTTCTTCCTAAATCATATATGTATATTCTGATCTTTGTTTAGCATGTTTATAAAGTTAATGAAAAATTGTTTGTATGTTGACTCTGAATGATCTTTAATGTGATTGGCTGCTGAGCCAACCTTGATGACATTGAATCCTGGGGCTCACTTTGATCAGAGGCCCAATGGCATTGTTGGTTGCAAGAAGTGATGATGTTGCGTATCTTTGTGGGGAACTTTCTTCAAGCTCAGCAAGGGCTATTGTTTTGGCCCTGATTGTAAATTCTGGGCTATCAATTTATTTTGTGTTGCCCAAAGGAAATATTTTAAAGATTTCTACGAAAGTTAATTTCTACGAAAGTTTACTTACTTCCTGACGGCTGTTCTATGAACTAAAAACAGTGGCTCAATGTAAATTGTTGTTTATTTTCTCTTGTATCAACTGTAGGTTGAACTGGGCTGGAATGATGCAGAATTTATGTTTGACTATTTCAAACCCAAGAATTACCCAGAATTCGACAGTTACAAGACCAGCACTGTGTCAGCAGATTTGGCAAATCTCTTGAAGAAGATTGCTGCGATAGATCGTGATGAAGATAATCTACCTCTTTCGATGGAGAGTGTTACAGCATATATTGAAGGCTCCGTTGACACGGTAATGTTAATAGCACTGTGGAGGAACTGTCAAGTGTAAGAATTAGGAGCAGGAATAGATGACTTGGACCTAGGGCCTGCTCTGCCAGTCTGTGAGATGGTTGCTATCTTAACTTTTCTGCCTGATTCCCATGAACACTTCCACAAGTGTCTGAAGATCTTTTGGACTTGTAAATAAGGACAACATCCACGGCTCCCTGGGGCAGCTAATGCCAAAGATTGATAATCATCCAAGAGAATAAATTGTTCTTTAACTCTTTGTAAATGGATGTCCAAATTATCCTGATTCCCCGTTGAGTAACATCCTCACATCAACCACTGTCAAGCTCCTCAAAATCCGGCCTGATGGCAAGATGGCCGCTGAGTATTCTAGACTACAGAGAATATAGATCTATTCTGCTGAATTTTCCCTCTTTAGACACTGCTGTCACCTTGGCAATTAGCATAGCAAAGGTTTACTCAATTGTCTCTTTGGCAGATATATTCCTCCTTAAACGTGGAACACAAAACTGTATGTAGTACTCCACTTGCTGTTTAGCAAGTTATTCCTACTTTTGTATTTTAATCCTTTAGTTATAAATGCATTTGCCTTCCTAATCACATGTTCTACCTTGTGTTCATTATGTGAGGAAATCCAGATCAGTCTGAACGCCAGCATTCGTTAGTCTCACGTTTAAGTGGGAAAAAAACTGCACATGTGAAAAATCTGAAATGAGACAGAAAATACTGGAAATACTCAGCAGGTCACACTTTAATGTTTCAAATCAAAAACACTGACAGAGCTGGGAAAGATGGTATACAAATTAATTTTAAGTTGCAGAGAGGGTGGGGAGGCAATGGATAGGAAATACAGAGCTGTAGGAAATGCCCATTGGTCAGTCCATGCTAGTGGAGAGGAAAACGGAACCAATGTTTCAAATGGAGCAAAACTAAACCTGAATGGCTGCAGTGTGCTCACAAAGAGGGTAAAATACTGTTCCTTATGCCTACTTCGCTGGTCTTGATTTAATAGTTCAAGAAGCCATCGACAGGTTAATGAGGGAGTGGGGTGGAGAATTAAAGTGGTAAGCAAACAGGTAACTGGATTATCCTTTAGGATTCGGGGCAGCTGTGGTTCTTATAATTGTAAATTCTCATGATTCTAATCCTTCTACTTTTAAACTTTAAATCACTTTTTTTTTAATGAATTACATCTCTCTTTTTCATATTGGTTTATCTACAAGGGCAATTCTTTCTCCTTGACTTTTTACGTTTTATCATTCTTAATTATCTTTCAGGTTATACTCCTTGCATTTCTCTGTTTTGAATTTTTATCCTGTATGTATCTGCTCGATTCCTAAAGCCTCTTGTCCTTCTTAAATCGGGCATCTATATGAACGTTCACACTTGCAGCACATGACTGTCAGTTGTACAGATGTTACTGCTGAATATTTCCAGTACTTTCTGTTTTTTATAACATTCATTAATCACAATTTTACATGTCCAGTGCTCCGACTGTTTTGCTTTTTTGAAAATTATTACTCCTGCTTTCCATCCCTCATCCAGTTTCCAGTCAATGTTAGTGTTTTCCCATTGATACTTTATCCTAGTCTAATTCTACGATTTGTTTTCCCTTTTTTGAGGAAAATATGTTATGTCAATAATCCACCAGACGTGTGGCATCAATTAAATAGAGGTTAGAGACTATACCTTTGTAAGGCAATCTGCTAACCAGGATTACCAATGAATCAAAGATTTAAGCCTGAGCAATGCTGCTGGAAATCAGGGAGAACAATTATCATATTTTATTCATATTCTTTGAACATGCCCACTTCGTTACAAAATAACAAAGGTGAAAAAAAGATACTTAACGTTTTCACATGATTGGAGGCCAGATGTTGTGTGGTGAAACCCCTGTAAAGATGTCCCGTCAGAGTTGGGGACTGGTATCTAATGAGGCTAGAGACAGAGGATCAGGAGCTCAGCTATTTCCCATCTAATGTACTAGTTATGCTTATTGAGGGATAAATATGCAGAAGGAGGAGCTTATATATTGTGAAACCTGTGAAGTCACATCCTTTACTCGAGACCGTTATTTGGAAGAGATGAAGAAAGTGTGAAAAGTGTGAAATAACTGTTTACGTAGAACAGTACAGCACAGGACCAGTCCCTTGGATCCACAATGCCTGCGCCTAACATAATGCCACGATACCACTAAATCACACCTGCCTGAACATGATCCATTACCCTCAATTACCTGCATGCCCATGTGCCTATCTTTAAAGTGCATTGAAAACATTATTGTGCCTCTCCACCACCACTCCTGGCAGCGCATTTCAGGCATTTACCACCCTGTTTAAAAAAACCTTGCCCTGCACATTTCCTTTAAACTTTGCCCCTCTCACCTTTCAACTATACCCTCTAGTCTTTGATGGAATTGAGCTATAATAATTGAGTAGCACCTATGTTACAGACCTTCTCTAAAAAAAAATATTTCTACTTTATTTGGGTAGATTAAAATGGGTTTCTAGTGAATATCTTTTTTTAAAGCAAATGTTACAGCTTTAAACCTGATGATGTTAATCTTTTTTTGTCTTAGGTGCCAATACTTCCTGAAGGAACAGATTCTGCGCTTCCTCTTGTTAATGAGTTGTATTACCTCTTGGCTGATTATCATTTCAAGAACAAAGAACAGGCGAAAGCTATTAAATTCTACATGCATGACATCTGTGTCTGTCCAGGCAGGTACGAATTGCTGGTTGTTGTGAAATCAAGAAAATCAATTGTGGTAGTATTTTGGGATGTTTCATATTTTCCAATGACTAGAATGTGCTCTTTGTGATTGAACACCCTTTACCCTATTTCCTACATTGGTATTAAGATGTCTTAGCTTGTATGGTCCAGTTCTTATAGTTTACTGATTGCGAACTCGTGCAATAATATCTGCTCGTGACTTGCTTCTGAAAGCTGTGCAACCTTCTGCACTATTACTAATCAGATTTTGCCTTCTCAGCCGTCTTGAATAGGATTAATTGTATATTTAAAAAATAAAGAATGTACCTGTGGGGTCCACTGATCTTATCAGTTGGTACTTCTTCCCTACTTCTGCTGTTTATTTCTTTGTGCATTGCAAATTCTGATGTGACCTGAATCAAGTATGTTGGACAAAGTCTGCCCTATTTCTACTGTCATTAAAGCATGAATAATGCTTTAAATGTTGCCAGTTAATCTTTTGAAGTAGTTGCTTTGAGTTGCAATTAAAACTGCAGCAATGGATTGAGCTGTTTGACATGGGTTATTCTTGACAATATTCAAAAAGCAGGAACAAAGAGCTCATTTAAAAATGGATTATAGCTGGTGGAGTTGTAACCTCTCTAATTTGTCCAGCTTCTTGTGTACATGCAAAAGACTGAAAACACCCCAGGCAGGTCCAATATTCAACCTTCCTTTACCTTCAGAATTCAGAGTACTTTAGTTTAGAGGTACAGCATGGAAGTAGGCCCTTCAGCCCACTGAGGCCATGCCGACCATCGATTACCCTCTCACACTAGTATCCCACTTTCTCATCTACTCCCTACACATTGGGGGCAATTTACAGAGGGCCAATTAACCGACAAACCCACACGTCTTTGGGATGTGGGAGGAAACCAGTGCACTTGGAGGAATCTCATGCAGTCACAGGGAGAATGAGCAAAGTTCACACAGACAGTGCCCAAGGTCAGAATCGAATCTGGGTCTCTGGCACTGTGAGGTAGGGGCTCTACTAGCTGCTCCACTGTGCTGGCCAGCTAGGAAGAAAATGTAGCAATAAAATAAACTTCCAGCATCTGCAATCTCATTTCTCCTAGGTAGAAACTACCTTAGATTCTTGAAAACTGGTGAAGCATATCACAGATATTTTTTATCTGTAGATTAATCTTTCTAATATTTTAAACTTCTGTTTTGTAGGTTTGATTCGTGGGCTGGCATGGCTCTTGCCCGAGCCAGCCGTATCCAGGACAAGCTGAATTCAAATGAGTTGAAGAGTGATGGGCCTATCTGGAAACAGTCAGTTGCTGTTCTGAACTGCTTTAAACGGGCACTTGAGATAGATCATTCTAACCTCTCGCTCTGGATTGAATATGGATCTATGTCTTATGCTCTGCACTCATTTGCTTCACGCCAGTTAAAACAGCGGAAAATGGAGTTGCCATCAGAAGTTGTCCAACAGGTGAGTGGCCAAAAGTCGCAGCACTAGTTCACATCATCAACAGCAGGTTTAATGGCTTGGGGGAATTTTGGGTTGGAGATTTTCTATGTAAATTACTGCTAGCTTAAGTATTTTTAAATAAATTGTGTCTATAATTACTGCTGTCTGTACATCTTGGTTCTTAATATTCTTAATTTCTCTGCAATTCAGCAACTTTTAGATACTTTGTGTATTTAATTAATTAGACCTGCCATAGTTCTATATCAGCTGTTCAACTAACTCTCCTCTTTAGTTTACACCAGCACAAAAGGAACACCATACATTTTGAATCCTCAGACAAATTATTGCAAAACCATAGTGCTTCTGAACACAATATATTGTCCATGTGTAGGTATATCTCACTGCCCATGATGCATAGTTAAATTGAGCCTATTAAGGACAAAAATGAAAACTTGCCTGTGAATGCTGAAGCAGTGGTTAATGAAACCTCCACCTCTTGTTTCTTCAATATTTCTTTCTCCCATGCTTTCATCATTCGCCTCAACATCCATGCCTCTCTGATTACTGGTCTCCGAAATATACACTATTTCAACCATCTCCTGAAAAATCCGATTAGCATGAGAGATGACTGTTCACATCCACCTCCGAATATTATCCCTGGTTAGCTGGTCCTACTGTCATGGTCCATAGACTGCACTGTACAACATCCATAGCCTTTTCAAGTGAATTTATGGATGTTCCTCCGGACCCTACCAGCAGTTAGTCTGCCTTTGGCTCTCAAACTTCCTATTCCCATGGGTTCTACCTTTACACATGCTCAGCAGGCCAGGTATCACCTGTTAAGAGAAAAACAATCTTCGACTACATTAGTATTTAAGATTTATACATTTGAAGACTGGGGAGGGAAAAAGGTTACTTTATTCCTGCCATTTCTGAAGTGTGTGCGCAGAGAGCCAAAAATAGTTGCATTCCGAAAAAGCTCATGGCGTGATATGCAACATTGCACTGTAAAAGTATCGGAATTTCGTCATCTCAGGGAGTAATGGTAAATTAATTTTGATTTAGATCTACTGAGTAATCGTCTTTAACACTAATTTAAAACCGATATATTGAGCTATAAATTCCAGTACCTGCAGACTCTTGTGTCTATAGGATATTAAACTTCCTTTTCAATTTTTCTTTTTGCTTGCTATTTGCTGTTTTCATGCACATCATTCTGTGGCTGGGGGGGATGGGCTGGTGATTACAGCCAATGCTGAGTGGTCATTAAACAATCAAAACATTGTGCCATTCACTGTCTTTGTTGTGCACCACAGATGGAAGAAAGAAGAGACAGCATGCTTGAGACGGCCAAGCAATGTTTCCTATCAGCAACACATTGTGAAGGTGATGGCGATGAGGAGGAGTGGCTCATTCACTACATGTTGGGTAAAATAGCAGAAAAGCAGAAACAACAACCAAAGGAATACTTGGAACATTACAAGCAGGTCAGAATTGATCTTGGATTCCAGTCATTTTTCAATATTCCAAGATTTCTGTAATTCAGCGAGATTGAGAGGGAAGCGAAAGAGATGGAGAAGTTGCACTACTAATCAGGGAGACTGTCATTGCAGCACTCAGAGAGGACATACCGGAGGGTCTATCCGCTGAAGCGATATGGGTAGAGCTTAGAAATAAGCACTCTAATAGGATTGTACCATAGGCCTCCCAAAAGCAAGTGCAGATAAAGGAACAGATATGTAGACAGATTACCGAAAGATGCCTAAGCAACAGGGTTGTCTTGGTGGGTGACTTTAACTTCCTTGACGAGGACTTGCTCAGTGCCATAGGTTGAGGAAAATAAATTTGTACATGTTTGTATATTCAAGAGTGTTTTATTGTCATATGTCCCAGATAGAACAATGAAATTCTTACTTGCTGCAGCATAACAGAATATGTAAACACAGTACACCGTAGACAATATGATAAACTAGAGAAAATAAAAGTTCACTGTGTATATGTATACACATACTCACAAATATACACACACACACACACATATTGAAATTGTTGTTCTGTTGTGTCATAAAAAGTGTTTTGAAAACATTATATAATCTTGAGCATAGGCTCATACTCTGCCTGTGCAGAGGCACAAGCCACCATTTAACAAAGGAAGACACAAAGTACTGGAGTAACAGCAGGTCAGGCAGCATCTCTGGAGAACATGGAGAAGTGATGTTTCAGATCTGGATCCTTCTTCAGACTGATGGTAGTAGTGATGGAGAAAATGGGAAAAGAGATGGGGTGGGACAAAGCCAGGCAAATGATGTCGAGACGGGGGGGGGGGGGGGGGGGGGGGGGGGGGGGGGAGGGAGGTTGGTTTGGAATGTGGGAGGAGACCGAAGACCCAGAGAAAGCCCACACAGTCACAGGGAGAACGTGCAAACGCCATACAGACTGGACACATAGTCAGGATTGAACCAGGATCTCTGGGGCTGCAAGGCAGCAAATCTCTCACTGTCCCACCCTCTTTTTCCTCTTTTTCAAAGATTTAAACCTTTACCAATTTTTATTTAGCCACAAATCCTCAGCAGTTGTGCCAAACAGTTTACAGCAACTTGTGTTTTTTTTTCTTCTAAGAGAAACCAGGTACAAAGTTTGAACATCTATCACACTAACTTCTATCAATTATAAGCTCAAACATCATGTCAGAAGCTTGATCAGATAAAATAAGCTGTTAATCCTTATGTTTATGCTTATTATTATCACGTGTATTGGGTTACAGTGAAAAGCTTTGTTTTGCATTCTATCTAATCAAATCAGTTCATGCTTTGCCTAGATAGAATCTAGCCAAACTCAAGTACAATAGGTAGAGGAAAGGAAAAGCTATAGATTGCAGTATATAGTTCTTAGCTTTGTAGCGCAACAGTTCCAGAGTCCGAAATCCAGCATAACAGTGAAATCTTGCTGTGCTGTCAAAGATGTATTCAGATAAAATGTTAAACAAAGGTTCATTTTGCCTTTGTGTGTTCGTAAAAATCTATTAGTGTGACACAGTGTGGAATCGGGCCCTTCAGCCCAACCTGCCCACAGCAGCCAATATGTCCCAGCTACACCAGTCCAATCTGCCAGCATTTGGTCCACATCCCTCCAAATTTGTTCTATCCATGTACCCGTCTAACTGCTTCTTAAATGTTGGGATAGTCCCTGCCTCAACTACCTCCTCTGGCAGCTTGTTCCATACATCCACTACTCTTTGTGTGAAAAAGTTACCCCTCAGATTCCTATTAAATCTTTTCCCCTTCACTTTCAACCTATGTCCTCTGGTCCTCGATTTACCTACGGGCAAGAGACTGCATCTATTCCTCTCATAATCTTATTCACCTCATCACCTCTCATCTTCCTATGCTCCAAGGAATAGAGCCTACTCAACTTCTGCCAATAGCCCAGACCCTCTAGTCCTGGCAACATCCTATTAGCACGAGACAAAGAAGTGTTGGTGACATCTCTCGGATGTCCTGGCAAAAACCATTCTTCAGTTAACACTTCTCAAATATTATTGTTTGCTTCTTCAGCAAAAGCCCAGCTATGTCAAAATTTGATACCAAAAAACAAGATTACACTTTCAAAAATATTTCATTTTATTTCAAGTAATAGTGAACTGCTGAGTTAATTTATATTGTTGTGTAAAAGTATCTTTATTTAAACTCCCAAGTGCTATGTTTTGTCAGGCAGCACATAATCTACATGAAGATGCAGCACATTACCCACGGAAAATCCATTACCACAATCCACCAGAACTGGCAATGGAGGCTTTGGAGGTACTGAATCAAGAATAGGCAAACTGGGATGGACGTGCTTGAGTATATTATGTGATTTCTAACAATTATTTCAGTATGTAAAACGTTTTGCACTTTTGGGAGATAACATTCGATGTAAAACAGTCTGAATATGGTTTAACTGCAGAATTAAGCAAATTCTTATTTGCTAGCTGTTGATTGTAGGATTTCTTTTCCATTTCTTTCAATATGAACTTATCTATAAGATATTCAAGATCTGTGTTACAATCGAGCATTAGGTGCTCAGAACCCATGGAAATCCTTTGCCTTTATTTATTTCACCAATCAAAGATTATGAAGTAAAGCATGGTATGAAAGGATTTAAAAAGCATTAATTTGGGCAAGAATTCTCTAAATTCAATTACAGTGATTTCTAGTAGAAGTATTTATTAGTTCCGTTTCATTCTCTCACACTTCTGCTTCACTTTGTATTTCCTCAGGATTAAGGATTTTTAAACTCTTGTTCTGTTGCCTTTTTATTATTGATTGCTCACTTTTACTATTTCAGCAATTCCACCTTGTGAAATAAACCACACTGGAATTAATTTGAAGCTTAGGGCAAAGGAAAGAATAGAAATCTAAACTTTTTTTGTGGTGTATTGTTTATAAATTGCAGTCTTTATTGCAGATTAAAAGCCAGTTTGATTTTTTTTCCAGGTGGGCCTTATAACTAGGAGCCAGATCTTTCACACTTGGCATTTATCCTATAAATCATGTGTGGAATTACTGCAGTGTTTCGTTTATGCAAGCTTTCTTTAGAGAGGTTGTAGTCTTAATCCCTCCAACACACAGCATATCTACTAATACGTAACAAGTAATCATGCTATCTTTTTTGCAATATATATGTTCTTTCACACTCAGAATTCTTCCCTGAGAGAAACTGGTGCAAATAGACAAATATACCGAGTGTAAAACATACAGGCATTGCAACCAGCTTGAATTGGTGGGTTACTGCTTACATCCCTCAATCCTGGCCAGCAGTCTCATCATAACATGGCTGCCACTTTATTAAAAGATTTGAATTGCAATATAAACTTGTATAAAACTCCTTACTTTTACAATTTTACACCTCTAGAAATGGAGAAGTGATTAATGCAATATAATCCATGAGATGAATAATTATTGCTGGGTACCACTACATAAACGTTGAGAATATCTGTGAAGATTAGTGATAGTTTAAAATGTCAGAATTAACTGTTCATATAACCATATGATGATGTTCAGGTCTACTTCAGACTTCATGCCTCAATCCTCAAACTACTGGAGAAGGATGAAGTAACTGTGGACTGCGAGATGCTCTTCAGCTTCATCAAAGAAGCAGCGCACGGACCTTTTGCCAGAGGTGAAGAGAAGAGTACATTTAAAGTCAATGAGAAGTAAGTGTCATTAAAGAAAGAGGACTTTAATGATAAGACATCCCATTACAATTAGATATATGATCTTCCGGCGTGGTTTTCTTTGGTAGTAGACTAAAGCTACTCTTTGAAAATGAATCCTTTGTGTAGTAAATTAATGGGCTGATAAATATTTTGTGAATAGCTTTGTCATCTATGATTCAAAAGTAATTGTAAATGAGGACAGCCGGAAGCAGCCGGAAAGTTGGCGTGAGCAGATCCATCTGCTATAACTGAAATCTGTTATAAAGGGCTCTGTTAAAACGAGGGTTGACAGTAATTTTGAATCTTAAATGATTTTCGGCTATTTCATGCAATGTGCATTACATTCATTTTGTGTGGTGGTGTGGTATGCCAAATGAACTTGTGTTTTTTGATTTACAGTACCTTTGGGTGTATGTGAGGTTTTGTGAGTATCATACTTGCAAGAGGAAGCATCATTTCTAACTTGTCTTAGAATTTATTGTTCAACTTGAAATAGTTAATGTTAAACTGATTCAGTGTTGTTTTTGGAGTATCTATTCTCAGAATAGCTTTCTTGCTGTGACAGTGGCATTTCAACAGTGATATTGACCCACATTGAAACTTGAGGGGTCCTGTCCTATGGATACTGACTGTATAATTTCCTTTTGCCATTGAATGTTATTTGTCTAAGTACCTGCTGCAGTCATTTCACATTTTTCCTGCAGCTTCCTCCCACTGCACTATTATTGGAGCTTACACAGTGCTTCCCAAAGCCCAAGGGACAGTTTCCAAACTTTTCCTCACAAATGAACAGTCTCTTTCTAAACTTAAAACCCTAAACCTTAATAGGTTGAAGTATCTTTTAAACTAAATGTTATGCAAGAATCAAACATTTTTTACAGTTCTGCTATGTGCACCCTATAATTAGAGCAAGAATAACGCATAGGGCCAGGCCTAAGCTATTGCTCTGTCAAACACTTAAAGCCATGATCTATCTACATTAAATAAAATAATTTTTAAAATGCAGAAATCTGAAATAAATGAAAAATATTGGAAATACTCAGCAGATCAGGCAGTATAAATGGAAAGATAATTCCAATGTGGACACAAAATGCTGGAGTAATTCAGCGGGACAGGCAGCATCGTTGGAGAGAAGGAATGGGTGTCGTTTCGGGTCAAGACCCTTCTTCAGACTCTATATAGACTATATAGACTCTACATAGACTTCAATATCATTCCAATATTGGACTCAATGGGCCACTGAACCACAGTGAGAAACAGTCAGCAGCCGGTAAGGTCAACTCTCCCGTAAATGCATTGTAGGCCTAAACGCCTGACAATTGCACAGGTAAACCCCATGAGGAGTTGCTAGCAAAACCAGGGCCGTGGTTGTACTCCGCAGCACGTTAGTGGCACCTTGTGGTAAATATGTGACATTGCGGATTCTGTGCTGCTCCCGAAGTTGTGGCTACTGTTTCACAAAGGTGTCTGTGTTGTTCCACACATGCAAACATTTCTATTCCATTTGCACCAAGAAAATATTTAGATAATGAATCGTGGTTATTATGAAGTTCTACATTACAGCGTCTCTTTTATTCTCTTATGTCTTCTTCAGGGAAAAGTCCTGTATAAACGATGAAGACTCCCATTCTTCAGGTGGAACCGTGCAAGGTCAAGGAAACCTTACCTCAGGTCCAGGTCTGACATCCCCACTTTACACAGCCACACCGATTGACCACGATTACGTCAAACGTAAAATCCCCCATCAGCAGGCTTCAATTGATGGTATTATTCTTGTTATAGATAATGACAATCTAAGAAGGTGATTAATAATTGGGCAATCATAAGTGGTGAATTCTGTTAAATGCTAAACACTGGGTGATGGTGTGTAGGAAAATGGGCAATATGGCTGCTGTCTAGCTTCTTTAAAATTATGAGAATTAGATTTCTTTGATCTTTTTTCGGTGCTTGCTTGGATTGTTGATGGCTTCTAAGTGTTTGCTGCTACGCTTGCATTTGTATGAAGTGCAGTTTGGCTGCATTCAGTGCCAGAACTGTTATAGCAGAACAAGCGTACACTGAATGACGTCACAACTAGCTATGGCTTATAGATTTCTGGCTCAGGCCTCAAAACATGGTTCCTCCATAAAACGTGGCAGATAGCCACTACTATTCGGTGATTTTATGGTAATACCTGCAAACATCATTTGAATTGATGCAGATTGTATATGCTGCAATATTTGTCTTAGCCACGTGCATGCTTTGTGTTTGCTATTTTCCTGGTCCTGTAACTTTTATTTTATCATTATTCATTAGCTTTTGCGTATAATTGCTGATTTGAAAATCCATAATTGCCAAGCAATGAACACATCCAAAAAGAGAATATTACCACCTGCCCTTGCCATTCAATGGCATTGCAATCATTAAATCCTTCATCCTCAAAATTCTGGAAGATTATCATTGACCAAAAACTCAACTGGACCAGCCACATAAACGGAGCAGGTCAGAGGTTGGGTAGCTTGTGGTGAATGGTCTACTTCCTGACTCCCCTTCCTGACAAGGCCTTTCCATGATTTACAAGGCAGAGATCAGGGGTGAGATGGAGTATTCTTCACTTGTCCATGTGTATGCAGCTTCAACAGCGCTGAAAAAAACTTGATACCATCCAGGACAAAGCATTCCACACTCCATTGACCACCCGACACATTTATATCATTCACTGCTGGTGCAGAGTGGCTGCCTTGTGTACCATCTATAACATGTACTGCAGTTACTCAACCAAGTTTATCTGACAGCACTTTGCAAAACTCTGAGCAGGCACATATGAACCTGCAAGTTTTCCTCCAAGTTGCACACCATCCTGACTTGAAAAAATATCACTGTTCCTTCATTGTGACTGAGAGTAAATTCTGAAAAATTCTTCCCTACAATTGTGAGAGCACCTTCACCAAAAGGACAGCAGCCGTTCAAGAAGGCCGCTCATCATATACACCAGACCATTGGGGGCGGGAAATAAATGCTAATCTTGCCAATCAAGGTCCACATTCTGTAAACTGGATGAACCATTTTTTTTCCATATTCTATTGAGTCATAGATCATTCGGTCATTGATTCAACACATTTATGTATACTCCTCGACTGCTAATCGTGCAAGGGGAGCAGAGGAAAGGGAATTGTAGCAATTTTTTCCTCTGGTTTATTTTAATTCCTGGGTAACCTTTTCAGTTATTCTAAAATTGCAATGACACGTGACCGTATTGGCATTGGTGCGTCAGTTTTCAATTATTGAATTCCGAGCCATCTCAAAAGTTAAGAGTGTTCTGTTAGCTTTGTTGGTTAAAAGAGTTGCATATGGGAGTTGTATAGGGAGCCGCAGTAAAGTTGCTGCCTTCCAGTGCCAGAGACCCGGGTTCGATCCTGACTATGGATGCTGTCTGTACAGAGTTTGAACTTTCTTCTTGTGACATTATGGGCTTTCTTCGGGTGCTCTGGTTTCCTCCTACACTCTAAAGATATACAGGTTTGTAGGTTAATTGGCTTCGCTAAAATTGTAAAATTGTTCCTAGTGTGAAGGATAGCGCTAGTGTACGGGGTGAACGTTGGTTGGCGCAGACTCAGTGGGCCGAAGGGCCTGTTTCAGTGCTGTATCTCTAAAGTCTAAAGTATGGATTTTACTTTGTCTAAATTCAATTTCTCTAAGTATCTCAAAGATAAAATTGGAGGCTGGAAGCAGAAAAATCATTGAGCAGGTGTGTCTCTTTTGGACATTTTTGTTCACATGATTCTGTCGTTGGTCTAGTAACAGCTAAAGAACTATCTTAATTTGTTTAGTTTAGAGATAAAGCGTGACAAGAAGCCCTTCGGCCCACTGAGTCCACTTTGACCATTGATCACCCGTACACTAGTTCTATTTCATTCCACTTTCGCATCCTACACACTGGAGGATTTATAGAAGCCAATTAACCTACAAACTTGCACGTCTTTGGAATGTGGGGAGAAACCGGAGAACCCAGAGGAAACCCACGTGGTCACATGGAAAATGTACAAACTCCGCACGAGCACCCGTAGTCAGGATCAAACCCGGATCTCTGGCGCTGTGAGGCAGCAGTTCTAATGCTGTGCCACTGTACCACCCCTTCTGCAATGGTATTTCCACACCATGACCTCCTGGAGCCCCTCAGGCCAGATAGCACAAATGTACTAATGACCATCAACGTTTCTCCAGTTCGTTACTGGGCAATGCAAAGCCATTAGGTTTGTTTCCTTGCCATGATTTCTGGCTATTGGTACTCTTTCTATCCTGCTACATAACCATTGTCAATAGCTGAACCAAACCATTATCATTCTCTCCAATTTTGTTCAGAGAAGAAGAGCATCAATCCATCTCCTTCCAATTCGATGTTACTGTCCATCACTGACCCTTAGCTCATTTGCTGCTGAAACTCTCAATACCTTGGATTTGACCATTCAAATACTCTTGTTTCAGACCACAGATGTTGCGCTCTCCATGAACCTGAGGTAATTTAAATTTTCGCTGTCTGGATCCCAACTTGCAGCAGATCCAGTTCACACACCACCCCTGTGATTGCTGACCTAAGTTTTCTCTAATTTGGAAAAGACTTGGTTTTAAAATTCTCTTCCTTGTTTTCAAAACTTCCCATGTCTCATTCCTTTCATTTTTATCTGCCCGAGCATACAAATTTCCAAACGTTCTACATTCCCTTCTACTTGTGGACTCTGAATATCCTTGACTAAACCATTAGCCATCAGATGCTAGGATTTTGAACTCTGGATAACTTTCCCTGGAACCCTCCACATTTCCCATTCTTGCCTCCTTTTAAGACATTTCTTAAAACACATCTCATTGACTATTTCCTAACATCACCTTATCTGGCAGTGTCACATAAAGTAAAGAATTTCCAAGTATTTCACAGCATTATCAGACAAATGTGGTTTCACCTTTGTTTGATAATGCACCCGTGAGGTACTTTGAAATGTTTTACTTTATTGAAGGAATGGTATAGATAAAGGTGATGGTAGTTGCAGGGGTTGTTACCACAGTGTGGGGAAATGCCAGTGCTGACTTGTCTGATTAAGGAACCAATACTGAAGATACGTGTGGACATTTTGTTTTTGAGCTTTGAGATATGGAAACGATTTCCCATGAAAAGGAAACAGTTTATAAGGGACAAAGTTTGCTCTGTCAAAGTTCCACTCAGGCTCAAGATTTTGGTTAGAGGATTGAAAGTACAAGTCTTGCATCAATTTTGTCAAAGGCAAAAATATGGCAGTTATTAGACTTATGAAGAAACCTTTTTTGTGCCTGACTGGAAATTGAGATACAATAATGAAGCTGTACACAAAGGTTGAGATTGAGCTGAGGAGTGCAGTGTACAACCATCAGTGAAATAGTAATGGTTTGATTGATGCACAAGAGTTCATTTTTGTGTGAAGAAGGAACCAAATAGGGAAAAACAGAATGTTGGAAACCACTAGGATACAGGGAGAAGTCTTAAGAGGGTAAACCTTCGCGGACGCACAGTAATATCAGAGGAAAATGAGTGACCATGAAGTTATTTTTTGTTTTAGGAGAAGGTAGCTGATGCTTTCCACAAATCAATGATGGAATGACCTTGATGTTGCATTGGTGTGCTTTGCTTGTGCTTTCGGCTATTTGTGTTGGGAGCTATGGAATGTCTTCCTTTTTGAAGATAAATGTCTTTCTTTTATCGCTTTCCATTCATTGTAGCTCATAATGCTGTGAATATATCTTCTCATGCTCTTCATTTAGTTCCATTATTAAATAGGAGATTATGCCAATCGACTCGCTTTTGCAACTGCCTCTGCGCCCCACTACTGCCGAAACCTGCAGCCACACCTTTATGATGATCTCTGGACTTCTTGTGCAGTTTCACTGGATCTGATCCAGTGCTGATTAACTCTGATTCTTATCACTTGATAACTTGTTTCCACGTCTCTTGATCCTAGTGCAATAAGTGCACGATCAAAGAATAAATTTCCTAAACCTAATTCCCACTTCTGCAGCTTTATATGCAGTGTGTTTTGAGTTTCTGGCTATTTTACAGTTCCATTCTCTGAACTCTCCCTTGCTTGTGCCTCTCTCCTCACAATGTTAATGTACCTCCCTCCTTCAAAGGTTCTTGAAGAACCTTGCTGTAAGCTTACTGTTGACCACCGTTAACACATCTCCAGTGTTCTGTATCCGACTTCTCGCATTGGGATGCCAAACAATGTTGTTGGTGATACTGGACATATTCCATTTGTTATGTTGATTTTCCTGTCCTGCAGCCTGAAGATCATTCTGATGTGGTACTCACCTTTGTTTTCTCTGCCGTGGTATATGCATTTCTTATTCTCCCAACCACGAGATGCAAGTTCCACTTTTTCTGTGAATGCACTATTATTAACCAAGGCAAATCTCTTCAATACCATACTTCTCCTGTTCAACTATTATTATGTGGTAACCATGGATATTCTCATTATTTCTGCTTGTTTCCTAAATTTAATTTTATTACCAGAGTTGTCTAACATTTTTAAATTTCCTTTCTCACCCCCCTTCCTTCCATTCCCTTACGCTTTGTTAAAGATGTTTGTCTTTTCACATTTCTTGCAGGCTTGTGAAATACGAGCTTCATGTTGCCAGTCTGCTATGTCCTAAAATGCCTGCTTTCTTAGTCCTTGTGACTTTTTGGTTCCTGTACTATTGGCCCAGATTATAAAACCCTCACCCAGTTTTCTAAATGAAAGGGGAAAACAGAAGAACGGTTTTTAACATGTATCTTTACCCATTTAGGTTTTGATGCCAACATATTTTTGGTTTGCTTTCCCAGTCATTTTTGGAGAAATATAGTGTACACAACAAAATAATGGATTGTTTTCCCACTTCATTATGGGGATCTGTTATAGGTGTAATATTGTGGTATCAAATGTATATTATATTTACATTAATGTGTTACACTGGCTAAATGGTTCTGATTTTGATTATTCTTTTATGTTTTTCGGATAAGTTTTAATTTACCTATAAGCTGCATATCAGCAAATATATAGAAGGAAAATGAAGACGATAATGTTTCATATTGATGTAGATATATCCTTTTGTTTGTATATATCCCAATGCAAAGGGGAATTTTCTCAATTTAGATTTAGTTTAACTTTACAAATTTGTCAGCATGTTACCCATAAAAGTAAACTAAGGAAACACAAAGTGCTGAAGTAACACAGCTGTTCAGGCAGCATCTCTGGAGAACATATATAGGTGAGATTTTGGGTTGGGGCCCTTCTTTGGACTGATTGTGGGAGGGGGGTGGGAAAGACAAGAAAGCTGGAAGAGAGGGGAGCGGGACAATGTGCGGCAGGTAATAAATAGGTGAACGCAGGTCATCTGCATTCTGCAGGTCATCCAAGATGGCTGCGCCGGCAGTTTGTCTTTTTTCTTTTTTTGTCTAGGTGTTAGTGTTAGATGTTTGTAGTAGTCTATTTTTAGCTGTGTATATGTGGGGGGTGGTGGGGGAAACCTTTTTTAAAAAAAAATTACTTCCTCGACGGAGATGCGACCCTTTTCCGAGTCGTATCTCCGTGGCGCTGCGGCCTAACACCGTGGAGTGGGCGGCCTCCAGCTGGGATAGATCCTGAGGGCTCCAGTCGCAGGGCCAGGACTTAACATCTTGGAGCTGGCCGACTTTCGGAGGCTGCAGCTTTACCTCCGGAGGCTCGGCCACGGGCTCTGTGGACTGCAACATCGGGAGCTTGCATGTCCCTGGCTGGCGACCGGCTCCAGCCGTGGCGGCTTCGACCACCCCGTCGGAGGGCTTGATCGACCCGCTTGCAGGACCGTGGCCTGGCGCGGCTCGGCCGCGGGGCCTTCCATCGCCCGGCGCGGCTCGGCCGCGGGACTTTCCATCGCCCGGCGTGGCTCGGCCGCGGGACTTTTAATCTCCCGGCTCGGCTCGGCCGCGGGACTTTTCATCGCGCGGCTCGGCCAAGGGACTATCCATCGCCCGGCTCGGCCGCGGGACTTTTCATGGCTTGGCTCGGCCGCAGGACTTTTCATTGCCCGGCGCAGCTCAGCCGCGGGACCTTCCATCTCCTTGCGAGTCGGGAGCCTCGGTCGCCGCGGCAGAAGTCGAACTATCTGTCCGTGGGAGAAGCATGGGGGAAGAGAGAAGAAATTTTCTTGCCTTCCATCACAGTGAGGGGGTGTCTGGAGGAGTCACTGTGATGGATGTTTGTGTTAAAATTGTGTGTCTTGTGTCTTTTACTCTTTACTGTTGTGGCTGCGTGGCAAATGATTTTCGTTCAATTCATTTTGAATGACAATAAAGGTAATTCAGATTCAGGTGAGAGAAGGAATGAAAAAGGGTATCGACCCGAAACGTCACCCATTCCTTTTCTCCAGAGATGCTGCCTGTCCCGCTGAGTTACTCCAGCATTTTGTGTCTATCTTCGATTTAAACCAGCATCTGCAGTTCTTTCCTACACAGGTGAGAGGGGGGTGGGTTTAATGGAAAGATGGTTGATCTAAGGCAGTAGATGAAAAAAACAAAAGGTCTAAGTCAAAAGGATTGAAGAATAGTGAATTATGAAGCCAGAGAAAGGATTGTAGGTGGAGGGGGAGGGGAGAAATAGGTAAGAATCCAGGTGGGAACAGAGGAGTGGTGGTGCGGATGAAAGAGGATGGGGAGGGGTTAGAGGTTACCCAAAATTGGAGAATTCAATGTTCTTGCCATTGGATTGTAAGCTACCCAAGCGCAATACAAGGCGCTACTCCTACAATTTTACATGTGGCCTCACTCTGGCAATGAAGGAGGCCCAGGACAGAAAGGAGTATATGGGAATGTTAAGGGGAGTTAAAATGGTTAGCAACTGGAAGATCCAATCTGTCCTGGGACTCCTCCATTGCCTGAGTGAAGCCACACGCAAACTGGAGAAACAGCACCTCATATTCTGCTTGGGTAGCTTAAACCCAATAGTATGAACATTAAATTCTTGGTTTTAGGTAACCACTAACAACCATACCCCCTTCCCCTCCATTTTTTCCCTCCCCCTTTCTCCCCCCCCCCCCCCCCCCCCCCCCACATGCCCCTCCTGAACTTACACCTTCGACAAGGTCCCACATAGGAGATTAGTGGGCAAAATTAGGGCACATGGTATTGGGGGTAGGGTACTGACATGGATAGAAAATTGGTTGACAGACAGAAAGCAAAGAGTGGGGATAAATGGGTCCCTTTCGGAATGGGAGGCAGTGACCAGTGGGGTACCTCAAGGTTCGGTGCTGGGACCCCAGCTATTTACGATATACATTAATGACTTAGACGATGGGATTAAAAGTACCATTAGCAAATTTGCAGATGATACTAAGCTGGGGAGTAGTGTGAATTGTGAGGAAGATGCAATAAAGCTGCAGGGTGACTTGGACAGGTTGTGTGAGTGGGCGGATACATGGCAGATGCAGTTTAATGTAGATAAGTGTGAGGTAATTCACTTTGGAAGTAAGAATAGAAAGGCAGATTATTATCTGAATGGTGTCAAGTTAGGAGGAGGGTGAGTTCAACGAGATCTGGGTGTCCTAGTGCATCAGTCAATGAAAGGAAGCATGCAGGTACAGCAGGCAGTGAAGAAAGCCAATGGAATGTTGGCCTTCATAACAAGAGGAGTTGAGTATAGGAGCAAAGAGGTCCTTCTACAGTTGTACCGGGCCCTGGTGAGACCGCACCTGGAGTACTGTGTGCAGTTTTGGTCTCCAAATTTGAGGAAGGATATTCTTGCTATGGAGGGCGTGCAGCGTAGGTTCACTAGGTTAATTCCCGGAATGGCGGGACTGTCGTATGTTGAAAGGCTGGAGCGATTGGGCTTGTATACACTGGAATTTAGAAGGATGAGGGGGGATCTTATTGAAACATATAAGATAATTAGGGGATTGGACACATTATAGGCAGGAAACATGTTCCCAATGTTGGGGGAGTCCAGAACAAGGGGCCACAGTTTAAGAATAAGGGGTAGGCCATTTAGAACGGGGATGAGGAAGAACTTTTTCAGTCAGAGAGTGGTGAAGGTGTGGAATTCTCTGCCTCAGAAGGCAGTGGAGGCCAGTTCGTTGGATGCTTTCAAGAAAGAGCTGGATAGAGCTCTTAAGGATAGCGGAGTGAGGGGGTATGGGGAGAAGGCAGGAACGGGGTACTGATTGAGAGTGATCAGCCATGATCGCATTGAATGGCGGTGCTGGCTCGAAGGGCTGAATGGCCTACTCCTGCACCTATTGTCTATTGTCTATCTCCCTTGCCCCTTCATCTACATTCCTTTCTCAGGCTTCACAACACCTGTTTTACATCACTGGCCTTTGTCCAACCATTTGCCTATCAACCCCCCCCCCCATGCCTGTGTTCACCTATTGCCTTCTACATTTTGTCCTTCCCCTCCTCTCGTCCAATTTTTTCTACCCCCCTCCCCCCCATCCGCAATCAGTCTGAAGAAGGGTATTGACCTAAACCATTTCCAGAGATGCAGTCTGACCCGCTGCACTATCATATTTTGGAAGCCAACATCTGCAGATCCTTGTTTCTACTTCTGACAGATTGTAGTAGGGAAGAGAAAGCTGGAAGAGAGGTGGGGGTGGGTGAGAGCCTGGCAATAGGTTGATGCAGGTGGGGGAGCTTTTTGATTGGCAGATGGTGGGACAAAGGACAGAGGTGAAAACACAAAAAGTGTGAGATTAGGATAGAAGAGGTGTGAGATTTGAAGCCAGAGGAAGGAATAGAGGTGGAAGTGGACAGAGGTACGAAGAAAGGAAGAAATGGGTGCACATCCAGATGGAGTATAGGGAAGAAAGGGGGGAGCGGGTTTTTTGAAGGTAAGTTCGCTAAAATTGGAGAATGCAGTGTTCCTACCGTTGGGTTGTAAACTACCCAAGCGGAATATGAGATGCTATTCCTCCAAGTTAACCTCAATCTAGGAAAGGAAAAGGCCCAGGACAGAAAAGTTATTAATGGGAATGAGAAAGCAAATTAGATATAAATGCTGTTAAGGGTCATGCCATTAATTGTATATTTTTCCCTCAAAGTGTAACACCACACACTTGCTCAGATTAAACTCTTATCTGTAAATCAACAAATAGTAGCTGATTCCTTAAAAATGAAAGGAATGCCACATAATACAGACAGCACTTAAAAGTCGTGTTAATAGAGTACCTGTACTACAATCTAGATCTTAATTGTATTTTGTTTGAAACGTCAAAGCATTGCGAAGCAAAATCATTTCCCACCAGAAATTTACCCAATCTGGTACTAAAAGCCCTTTCCCGGTTTTTCTCATACCCTGACATTGGTCTTCCATTATCATAGTTATGGATATAGAACAGTTGCAGCAAATAAACTGGCCATTCAGCCTAAAATGTCCATGCCGAACAGGATGCCAAGTTAAACCAATCTCCTCTGTTTACACGTAATCCATATCCCTCTTCCTGCATATTTCATGTGTCTATCTAAGAGCCTCTTAAATGCCACTATTGTATTTGCCTTCACCATCACCTCTGGAAGAATGTTCCAGCACCCACCACACTCTGTGTAAAAAATCTCCATTAAACTTTCCCACTCTCATATAGCTATGCCATCTAGTGTTGGACATTTCCACCCAGGGAAAAGGTTCTGACTGTCTATCCTGTCTATGCCTCTCATCATTTTATATATTTCTACGAAGTCTACCCTCAACCTCTGATATTCCAGAGAAAACAATCCAAGACTATCCAACCACTCCTTGTAGTTGAAAACCTCTAATCCGGGCATCATTCATGCAAACCTTCTCTGCTGATGGGGGTTCTTATAGAGATGTATAAAATCACGAGGGGGATAGATAGGGTGAATGCACAGTCTTTTACATAGAACCAGAGGGCATAGGTTTAAGGTGCAGGGAAATATATAATAGGAACCCGATGGGCAACTTTTTCACACAGAAGGTGGTGGGTATATGGAGGAGGTGGTTGAGGCAGGTACCTTAGCAACATTTTAAAGATATTTGGATCGGTGCATAAGTAGAAAAGGTTTAGCGGGATATGGGCCAAACACAGGCAGGTTGAACAAAATAGGGCATTTTGGTCGGCATTTTGATCGGCATCGCAAGTTGGGCCGAGGGACCTGTTTCCTTGCTGTATCACTCTCTTTACGCCTTTCTCCTTGGTGAATACAGATGAAAAATAATACCTCCCACTATTCTTTGACACCCAAGCATAAATTCCCTCCTTTATGCTTAAGTGGTCTTCCCTTCCCTTGGTCACCCGCTTGTGTTTAATGTACATATAAAACGTGGTGGGATTTACTTTAATTTGATTCGCCTTGGACATGTCATTGTTCCTTTTGGCCACTTGAATTCTTCCCTTTTTGCTTTATATTCCTGAAAGGCCCTGTCTGATTTCATTTTTCTAAGGGCTGCACAGTGGCGATGTGGTAGATAGAGCTGCTGCCTCACAGCACCAGAGAACCGGGTTCAATCCTAATATGGGCGCTCTTTGTGCGGAATTTGTACTGTGATCAGTTTCCTCCCATATTCCAAAGATATGCAGGTTTGCAGGTTAAATGTCTTCTGTAAATTGATTCTCGTGTGTCGGTTGTAAAAGTGGAATAGCATAGAACTGGTGTATGGGTGATCGATGGTCGGCATGGACTCTGTAGGCCGAGGGGCCTGTTTCCACGCTGTATCTTTAAACATAAAACTTTACATATGCTTTTTTCTTTTTGACCATATTTACAACCTCTGGACATCTAATGTTCCATTATTTTGCCACCCTTAACCCTCCTTCTTACATGTCAGTTCTGAACTCTGATCAGCTGGCTTTTAAATAACTCCCACATGTCAGATGTGTACTTACCAAGAACAACTGCTCCCAAATTACTCTTCCTAGCTCCTCATAATGTCATCTAATAATGTCGTAATCTGCCTTCTAATTTAGTAGGTTCCCCCAAGATCCAGACTTATCTTTCTTTACAACTATCTTAAAACCTATGGGGTTGTGATCACTGTTTCTAAAATGTTCTTCCACTGATGATTCCCGCTAATTTTTTCCAACTCCCGCTCCCCAACTCAGAGCAACTCTGAAACAAACAAAATAATGGGCTCTGGGACTACACTGGGCCATACTTTTATCCTCTGATAAAATTAATTAATTCTGACCTATTCAATAAAATGCAAACTCGTTGTAAATTTTTATTCTTATTTCATGTATGGAATCTTTCAAAGTAAACAAAGTGTATTGTCACTGGTGGAGTGCAATTCAGTGAACTGTGTGTTTGTTGTAAATTAACAAATTAAACTGTTGGTGTAAGTGACATACGTCTCCAGTACATCAAGGAGAAATTCTGGTATTTAAAGAAAATTTATGTTCCAAAGAAGCTGAGCTCAGTTTTCCCCACATTAAACATCTGAAAGAAAGACTTGCCCTTGTTGAATACTTTTCATAACCCTTTTCGTTGCAAAGAGCTTATGGATGTTTTCAATGAAGACGCTTTGGAGCTTAACTGAGTTGGGAGATGTAGCAGGTAATGGGTAATTATTGATTAACAAACTCCCACAAACAGCAAAAGTGATAATGACTAGATAATCTCTTTTTTGATGGGTTGTTGGAAGGATCAGCCAGAATACTCAGCCTAACATTGCAACTTCTTGGAATAGTGTCTTGTGATCTTTTCTGCCATTTTAAAGGATGGAGTAATGAGTTGACATATTATTGGAAGGATGTCATTTTCAAAAATGCAGGGCTAGAATTGGTACACATTTCTCTGGAGTTTTAACCATTTTTGCTTATTCAAAATCCATCGATCTTTCTCTTTTTTTTTGTTGCCTCTTGTTGTTGTCTTCCTGGGTATTGTCAAAGATCCACTGATCTTTAGCTGCTTTGTCTGGATCTGGACTACACCCAGACTTCGACTGAAAATTGCCAAGCAATATGTGCCAACCAGTGGCCATCTCTAACAAGAGGAAGTTTAACTATATTACCTTGAGACTGAATGGAATTAATATTGTCAAGCCCTCTTTCAGAATCCTTGGAGGGTAGAGAATGATCAGGGAGCTGTGGCAGATACATCGTTCACCAAAAGCTTGAGAGAACTAGTCATTGAAATGCTGTAGCCATAGGAGCAAGCATGCAACAATGAATCATCCATCCCCTGTCTCTCTAGCCCTATCAATAACATGACTGGAATACTCATGGCTTCCCTGTACAGGTCCAGCACCATTCGAGGAGCTTGGTATCATCCAAGACAACACGAGCAAGTTCATTGACACCCCATTCTCCAGACTGTTGCAGCATGAACAAACCATAACATTCACATAAACGTCCCATGGTTTCTATGATAAAATCTACCAAAACCCTAGCTTCTAGCAAAAAGAACTGCAGATGTAAAGAAACATCACTAGCAAAATTTCCAATCATGTTGCACACCATCGTTATTTCAAAGTAAACTGCCGTTTCTTAATTGTCATTGGATGAAATTCTTGGAACTTCCCCATGGCGTGGTGAAGGACAATCACCACATAGGAAGGGATTCATTGGCACTTCTTCAAGGGGCTACGTGCTGCCACATAAAATAAGCGTGCCAATGTCCATCTTCTAAGGACATTATGTGAATCATGTTGTCTCTCCGTATTTGTAGCATTGGTTACATGTGTTTTGCCAGAGATTTCTGGAATGGCTTCAAATGACACTATGTCCTACGATATTCTGTGTTTCTTGTTGATACAAAGCACAAGGTGACAGACTTTCTGAGAACTCCATATCTAAAGTTGTAGTTGGTTGGTGTTTGGAAGTTGGTGTTTGGAAGAACCGAATATTTACTTTTTAAGTTGTTACTTTCATTTTGAGTTGGTGTTTGGAAGAACCGAATATTTACTTTTTTAGTTGTTACTTTTATTTTGAGGTTGAAGTTTGAAGGTATCAGTGTGGTAAGTTGTGTTTGTTGTTTGTGAAACTTGTGTTTGATATTTGTGCACTGGCCTGGTACCGTGTTAAGTGTGTATTGATATCACAGAGCAGCCATATTGCCCAGTTTGCCTATTGCCTTTCTTGGAAAATATGCCAATCAATCTTTGCCTGCTTGCACCTGACAACATAGTTGCTTGATAATAAAACACATTGCATGCTGAGCTCAAAATGAAATTGTTTATTAAAAAAATGTCCTAATATGCCTATTTAAATTGAGGAAAGTTACTTTCTTTATCTGAGAAAAGTATGTTTTATTTCTATGCTTTGCTGAATAAGCAGGAAGTTGGAACTCTGTGACCTGTATTTAACAAAAATACTCTATTGAACATCCAAGCTGTTCTTAAAATGTTTGAATGACTGCAGTCATTAAGAGACTCGAGAGGAAGCAGCAGTTCTAAACAATAATATTGTAGTCAGCATCTCAACAAGTCTAAGCTGAGGAGTCTGCCTGAGATCTGTTGGAAGATGGTCATAAATCTTGTGCTGGGAAAGTTATTAAGCTCAAATATACTGTTTTGATCAACCAAAACTAGAAAGGGTATTTGGAACAGATAAGTGGACACCTGGCTTGAAATAGGATGAAAGTCAGCATAATAATAGTTATTGACACTGTTGAGATAGACAGCTTCCCCACCTCTGCCCTCCCCACCGTCTGTCAGCTGACAAGTACATTGTGATACATGAAAACTACATACACTCCAGAATTCTGTTAACACTAACGGGCAGCACAGCGGCATAGCTGGTAAAGTCGCTGCTTCATAGGCCGGAGATACAGCTTCAATCCTGACCTCAGGTGCTGCCTGTGTGAGAGTTTGTACATTCTCCTTGTGACCTTGTGATTTTTTCCAGGTTCTCCAGTTTCCTCCCACATCTCAAAGACTTGCTGGTTGATATTGGTTGCTGTAAATTGCCTCTAGTGTGTCGATGGATGGTAGAATGTAGGGGAAGTTAAAGAGAACGTGGGGAGAATTAAAAAAAATAGAAACATTTAAGATTAGTGTAAATGGGCAATTGATGATTTGTGCAGACTCAATGGGCTAAAATATTTGTGCTGTATCTCTCTTTGACTCACTCTACAAAACCAAAGATACAGAAGACTGCAGGTGCTGGGTTCTAGAGCGAACATCATTAGGTCATAAGTGATTGGAGCAGAATTGGTTTCATAAGATCATAAGTGATTGGAGCAGAATTAGGCCATTTGGCCCATCAAGTCTACTCTGCCATTCAATCATGGCAGATCTCTCCCTCCTAACCCCATTCTCCTGCCTTCTCCCCATAACCCCCGTACTAATCAAGAATCTATCTATCTCTGCCTTAAAAATATCCACTGACTTGGCCTCCACAACTTTCTGTGGCAAAGAATTCCACAGATTCACCACCCTCTGACTACCGAAATTCCTTCTCATTTCCTTCCTAAAGGAACGTCCTTTAATTCTGAGACTATGACCTCTAGTCCTAGACTCTCCCTCTAGTGGAAACATCCTCACCACATCCACTCTATCCAAGCCTTTCACTATTTGGAATGTTTCAATGAGGTCCCACCTCATTCTTCTAAACTCCAGCGAGTACAGGCCCAGTGCCGACAAACTCTCATCATATGTTAACCCACTCATTCCTGGGATCATTCTTGTAAACCTCCTCTGGACCCTCTCAAGGGCCAGCATTTCCTTCCTCAGATATGCTGCCCACAATTACTCACAATGCTTCAATTGCGGCCTTACCAGCACCTTATAGAGCCTCAGCATTACATCCCTGTTTTGTATTCTAGCCCTCTTGAAATAAATGCGAGCATTGCGTCAAACTGTTGGATGAAGTCAGCTGGTCAGGTAGCATCTGTGAAGGGAAAGGGATAACGAATGTTTAGGGTTGAGACCTGCATTGGACTATAAACATGGTACTGGAGCACACTTGAAAGCCAATTAAGTAAGATTATATGCAAATAGAATCATAGATCTATACAGCTTGGAAACAGGCCCTTAGTCTAACATATCCATGTTGACCAAGTTGCTTAATCAAGTTAAACTGTTTGTGTTTGCCCACAACCCTCCAAACCTTTTCTCTCTGTAATATCAAGTATCTTTTAATTGTTGTAATTGTACCCGCCTCTATCACTCTCTCTGGCAGCTTTTTCCATCTACATGCCACCCTCTGTGTGACAAGGTTGCCCCTCAGTTCCCTATTAAATCTTTCTCTTCTCATGATATATCTATGCCCTTTGATCTGTATTTTGTTCCTGTATAATTTGATCTGTATATCAAATAACCATTTCCTGCTTCAATGTTAATTGATATTTATTTATATTTAATATAGTTAGATATTTTTCACATATTAGAATGCAGAAGGAGGCCATTCAGCCCATTGAGTCTGTGTCAACTCCTAGCAGGCAATCTCTTTGGTTCCATTGTTAAGTTCCTTACGTACCTGTACCCCTGCAAGTTAGTGTTGCTCACACATGCCTATTAACTCCTCTGATTCTCTTTCCCATTAACCGACCATGGGGTAATTTACAGTCACCGATTAACCTACCATCTTTGGCACATGGGAAGAAACCCACATGGTCATGGAGAGAATGTAGAAAATGCACAAAATTGTACCCGAGTCCTTGGAGTTGTTAATCAGCACCACTTATGTTTGTGCCACTGTGTCGTACCAGTAGCAAGGCATTTCACAGGAGTGATAGAAATAGAATCTGACACTGAGCTACATGAGAGTACTGGGATAAAGAGCACCAAAGATCAGATCCAAGGCAGGTTTTAAGAAAACACCTGGGGAGAAGGGAAAAGGTAAAGATTTAGAAATGCATTTCCAGAATTTAGGATGTTGGCAACTGAGTGTATGATTCAATTTGGGGAAGATCACAGACTGGAAATAAAGAGGTTCTGACATCATACAAGGTTGCAGAAATGGGGAGGTGTGAGCCTATGGAGTGATTTGAAAAGAAAGCTGACAATATTAAAGAGAGAAACAAGAAACTGCCAATGCTGGTTTACAAACAAATACACAGAAGTGCTGGAGTAACAACGGTGAGTTTTTAAAAACTGAAACATTGGAGTAAATTATATAAGGATTTGATGCATCAAGACAGGGGCCCAAAGTATTGGCTGGCCTCATATTTATAGAGACCAGACAGGGAGAGGTTTACAATGTGCATTAGGTTTGCATTATGGATTGGAATTATGATATCTGCAAGGATGAGGGTTTCACTGGAAGAAGAGACAGACAAATGCAGAAGTTTTCAGAAGGTGATGGAGTGTATATGTGGATGGAAGCTCATTTGCAGATTGCAAATAGGCTGGTTCAGTCTTCAGTTTCCAGAGAAGGGATGGAGTGGAAGGCAAAGGTTGTTTATGATGAGAGGTAAAAACAGCTACATTGGTTTACGCTATAATGAATGGGATGAAACATTTGCTCATCTATTCATGGATGTTAATTGACTAACGTGACAATTTAGAGATATTGGAGAGATTGAGAACATTGATGTTAAGATGGAGCTGGATATGAGTTATAACGTCATAAAACATTGAAACAGGTCCTTCGGCCCAACCTTGCCCATACTGACCAAGATGCCCCATCGATGTTAGTCCCACCTGCCCACATTTGGCCCATATCCCTCTAAAGCTTTCCTATTTATGTACCTATTTGAATGTCTTTTAAATGCTATAGTACCTGCCTCAACTATCTCCTCTCGCAGAGTGTTCCATATACTCACCACCCTCTGTGTGAGAAGCTGGCTCATGTTCCTATTAAATCTTTCCCCTCTCGCCTTAAACCCATGTCCTCTGTTTCTGGATTACCCTACTCTGGGTAAAAGACTGAGCATTCTCCCTATCTACCCCCTCATGATTTTATACACGCTTCAGCCTCCTGTAAGAGAGCACAGAGACAGGCCCTTTGGCCCAACTAGTCCATGCCAACCAAAATGCCCCATCTATGCTCATTCTACCTGCTGCGTTTGGCCAATATCCCTCTAAACCTTTCCTATCCATGCACTTGATCTAATGCTTTTAAATGTTATAGTACCTGCCTCACCCACCTCCTCTGGTAGCGTGTTCCATATATCCATCACCCTCTGTGTGAGAAGCTGCCGCTTAGGTTCCTTTTAAATATTTCCCCTCATGTCTTAAACCTATAAATTCTGATGTTAGATTACTCTAGTGTGGGTACAAGACACTGTGCACTGTCCTTATCTACCCCCTCATGATTGTATACACCCTTCAGCCTCGTGCCCTTCAAGGAGTAAAGTCCTAGCCTGTCACTCTCTCCTTATTGGTCAGGCCCACAAGTCCTGGCAACATCCTCGTAAATCTTCTCAGCACTCTGTCCAGCTTATCTATTTCTTTATCACCGTATTCACCCAGTTATTCCCCATACATGGTCATAAAAGGTTCCATAGTGAGGCAAGCATTGCAGAGAAGTGGATTGCAATTGAAGGATTTAACCACCAGCAACATGATATGACAAGTATGAATAATAAACATGTTTGAAAGTGTCAAGATAGATGTTGAGAGTGGAGAGTCAAGATTAGGGGACATCCTCTGGGGAAAAGGATTGTTCTATTAGGAGCAGGAGAAGGAGAAATGCAAAGGATTATAGATCTTTGGAATTCTCTACCTCGGAATGCATCACAGGTAAATGGAGAGAATTTGGGGAACATGGGAATTAGACAGTATGTGGATAAGACACCCTTCCCCCGCCTCAACGCCTCTCCAATTTAATTTCTTTTAATGCTCTTGTAAGGCACCAAAAGCAACTGAAAATGAAGAAGAAATGCTTTTCCTGAAATGCTTAAGAAATGAAGGAATGAGTCTGGTTGCCATGAGAGTCAAAATTGTTACATGTACTGAAACAGAACAATGAAATTTGTACTTGCAGCAGCTTTACAGGTTTGTAAAATTAGTATTCAATAAATAACATTATAAAACAGACAAAAAAAGTATAAATAATAAAAATACAATATTCGTGCAAAACAAAACAAAAAAGCCCCAAATCAAGAGTGCCACCATGAGAGTTTGTAGTTTGGAGTTTAGTTGGTGTCTGGAGTGTTCAATAGCCTGATGGTTGTTGGGAGGAAGCTGTTCCTGAACCCGGATGTATAGCTTTACAGACTCCTGCACCTTTTTCCCGATGGCAGGAGTGAGCATGGCCACTATGATGTGGGTCCTTCATGATGCTAGCAGCCTTATTGAGGCAGCGCCTCCTAGAGATCCTTTCGATGGTGCGGAGGTCAGTCCCAATGATGGACCGGGCGGTGTCCACTGGTTTCTGTAACCTTCATCGATCCTGGGCATACCAAAACAGACCATGATATTACCAGTCAATATGCTCTCTATTGTACACTTGTAGAAGTTCAAGTGAACATCCATCAACTTACCGAACCTCCTCAATCTTCTCAGGAAGCAGAGGCGTGGATAAGATTTCTTGATCAGTGCATCAATATGATGGTTCCAGGACAGATCCTCCGAGATGTGCACCCCCTGGAACGTCGAATTGTTGAATCTCTCACCACCGGTCCAATGATGACGACAGGTTCTTGGATCCTAAGCCTTTCTCTTCTAAAGTCAACAGCTGATCTTATTGATGTTGAGAGCAAGATTGTTGTTCTAGCACTATTGAATCAGACGATCAATCTCCCTCCTTTACATTTTCTCATCATTAGCCGTAATTCTAAGAATGGTGGTAGTATTTGCAAATTTAAAGATGGAGTTGGAACTGTGTCCGGCTACACAGTCAAGGGCATAGATTGAATAGAACAAGTGACTGAGCACAAAGCTTTGAGGTGCCCCTGTGCTGATGGTTTTCGAGGAGGAAGTGCTATTGCCAATTCATACCAATTATGTTATGTTGATAAGGAAGTCGAGGATCCAGATGAAAAGGGATACAATAATATATTCCTTTATCGCAAAAACTTCATCCAGTTGGTCTGTGCAGGTTTTGAGAAAGCTACCAGGTTTACCATCAGATCCAGACGCTTTCTGTGGATTCACCCTCATGAACGATCTTCTGACATCGGCCTTGATGACTGAGATTATTGTGAAAGTTAAATAGTACGAAATCATTATATCAAAAATAAAACAATATAATCACACATGATATTCTGTGACCGAAAAAAAAAGGTGTAGGCAGAAGCCAAAGCTTATTGTGCCTACCCTTAATGCTTAAAGCATTACCCTAACTAGCCAAAATAGCAGTGAAACAAAACAAAACAAAATATAATTAAAAACACAACATCATAAGTCATAGCAGATAAACAAAACAAAGAAAGAAACACAAATATAATCAAGAAACATAATTTCTGTCATGTCAGTCATTTCTCAGTGCTGATCACATATTTTGTATCTTTCAAATATAATGTTTTTGAACATTTTCTTAAATTTACACATATTACTACACTCTTTTAATTCATTGTTGCAACTATTCCATAAATTGACCCCTTTAACAGTCACACATCTATTTTTCACATTTGTCCTTGCCCTCTTTTTTTCAAACATATAATTTCCCGAGTGGATACCTGCTCTCCCGCACTGAAAACAAACCTTGGATACAGTCAGG
Source organism: Rhinoraja longicauda (assembly GCF_053455715.1). Lineage (NCBI taxonomy): Eukaryota > Metazoa > Chordata > Chondrichthyes > Rajiformes > Arhynchobatidae > Rhinoraja > Rhinoraja longicauda. The sequence goes on from NC_135977.1 coordinate 14,524,743, forward strand.
AAGTGTTGGGGGATATGGAGGCCCAAGAAAGCACATCACTATTCACCATTTTGAAGTGTGCGTAGATCACATTGAACTCATCGAGGAATGCTGCCTCTCAGTCACTTGAGCTGCCAGTGAGTTTTGCATTGCAGGAAGTGATGTTGTGCAAGCCCTGCCACAGCTGCCGTTGTCCGTCTCATCCTTGCATTTAGAGCAAAAGTCTCTTTTAGCCTTTTTGATGGCCTTATTGAGGTAGGACCTGGACCTTGTACGACCTTGTGTGTCGTCAGGTTTGAATGCCCGAGATCTGGTCCTCAGAAGATTATGAACCTCCTGGTGCAACCAAGGCTTTTGGATGGGGAACATTTGGATGGTTTTGATGCTCCACACATTTCTTTGTGGTCGGTAACAACCGTGGTGTATTCTTTCAGATCCCTTGCCATGTACTTGAACATCGCCAGTTTACCAACTTCAAGCAATCGCTGCTCTGCCTCCCCTGTGCAATCCTCACCGCTGTGGCTGCGCTCTTCAGTTGCTGCCTGTACGCAGGAGGAAGGGGCACAGTCAAGAGGTCAGAATTCCCAAAGCAAGGGCAAGGGATGGAGATTTAGGCATTTTTAGTTTAGAATTTCGAGAGATATAGCGTGGAAACAGGCCATTCGGCCCACCGGATCAACCTGCACCATTGATCACTTGTTCATAGTAGTTCTATGTTGTCCCACTTTTGCATCCACTTCCTACACGCTAGGGACAATTTGCAGAGGCCATTTAATCTACAAACCCGCAGTGGGATGTGGGAAGAAACTGGAGCACCTGGATGAAACCCACGTGGTTACAGGGAGAACATGGAAACTCCGCACAGACAGCACCCAAGGTTAGGATCGAACTCGGGTCTCTGGAGTTGTGAGGCAGTGGCTCTACCAGCTGCGCCACTGTACTGCCCATCTTTGATGACGGAAAAGCAATGGTCGAGGGTGTTTGGTCTTTTGGTGCTGCAGGACATTAATGCACAAATAATTATTCATTAATTAATGCATACATAAATAGTTAATTAATTAATTGATTGATCTCCTGGAATTTTGTTTGCCAGGTGCTCAACAAAACCCTGCAGAGCTCGGAGTCTTTCTAATCAAAGCTGGTAATCCCCCGAGAATTGTTTTTGAATGGTTGTTACTTCTTATTGCCAGGTTTACCTGCACTCAAAAAATTATTTCAAAAAGTTGAACAAAACACAAAGTGTTGGAGTAACTCAGTGAGTCAGGCAGCATCTATGGAGAGAGTTGATGGGTGATCCTTCTTCAGACTGATGGTAGTAACAGGAAGAAAGCTGGAAAAGGGAAATGGGGGTTGAGGGGGGATGGAGTGGGGGGGGGTGAGGGGAAGGGGGGTGAGTGGGGGGGTGGTGAGGGGAAGGGGGGGTGGGGGAGGGGAAGGGGGGGTGGGGGAGGGGAAGTGGGGGTGGGGGAGGGGAAGTGGGGGTGGGGGAGGGGAGGGTGCTACACCAATGCAGGAGAGGTTTGGACCCAACGGGTCCACAGCAGCTAGTTTTGTTTAAAAGTGAAGCTCATTTTGGTTCTCCTAAAATACAACTTGATCTATAGGTGCAGTAACAATAAGCTAACCAAAAATAACCCAAACCAAACTTTATAACAATGAGAGGTTTTTTCCTCATTATAATGAGAATTCTGTTGAATAAATTGCATTCTCTTCAGATATTCCTTTTGTTCAACATGCACAAATAAAGATTTTCGCTGTTATTTAGTTTTGGAGATACAGCAAGAAAACAGACCTTTTAATGTTACCAGCAAAAGAGTGGCTTATGCAGTAAATCCCATAATTCAATATCTGACTATTCAGGAATCCCAATGGTTCAGCATGTAGTTTACCAGGTGGTATTTACTGTTTTCCTTTTCCACTCACTGGGACCCTATAGACCCAATCCCTTTAAACTGAAAAATGAAGTCTAATACTGTCTAACATCTTTAAAAAAGTAAATTAAAAGTGTATTGGGATATTAATAGGAATAACATAATTTCAGTCCGTGCAGTTCTGAGTCTGGAAAACCTGTCAGTTGGGCGCGCGCACCAGAGTATTGAATGTGATGTATTATTGGAGTGTTATTGAATACTACTTTGTTAAGTATAAATAGTAGTAAAAGCTTAATCTTTGTGTTTTGCCGATAATTGCATCATGAAACTGTTAGTCGTGTAATTAGTAAGGAGGGTTTTAAAAATATTCAGATGCCTTGTTTCTGATCATCTGTGAACTTGTAGAATAATGCCAATTAAGTAAGTTTTAAGGAATTTGATTCTATGTTGGAATTTTACTGTTCTGGCAAAACATTTAAAATATGATACCAATGGTTTTGCAAAATTTCTACTGTCAAACTGACTCCTAGAGTACTGTTCTCCCTCATTTTCCTATCTTCTCATCTCCTTATTGGAAATGGCAACAGTAGTGTGATCCTCCCCATATGCAAATTGTACATGGAACTGCACGGACTGAAATTACGTTGAGGAAAAAATAGAAAATCACGAACAATAATAAATTGACTTTACCGACCACTAACATTTGTACTTGAATGCTGAGGATGAAAAATTTGGCTCAGTGACTGGGAATGTAACCTCAATTTGAGCTGGGCCATTTGGGAGAAAACTTTGGGAGCAGCTTTCACGTGAAAATCTGAACTATGTCCCCAAAATGGCATTGATGTTGGAGATCAGTTGAAACTAGAGACTGGGCAACAGATTTTCATTCAGTAAGGGTGGCACAGAATGTAACACAATGCAACAAGCTTGAGGTACAAATTTCCTTTCAGAAACATAGACTTCACTACAGTGTAAGGACATTCAATCGAAGCATACCTCAGGAGATGATTTGGATATTTGAGAAAGAAACAATTGTAGGGTTGTGGGGAATGAATTGAGGAATGGTTCTGGCTGAAGAGTTCTAGAAGAAAACAGAATCAGGCCAAATAGGCAACTTCCATGTTGCAATGTTTCTATTATTCCAAGAACTGCAAATTGTAATTGAAATACTTATGTTTTATTTTCAGAGAGAAGTCAAGATAGCGTGATTTTGGTACTCTCTGACTCTAGCTCTACCCAGGACGTTTTCACTGATGCAGCCAGTTCCCAGGACAGTAGCAAGAAGATTCACTCTGGTAAAGGTAGCCCTTCATCTTCCTCAACCGCGGAGGCTACTGGTTTATCCAGGGAGAGCCATGGAAAACTAGAAGAAGATGATTTTGGGTTACGGATGTCATCGGAGGATTGTAGAGGAGGTAATGCAGAGATTACAGACGCCATTGATGCTTTGACTTTGAGGCTGGCTGAACGTACAGGTCACAGAGCACCTGTGGAAACAGCTCTACCATCAAGGGAGAACTATAGGAAGTTGGAAGAAGAGGATTCAGTGGGACGAGTCTGCTCTGAGCATTGTAGAGGAAGCAATATGGAGATCAGTGAAGGAATAGATGCTCTGGCTTTGAGACTGGCAGCACAAGCAGGGGCAAAATTGCATACTGAGTCACAGTGTCAGATTGGCATCATCAGCACAGCTATTGTCACTCCCACCAGGACCACCTCCTCATCTCTCTGTGACTCAAAAAAGAAAACAACCGAACCTTCAGGAGATACAAAAGACACCTACAGATTGGAGGACCTCCCTCAGAGCCTGCCAGGAGATGAGAGGGAGCAGCGGCGAGTCTTGATCGAGCAGTGTACTAGAGCACTGCATCTGTGTCTCAGCCGATTCCCTCAGCACTACAAGAGTCTCTACAGACTGGCGTATCTATACATTTACAGCAAGACACACAAGGTAAATGCATGCCATTAATTTAGAAAGACAGATTTTTTAACATAAATTCCTGCTTGAAAAAGTAAACTTTGTGTGACTGAAAGGACTTGATTGACATGAGGAATGTTAAAACGTTGACAGTTGATGCGGGGAAGGGGTGAGAATTTTTAAGAACAATTACCAATTTGAGGACCTGGCTGAGAAATTCTGTTCTGTGGCTTTTTGTTTCTTGTGCGGCATTTTCAAATTTGATCTAAATCCTGATCTTTCCATGCACTTAAGGAAGCTTAATGAAATGCTATCCCCTGGTGTTCCATGCGTCTACTACACGTATACAAGGGACTCAGGGGGGAAAAAGCAGTGACATTAAAAAGCATGATCAATTTCACTATTCTGATTTTGTTCCAGCATGAATGTGGCACTGTCCTAAACTCCAAAAGAAGTCTTATGTGGATAGCAGACCTTGCATTACATAATGAACTCAAACCTACATGGGCCACTGCTGGGGCATCTAGTAAGGATGATTTTGGCAATGCAGGTCATTATTCGTGAATGTAGCTTCCTGTTAGAAAGCTGTACTGTTCACCCACTCTGTCATAGGCCCCTCTACTGCCATGATGAGACCTCACAGTGGTGCAGTGGTAGAGTTGCTGCCTTACAGAGCCAGCGACCTAATCCTGACTCTGGGTGCTGTCTTTTGGGAGTTTGTACGTTCTCCCTGTGACCGCTTGGGTTTCTCCGGGTGCTCCGGTGTCCTCCCTACACCAAAGGTTTGGATGTTAATTGGCTTCTGTAAAATTGCCCTTTGTGTGTGGGATAGAATTAGTGTACGGGGTGATCCCTGGTCGGCGCGGGCTCGGTGGTCCTAATGGCCTGTTTCCACGCTGTATCTGTAAAGACTAAAAAAAAGAAAAAACACTTCCTTCCAATATCCATGGGAAGAAGGATATCCTCGTTCCTCGTTCCTCCCAAGGATAATCTCCATTGTTCCTCGTTACAATGTATTCTTTGTTCTCTGAATATTTACTCAAAATTCATCTTCATTTTAGAGCCTAAATTCACTATATATCTATCATACTCGCAAAGGAAGTCAATGGGATGAACTTTGGTACAATGTGCTGGATGACTGGCAGATTTAGTGGTATATTTCTAGGCAATTGGATGGTTGTTATTTGAAGACTTTAAAATTCATGTATAATTTAGTTTATTATTGTCACATGTACCTAGGTACAGTGAAAAGCTTTTGTTTACTTGCTATCCAGTCATAGAAAAGTCTATACCTAAATACAATCAAGCCGTGCACAGATAAAGGATAAAGGGCACAACATTTAGTACAAGATAAAGTCTGATACAAGGTAGTTCAAAGGTTTCCAATAAGGTAGATGGGAGGTCAGGACCACACTCTAGCTGATGAGAAGATCATTCAATTGCCTGATAACCGCTTGGAAGAAACTGTACCTAAATCTGGAGAAATGTGTTTTTAAACTTCTGTACCCCTTGCCTGATGGGAGAGCGGGGACGAGGGGGGTGAGACTGGTCCTCCATTATGCCAAGGCAGCGTGAAGTGGAGATGGAATCAATGGAAGGATTTGGATTGCGTGATGGTCTGTGCTACATCCACAATTTTTTGCAGTCTTGGATGGAGCTGATCCCAAACCAGACTGTGATGCATTCCAATAAAATGCTTTCTACGACACATCTGCAGAAGTCAGTGATGGTTGTTGGACATGCTGAATTTCCTAAGTCTTCTAATGAAGTAGTGGTGTGTATGCTTTATTGGCCATAGCTTTGAAGTGGCTGGTCCGACAAATTGCTGGTGATAATTACTCCCAGGAAACTGAAGCTTTCGTCCATCAACACCATCAATACTGCTTTGCTTCCTGAAGTCAATAACAATCTTCTTTAGATTATACTGGTCAGCTAAATGCCTTTTCTTTGCCCTTTCTCTAATGTCATATATATTTCCAATGAAGGGCACAATGCAAAGTGAGCTAGCATGTGCAAGATCCTGAACCATGTATGGGTCATTCTTGAGCAGTGGAGAGATCAAAAGTTGTTACACAATCTACCTCTCACTGTGGTCGGAGTATATTTCATCATGTTGCCTCTTGATAAGTTGTTAGTGGGTGGAGAGGCAAGTTAGTTTTCCAGATTATCAATTCTCTTTTACCTCGAGGAAGCAAATCACGTGTTCATTCACTGGGGTTGAAAGTCATGCCTGAAAACAGTTCCTCATATCAGTTGTAACGGTTGTCTCTGCTGTTGTGAGAAAACTCGTGCATGCTGTTCAGCAATGTGCCATGTGCTGTATGGAGTAAACTATTTTCCCTTTAATTTCTCCTTGGATTGGCATAGCTCCCTGGATGTCTGGCAGTGTTATTCCATGAGGATCTATGAACTAAGGATATGGGTGTTTCTGTAAATAAGGGGACCAATCTGTGACATGGGTGGCCAAATTTGAAAGTTATTAAATCATAATGAAATACCGCAGGTTTAAAAATGGGCCTACCTATGATCTGATCAAAATCAACCAAAATTTGTCTAAAATTTAATACTTTCAAAATTTGAAAAAAAACAAGAACATTTTTTTAAATTAAAACATATAAGACATATGCGACATTTACTGATTTTGAAGCTCGTTAATCATAGAAACATAGAAAATAGGTGCAGGAGTAGGCCGTTCGGCTCTTTTTTGAGACCGCACCGCCATTCCATTTGATCATGGTTGATCATCCAAAATCAGTACCTCGTTCCTGCTTTCTCCTCATATCCGTGATTCCGTTAGCCCCAAGAGCTATATCTATGTCTCTCTTGAAATCTTCTTCTTTCCAGGGATGGTGAGGTGATGCTTGTAGTCATCTGTCCAGTTAAGCCTGAGACAATTAAACTCTTCGTTGTTTTTTCTAGATGCCATGAGTTCTTGCTTACCATCTTGCGAAGGCTCATTTGCAAAAGGCAGACTGAGAATTCTAACAGAAAGAAGCTATTTATCAAGGAGTAAACACTTATTTTGCAAGAATTTTATAATTGGAGATATAGACCTGTGATTTATATTGCAAATTATATTATGGGGAACAAATTATGCCACTGCATCCACTGTATTAATGAATACACTTTAAAAATGAACAATTCCTTAACTTTTTCTCTTGAATTATGTTAATTCGTAATTCAGTCTGGTGTCTTTCTCAGCTTCTGCTTTGATCACAAGAAAACAAGATTTTTTTCACACTTTTTGCAACTTCCAGGGTGCACAGAAGGAAAACTTGCTTTTACTCCTCTGTTTCCGCTTGACTTACCAAATCGCCAATCACAGCTACTACATAGACAGAGAATATTTTCCCATCCCCACCTTGATGCTGCAACTAGATTTTGTTCAGTCTGTAGTGAAAACTCAACGTGCTTTCCAGCATCTACAGTCTTGCTTTTGTCCTTTTGTTCAACTGTTTTTGGCTGAGTGTGTTAAATGAAGACCATCCAAATATCAAAGGGTGTGATCGTCTATGGTACGTTTACATTGTAGTATAAGGAGGTTGCATGCTTTTGAGTTGCTTGGTTTGTTTCAAACCTAGATTATTTGTCTTGCTGGAAGCTAATTGTTTGCAAATTGGTTAATGTCACTAACAGTCAGGCGAACCCTTTTATTATGATTTCAATAGACATTATTGACATAAAATCAAAACAAAATCTAACCCAAATCAATAAGGTAAAATCTGAGTGCCATTGCATTAATGGTAGATAATATTTAATATATTTAAAATTAGATTCTTAAATGCCCTGCATATATTTAATATTTTTGTGGTTGTTTGAAGCTGAATCGCCTGCCTAAATGATGTCCAGCTGCTGATGCTGACCTGCTGCTTGTGGTTACATAAGAAACTGCCTATGCTGAGATCTTGAGTAAAACAGTGCTAGATTAACTCATCGGGTCAGGCAGATCCCTGGAGAACTTGGGTTAGCGACATTTCTGGTCAGGACCCTTCTTCAAGCTGCTTGTGAGGTGCCTTGGAATGGACTGAATAATGGGGGATGAGATAGATAGAGGTATTTGGAGATGAGTTTGAAGGGGAGGAAAGAGCATGGAGAAACAATGGGTCCGCCAGGGTGGTCCTGCTTGTGGTATTTGAGTAGATAGAAATGGGCACTGCGAGGTTGGGGAACTATAAGTTTGGAGGCTGCAGAGGGGAGATTGCCAGAGGTAATGAGATCGTTACGGTCTTGGAGATGAAGGCCTGGTGTGCTTCTATGGACTCAAGGTCGAGGGCTAAGTATGAGGCGGTGTCTGTGAGCTGGCACCTGGCCTCAGCACAGTAGAGGTCTGCCTGCCAGACTACAACAGCAATCCCCCTTCTCCACGGGTTTGATAACAATATTAGGATTGTGCGGAGACCTGCTCGTTCAGAGGAGTGAGATTGGAGTGGGCAAGGGGAGTGGAGAATTCAAGACAGTTGATGTTGCACCAGCAGTTGGAAGTAGAAAGGTTAAGAGAGGGTAGAAGGCCAAGTATTTATGGATGCAGCTTTCAGCTTTCCTTCGTTCCTTCTGGCCTTTCTGAATTCCTAATTGAGTGGGCTGTCAGCAGCCAAGTAAAACCAATGCAACAACTGCCTTTCCATGAAATGGTCAAGATAGCTCTTACATCTGTATTTGACCTCAGTGTTTCTGTTTTTTGTCCTTTTACACTCTCAATTTTTTATTTTATATTTTTATATAAATCTGTGCTTTTTATGTTATTAATTGTCTATATCCTTACTGTTTTAAATTGTATTTTTGTTTAGACCTGGGTTTTTGTGAAAAGCACTTTGGGGTGCATTCAATTGTATGAAAAATGCTATACAAATAAAGTTATTATTAAGTTATTATTATTATTGCTTTGAAGAAGTTAGAGCACATTGTATATCATGACTCATTGTCCTGACGGTTTATCTTTTCCCAACAGCAACAGTAGCCTTTCTATACCCGGTCTTTAAAAGATATAGAGAAAATAATTTTATATTCAAGCCCTTTTAATAAAGGGTTAATAGATTCTCTGATCTCAACGATTTCTGGATTTTCTCCCTTGTTGCCTTTTTATAACCCTATTCTGAATTTGTGGCAAAGATGGATTTCCACGCTGTTCATCAGCAGTCTGTAACCTCAGCCAGTCAGTCATTTTTAACCAAGGACAATGAAGGGTTATTTTTGGCTGGCTTTTCGATCTAATGAGACTTTGATCCTTTCCTAATTCAGAGCCTTCAAGCATGTTCCAGCTTGGATCGCTGAGCCAGGGTCCCGTCCCCTCCAGCATCTTGCCAAGCCAAGTGCCCCACTCCTCCAACCACAGTCTGGGGTCCTGTCTTCTCCAGCCTCTCACCAAAGAGGAGGGCCCATCACCTCACCGCGCCGCGACCCAATCAGTCTGAAGAAGCGTCTCGACCCAAAACGTGACCCATTCATTCTCTCCCGAGATGCTGCCTGACCCGCTGAGTTACTCCAGCATTTTGTGTCTATCTTTGATTTTACCAGCAGTTTTTTTCCTGCACACATACTTGGAATGGTTGTCACAGTCTGCTCAGTCATGCTCCAGATCTGACCTGGGTTTTGTAAGTCATATTTCTTTATGCCATAGAGGGCTCATTGACTCTACTCTGGCTCACACTGCTGTTCTATTCCCTCCCAAATTTTAACTGCAAACTGTTCGTTTCACTACCCACAGATTTTGCCACTCCCCTAAACACGGTGGGCAACTTGTCACTGGGTCATTCGATTGTCTGGAGTTTGGCATCAATAGAGTACTAATGTAGTGCTGTATTATTCAATGATATTTATGTTCATAAACTATGACTGCACTTATTTTTTCTTTTTAAGTAATATGCATTGAAGGCCATGCCAATGGACTGGCTTGGAAGAACATGAGGAAAATGTGACTGATGTGGAAGAAGCCTAGGGTTTAACAACTATTTCTAGTGATTATTTGTACCACTGGATGGTGTACTTTCCCTCAGCCAGTTCTCCTGACAATATCATGTGAATTTGCTCTTCAAAGCAGAAGTATTAAAAGCAAGAAAGTCAAAATGTACAGAAATAGAATCTTGATGAGTACCTGTAATTACCACATTGAAATGAAATTGATTATGACATACCCCTGTTTCAGCTGAAATAAAGATTTGTGCATAACTTGTACAGAGCAATGTCAAGCATCTATTTATAATGCACTTTTGAAGCACTTTTAATACCTGTGGTTAAACAACATCAAAAGGTGATCATTATCATTATGGAACTACTTTGACCAAAGTTGGCCCATTGTACATTTGATGGGCATGTAGTAGAATCTGAATGAATTGGGGACGGCTGATATCCCATAACTGTCAATAATTGGGACTGGAAAGGTTGTGTTATTATATATAAGCACACATACAGAACCAGAACTAGGATATTTGGTCCCTTACACCTGTTCTGGCCAACAGTCGGACTAGGGCTGATCTTTTACAACAGCACCATTTTCTTGAACTAACCCAATCTCCTTAAATTAATTAAATATTCAAAAATCTAGCTTTGTCTTGAATATACTCAACAACTGAGTTTGTATTGTCTCTTGGTAGAATTACTACAAACTTACCACCCTCTGGATGAAGACATTGCTCTTTATATCTATCCTGAATGGTTGACTGCCTCCACTTGTTTTGCAAATGTCAACCCCTGAATCTAGATACACCTGCTGGAAGAAATAATATCCCTATATCTACCAAGCCATCCCTGCCAAGCTCTATAAGCTCTTTGGAGTCACAAGGAATTACAGATGCCGGAATCCTGTATAGAACACAAAGTGCCGGAGTAACAGCGATTGTATCTCTGGAGAACATGGATAGGTGATGTTTCAGGTTGGGACCCTTCTTCAATCTAAAACGTCACCTATCCATGCCCTCCAGAGATGCTGCCTGACCAACTGAGTTATTCCAGCACCTTGCGTCTGTGTAAGAGTTTTGAATGTTTCATCTTTTATTATTTTGAACTCAACAGAGCTAAGGCAAGCTCTAATTTCTCCTTATGGGACAATCTGCCCTATTCCATGAATTAATTTGTGAGCATTTATCAATTTTGGCACAGAGAATCCCTGGTTTCGTGGCCCCTCTGAAACTCATCAGGTTCATAGGAAAATTTATAGCACTGACCTATGTAATTTATAGCACTGACCAATGTAATAGCTAAAAGAATGGTATTTAAGAAGTGTTGGGTTATTAATATGAAAGAACGACAATTGTCTGGAACATTTTCGAGGTTGGCATCATCAATTCCTAAATCTCCCTGATTAATGGAGTTTTGCTGTATTTGAAATATCGCTCATTTTTAAAAGCTACTGAAAAAAATGTAAAATACATTATGTTTGAAAGGCTATGGGAGAATTTAGAGATATTTAACACATATTAACAGTTTTTTTTTGTTAAGTCTTAACAAAGTTAAAAGTTTAGTTAAGAGTACCATTGAAAGACTTGCAAACGTGAATCCACTAACATCCGGAGACAGGCTGCATGAAAGCAGCCGGACACTGAAGCCACAGCCATTGTTAGAATATTCAGGCCAATGTATATTCGTTTAAGTTGTAGTTTTTAGTGCCATTAGTAAATCCAATATACTATGGCCAAGTTTCTGTTTAATTGTGTGCCACTTTCAAGTATGTTAACATGCTCCTTTGATCACTGTTGTAACTTTACCAATTTAATCCTTCTGCAGAACCTGAACTGGGCTCGAGACGTGTTGCTTGGTGTTACTGTTCCATGGCAACAGTTGAAGCATATGCCAGCACAAGGACTCTTCTATGAAAGGAACAAGACAAATTTTTTTAATGTAAGTTTATGGGGAAAAAACCAAATCATTTGCTCCCATCACTTTACTATATTCAATATATGTTGTGAGCAGTTGCGCTTAGTGGGCATCACCAAAAAGAAACAATTAAGCAGGATTATCTTACCTTTATTTAATGCAACTGCAAACGTGGCACTTCTTCCTATCTGTGCTTTTTATTTTTTAATCATCTGATATCTCAATGAAGGTATTTATTCACAAAATGCTGGAGTAACTCAGCAGGTCAGGCAGCATCTTGGGAGAGAAGGAATGGGTGACGTTTCGGGTCGAGACCCTTCTTCAGACTGATCCGAAGATCAGAGAAAAATGTCAGAGTGCAAAGAGAAAAATGCCAGAGTGCAAAAATATCATGTTCCAACGTCATAGCATCACAGCGACAGAGAAAAAGTTCAAGGTCCACAAAGAGGTAGGTTAGACTATCAGGACCATACCCTAGCTTATGGGAGGACCATTCAACAATGGATAACAATGAGAAAGAAGTTGTTCCTGAATCTGGTGATATATGCTTTCAAGTTTTTGTATCTTCTGCCCGACAGAAGAAGGGGGAAGGGGAATGACCTGGGTATAAATGGTCCTTGATTACATTGGCTGATTTCCAAGGACAACATGAAGTGTAGATGGAATCGACAGTGAGGAGGCTGGTCTGAGTGAAGAAATGGACTAAACAACTCTGCAATTTCTTGCTGCTGTGGGCAAAGCTGTTGCCAGACCAAGCTGTGATAAATCCTGATTGTATACTTTCTACAGTGCATCTATTGAAGTTGGTGAGAGTCGTTGAAGAAATGCTGAACTTTATCTTCTGAGGAAGTGGAGGCATTGGTGTGCTTTTTTGGCCGTACCTTTAATGTTGTGGTCCAGGACAAGTTACTGGTGATATTTATGCCTAGGATCTTGAAGCTCTCGATCATTTTCACCAATGATGCTGATTGGAGCATGTACTCCATCCCACTTCCCGAAGTCAATAACTAGTTCCAGCATCCTGCTGGAATTGAGGAAGAGGTTGCTGTCTTGACACCATATTACTAAGCTATCTATCTCCTATCCTATTCCTATTCATCATTGTTCAAGATCTGGCTCGCTACAGCTCTGACTCGCACACACATCCCTGTGAGGCACTGGTGTTAATGGTAACGAGCATTGTATTGGAATGTTGATGATCATTGAATCACGTATGTGTTTCTGTGTTAAGCAGTACAGCAAATCTGTGTTATAAACCTTCACAACATGTTTTTTTTCTTATTAACAGTTCTGTGATAACTAGCTTGCAAAAGGAAAACTAACATTGCAGGAGACCACCTGATTTTTGGCACAATCTAACTCTATATTTGTGTCATCGCATTCCTTGAATTCAGTTCGGTTTGAAACACGAGGGCCCAAATTTGGTGTTTGAAGAATCAATTTAAAGTTGGAGTGGAAAATAGCAGGCTGTCCTTATTGCTGGTGTTTCAATGCGGCCGTTGAGCAAGCACAGAGACATCAAAAATCATACAGACCTCATTTGACATTAATTGTACTACATATACAAGACCTGTATATGTAGGCAGATTGAGACTTGCTTTGGAAGCATCCATCTTCATCGATGTAACTAAATATCATTGCCATCTGTATCTTCTTGATGGCATTGTTAACCCCTCCATTTCCCTGCCTACTGTGTTTGTCTTGATATCCTGACCTCGAGTGACCCCAGTCCAGGAACGGTAGTTTGGATGCTCCTAGTCCAAACATAGAGTTTATTCAGGGAGCAAGATATTTCTCTGTCTTTGGGTATTTTATTGAAGTCCCCAGAGTCCCTACTGCTGCACCTATTGTCTATTGTCTTAGGGGTACGCTGACTGGTGCTTGTTGACCACGGCATGCAGCTCGTCCATTGCTAGATGGATGTTTGCCTGGGGTGGGATATAGACCGCGGTCAGGATGACGGAGGTGAATTCCCTCGGGAGGTAGAAGAGGCGGCATTTCACTGCCAGATGTTCCAGGTGCGGAGAGCAGATCTGCCACGTCTGAGCACCACGAAGAGTTGACCATGAGGCAGACGCCCCTACCTCTCCCTTTGCCAGATGCCTGTGTTTGATCCATACGATGGATGGAGAAACCTTCAGGCTGGACGGCTGAGTCTGGGGAGCTGGGGGTAAGCCATGTCTCTGTGAAACAACACACACAGCATTCCCTCAGCTCCCTTTGATAAAGCAGCCTTGACCTTAAGTCCTCCACTTTATTTTCCAGTGTGCTGTAGCATTGGCATGAATGAGTGCAAATCTTTCACTAAGGCAGTAGGTTCTACCAGGTTGGTTTCTCTGAGTGCAGCTCATGATGACATATCTTTCAGCAGGGTTTTCCTGCAGACATTTTCGCTTGTTTGAATAGGGAAAGGATCAATGCTAGCTTCATGTATGGGGGAAGATCAAATCTTACGTCCAGCCAATCGTTTTGGGGAATGAAGCCACCACTTAAAAAACAGTCTGAAGAAGGGTCTCGACCCGAAACGAGATGCTGCCTGACCTGCTGAGTTACTCCAGCATTTTGTGAATAAATCGATTTGTACCAGCATCTGCAGTTATTTTCTTATACTTAAAAAACAGATGTTGTTTTGACTTTCCCTCCAGTTTCATTCATTGTTACTAGTTCTTCAGTAAAACTTTAAATTGTACAATCACTTGTGCTTCCTAACTATAACCACGTTCACACTCTCTACATTTCATTGAAGTAAAGTTAACAAAAGTACCCAATACCTCTCCACTTGCTCTTCCCTTTCCCTCTCCACTCACCCTGAACCTCCCTCTCGCCTTACTTTCCCCATTCCATCTCCCCATCTCCAATCTCTCTCACCTCTCTCCTGACCACATCTGTCCCTTCCCCAAACCCTCCTTTGCCCTGACCCTCCCTCTTGCCTCATCCCGACCTTCACTCCGATCCTCCCTCTCCCCTTGCCCAGACCCTCCCTTTGCCCTCACCGAACCTCTTCCCCCTTGTTCTTTCCTTTCTTTCTCCCGTCACCCCAATTCTTCATTTCTCCATGCCTTGACCCTCCCTTTCTCTCCTCCCTTTGACCCCCTCCTTCCCCCCGACCCTTCCTTGTCCCGATCCTCTTTCTCTTCCACCCTCTCCCCTTGCCCCAATTCTTCCTCCCCTTTTACCCTGACTCTCCCTCGTCTCTTGCCCTGACCCTCTCTCTCCTCTTAATCCCTCCCTTACCCTTCTACTTTCCCCGACCTACTGTTCCATTGCCTTGACCCTCGTCTACCCTTGCCTTTTTCCAAACCTCCCTCTAAACTTACCCCAACCCTCACCCTTTCTTTTCACCTCACTCTCCTTCCCACCTCTCCCCTTGCTTTTCATCTGCTCCACTCGACATGTCCTTTCCCCCTCAGTGCTTTTACCTATAATTCTTTTTCTCTCTGATCTTTTGCTCAATTCTGACTGATGAGGCAATGCCTGATCTATAGTGTAAAACCGTCCCCAGGCAACTGAAGGCACTTTGGCCATTTCGCTAAAGAATTGTACAGCCACAGGATGAAATGACCCCTGAAAAGGTTCGAAACTGCATGCTGAAGAGCGGATGCTAGCAGAGTACTGAGATCACATTTACTAAATGTGATAGCTCTGCTATGCCACCCACCATAAATGAGCATAGAAGCACTTGCTAATTTGTTGGTTGTCGAGCTGAAAGATTAACAGCATATAATTATGAATTTGCAATAACATTTGTGATGCCAGCACTAAAGAGACTCATGTTCTGAAAAAGGTACACTGCCATGGTGTGAGACAATCTCACGCGGTCAGCTGTGTTAAACATGCAAACGCGCTGCTGAGTGTTTTCCACCCTCTGCTACCTTGTGGATATTTTGCAGAATCACAACACCCACTGACTGCTAACTTTGTCAATTATTTGGCTTTCCTTGAAGTATGTTAATGCATTAACTGAGATGTGGATGGCATAAGCCCTTTTTCCATTATGTTCTTAAAAATAGCCGAGACTTAAGAAACCATGAACCCCCTGAGAAAATATATTCTTTTTTTTCTTGTATTTTTTTCTGCAGCTCTCATAATTTTAGTTTTTAGTTTAGTTTAGAGATACAGCACGGAATCAGGCCCTTTGGCCCACCAAGTCCACGCCAACCATCGACCACCCGTTCACACTTGTTCAATGTTATCCCACTTTCTCATCTATTCCCTATTCGTAAGGAGAAACTTTACAGAAGTCAATTAACCTGGACCAGCATGTATTTTGGGATGTGGGAGGAAACCTAAGTTGGCACAGGGAGAGTGTGTAAACACTGCACAGACAGCAAAGTCAGGATCAAATCTGAGTGTCTGGCACTGTGAGGCAGCAGCTCTACCTGTGCCACCCCTAATTTGCACTAATTTGAATTCATTTTTCAACATCTTTTTTCGGCATCACTAGAGAAGCATTTTTTAAATTCCCCTTCTCGAATTGCACTTGAGCAGATGGTGATTTCTGAATGTTGTTGGGTAGGAAAACCCCAGAACTAGACGCAGCAATAATAAAGGAAAGCCAACATAGGTCCAAATAGCGTAGTTTGTGACATAATGGGAACGTGGCGATGGTGGTTTTACCATGCACCTGCTGCCATTGTCCTTGATTGAAGTTGCAGATTTGGGAGTACTGTTGGAGTCACCTGGGCAAGATGTCATAATACGTTTTGAAGACAGTGCACACTGCAGCCACCGCAGCGCACACTGCAGCCACCGCAGCGCACACTGCAGCCACCGCAGCGCACACTGCAGCCACCGCAGCGCACACTGCAGCCACCGCAGCGCACACTGCAGCCACCGCAGCGCACACTGCAGCCACCCCAGCGCACACTGCAGCCACCGCAGCGCACACTGCAGCCACCGCAGCGCACACTGCAGCCACCGCAGCGCACACTGCAGCCACCGCAGCGCACACTGCAGCCACCGCAGCGCACACTGCAGCCACCGCAGCGCACACTGCAGCCACCGCAGCGCACACTGCAGCCACCCCAGCGCACACTGCAGCCACCCCAGCGCACACTGCAGCCACCCCAGCGCACACTGCAGCCACCCCAGCGCACACTGCAGCCACCCCAGTGCACACTGCAGCCACCCCAGTGCACACTGCAGCCACCCCAGTGCACACTGCAGCCACCGTATTCCATTAGTGATGGGTGTGAATGCTTAGGTTGGCCGATGAGATGAAGATCAAGCTGGCTGACTTGTCCTGGATGGTGTTGAGTCTAAACACCCAAACTAGGCACCTGTCAGCTAGTTATTGCTGAGTAAATGCCATTTGAAAGCAATATCGAAGACCAAGAGTAGGCCATTGGGTGATAATTGCCCTACATTTGATTAACTTTTATTTACCTTATTGTTGGGTGGGTGCTGTGCTAGAACAGCTTCTCGAGTGATGTAGCTAATTTTGGACCACTGGTCTTCAGTTTTACAGCCAGGATATTGTCTGGACCTAAAGAGACTGTGTCCAATGCTCCGAACCATTTCTTGACATCACATGGAGCAAATAAAGACCATCTTCTGCAATGATAGGAATTTCAGGAGGAAGCTGAGATGGATTATCAACTCTGCACTTTTGGTTACATGTAGTTGTGAATTCCCTTACTGCGTCATTAGGGACAATTTTATATTTATACCAAGCCAATTAGTCTACAAACAAATGACACTAAAATTCTTGACTCTTGCTGGCTGTTCAACTTATGTTTACTTTAGAGGTGTCTGTTACTGTTCTTATGCTGGGAGAGGTGGGACCAGTGCAAACAGGACGGTCTGCACCTGAGCTGGAATGGAACCAATGTCCTAGGGGGAGTGTTTGCTAGTGCTGTCGGGGAGGATTTAAACTAATGTGGCAGGGGGATGGAAGCAGGAGCAGAGAGACAGAGGGGTGTAAAATGAGGGTAGAAGCAACAGGTAGCAAGGTGAAAAGTAAAAGTGGTAGGCAGACAAATCCAGGGCAAAAATCAAAAAGGGCCACTTTTCAACATAATTGTATAAGGGGTAAGAGAGTTGTAAAAACAAGCCTGAAGGCTTTGTGTCTCGATGCAAGGAGTATACGTAATAAGGTGGATGAATTAAATGTGGAGATAGTTATTAATGATTATGATATAGTTGGGATTACGGAGACATGGCTCCAGGGTGACCAAGACTGGGAGCTCAACATCCAGGGATATTCTATATTCAGGCGGGATAGACAGAAAGGAAAAGGAGGTGGGGTAGCGTTACTGGTTAGAGAGGAGATTAAAGCAGTGGAAAGGAAGGACATTAGCTTGGAGGAAGTGGAATCGATATGGGTAGAGCTACGAAACACTAAGGGGCAGAAAACGCTAGTGGGAGTTGTGTACAGGCCACCTAACAGCAGTAGTGAGGTTGGGGATGGCATCAAACAGGAAATTAGAAATGCATGCACTAAAGGTGCAGCAGTTATAATGGGTGACTTCAATCTACATATAGATTGGGTGAACCAAACTGGCAGGGGTGCTGAGGAAGAGGATTTCTTGGAATGTTTGAGAGATGGTTTTCTAAACCAACATGTCGAGGAACCAACGAGAGAACAGGCCATTCTAGACTGGGTATTGAGTAATGAGGAAGGGTTAGTTAGCAGTCTTGTTGTGCGAGGCCCCTTGGGCAAGAGTGATCATAATATGGTAGAGTTCTTCATTAGGATGGAGAGTGACAAAGTCGATACAGAAACAAATGTTCTGAACTTAAAGAAAGGTAACTTTGAGGGTATGAGGCGTGAATTGTCCAAGATAGACTGGCGATTGATGCTGAAGGGGTTGACGGTGGACATGCAATGGAAGGCATTTAAAGGTCGCATGGATGAACTACAACAAGTGTTCATCCCAGTTTGGCAAAAGAACAAACCAGGAAAGGTAGTGCATCCGTGGCTAACAAGGGAAATCAAGGATAGTATTAAAACAAAAGATGAAGCATACAGATTAGCCAGAAAAAGTAGCATACCAGAGGACTCGGAGAAATTCAGAGTCCAGCAGAGGAGGACAAAGGGCTTAATTAGGAAAGGGAAAATAGATTATGAGGGGAAAACTGGCAAGGAACATAAAAACAGACTGCAAAAGCTTTTATAGATATGTCAAGAGAAAAAGATTAGTTAAGGCAAATGTAGGTCCCTTGCAGTCGGAAACAGGTGAATTGATCATAGGGAACAAGGAGATGGCAGACCAATTGAACAAATACTTTGGTTCTGTCTTCACTAAGGAAGACATAAACCGTCTGCCGGAAATAGTGGGGGACCGGTGGTCTAATGAGATGGAGGAACTGAGGGAAATCCAGGTTAGTCGGGAAGTGGTGTTAGGTAAATTAAATGGATTAAAGGCAGATAAATCCCCAGGGCCAGATAGGCTGCATCCCAGAGTGCTTAAGGAAGTAGCCTCAGAAATAGTGGATGCATTAGTGATAATTTTTCAAAACTCTTTAGATTCTGGAGTAGTTCCTGAGGACTGGAGGGTAGCTAATGTAACCCCACTTTTTAAAAAGGGAGGGAGAGAGAAAACGGGGAATTATAGACCAGTTAGCCTAACATCGGTAGTGGGGGAAATGCTAGAGTCAGTTATTAAAGATGTGATAGCATCACATTTGGAAAGTGGTGAAATCATCGGACAAAGTCAGCATGGATTTACCAAAGGCAAATCATGTCTGACGAATCTTATAGAATTTTTCGAGGATGTAACTAGTAGAGTGGATAAGGGAGAACCAGTCGATGTGTTATATCTGTACTTTCAGAAGGCCTTCGACAAGGTCCCACATAGGAGATTGGTGTACAAACTTAAAGCACATGGTATTGAGGGTTCAGTTTTGTGGTGGATAGAAAATTGGTTGGCGGACAGGAAGCAAAGAGTAGGAATAAACGGGTCCTTTTCGGAATGGCAGGCAGTGACTAGTGGGGTACCGCAAGGCTCAGTGCTGGGACCCCAGTTATTTACAGTGTATATTAATGATTTGGACGAGGGAATTGAATGCAACATCTCTAAGTTTGCGGATGACACGAAGCTGGGTGGCAGTGTTAGCTGCGAGGAGGATGCTAGGAGGCTGCAGAGTGACTTGGATAGATTAGGCGAGTGGGCAAATGCATGGCAGATGCAATATAATGTGGATAAATGTGAGGTTATCCACTTTGGCGGCAAGAACAGGAAAGCAGAGTATTACCTGAATGGTGACCGATTGGGAGAAGGGGAGATGCAACGTGACCTGGGTGTCATGGTGCACCAGTCATTGAAAGCAAGCATGCAGGTGCAGCAGGCAGTGAAGAAAGCGAATGGTATGTTGGCATTCATAGCAAGAGGATTTGAGTTTAGGAGCAGGGAGGTTCTGCTGCAGTTGTACAGGGCCTTGGTGAGACCGCACCTGGAGTATTGTGTGCAGTTTTGGTCTCCTAACCTGAGGAAAGACGTTCTTGCCTTAGAGGGAGTACAGAGAAGGTTCACCAGATTAATCCCTGGGATGGCGGGACTTGCATATGAGGAAAGACTGGATAGACTGGGCTTGTACTCGCTGGAATTTAGAAGACTGAGGGGGGATCTTATAGAAACAAATAAAATTCTTAAGGGGTTGGAGAGGCTAGATGCGGGAAGATTGTTCCCGATGTTGGGGGAGTCCAGAACCAGGGGTCACAGCTTAAGGATAAGGGGGAAGTCTTTTAGGACCGAGATGAGAAAACATTTCTTCACACAGAGAGTGGTGAGTCTGTGGAATTCTCTGCCACAGAAGGTAGTTGAGGCCAGTTCATTGGCTATATTTAAGAGGGAGTTAGATGTGGCCCTTTTTGCTAAAGGGATCAGGGGGTATGGAGAGAAGGCAGGTACAGGCTACTGAGCTGGATGATCAGCCATGATCATATTGAATGGCGGTGCAGGCTCGAAGGGCCGAATGGCCTACTCCTGCACCTATTTTCTATGTTTCTATGTTTCTATGCTGTATCATATCATATACATACAGCCGGAAACAGGCCTTTTCGGCCCTCCAAGTCCGTGCCGCCCAGTGATCCCCGTACATTAACACTATCCTACACCCACTAGGGACAATTTTTTACATTTGCCCAGCCAATTAACCTACATACCTGTACGTCTTTGGAGTGTGGGAGGAAACCGAAGATCTCGGAGTAAACCCACGCAGGTCACGGGGAGAACGTACAAACTCCTTACAGTGCAGCACCCGTATCCGGCGCTGCATTCGCTGTAAAGCAGCAACTCTACCGCTGCGCTACCGTGCCGCCCAGGAAGTATATTAATATTATGTCAGTGTGTCACCCTTTGTTCATCGGTGACACTGGCTTCTTGAGCCATTTACGCATATATATTGGTCTGTTTCTCTGTTTTGCAGCAGTGATTACACTTCAAAAATATTTCATTGGATGCAAAGTACTTTGGGATGTCCTGAGGACATGAAAAATGCTCTGTGGATTCAAGTTTATTGTTTTATCTGGTCAGTTTTAAGAAGATTGCAGAGTGATATTCAGGTTATGAGATAGCTTCTGCAACAGTTTATTTTTCCAGTTGTTGCTCATTGGTATTAATGAACTTTTCCCAGTAGTTGGGAAAAATCTATATTTGTCAAAGTCTAATAAAAGACTTTTTATTGGCCTAGTGACTTGTGTGTTCTATTTTTGATAGGATATGTAATAATCGTGTTTTTTTTCCTCTAACGCGCTAACTGAATACTTATTTGCATACCAGTGTAGCTTATTCAAACAAATTCCAGCAACTGTGCAAGGCAACAGGTCTCAAAATGTTTCTCCCATTAGTCCCTTTTGATGGAAACGATATTTTTAAGTGACTAAATAGAGAGTTCCAAGAACTGTCAAATGAATTTTTGGGCTCACCGAATGAATGGGGCAGTGATATGAACTCACAGAGATTGTGGTGAGGAAATGTGCTAAAGAGGTCTACTTGCAAAAAAAATCATGCACAAAACAGAGGAAGGGAATAACCTGCAAATTAGTGTTGAATCAATAGACAATAGACAATAGACAATAGGTGCAGGAGTAGGCCATTCAGCCCTTCGAGCCAGCACCGCCATTCAATGCGATCATGGCTGATCACTCTCAATCAGTACCCCGTTCCTGCCTTCTCCCCATACCCCCTCA
This sequence comes from Rhinoraja longicauda, assembly GCF_053455715.1. Taxonomy (NCBI): domain Eukaryota; kingdom Metazoa; phylum Chordata; class Chondrichthyes; order Rajiformes; family Arhynchobatidae; genus Rhinoraja; species Rhinoraja longicauda. The sequence continues at coordinate 14,546,452 of NC_135977.1, forward strand.
CTCCGCTATCCTTAAGAGCTCTATCCAGCTCTCTCTTGAAAGCATCCAACGAACTGGCCTCCACTGCCTTCTGAGGCAGAGAATTCCACACCTTCACCACTCTCTGACTGAAAAAGTTCTTCCTCATCTCCGTTCTAAATGGCCTACCCTTTATTCTTAAACTGTGGCCCCTTGTTCTGGACTCCCCCAACATTGGGAACATGTTTCCTGCCTCTAATGTGTCCAATCCCCTAATTATCTTATATGTTTCAATAAGATCCCCCCTCATCCTTCTAAATTCCAGTGTATACAAGCCCAATCGCTCCAGCCTTTCAACATACGACAGTCCCGCCATTCCGGGAATTAACCTAGTGAACCTAGCAAGAATATCCTTCCTCAAATTTGGAGACCAAAACTGCACACAGTACTCCAGGTGCGGTCTCACCAGGGCCCGGTACAACTGTAGAAGGACCTCTTTGCTCCTATACTCAACTCCTCTTGTTACGAAGGCCAACATTCCATTGGCTTTCTTCACTGCCTGCTGTACCTGCATGCTTCCTTTCATTGACTGATGCACTAGGACACCCAGATCTCGTTGAATTCCCCCTTCTCCTAACTTGACACCATTCAGATAATAATCTGCCTTTCTATTCTTACTTCCAAAGTGAATAACCTCACATTTATCTACATTAAACTGCATCTGCCATGTATCCGCCCACTCACACAACCTGTCCAAGTCACCCTGCAGCCTTGTTGCATCTTCCTCACAATTCACACTACCCTCCAGCTTAGTATCATCTGCAAATTTGCTAATGGTACTTTTAATCCCTTCGTCTAAGTCATTAATGTATATTATAAATAGCTGGGGTCCCAGCACCGAACCTTGCGGTACCCCACTGGTCACTGCCTGCCATTCCGAAAGGGCCCCATTTATCCCCACTCTTTGCTTTCTGTCTGTCAACCAATTTTCTATCCATGTCAGTACCCTACCCCCAATACCAAGAACATTAAAATTAAAGTAAATGAAACAAGAGTATTAATAAAATTAATGACAAACTCCCAGATCAGAATGACCATCCCTGAGTTCTAAAAGAAGTGTGTGGGAGTATCACACATTCCCTAACTTTCACCTAACAAAGTTTTGTTGATTTGGGAACCGTTCCTTTAGATTAGAAAATTATGCATCCTATTCTGATATTTAGGAAGGTTGAGAAATGACAATGAAGGAATTCTGAATGAGGTAGCCTCATTGTTGGAAAATTACTCAAGTTGAAGTGGGGAATAATGACTGGGCATCTTGATCAGAGAGGCCAGCATGGATTTGTAAATGGTAGATCATGCCTGGTGAACCAATTATATCTCTTGAAATACTGAGTAAATTAGTGGACAGGTGAATGTGAAAGGATGTTATTTGACCAATGTTCTAGAAAGCGTTTAATAAAGACCGTTGTACACAGTTGTTAGATATGCATGGTTCATGTAGTTGAAGAAATTTATTGACCTGTTTGGATGAGCAACAAGAGACTGAGTAGTAATATTAAAAAAAGTGCTTAAATTGGCAGGATGTCTTATGATGTGTGTGCCCAAATTTCTATTTTGATGCCATCACTATTCTCCATAAATGAATCAGATGATGAGATAGAAAGCTAAGTAGCTAAGCTCAATGTAAAGATATATGGCATTATAAATAGGGTAGATGAGGTCTTTGTTTCAGAACTATATTCTGTTGAATGAATGGCAGGCTGGCTTCTACTGTGCTGATGCCACGCGCCAGCTCTCGGACTCCACCTAATACCTATCTCTTGACCATGAGCCCATAAGTGAACATCAGGCCATCATCTCCCAGACTATTTCCGATTTCATCACCTCTGGAAATCTCCTCTCCACAGCCTCCAACCTTAGTGTTCTCCAGCCCCGCACAGCCCTCTTCTGTCTTCTTCCCAGAATCCACAAACAGGACTGCCCCGGCAGACCCATTGTTTCTGCCCTGGCTTATAGCTTAAGATCTTTTTATTCATGTTTCTCCTACCCTTATTTGACCTACCAAAATGCATCATCCTGCACTTATCATAATTAAAGTTGGTAAGTAAATTAAAGTTGCACTAAACTTTTCAGTTCATCAGTATTAAGCCATAGCTTATGACAATCATCCTTGCAATGTACAACTCTACAACTCTTTAATCATACGTCCCAAATTCATACCCAAGTCATTCATATATTGATATATATTGCAAACACCAATAATCCTTGTGGAACACTACTGGTCACAGATTTCATATCAGAAAACCCACCCTTCAGCAGCCTCCCCACCCCATCTGCTGCCCACTGTGTCTCCTGTTACTAAGCCAATTTTGGATTCCAAATTGCAATGTAGCTATTTTTGTCGCTGTGACAAATGAATCGTTTTCTACTTCCTGCAGAGTGGGAATTTTGTTTCTCCGTATCCATTGTGGCATCACCGTAGGGTACTTTCCAAAAGGTGTTTTTTTGTTGTTTTATTTGGACGCGCTGTACTGAATCTGTTACATTGAGGCAAAAAGGATAGTTCATGTCTGCATTCTCAATGTGCCATTTTGAGGGATTCAATCTGTGGTTACAAAATGATCTACAGCAGTTTGTGGTCAGTAGTTAGTGTGATTAATCTTCCCAGTAAGCCCTAGTGAACCTCATAGTTCTAATTGCTATTAGCACACCATCTTGATCTAAGTGTAATTAGATTTGGTTTTGGTTAGTGGTGTAACACATAAGCAATATGCTTTCCTTAGTCACAATATGATTAAATCATTATCTCAAGCAACTGAATACTCCACTACTACTTTCCTAGACCTAACTGTTAATGTAACACCAAGTTGATGTTCAATTTTTGATTGTTTCATTCCATCGCTTATGACCTTTTCACAAATGACAATTTCTCTTACTCATACCTTTCATGATTTGAATATGTTTAGCAAATCACCTTGCGGTGGGCGATGGAGTTGCTGCTTCAGGGGGTCAGACACCTGGGTTTGATCCTGACTACCGGTGCTGTCCATATGTATATATCTAAACTAAACTAAACTAAGCTAAACCTCCTCCTCTGTTGGGAAAGATTGTGATTCTTCTGTCTACCGGCATAATCAAGTCTCTCATTTGTGAAATCACTTTTGGAAATCCCTTCCACATCCTCTCTAAAGCCTTCACATCTTTCCACCTTACTCCCAATTGTGGCTGAATCAGTTTATCATGACTTCCTTGTTCTTGTATTTTATGCCTTTGTACAATACAGGAACGTAAATAGATTATAAACCGCTTTCTTGACTATTCTGCACTTTCAACATTCAATACACATGGTATTCAGATCTCTCTGTCCTTGTGGACATTAGAATTGTGCTCTCTAATTTATATTGGTACTTGCTACCAAAATGCATTGGGTTTCACTCTGTTAAATTACATCTGTTGCCCATTCTGCTCATTCCACGTCTGTCCATATATCCTCAAATTCTTTTCCCATCCTCCACACAGTTTGCTGTGTTTGTTTATAGACTTAAATGGCCCCATTCTTGGCATAACGAGTGCAGTTTCCAGTAGAACTGGTGACTGATCTGCTGAGATGCTTGAAATCACCACACCTCCTCCTTTGAGCTGCTGGGAGAAGCCTGAGGCTACCTCACATACACCCTGGCGACAGGGACAATGCCTCGTGCAGTCCTAGACTTTTTGTGTCACTAAATAAAACAAATCACATCAGTTCATCCTACCGCGAGTGTTGGTGTGGTCACTGTTGAATCTGGCGTCATCCCTGACGCCATAAATTTTACATGACCTCCTTGCTCATAGTTTATGTCTTGACTCATAAGGGAAAGCATCAAAGAGTCGGATGACTCTCCCAGATCTAATTCATATTCTTTTAGCCACCTTATTATCTTATACCACACACTTAAATAAAACTGTAAATGTACACTCCAAGGTCCCTCTGTTTCTGCACCCCTCGGTATCCTTCCATGTTTTGCATGTTTCGTCGGCTTATTGAATTGTCCATGTACTTCACCTCACACTTCTCTGGATTGAATTTAGTTTGTACATGTTTCTCTCCAACTGACCAGACTGTTTAAAATTGAAGGTGGACACAAAATGCTGGAGTAACTCAGGGGGACAGACAGCATGTTTAAATGTGGCTACAGTATTATCTTTGCTTTATAGGTTCTAATATTTCCTCTGCTTCTTTTGTGCTAAACTTGCAAAGTAATCTGGTTATTTTTTGTTAATTGCACCAATATGTGAAATTTTGCGCACATTATACCATTGGATAGGATTTCCACCAGCGTAGGATAATTGCCATTCATGTACATGCAATGACCAATAATGTTAACTTATCTCAGATAGTCTCATTACTCTGGAGTTATTTTTCAAATAGATTGCATTTCACATGTTGTTGCTGGCAGAGTGGGATGACCTGCTTCTGTTGAGAAGTGAATTAACCATGTTCTTATCCAGAGAAGGAATTTAGGCATTTTCCATACAATAATTTATCAGGTTGTCACCGTGAATCAGGCCTCACTTTACCAACACTGACTAAGCACTATCAAACCTTATTCATAGAATTGCTCTCTCAAAGAGTAGGCTTTTGAGTCAGCATCAGTATTGACAGATTTTTCTGTTTAACCATTTTTCTGTTAGTATATGGTAACTCCCAACAGTCTAGTGAGTAAACAAGTGCGCATTTACAAAAAAATATATCCATCAGAATATTAATATCAATCAATTTTCGCCAGTTTGTAGCACATACAATTGAGCTAAGCCACCAGGGATTTACTCTGTTTTTGGGTGTGTTCAGTGCTAACTCTGGGTTTAATTTCTGATATTACCAGAACTTGCACAAAAACAACAATCATTATTTGTATAAAATCTGTACAGCATGTTTTTTATATAGCAATAAATTTAGTAATACAACTAAATCATTAATTGTATTCTATATAAGATTCTAACATGAGCTCAGAGTTATTTATTATTGTCAAATCAATAATGCTGCAATTTTTTGTTCATAAAGCATGTTGAAGCAGTATTAATTGAAAAATCAATTGTGAGAGTGTGCCCATAATGCCTGCTGTACAGATATCACCTGAAGGTGGCGCCAGAATGCGGACACCAAGAGTCGAGAGTGTCTACCCAAAACGTCAACCATTCCTTCTATCCACAAATGCTGCCTGTCCCGCTGAGTTACTCCAGCATTTTGTGTCTATCTTCGGTGTAAACCATCATCTGCAGTTCATTCCTACACGAAGAAGGGTCTCGACCCGGAATTTTAATATTTGGATATTAGATTCAGGCCTCTTTTTATTGTTTATGTGGATGCTGTACACCTCATCAAGCTATTGGCAGAAAAGCAAGAGGTTTTTCCAGAAATTAGATCAGCTGGTTATTCATCCTTGCACGTTTCTCCCAACATGGAAATCTTTGCAATACATTTTCTGGGGAAAATGATTCTGGGGGAAGTGCTGAGATGTCCAAACTGATAAATAAGTTGGACTTTTTTATTTTCTATCCTTATAATTCTTGGCTTCTCCCCTTGTTGGGGAGATTTTTATATTTGGCTTCCTCCAATGAATCTTGTTAAACATTGTTCATTTGATATCTTTATCATCTGGCCAAGGAAGGCCTAGCTTTCACCTGTGCCCCTCTCATTACTATGAGCTTTCAGAGATGGAGTGAAACAGATCGAAAACAGGCCATTTGGCCCAACTTGTCCATGTCAAACAAAATGCCCAATCTAAGCTAGTTCCATTTGCCCATGTTTGGCCCATATCCCTCTGTACCTTTCCTTTACATGTGCCTGTCCAAGTGTCTGAAATGCTGCCATAGTACCTGCCTCAACTACCTCATCTGGCAGCTCATTCCATATACCCAGCAGCTCAGCAGCTCAGACAGCATCTCTGGCGAGAATGAACAGACAACATTTTGGGTTGGGACCCTTCTTCAGACTGCAGTCGGGGGAGAAAGCTGGAAAAGAGGTGCCGGTAGGGTAAAGCAATAGGTGGACACGGCTGAAAGGATGGGTGGGGACGGTGGGTGATTGGCAGATGGGTGGAGTGACAATGGATAGAGGTTAAAAGGGGACGTAAGGGTGTCTGATAAAGAAAGATGGTTCGAATAAAGTGTAAAACCAGACGGGAAGGGGAAAGAGTGGGGATAAAAGAGAAATCTGGAACTCTGGGATAGGAAAGGATCCTGAGGAGGGAAAGGAGCAGGGATGCTGAGGTGGTGGGGGAAATGTGTGTGCATCGGGTCGGTCGGGGCTTGGGAAATGCAGGGGGCCAGCCAGTCCAGGTGAGGTAGAGGTTTGCCTTTTCAAACCTTGCCTACTACATTTGGTGTTTCCGGTGGCCTCCTTTACATCAACGTGACCAAGCATAGATTAAGCTACAACTACGCTGAACACATGCACCCTGTCCGCCAAAGCCTGCTGGATCTCTCGGTTGCTAATCATTTTAACTCGCCTATCAATTACCATACCGGCCCTTCTATCCTTGGCCTACTCCCTTGCCAGAGTGAGGCCAGATGCAAACTGGAAGAACAGCACTCTTCCATGTTTTCCAGAGACGCCACCTGTCCATGTTTTCCAGAGACGCTGCCTGACTCGCCGAGTTATTCCAGCACTTTGTGTCCTTTTCTGTCAAACAGCATCTGCAGTTCCTTGTTTCTCCATGAATAGGTGACATTTTGGGTCATAACCCTTCTTCAGACTTCAGTCCAAAGAAGGGTCCAGACCTGAAACGTCACCTATTCATGTTCTCTTTGGAAGCTGGTATAAAATCAATAGAGGAATAGATCAGGTAGATGCACAGAATCTCTTGCCCAGTGTATGGAAATCGAGGACCAGAAGTCATAGATTCAAGGTGAAGGGGAAAAGATTTAATAGGAATCTGAGGGGTAACTTTTTCACACAAAGGATGGTGGGTGTATGGAACCAGCTGCCAGACGAGGCAGTTGATGCTGAGACTATTCCGACGTTTAAGAAACAATTAGACAGGTACATGGATAGGACAAATTTGGAGGGATATGGACCAAGCGCAGGCGGATGGGATTAGTGTAGCTGGGACATGTTGGCCGGTGTGGGCCAATTGGGCGGAAGGGCCTGTTTCCACACTGTATCACTCTATGACTCTATGACTGACTACGCTGCCTGAGCCGCTGAGTCACTCCAGCACTTTGTGCTTTTCTCCAGTGTAATGCTTGAATGCTTTCTAACTTTATTCTCTTCACCCTGTGGCTCTCCAAGCCATAAGGTCTACCTTTTATGGTGGCCCTTGCCCCAACCTGCCTGTGTGCCTTCCAACCCTATTTCAAGTGGATTTTCTGGATCCCATACGGTTACTTCCCTGGCAATGCTCCTCCTGTGTTTCGATAGTTGTAACAGTGACAGTGGGAAATGGGAAGGTGGAGTGCAGAAGATCTTACTTGGTTCCCAGCTATGTATCCCTGATTGATGAACCCTGTGCCCAGTTTTGTCTGTGGGCGTTGTAGTCTCAAGTCAAGTCAAGTTTATTTGTCACATACATATACAAGATGTGCAGTGAAATGAAAGTGGCAACGCCTGCAGATTCTGCTAAACTACAAAACAGAATAGAAAAAAAAAAAATTTAACACAAAAAATAAATTAATACAGTAAATTAAATTAATCCCATGTGATATGAGAGTTAACAGTCCTGATGGCCTGTGGGAAGAAACTCCGTCTCATCCTCTCTGTTTTCACAGCGTGACAACGGAGGCGTTTGCCTGACCGTAGCAGCTGGAACAGTCCGTCGCAGGGGTGGTAGGGGTCCCCCATAATGTTTGTGGCTCTGGATCTGCACCTCCTGATGTATAGGTCCTGCAGGGGGGCGAGTGTCGTTCCCATAGTGCGTTCAGCCGAATGCACTACTCTCCGCAGAGCCTTCCTGTCCTGGGCAGAGCTGTTCCCAAACCAGATTGTGATGTTCCCGGACAAGATGCTTTCTACAGCCCCAGAGTAGAAGCACTGAAGGATCCTCAGAGAGACTCTAAATTTCCTCAACTGTCTGAGGTGGTAAAGGCGCTGCCTTGCCTTACTCACCAGTACGGCAATGTGTGCTGTCCATGTCAGATCCTCTGTGATGTGGACTCCCAGGTATTTAAAGCTGCTCACCCTATCCACAGTAATCCCATTTAACTCCAGTGGCGTGTACGTCCTCGGATGTTGAGCCCTTCTAAAGTCTACAATCAGCTCCTTAGTTTTTTTGACATTCAAGAGGAGGCTGTTGTCCTGACACCAGAGTGCCAGATCAGCCACCTCCTCCCGGTAGGCCTTCTCATCGTTATCGGAGATCAGGCCCACCGCCACAGTGTCATCAGCAAACTTGATGGAGTTGTAACTGAACCTAGCCACACAGTCATGTGTGTACAGGACGCAACCCTGGCGGGGATCCTGTGTTCAGGGTGAGGGGGTTAGAAGTATGTCTCCCCATCTTGACCACTTGGGGCCTGGCGGTGAGAAAGTCCAGGACCCAGGCACACAGGGGAGTGTTAAGCCCCAGTTTCAGCAGCTTCTCAGCCGGTCTGGTGGGGACTATTGTATTGAAAGCTGAACTAAAATCAATGAACAGCATCCTCACATAGCCCCCCTTCTGGCTGTCAAGATGCGAGAGAGCGGTGTCCAGAACCTGGGAGACCGCATCATCCATGGATCTTTTCGAACGGTATGCGAACTGCAGCGAGTCCATATTGCGATGGAGGAAGGCACAGATGTGGTTCTTGATCAGTCTCTCGAAGCATTTCATGACCACTGAGGTGAGGGCCACCGGTCAATAGTCATTCAAACAAGCTGGAGAGGCATTCTTTGGCACTGGTATAATGATGGATCTTTTGAAACATGCAGGGACCACGGACTTGGCCAAGGAGAGGTTGAATATTGTGGTGAGCACTGGAGCAAGCTGAGTGGCACAAGACTTTAGTACTCGCCCAGATATACCATCTGGGCCGACAGCTTTCCTCGTGTTCACATGTGTCACAGCCCTCCTCACGTCGTGCTCGGACACCGAGAATGTGTGCACATCCCCAGCAGTGGATCCCCCTCCAGCCTCACTAGCCAGCACGCTGGCAATGTTGTTTTTAGATGGCGAGCTAGGGGTAATGTTGCCCGTCTCGAACCGTGCGTAGAAGGAGTTTAAGTCATCAGCTAGGGAGGTGCCGGCACTTCCGGTTGAGGGGGTGCTGGACCGTTAGCTAGTTATAGTCCGCAGCCCCTGCCAAAGGCGCCTGGTGTCCTGCTGCTCCATCTTCGACTGCATCCTGTCCCTGTACCTCCTTTTTGTGTCTTTCACCGCCCTTCGCAATCGGTAGGACTCTACCTTGTAGTCGTCCATGTTGCCGGATGCCAGGCCGGAGTTGTAAGCAGCAGTGCGAGCATTCAAAGCAACGCGAATAGGCCTGTCAACCCAGGGTTTTTGATTAGGAAAGATACTAACCCTTACCCTGTGGACGATGTTATCGGCTATTGTTGCAATGAAGTCCGTAGCCGCTTCCGCAAACTCATTGACGTCTCTGGAACTTGCTTGGAACATATTCCAGTCGACACCGCTCAGTGCGTCTTGCAGCATGGCCTATGAATGGTCAGACCACTGCTTTACGTCCCTCGACACCGCTGTTTCCCGTACTATCCGTTGTTTATACTCCGGCAGCAGGAAAATGGCAGCGTGGTCAGATTTTCCAAAAGGAGGGAGAGAAACGGCCTTATAACCTTTCCTGAACGGCGTGTAGCAGTGGTCCAAAGTTCTTTCCCCCCTGGTGACACACGTGATGTGTTGGCAGAAGTTAGGCATGACCTTTTTGAGGTTTGCCCTATTAAAATCTCCAGCCACCACCGTGTCGACACAACACATCGTGTAGGGCCGATAGTGCCACGTCGGTGCCCGCATGCGGTGGAATATAGACGGCTGTGATGATCACCGAGCTGAACTCCCGGGGAAGGTAAAATGGACGGCATGAGATAGTCAGATGTTCCAGGTCCGGCGAGCTTGAACGAGAAAGCGTCTTAATATTCCTAGGGTTGCATAATAGGGTCTATTAAGTACTAACCTAGTAGATAGCTGCTTCATACATTTACACACACATTTTGAAAGCTTGTGAGGCGCCTGATACCTTTGCACCTTTAGATATTTGTGTATTTGGAATAGGAATAAAGTACTATGTATGTCGGGCTGTTAATACATGATTTTAATAAGAAGTGAATGTGAGTGAATATCCGATGACATCTTCAGTGGCTGGCCTGATTCAAGGTCCAGGGCTCCAGAACAGCAATTAATACTGAGGTTGGTGAGGGAGAGAGACAGAAAATGTTCCTTTGAATATGCTGGTGTGACGATTATATTCAGGTTTAGTTCAAGCCCTGTTAGGAGAGCTGAAAGCAAGTGTGTGATTTAGATTTTGTTTATGCCTAGATCAGTGCTGTTATTCAGCACTGCTGTTTAACATAACAATCTTGCTGAATACTGAACAAAGCAGTAAAAATCCCAGGATGGAAAGAGTTAAGTGAAAGAATAAAGCTGACATTGTTGCAAACAAACACAGATGAAACTACAGGAAATGTCTAGGTGCAGGGCTACCACAGATGGTGAGAGATAGGAATTGGAGGGGCACAGATAAACAGGTTCGTCCGTGGTGTAAGCACTGCACATTTTTGCTACAGAAAACAACCGGTAGGTAGTACTATTTGTTTTTTTTTAACTGTGGAATATGTAGCTACTTGTAGCCCTACTGTATGTACTGTACAATCAGGTGGGTATGTGTGTTTGTGTGGGAGGATGGGTAGGCGGTTTTGGGGTTTTGTGATTGGCTGCCTTGAGCCTCAAGCTGCCTTAAAAGCAGTGAAGCCGGGGTCAGGGGGGACTGTGTGGGCGTGAGATGGAACGCTTGAAAGAGGAACAAACGTCTGACAGCAGCATGCTGCCTCTCTCAGACCTGCAGATGCTTTTATATCTCTGTCAGGACTGTGGTCTGCAGGGCACACGGTTGACCATTGTTATTCTTTTCAGCCGGGGATTTATGGGAGGCTTTTAACTAGTAAATACGATGATAATTGGATGAGGCCGTAGTTACTGTTGTAATGGTGAGTACCTTGAAGTTGTCTGTGAATGCCATCATCTTTCTCTCTGTCACCTGTGGTTAGAACAGGGGAATCCCTTCACAATCATGCTGGAAGTCTCCTCGTGTGCTGTGTCTTGAACTGAAGTCTCTGCTGTATTTTTTTCCCCCTAGAATGCATATGTAAACAGCAGGGCAGTGTTTCTGGCAAGTATTTGCATTACAGCTGCTCCAACTTGGTTTCATCTTGTTGCAAACACAGCTTAGTTTCCCTTTTGAATTTTTTAATGGAAATGGTGTAGAAGATTATCTAAAAGGTGAAATAGATGCGAGTCAAATATTTGTGGCTTCTTGGAGTGTGTGGGAGTCAAATATATTTAATTAAAAGAAGGAATTACCATAAAGTTCCAAACTTTAAAAAAACTGGTTGCTATAATCTGTTGGTATAATCTCTTGGGTTTACTGAAGTAATTGAAACATCTTGGAGAGGGGCGGAGGGGGGAGAGTGTGTCGGCTGCTTTACAATTGATGAAAAGTGATATTTGCCTTTTACTTTGTGTTTTCTGTCTGATTTTGCTGAGGCCTAGTGAGATATGCTTACCAATAAATAACATAATTTTTTATTGCCTGCGGTCCGGTAAATCGTGTGCGGTTGTGCAAAGAACAGCCTAAAAAGGAAATCATATTCATTGTATTCTTTAAACAAATTATATGTTTGTGACTTTGCAGAGGCAGAATAATAATGCTAATTTGATGGCTTTGCAAGAAGTATTTTAGTTGTTTGTAAAGTTTGGTTTCTATGGAGTTAGAGGTTGGAATGGAAGTTAATTAGTGGTGTGGTGATAAACCATTAGAGAACCAGGAAACCTGCTTTTGTACTCCCTCGCACTCAGTATATTCCTGCTTGAGAATGTTCACAATTAAAATGACAGTGTTATATACTTTGTGATATACAATGTTGTTTTATCCTTTGAGAATTGACCCTGAGGTCTGCCTTATCCTGGCGAGTATCTGTGCTTTTCATAAAGTTCAGGTACTTGTGGCCCCTTAAAAGGTTTAGAGAAAAACTCTTAGGTCATAAGTGTTTGTGCATTTCAATCTTGTCTGTCGACTGTTCCTCGTAACACGTGGTGTGCTGGGTTCACAATGTTTAATGATTGTTTGCTTTGCTTGCTTCAAAACCCCATGGTGCTGTAATATCTTGTTGTGCGTGGCCTGCCATGTTGAGATCTGCAAAGCTTATGAAAAACAGATGAAGTCAAATTTTCCAGAAATAGTAACCAATAATCCAACTCCTGAAGAAGGTATGTGTGCAAATTATTCTGTTTGTATGCATACCCACGGGCAAAAGAGAAAGCAATGATGTAGGGCTGTAAGGCTAACCGAACAAATCCAGAGTGTTGGGTATGATTGCCACAGTTTTACTAATTAGATGGGTAGTATATGAAATTGAAATCCACTCTACAAATAATGTGAACAACCTCTTTGCCTCATTTCCATCAAACCAGCTACTTTAGTGGACACAAATTTTTAAAAGTTGTTGTTTTGCTTAATTTAAGTTTAGTTTTAGTCATGATTTTCACCCTGAGGACACTGGCTTCTGCTGGCTTCCGAGTTTGTTGAACAGACTTTTGAGGGGCCAGAAGTGTTAGCAATTGAAACCTGTGAAAAGCAGGGATGCTGCACAGAATTGGGCAGACTTCTGAGTGAGGATGAAAGAATATTCTATGGTGATGTATTTCACTTCAAATCTGAATGTTCTCATGGAGGAATTCACTGAGTGTGGAGCACAGTGGTGGATTTCACGGGGAACACTAGAGTTGCACAGTGGGCACCAGACACAGCTTGAGCCCGACTCTATCTGAGCCACCCAGTACACACAGAAAACTAACCTGAACAGAATGAGTGAGGGTTGTCAATAATTACTGTTAATGCTAATGTGACTGCCACAGTCACAAAATAGTATTAATTTTGTCCTCAAACCAAACTGCTGGAGTAACTCAATGGACCAGGTAATATTTGTGGAAGGAAGTTGTCAGATGACCTTTTGAATCACACCCTTTTCAGAGGGGAGCTTCTTCAGTTAATTTTGTCATATGCCCTCTAACACGAAAGATATTGCACCATGTTTCCTAAGTCCAAACGATCGAACAATAGCCGACACCAACAGCCATATGATCAACAATAACCCATGAAGCAAAGGGAGAATAGTGAGATCAGTATGGGGATATTAATATGCCATTTTAATATCCCCATACTGATCTCACTATCCTGCAGTCTGAGATCAAGAAGAAGGTGGTGTTGGGTCTCTTGAAAAACAATAAGAGAGGCAGGAGAGGCGATTGCAGGGACCTTGATGACGATCTTTGTATCCTCTCCAGCAACAGGCGATATCCCAGAGGACAAGAGAGTAACTAATTTTGCTATGTAGAAATGAACTGCAGATGCTGGTTTAAACCGAAGATTGACACAAAAAGCTGGAGTAACTCAGTGGGACAGGCAGCATCTCTGGAGAGGAAGAATGGATGACGTTCCGGGTCAAGACCTTTCTTCAGACTCGGGTTGTTCCTTTGTTTACAAAGGGAAGTAGAGATAATCCAGGAAATTATAGGCTAGTGAACCCTAGCATCAGTGGTACCTATTGGAGAGGATATTTTGAAATATGATTAACCTGCATTTGGAAGAGAATGGCTAAATAGGGACAGTCAGCATGGCTTTATCCACGCAGGTCCTGTCTTTTTTAATTAATTGAGGTTTTTTAGGAGGTTATGAATGTGATTAATGAAGGTAGTTCAGTGAATGATGTCTACATGGATTTTAGTAAGGCGTTTGATCAAATACCTCATGATAGGCTGATCCCAAATATTAAGATGCATAGAATCTTAGATATTTTAGATTCATAACTGGCTTTCCTAAAAAGGACAGAGGGTTGTAGTGGAAGGATGTTATTCTGGCTAAAGATCTGTGACCAGCGGTATTCTGCAGGGATCTGTGCTGGGACCTTTGTTGTTTGAGATATACAGTAAGTCGTTTTTTTTTACTGCTTCCGGCGCCACTTCCCCACGCCAGCCCCGACTCGTGGCGCTTCCAGGCCGGACCTGGAAGAGAACCTCCTTGCCTGAGGTCATTAGTTGCCGGCCTAGATTTGTCCTGTTTTTTTCCCACTTCCAGTTCCTCCCCATGCCCCCCCCCTCCACCCACCCCGATCCCCTGCTCCACTTGGTCTGCAGAGGAGTGCCAATCCAAAATGTCACCTAAAGTAAAATGTCATCAACAGTTCAGAGGGGAAGTTAAAAAAAACTTGCCACAGTACACCAATTGTATCTAAACAATTGACTCCACACTCACCACATTCAAAACATCGCTGAAGTCTCACCTGTTCAGTACTGCCTTCAACCACTGAAGGTCACCTCACCTTCTGTCTCCTTTCTCTGTTCGTTTACTTATCATATCATATCATATATCATATACATACAGCCGGAAACAGGCCTTTTCGGCCCTCCAAGTCCGTGCCGCCCAGTGATCCCCGCACATTAACACTATCCTACACCCACTAGGGACAATTTTTACATTTACCCAGCCAATTAACCTACATACCTGTACGTCTTTGGAGTGTGGGAGGAAACCGAAGATCTCGGAGTAAACCCACGCAGGTCACGGGGAGAACGTACAAACTCCTTACAGTGCAGCACCCGTAGTCAGGATCGAACCTGAGTCTCCGGCGCTGCATTCGCTGTAAAGCAGCAACTCTACCGCTGCGCTACCGTGCCGCCTATTTACTTATTTATCTATTTATTCATTTCCCTATGTTCTCTAAATCTCTGTAAAGCGTCTTTGAGTATATGAAAAGCGCTATATAAATAAAATGCATTATTATTATTATTATTATTATTAAACTGGTCTTTTATAACAGTTCATTATAATTTTCTTGCTCTGAGCTACAAGCCCAATACTTTTTTTTCCAGTTTTTTCCACCTGCCTCGTCATTTTCAATGTACATCCCCAGATCTCTCTGTTCTTGTACCATGTGTAGGATTGTGCTCCCCAATTTAAATTGCCTCTCCTTAACAAAAAGTAATACTTCATAATTCTCAAAGTTTCATTTTCCACCTTTCTGCTCATTCCACCAGTCTTGTGTATTTCTCCTGAACTCTACTGTCATTTTTCTCGATGCTCATTACACCTTTTCATTTTTGTGCAATCTGCATATTTTAAAATTGTATCAAGAACTCTATCTAGCTCTCTCTTGAATGCATTCAGAGAATTGGCCTCCACTGCCTTCTGAGGCAGAGAATTCCACAGATTTACAACTCGCTGACTGAAAAAGTTTTTCCTCATCTCCGTTCTAAATGGCTTACCCCTCATTCTTAAACTGTGGCCCCTGGTTCTGGACTCCCCCAACATTGGGAAAATGTTTCCTGCCTCTAACGTGTCCAACCCCTTAATAATCTTATATGTTTCAATAAGATCCCCTCTCATCCTTCTAAATTCCAGTGTATACAAGCCTAGTCGCTCCAGTCTTTCAACATATGACAGTCCCGCCATTCCGGGAATTAACCTATTAAACCTACGCTGCACGCCCTCAATAGCAAGAATATCGTTTTACTCAAATTTCGAGACCAAAACTGCACACAGTACTCCAGGTGTGGTCTCACTAGGGCCCTGTACAACTGCAGAAGGACCTCTTTGCTCCTATACTTAACTCCTCTTGTTATGAAGGCCAACATTCCATTGGCTTTCTTCACTGCCTGCTGTACCTGCATGCTTCCTTTCAGTGACTGATGCACTTGGACACCCAGATCTCGTTGTAAGTCCCCTTTTCCTAACTTGACACCATTCAGATAATAATCTGCCTTCCTATTCTTACCACCAAAGTGGATAACCTCACACTTATCCACATTAAACTGCATCTTCCATGCATCCGCCCACTCACACAACCTGTCCAAGTCACCCTGCAACCTCATAGCATCTTCCTCACAGTTCACACTACCACCCAGCTTTGTGTCATCTGCAAATTTGCTAATGTTACTTTTAATCCCTTCATCCAAGTCATTCATGTATATTGTAAATAGCTGCGGTCCCAGCACCAAGCCTTGCGGTACCCCACTAGTCACTGCCTGCCATTCTGAAAGGGACCCATTTATCCCCACTCTTTGCTTTCTGTCTGTCAACCAATTTTCTATCCATGTCAGTACCCTCCCCCAATACCATGTGCTCTAATTTTGCCCACTAATCTCCTATGTGGGGCCTTGTCGAAGGCTTTCTGAAAGTCACGGTACACTACATCCACCGGCTCTCCCCTGTCAATTTTCCTAGTTACATCCTCAAAAAATTCCAGAAGATTAGTCAAGCATGATTTCCCCATCGTAAATCCATGCAGACTCGGAACGATCCAGTTACTGTTGGTCCAGAGTTCCAGGGTCCAGGTCGTAGGGGGTCAATTTGACTGGCCGGTCGGCGTGGAAGTCCCGATGAGGTAGAGTTTGGCCACCTCACCCGGCCTAGGAGCCACATTTTCGGGGGGACTTCCGAGGGGATTTCAGGGGACTCTTGTAATTTTGTCTGGATTAACCGTGCCACCAGTTTACCGTAAAATCAGTGGTGGACCTGTACCTGAAAGGAAAGCATCTACATGGAATTCACGTGGGAAGAGGACAGGGGTGTGGGACTGTTTGGATTATTTTTTTAACAGAGCTGGTGAGCGTGTGCAGACAACCATTCTATCATTTGAAAACACTAGGCAGGATAGCAGAACCATCAAGTTACATAAACCACAGCATGGAACCTTAGAGAGTTTGGGGAACATGGCACTGATGATGGATTAGTCAATCGTATTTTTGGCACTTGAAATATTAGTCTTTTACACTTTTGTTCCCTCTAATGTATACTTTCCTTTTTCATTCAAACTTCCAAAGTGCAACACCTCATACTTGCTCGGATTAGCTTCCACCTGTCCATTCTTTGCCCATTTCTGTAGCTGATCTATATCCCACTGTATACTTTGACAATCTTCCTCACTGACCACAACTGACTTTTACCGGCACTTTGTTTTTTTGCTCAAGATTACAGCATCTGCAGTCTCTTTTATCTGCTCTTTCGTGTGCTGCAGAAAGAGTCCTTCACTCCCCACACCGCCCTGAAACCGTCTACCTGTGACCGTCACTCCTGGTTCTTGCTATTCATTGTCATTTCCACAGCCTCCCAACAGCTTTTCCTATCTTTTCCATGCTTGAGCATTTAGCCGAGGACCTGATTCAAGGCCTTGATTAGCCTTGAAACATGTCAAATCGTATCTTCCTTTGGGCGCATGGAGGTTCTTTCTGAAGTTTAAATTGGAGAGCTGTGCTCATTCAATCTGTACTTATTCATCTCTAATTTATTAGAAGTATAGAAAGCAATTCCTGAACTGACTGCCAAACCTGAGCAGTTTCTGAGTCTCTGCAGACTTCTCTTGGTCATAATGATGATAATTCTAAAGTCTCATCTCTCTAATTAGGATTCCTACTCAGAGGGTTTTGTCACTAACTAGGCTGGGTTATTTCGTCATTGCAACCCAGGTCTTTGCTACATTTAGGTAAACTTTATTGGAAATTAGACTCTTTTCTCTTTCTGAAAAGGTTTCTTTTGATTTCTCATTATCGTGTCGTTATTGATTTACAGGGAGGTTGCATTCATAGAACGTGTCCCTCATCACAATTTTCTTTATGTGCCTGCATTGCTAGATCCCTCTGCTCTACAGTGCTTCCCAATGGCTTGCTATTCACTGTGAAGGTCCTGCCTGATTTAACTCCATAACTGATCAAGATTCTGCCGTAATTCTGATAAGCATTGTCGCTATCTATGATACCACCAACTTTAGTGTCTTCTGCAAACTTCCTTACCATGCCGTTTACATTCTCATCCAAATCATTGATATAAACCACAAACAGCAAAAGGCCCAGCACCGATCCTGGAGGCACACCACTATTCATTGGCCTCCAGTCCAACAAACAACCTTCCACCATCGCCCTCTTCTTCCTTCCATGAAACGAATTCTCTATACCAGTCTGCTAGCTCTCCCTGAATCCCATGCAATCTAACCTTCCAGAGCAGCCTACCAGGTGGCAGTTTTATCAAATGCCTTGCTGAAACAATGCTGTCTATCCCTGATCAACCCTCTTAGGTCTATCCAAAGGCATATAACTCTTATTCCTCATGATACTTTCTAGCAACTTGCCTACCACAGATGTTAGGCCCATTGATCTATTGTTCCCAGGCTTTTCCTTGCAGCCTTTCTTAAATAGAGGCACAACATTAGCCACCCTGCGGTCTTCCGGCACCTCACCCGTGTCTCAGTTATCTCTGAATAGGCCCAGGAGATTTGTCTACCTTCATACGGCTTAGGGCATTCAGCATCCCTTCAACCATAATACAGACTGTCTTCAAGGCATCTCCATTTTCTGTCCCGTTCACCAGTCTTCATGTCTTTTTCCACAGTAAAAACAGAGGAGAAATACTCATTGAGGACCTTGCCCATCTCCTGCAGCTCCACACAGAGATGGCTGCTTTGGTTTCTGTGGAGCTCTGCTCTCTGTCTAGTTACCCTCTTTCTCTTGGTCCATAAAATCTCTTTGGATTTTCCTTAATACTATCTGCAAGAGCTATCTCCTGCCCCTCTTTTTCCCTGATTTCCTTCTTAAATATACTCCTCGGTTCCTGAATCTCCTCCCAGTTGCCTATGCATGTCC
The DNA here is from genome assembly GCF_053455715.1 of Rhinoraja longicauda. Lineage (NCBI taxonomy): Eukaryota > Metazoa > Chordata > Chondrichthyes > Rajiformes > Arhynchobatidae > Rhinoraja > Rhinoraja longicauda. The sequence goes on from NC_135977.1 coordinate 14,565,231, forward strand.
AATGTCTCCTTTTTCCTGAGCAGAGCCTCAATTTATCTTGTCATCCAAGCTTCCTTACTCCAACTTGCCTTATTAGTTAGTTAGTTTAGTTTATTGTCATGTGTACTGAGGTACAGTGAAAAGTTTTACCCTTCACTCTTGCCCTTCCCTTGCCTTGCCCTTCACTCTTAACAGGAACATGCATCACACTTTTAAAAGCATTCCACTCTGGATATTTCTTTGCCTGTAAACAGCCTACTCCAGTCAACTTTACCAAGTTCCTGTCTAATATCATCAAAGTTGTACGCCCGCCCTGTCTTTATCCATTACTATTTTAAAGCTAATAGAACAGTAGACGCTCAACCTAAAAGGCTCACCTGTGGACATTTCAGTCACTTGCCCTTCCCAATTTCCGAAAATTAGATTAAGCTTTGCCCTCTCTTGTTTATATGTGGAGATATACAATCTCCTCATATTGTCTGAGGAAACTTTCCTGAACGCATTTGACAAATTTGTGATTTATGAATTTTGTTTCTCCAGAAATGATTGGGAGTTTAGTACCACTGATGTACATCATAGATCTCTTTAAATCCTCTCATGTTTTAGAGTACAGGCTGTCTCTAGATAATAAAAACATGTTCCATTTTAACAGATGGCCTTAAATTAATTTTGTTCATAATTCAGAAAATACACAAAAATCACGAGTTATGGTAATCGTATTTCCATAGTATCGTAATGAATGGCACCAAAGACTGATAAGAAAGAACAATTACTAAAAGTTAAGAGAGATAGGAAACTTGTTCTGCCTTTGATAGGAATGAACATTTGTACGTATGTTAGATTTTGAATTTAATATTGTAGGAGCTCCTTTGTATGCGCGAATGTCCATATGTTCAGCATTTGTAACCCGGGAACGGTTCAGTCTGGAGAAGGGTTTCAACTTGAAACGTCACCCATTCCTTCTCTCCAGAGATTCTGCCTGTCCCAAGCTGAGCTACTCCAGCATTTTGTGTCTATCGCGGTTTAAACTGACTTCTGTAATTCCCTCCTACACACCACGGTTTATGTAGTATGATTCGATTTATTCACAAAATGCTGGAGTAACTCAGCAGGTCAGGCAGCATCTCGGGAGAGAAGGAATTGGGTGACGTTTCGGGTCGAGACCCTTCCTCATTCCTTTCCTGCAATTTGAGCATAATTTGTTTTCACCAATAATCTCTGAGCAAATGCAAAAATCTTTCTAACCTTGCATAGATCATCTACTTCAAAACTTTCCTCTCACCAGATTATTCTTTGCCAAAGGGTGACTGCCTCTGTTGGAAATCTCTGAAGTGCTGTTGTGGTCTCGATGCAGCACCATTTCAGCTGGGAGTGTGCGCAGTGGAATATGTATTGGAGAACAACATGTGCTAGGATTTTATGTTCTACCAGTATTGATCATTGTTTGTTCATCAGAGTTACCTTTATCTCTATGTTTTGTCTGCAAGAGCCTTTTTTGCTCCCTTGGTTTTCACTGGCACAATTTTTAATTTACGCCCTGCTGTAGATCTCCTTGATAACATATTACTATCTAGTGGTGAAATGAATAACTGCCACTCTGTAAGGCAAGTAATTGCATTTCCACTGAAGTACTTCCCCAGGTTAATTTGTTCCTTTAAGCCATTAGCCACAAATGAGAATTGTGTAGGCTACAGGAGGTTAGTTTGTTTGTGTTCTTTATCTGTGGCTCATTGTTCAGTATTGCATGTTCTAGGTTTGCAGATATTTCCATATGAGTAAAACATTAACAAGAAAACTAGATTGGTTGAATAAACTATCCTTATTTAGTATTTGAGTCTCCAACCTCAAGGTTGGGTTCTCCCCCAAAATATCTGAGGGGATTTCCAATGTGAAATTTCTTTTAACTTCAGAAGATTTTGGAGCATTTGAACCAATAAATAAGGCTTTCTTTTAAAAAGCAAACATTTGTTATTTTTGGGCAGACATGGCCACATGCTTCACAGGAGACAAAATCCTATAAACATTTTGTCATTTGAAGAAGGAATGTTGTTGAGCAGGAGAATCTTTGCATCTCTTCAGGTAGTACAGTGAATGCTTTATATTGACCTGAACACTGAGACTTCTGCTTTACATCTCAGGTGAAAGAGAGTACTTGTACTGAGTTCTTGTCAACATTGTTCTTGTCCCGGGATGCTGATTGACATTAGATTAATTAGAGCAACATAGCAGCTGTTATTTTTCACATGAGATGCAAGACATCTCTCTCGGAATTAACCACCTGTATTTTTTTTTAATTAGATGTGTAATAGTGGCAGGTCTGTCTTTTAGTTGAATAGTAAAGGTGGGTAAAGTTATTGATACTGTGCATACAAACACCTGGAATGGTGCAGAAATAAAATGAAGTCCATTGCACAGTGACTTCAGATTAGAAACCCATCATATGGAGCAAAACTGTGCTTCTGATTGTTTTATAGCTTTGTTGTAATCATTGTATTCATTCAAAGAACAAAAACCTAATTCTCCACTGATAACTGCTCTTATTACCTTCCTTTGATGAAGTCACTTTTAGTATTATCTCTATATACTCAAACCTCTCGTTTGTTTGTTTGTTCCTGAACTAGCCAAAATGGTACATGATAGCGCGACAATTGTAGGCCCACCTTACTCACCATTGTCCCTTTGGTGCTAATGGAAGAAGTTTCATTGAAATCAGTGTTATATTTTTTAAGTTATTCACATTTTAAAGTTTAAATCTATCTCCTAGGGAGGGAGGGGGAGGGAGGGAGGATAAGGGGGGTTGAGGGGGAGGGAGGGAGAGGGAAGGGGGAGGAGGGGAGGGGATGGAGGGGGGGAGGAGAGAATGCTGCACCAATGCAGGAGAGGTCTGGGCACATTGGGTCCACTTGGTCGAGTTGTATATTAAAATAGGGGACTGCAAGGAATTGAAATGGTAGAAGATAGCACAGGTTTAATCAGATTTAAGCTTGAGACTGACTGTGATTTCCTCTGAGGTAAAACAATAAGTTTGGCATGGTAATCTAATGAATATGAAATTTATATTTGTAAATATATTCCTCCTTGCATTGTGTGCATGTTGCTTGTATTTTTGTCCTTTAATGTTTATCACAGCTCTTTGCTGAATAAAGGCCCCTTTAGCAATCATTTTATGATGAACAATAGATCAAATCAGCATTGTCCCCAAGAGTGAGACACCTGGCTTCAGCTCTAAAACAGACTGCACCTTTCAACTCGTAAGTTCATGAAGGGCATGTGGTTGCAGCTTCATTCCAGCAAAGCCAGCGCTGAGATCCTCCTGCATTTAACATCAGTACTTTGGTACTTTTCAGTCCCATCTGCAGAAGACCAGAGGAATATAGTGGGCAGCTTAGGGTGGGGAATGCCGTAGTTGAAAACCTCAGCCAGAGACATTTGAATTATGCCAGGCTCATGAATACAATACAAGTATTGTAGCTTGGTGGGAAAACCGGTGGATGATTGTGAGAGCAGGGAACCAAGAAACATCATTGTGTAACATTAGGCATAGGAGCAGAATTAGGCCATTTGTCCCATTGAGTCCATTCTGCCATTCAATCATGGCTAAACTATCTTTTCCTCTCAAAGGTAGACACAAAATGCTGGAGTAACTCGGGCGGGACAGGCAGCATCTCTGGAGAGAAGGAACGGGTGAAGTTTCTGGTCAAGACCCGTCTTCAGACTCGACCTGAAACGTTACCCATTTCTTCTCTCCAGAGATCCTGCAGCATTACTCCAGTATTTTGTGTCTACCTTCGATTTAAACCAGCATCTGCAGTTCTTTCCTACATATCTTTTCCTCTCAATCTCATTCTCACCTTCTGGGTCCATTTCCCTTTTAACTTCTGAGATTCCAAACCCTGGGAATCTTCTAGAAGATCAACATTAGATGTGCAGCTAATATGGACGCGATTCGCTGCACATCTGTAACTTACCTGAGGATTGGTGGTCCTGACATTTTGCTCTTGCTGCTTACTAATGTGATGCAGAACTTCAGGGCCTCAGACATGGGGGTTAATCACTATGTGCCGCTCTTTGAATGATGGCATACAAGCGAGTTCATGTGACCACCTCTCATGCCAATGACGTATAATGCTAGTTTCTCACAGGTGATTGAGAAAGAAACCCTTGGAGATGTTTCTTGTCTAGCCCTTTTTGGGATATAGGGAATCGTTCCATAACCATCACTCTCAAATAAGCTCACAGTCAAGGAACACCTCCAAGTTGCTAACTGGGTGGAAGGGTGTTCTTAAATATGTAAATAATACCTTTGCGTCCTGCTTTACAATCCCTCCCACCTGTGTCCAAAGCTATATTGCTTTCCCAACACCACCTTCCCACTGGCCAGCCAGGCACCCACTAGACTGGAAACAAAAACGTATATATCAGCAGTTATTTCTAAAACTGCCAGTCCAGAAGCTGAACAATACAACCCTTTGTTGCATTGCTGCATCTGATGTTTTCTTTCTATTTATTCTTTTAGTTCCTTAAATAGTTAAAGATTTCTCAATCATATTTTGTCTTTTTTGAAATCCACCAAATTGCAAGAAGTGCAAGAAGGTTTTTGCCTGTTATGGATGGCATATTTAGGTTCTTGAATGGGGGGGGAAGAGGAGAGACTAGCGGGCAGGTATTTCTTCTCCCAACCTTGGGTGAATTGAGTGAATTGGTGGAAAAAGGACCAGGAAGTCACTGAGGGAATGGTCCTTTTAGAATCCAGAAGGGAAAGGAACGGGAAGATGTGCATGGTGGAATCCTGAAATTATGGCAGATTGTCCATTGAATATGAAGGCTGTTCGGAACGTGAGTGAGAGCACATGTTGAAAACAGCCATGTGGTCAAGAGTCCCATCAACTATGGTAGAGGAGAAGCCACAGTTAAGGAAAGAGAAAAATATCTTACTGATGTGGAGGGTTATTGATGTAGCTGCTTAGATGATTGTGTCTAGAACACTAACCTGAGGATCTCTTTCAATGATATTGTGGGGCTGGGATAAATGACATCTGACGACCATATCCATCTTATTTTGTGTAAGGATTTATTCACAAAATGCTGGAGTAACTCAGCAGGTCAGGCAGCATCTCGGGAGAGAAGGAATGGGTGACGTTTCGGGTCGAGACCCTTCTTCAGACTGATGTCGGGGGTGGGACAAAGGAAGGATATAGGTGGAGACAGGAAGATAGAGGGAGATCTGGGAAGGAGGAGGGGAAGGGAGGGACAGAGGAGCTATCTGAAGTTGGAGAAGTCGACGTTCATACCACCGGGCCGCAAACTGCCCAGGCGAAATATGAGGTGCTGCTCCTCCAATTTCCGGCGGGCCTCACTATGGCACTGGAGGAGGCCCATGACAGAGAGACAGAGGTTCACCTGCACCTCCTCCAACCTCATCTATTGCATCCGCTGCTCTAGATGTCAACTCATCTATATCGGCGAAACCAAGCGCAGGCTCGGCGATCGCTTCGCTGAACACCTGCGCTCGGTCCGCATTAACGCCACTGATCTCCCGGAGGCCCAGCACTTCAACTCCCCCTCCCATTCCCAGTCTGGGCCTCCTCCAGTGCCATAGTGAGGCCCGCCGGAAATTGGAGGATCAGCACCTCATATTTCGCCTGGGCAGTTTGCGGCCCGGTGGTATGAACGTCGACTTCTCCAACTTCAGATAGCTCCTCTGTCCCTCCCGTCCCCTCCTCCTTCCCAGATCTCCCTCTATCTTCCTGTCTCCACCTATATCCTTCCTTTGTCCCACCCCCGACATCAGTCTGAAGAAGGGTCTCGACCCGAAACGTCACCCATTCCTTCTCTCCCGAGATGCTGCCTGACCTGCTGAGTTACTCCAGCATTTTGTGAATAAATCGATTTGTACCAGCATCTGCAGTTATTTTCTTATTTTGTGTAAGGTATGACTGCAGCCATTGGAGTGTTTTAATGCCTGGGGTGCTTTGACGGTGCACTCTGTCAAATGCTGCTAAAGATCATAATCACCTAAAAAATGTGGTACTTTAATCCATATTTGAACCAGGGTTGATAGCCTTGATAGTAATTGCAAAGTGAAGGATTTGCTGGGCTATGAGATTACAGACTATGGTGCTGAACATTGCCTCATGAGTGACCAGTTATAAGCTGCCTTATGTGTCTGTGTTTATCCCACTTAGCACATTTGTTTGTAACACCGCACAGCATGATGCAGGGGGTCATCAATGTAAAGGTAGGACTTTGTGATGGTCACTTCTACCAATGAAGTCATCGGATAAGTGCATGTGTCACAGGTAGATTGTGAGGATGAGGTCAAGTAGATTTCTCCCCCATTGATTCACTCACTATCTGCATCAGACCCCGTTTGATAGCTTTGTCCCTTTATGACTCGGCCAGTTCAGTCAGAAGTGGTGCTTGCTGGACACTGTTGGTGATGGACATTGAAGTCAATCCACCCAGAGTACATTCTATACCCTTGCTACCTTCAGTCCTGCTTAATATGGAGCAGCGTCCACATCAGATAGTCCATCAATTTTACTCTTTTTTTAATTAAAAACAAATAGTGGCACTTCAGCAAGCATTTACTAGTTAACTTAAGGTAGTCTCGAGTCAAATGAGGACCAGACCATGGTAATGGTGTCACATTTTCTTCCTTGAAGGACATTGCATATTGTGGCTGTTTCCTGAACCACCCAGCTAAAAGTTTGATTATTAACCATTTAAATTCAGCCACTCCTGTGCTGGACATTGAACTCTCGGTCTTTCTACTGTTTGACTGGATCTCTGAATTACAGATCTGGATACGCACTTCCACCAGACTCCAATATGTTGGTGTTCAGAGGGACCTGCATGTTCCTGTACACATTGCTGGAAGTTAACATGAAGCTACAGCATGGCAGATAGAAAATCACAACACAGGATCAGGCCCTTTGGCCCACAGTATCTGTACCAAACATAATGTCAGACTAAACTCATCTCACCGGCCTGCACATGATTCGTACCCTTCTGTTCACTGCATATCTACGTGTCTATCTAAAAACCTCAGACATCATTATCGTATCTGCCTCCACCACCACCCTTGGCAGCACATTCCAGGAACTCACCAGTTTGTAAAAAAAATGCCCAGCACATCCTTTAAACTTTGCCCATCTCACCTTAAAGGTTTGCCCTCTTCCACCCTGACATAAAAGGGTGACTCCCCACACTCACCCCCCCCAATCTTTGTACATCCCCAATCCTTTCCACTCGTCAGTTTATTATTATTAAAAAAAAAAAAAAATTAAATTACAATAGGTGCAGGAGTAGGCCATTCAGCCCTTCGAGCCAGCACCGCCATTCAATGCGATCATGGCTGATCACTCTCAATCATTACCCCGTTCCTGCCTTCTCCCCATACCCCCTCACTCCGCTATCCTTAAGAGCTCTATCCAGCTCTCTCTTGAAAGCATCCAACGAACTGGCCTCCACTGCCTTCTGAGGCAGAGAATTCCACACCTTCACCACTCTCTGACTGAAAAAGTTCTTCCTCATCTCCGTTCTAAATGGCCTACCCCTTATTCTTAAACTGTGGCCCCTTGTTCTGGACTCCCCCAACATTGGGAACATGTTTCCTGCCTCTAATGTGTCCAATCCCCTAATTATCTTATATGTTTCAATAAGATCCCCCCTCATCCTTCTAAATTCCAGTGTATACAAGCCTAATTGCTCCAGCCTTTCAACATACGACAGTCCCGCCATTCCGGGAATTAACCTAGTGAACCTACGCTGCACGCCCTCAATAGCAAGAATATCCTTCCTCAAATTTGGAGACCAAAACTGCACACAGTACTCCAGGTGCGGTCTCACCAGGGCCCGGTACAACTGTAGAAGGACCTCTTTGCTCCTATACTCAACTCCTCTTGTTATGAAGGCCAACATTCCATTGGCTTTCTTCACTGCCTGCTGTACCTGCATGCTTCCTGTTAGTGACTGATGCACTAGGACACCCAGATCTCGTTGAACATCCCCTCTTCCTAACTTGACACCATTCAGATAATAATCTGCCTTTCTATTCTTACTTCCAAAGTGAATAATCTCACACTTATCTACATTAAACTGCATCTGCCATGTATCCGCCCACTCACACAACTTGTCCAAGTCACCCTGCAGCCTTATTGCATCTTCCACACAATTCACACTACCCCCCAGCTTAGTATCATCTGCAAATTTGCTAATGGTACTTTTAATCCCTTCATCTAAGTCATTAATGTATATCGTAAATAGCTGGGGTCCCAGCACCGAACCTTGCGGTACCCCACTGGTCACTGCCTGCCATTCCGAAAGGGACCCATTTATTCCCACTCTTTGCTTTCTGTCTGTCAACCAATTTTCTATCCATGTCAGTACCCTACCCCCAATACCATGTGCTCTAATTTTGCCCACTAATCTCCTATGTGGGACCTTGTCGAAGGCTTTCTGAAAGTCGAGGTACACCACATCCACTGACTCTCCCCTGTCAATTTTCCTAGTTACATCCTCAAAAAATTCCAGTAGATTTGTCAAGCATGATTTTCCCTTCGTAAATCCATGCTGACTCGGAATGATCCTGTTACTGCTAACCAAATGCTCAGCAATTTCGTCTTTTATAATTGACTCCAGCATCTTCCCCACCACTGATGTCAGACTAACTGGTCTATAATTACCCGTTTTCTCTCTCCCTCCTTTCTTAAAAAGTGGGATAACATTTGCTATCCTCCAATCCACAGGAACTGATCCTGAATCTATAGAACATTGAAAAATGATCTCCAATGCTTCCACTATTTCTAGAGCCACCTCCTTAAGTACCCTGGGATGCAGACCATCAGGCCCTGGGGATTTATCAGCCTTCAGTCCCATCAGTCTACCCAAAACCATTTCCTGCCTAATGTGGATTTCCTTCAGTTCCTCCATCACCCTAGGTTCTCCGGCCCCTAGAACATTTGGGAGATTGTGTGTATCCTCCTCAGTAAACACAGATCCAAAGTAACGGTTTAACTCGTCTGCCATTTCTTTGTTCCCCATAATAAATTCCCCTGCTTCTGTCTTCAAGGGACCCACATTTGCCTTGACTATTTTTTTCCTCTTCACGTACCTAAAAAAACTTTTGCTATCCTCCTTTATATTATTGGCTAGTTTACCCTCGTACCTCATCTTTTCTCCCCATATTGCCTTTTTAGTTAACTTTTGTTGCTCTTTAAAAGAGTCCCAATCCTCTGTCTTCCCACTCTTCTTTGCTATGTTATACTTCCTCTCCTTAATTTTTATGCTGTCCTTGACTTCCCTCGTCAGCCACAGGTGTCTCTTACTCCCCTTAGAGTCTTTCCGCCTCTTTGGGATAAATTGATCCTGCAACCTCTGCATTATTCCCAGGAATACCTGCCATTGCTGTTCTACCGTCTTCCCTGCTAGGGCCTCCTTCCAGTCAATTTTGGCCAGCTCCTGCCTCATGCCTCTGTAATCCCCTTTGCTATACTGTAATACCGACACTTCTGATTTTCCCTTCTGCCTTTCCATTTGCAGAGTAAAACTTATCATGTTGTGATCACTGCCTCCTAATGGCTCTTTTACCTCTAGTCCCCTTATCAGATCAGGATCATTACACAACACTAAATCCAGAATTGCCTTCTCCCTGGTAGGCTCCAGTACAAGCTGTTCTAAGAATCCATCTCGAAGGCACTCTACAAACTCTCTTTCCTGGGGTCCATTTCCAACCTGATTTTCCCAGTCTACCTGCATGTTAAAATCTCCCATAACCACCGTAGCATTACATTTGTGACACGCCAATTTTATCTCCTGATTCAACTTGCACCCTATGTCAAGGCTACTGTTTGGGGGCCTATAGATAACTCCCATTAGGGTCCTTTTACCCTTACAATTTCTCATTTCTATCCATACTGATTCAACATCTCCTGATTCTATGTCACCCCTTGCAAGGGAATGAATATCATTCCTTACCAGCAGAACAACCCCACCCCATCTGCCCACCTGTCTGTCTTTTCTATACGTTGTGTACCCCTGAATATTCAGTTCCCAGCCCTGGTCCTCTTGTAGCCATGTCTCAGTGATCCCTACAACATCATACTTGCCCATGACTAACTGAGCCTCAAGCTCATCCACTTTATTTTTTATACTACGTGCATTTAAGTACAACACTTTAACTTCTGTATTTACCTCCCCTCTCACATCGGTCACAAATGGCCCTGCCCTTAATCTCTTTTCCCCTCTAGAACTTCTGTTCCCATTCTCCTGTATTCCCTTTAACCTCATCTTCATATTCCCAATTTGTTAACCCCTCCCCCCCACTACTTAGTTTAAAGCCACAGGTGTCGCACTAGCAAACCTGCCTGCCAGAATGTTTGTCCCCCTGCTGTTAAGATGTAACCCGTCCCTTTTGTACAAGTCACCCCTAGCCCAGAAGAGATCCCAGTGGTCCAGAAATCTAAATCCCTGCTCTCTGCACCAGCCCCTCAGCCATAAATTCATACCCTCTATCTCTCTGTTCCTGGCCTCACCAGCACGAGGTACCGGTAGCAGTCCAGAGATAACCACCTTCGACGTCCTACTTCTCAGTCTTTTTCCTAACTCTCTAAACTCCCGCTGTAGCACCTCCTTCCTCTTCCGCCCAACGTCATTCGTGCCCACGTGCACAACGACTTCAGGTTGATTGCCTTCCCTCACTAGGATTTTCTGAAGCCGGTCCGTGATGTGCTGAACCCTGGCACCAGGGAGGCAACAGACCATCCTCAAGTCCCTCCTGCTGCCACAGAATCTTCTGTCCGTCCCTCGGACGATGGAGTCACCCACCACTACGGCTCTTCCTGACTTCGGTCTCCCCTGTCGAGTATCCTTGCCAACAGGTCCGCCACTCGGACTGGAAACGTCTTCTGCCCCGACAGTTCCCAAGAAGGTATACCTATTTGCAATAGGCACAGCCACTGGGGTCTCCTGTAGTCCACGTCCACTCCCCCCTGAAACAGTCTCCCACCTTCGCTCGACCTGGACCCTTGGCGTGACAGCCTCACAATAGGTCCTGTCGAGGAAACTTTCGCATTCCCGGATGGCCCTGAGGTCATCCAACTGCCTCTCCAACTCCACCACACGTCCATTCAGGAGCTGCACCTGGACACAGTTCTTGCAGGTGTAGCTCCCAGAAGCTCCAGCGACGTCCCTATCTTCCCACATCCTGCAGGAAACACACTGCACCAACTTTTCCGCCATTACCTTGTGTCTATAAACAGTTCAGGCTTAAAACAATTGTACCCTCCTCGCCGAAGACTCGCACTTTTCTCACTGGGCACTTCCCGGACAGGGCTGCACCCTTTTGCAAGTCTTGCTTATATCACCAATTTAAATTGCCTGATTGTCCAATTTACCAGACTTCTCACTTAAATGATCAACCAATCCACGTATTCTCTTCTGATTGACTTATTGCACTCTAATTCCCACTCACAGCCAATGGTCGAGATCTCTCCAACTTCCCGACCTTTACAGACTGATTAACAGTGCCCTATTGGCGCTCTTTTTAAACTGCTGTTTCTACCACTATTAACAGGTACTTAATCTCAGCCAATGGTCGTCCTCTCTCCAACTTCCCGACCTTTACAGACTGATTACCAGATCATAATTTCATGTTTCATGGATTTTGTATTTTATGACTGTTGGCAGATCAATTTCCCTCCTGGAATAAATAAAGTTCTATCGTATTGTATCCAAGTCATATAAAGCTGCGTCATGACTTTCTGGCTCTTATACTCAATGCCCTGACCAATGAAGGCATGCAGACCAGACACATTTTTTTACCACTCTATCTTCTTGTGTTGCCATTTCAAGGGAATTATGGACTTGGACCCCAAGATCCCTCTACACATTAATACTGTTAAGGATCTTGGCATTAACCGCATACTTTCCCCTCACATTCAAACAATTAGGCAAACAATGTCATAGAGTCATAGAGAGTCATAGAGTCCTACAGCACAGAAAGAGGCCCTTCGGCCCATCATGTCTGCGCCGCCCGTTACCAAACAGAGTCTAATTTTAATCCCATTTTCCCGCATTTGGACCGTAGCCCTGAATGTTGTAGCATTTCAAGTGCCCATCCAAATGCCTCTTAAATGTTGTGAGTGTTCCCGCTTCCACCACCACCCCAGGCAGTGAGTTCCAGACTCCAACCACCCTCTGGGTGAAAAAGTTATTTCTCACATCCCCCTGAAACCTCCCTCCCCTTACCCTGTATCTATGTCCCCTCGTTGTTGAACCTTCCACCAGTGGAAGAAGTTCCCCGCCATCTACCTTATCTATGCCCCTCATGATCTTGTACACCTCGATCATGTCCCCTCTCAGCCTTCTCTGCTCCAGGGAAAACAACCCCAGTCTGCTCAGTCTCTCCTCATAGCCGAGGCCCTTCATCCCTGGCAGCATCCTGGTGAATCTCCTCTGCACCCTCTCCAAAGCTATCACATCCTTTCTATAATGTGGTGACCAGAACTGTACACAATAATCCAGCTGTGGCCTCACTATTGTTCTGTACAATTCCATCATTACCCCCCTACTTTTATATTCGATGCCCCGGCTAATGAAGGCCAGTAACCCATATGCCTTTTTGACCACCCTGTCCACCTGTCCTGCTGCCTTCAAGGACTTGTGTACCTGCACTCCAAGGTCCCTCTGTACCCCTGTCTTCCCTAGGGTCCTTCCATTCATGGTGTACTCCCTCTCCAAGTTATTTCTGCCAAAGTGCATCACCTCACACTTTTCAGGATTAAATTCCATCTGCCACTGCTCCGCCCATCTGACCATCTCATCTATATCTTCCTGCAGCTTGCAGATCCCTTCCTCGCTATTCACCACCCCCCCTACCTTTGTGTCATCTGCAAACTTGCTGATCATGCCCTGTACGTTGACATCCAGATCATTAATGTAGATTACAAACAGTAAGGGACCCAACACCAATCCCTGCGGCACCCCACTGGACACCGGCCTCCAGTCACAGAAGCAACCTTCTACCATCACCCTCTGCCTTCTGTCACTAAGCCAGTTTTTTATCCATTTTGCCAAGGTGCCCTGGATCCCATGGGCTCTTACCTTCTTGACTAGTCTCCTGTGTGGGACCTTGTCAAAAGCCTTACTGAAATCCATGTATACCACATCCACTGCTCTACCCCCATCTACCTCCTTGGTCACCCCTTCAAAAAATTCAATCAAGTTAGTCAGACACGACCTTCCCTTAACAAAGCCATGTTGACTATCCTTGATTAACCCTCGATCCTCCAAGTGAAGACTGATTCTGTCTCTCAGAATCTTTTCTAGCAGCTTCCCCACCACCGATGTCAGACTCACCGGCCTGTAGTTCCCAGGTTTATCCCTACTGCCCTTTTTAAATAATGGCACCACATTAGCTATCCTCCAGTCCTCCGGTACATCCCCTGTTGCAAGAGAGGCTCTGAAAATTTGTGCCAGAGCCCCCGCAATCCTCCCTTGCCTCTCTCAGCTTCCTGGGATACATCTCGTCAGGGCCCGGAGACTTATCCACTTTTAAGTCTGCCAGAGCCTCCAGCACCGTCTCCCTGTCAAAAGCAATATGCTCAAGAACATCACAACCCTCCTGCTCCATTTCTAAGTCCGCATCGCCCTCCTCCCTCGTAAAAACAGATGCAAAAAATTCATTTAAAACATCTCCTACATCCTCTAGCTCCACACACAGCTTTCCACTATGGTCCCTGATGGCCCCACTCTTTCCCTCGTTATCCTCTTACCCTTGATATACTTATAGAACACTTTGGGATTTTCTTTTATTTTGCCCGCTAGTGCTATCTCATGGCCCCTTTTTGCTCTCGTAATTTCTTTTTTAAGAACCGCCCTACACCTTCTGTATTCCTCTAATGATGTCTGTGCCTTAAGTTCTTTATGCCTTCCAAAAGCCCCCCTTTTTTTTCGAATCAATCCTATTATATCGTTCGACATCCAAGGTTCTTTGGACTTGTTTGTCCAACCCTTAAACTTTAGGAGAACATGCTTCCTCTGTACTTTTTCAATTATTCCTTTGAATAACTCCCACTGTTCTGATGCGGTCCTCCCCACGAGAAGCTGATCCCAGTCCACCAGGGCCAACTTCTGCCTTATCAGATTAAAATCGGCCTTGCCCCAATTTAGAAATTTTCCTCTTTCCTCTGGTCTCTCTTTATCCTTTTCCATTACCACCTTAAATATCACTGAATTGTGATCACTGTCACCAAAATGCTCTGCCACTGACACTTCAGCCACCTGTCCGGCCTCATTTCCCAAGATTAAGTCCAATACCGCCCCCTCCCTTGTTGGACTTTCAACATATTGGCTCAAAAAGCCCTCCTGGATGACCCTTAGGAACTCTGCACCCTCAGGGCCCTTGACACTTTGGCTATCCCAATCAATATTCGGGAAGTTGAAATCCCCTACTATTACTATCCTGTTGTTTTCACACACCCCCGAGATTTGCCTACAAATATGTTCTTCTATTTCCCTCTGACTGTTTGGGGGTCTGTAGTATACACCCAGTAAGGTGCATGCCTCTTTTCTATTTCTCAATTCCACCCAAATAGCCTCATTTGAGGAACCCGCTAATATGTCATCCCTTCTTACAGCAGAAATAGATTATTTGATTAATACTGCAACACCCCCTCCCCTTTTTCCCCTGCTCTCTGTCTCTCCTGAAGATTCTATACCCTGGAATATTGAGCTGCCAGTCCTGCCCTTCCTTCAACCATGTTTCCGTAATGGCAACAATGTCGTACTCCCATGTGTTCAGTAACACCTTCAATTCATCCCCCTTGCTTCCAATACTCCTTGCATTAAAATAAATGCCGTTCAGACTTGCCCTACCCCATTGTGCTGGGGCATTCTTGTTCTGCCTCCCAATCTGACCAGTTTTTTCTTCTATATTTTCCTTCTCCTCACCCCCTATACTAGCTCCATGCTGTATCCCAACCCCCTGCCAAATTAGTTTAAACCTAATGTGTAACAATTTTCACAGTCTTAACAGAATACACTTTTTCTTTTGCGATGATCTTAACTTAATGACCTTGATACTGATAAACAAAGCAGTTAAAGTAATTTTTCCAACATTTAACCTATTGGAATGTTTAAACATTTGAATCCTTACAATTGACTGTCTCTGATTCTTAGAGATTCTTGTATTTAGAAACGTGGAATTGCAGATGTTGGTTTACTACAAAATGACACGGCCTGCTGGAGTAACTCAGCAGGTCAAGCAGTATCTCTGGAGAACATGGAGGCAGGTAGTAAGTTGATATAGGTGAGGGGGTTGGCTTTTGATAGATACATGGTTGAACAGAGGCCAGAGATGAAAGGACAGATGGTGTGAGAGCAGAAAATTAAATTGCAAATTGTGAAGCTAGAGAAAAGAATATTGGTGGAAGGAGAAGAGGAGAAATAGGTATGTCCTATTTCTTGCCTCCCCCTCCCCTTTCACCAACATTCCTTCCTCTAGCTTCACAATTCACAACTCTTCAATTCTTTTGTGCTGCACTTTCTCTCTTTTCATCTTTGGCCTTTGTCCAACCTTCTGCCCCTCATCTATATCAACTTATTACATACCAGGCTTTGTCCTGCTTCCAGTATTCTTAACCTCTCCCCCCTCCCCCCCCCCCCACAATCAGTCTGAAGAGGATCTGACCCGGTCACCAATTCATGTTTTCCAGAGATGCTGCTTGTTACACCAAGTTACGCCAGCATTTTGTGTTGATTCTTACATTTAGTTTGTCCTCATAAGCATAATTTTAAGAAATTTCTTCATTCTGTCTACAGTCTTCCAAAGGTTGGACCTTCAAACTGTATACTAACTGATCTGTAACCTCATGATTTGGTAGGATTATGATCAAGTCAATGCTCCTGCCGTTGTTTCCTCCATTAATTAAAAAATAGCTTTTGAAATGCTTTTAAAATGCTTTGCTGACATCAGAGCATATTTGGGAGATCGTCATCAACAAAGGAGTGTTGTTAGCCTTGAATGCTTATTAAAAAAAAAGCAGGTGAAATTTCACTTCATGAAATAGAGTTGAAAGAGAAATTCAAGAGCCTGGATTTTACTTTTGGCTGAACCCTGCTATCAGCATTCTGACTAGTACTTACTGTTGCTCAGTGTTTGAGGCATAGGATTAGCAGCATTAATTGTAATTCTCACTTCCCAGTGCACAATTATTACCAGATGCACAGTAAAGCTGTTCTGCTAACCTCAGTGAGATTTCACTCAAAATCATCCCCACCAAAAGGATCAAGATTCTCTTAGTTTGTTGAGAAAGGACCACTAACTCTAGGTGAAGGTACCTGTCGTGATGTCCTGGAGGATTCATTTATCAAAATGGTTTCCTCTTTCGGTGGTTATAAACCACTGCTCACCACTGGCAACTTACTGAAGATGTTTCTACATATTCACAATAATTTGCAATAATTAGAATAATAATTGGAAGATTGCAGAAAATGCTAAAGTGGTAGAGAATTAACGTGCCAATGACAAGCAATGCAGCGGAGGGTACTTTTTCAGGGTGACTCGAAGTGGCCAGCGTGTCCAACTTAGTTTATACCTGAGACAGTTTCAAGGCAGTGTGTATAACTATTTTCAGAGGGCCATTGACCACAATTAACCTATCAATGAAATAGTGGAGTGGGAGAGGATTTGGCCATTGAGTATAAGAGACAAAACGTCATACTGCAGCTCTGTATGACTTTCGTTAGGCTGCTTTTGGAGTATTGGAGTTTGGAGATCTGGCTGCCACATTACAGGAAGGATGTGGAGGCCTTGGAGCGGGTGCTGAAGGGACTTACTAGAATGCTGCTTGGATAAGATGATATTAGCTATAAGTAGAGGATGCACAAACATGGATTGTTTTCACTGCAAGGTTGATGGGCGGCGGAAGATCTGATAAAGGTTTTTCAAGTTTTTAAAATATGAGAGACATAGATAGAGGAAACAGGGTGGAAATGTCAAAGACTAGAGGACTCACTTTAAGGTGAGAGAGGCAAATTTAGAGGAGATGTGCGGGGCAAGTATTTTACGCAGAGAGAGGAACGCACTGCCAAGTGTGGTGGTTGACATAGATATGATGGTGCCTTCTGACAGGATTTTGGAAGGCTGCATGTATATGCAGGAAATGGAGGGAAATGTATCATGTGCAGGGAGAGGAGATTAGTTTAACGTGGCATCATGTTCGGTGTGGACATTGTGGGTCAAAGGGCCTATTCGTGTGCTGTACTGTTCCATAGTTCAAAGGCCATCAATACAAAATAAAATGTACAAGATTTAGAAAAGAAGAGATAACAAACCTGTGAATACACTGTTGGGAAGCTGTGAAATTCACTCCAAGAGATGGAGGTGTCAGCAGCACCGTCAACATTCAAGATTAGGTTGGTTAGGTGGATGAAAGGGAAGAAGATAATCGAATACGGGAACCAAATGAACAAATGTACTTAGCTTTACTTTTGTGGGAGACAAACACGGAGTGCAGCAGAATGAAATAAAAAGGAACTTTAGATACTGATTTATACCAAAGATAGACACAAAATGCTGGAGTAAATCAGCGGGTCAGGCAACCTCTCGAACAACTTATTGTGATATGTTATTGGGTCGCATTATTGGGTATGATCTGTGCTCTAATGGACTGAACTATGATCATCATGAGTTCGACCTAAACTTTTAAAGAACAAATAACTATTGTGTGGATTCTCCCTCAACTTCTTTTAATGTGGTTGTTTTGTGTCATTGTTTTACGTCATGCTTATGTGGTCGTCTTTAATCCTCAAAGATGAATGTTGAAGGAATCAAACTTTTTTTTGATCTCTATAGGGAATCTGGCGCATTCCTGTGGATGAAATTGACCGTCCCGGCAGCTTTGCCTCACATATGAACCGTTCAATTGTTATCTTACTTGATGTTCTATCGCAACTGAAGGACCATAATACACTGCTGAGAGTATCTTCCATGCTTCAAAGGACACCTGACCAAGGAAAGTAAGTATGCATTTTAGAACTTCAGAATTATACGGATATAAATAGCAGTGTAGTTTCCTTTCTCAAATTAACAAAACAGAAATATGAGTATCCACATAACATACAAAATTCCCTTTTCTGAATAGTGGAGAAATTCAAACATTCCCTTCATTATTACCTTCTACGTATACTTTATGAAACTTTGCTAAAGTGATGAATAGTCCTGAAACCTATCCATCTCTTGTACTCTCAGACACCAGGGTTATACTCCAGACGAAATAGCGAGTACCTCTGGACTCTCTTCCAAAGTGACATTGGTTTCATAAGTGATAGGAGTAGAATTAGGCCATTCGGCCCATCAAGTCTACTACCACATTCAATCATGGCTGACCTATCTCTCCCTCCTAACCCCATTCTCCTGCCTTCTCCCCATAAACCTCTGACACCCGTACTAATCAAGCATCTATCTCTGCTTTAAATATATCCACTGACTTTACTTCCACAGCCTTCTGTGGCAAAGAATTCCACAGATTCACCACCCTCTGACAAAAGAAATTCCTCCTCATCTCCCTAAAAGAACGTCCTTTAATTCTGAGGCTATGACCTCTGGTCCTTGACTCTCCCACTAGTGGAAACATCTTCGCCATATCCACTCTATCCAAACCTTTCACTATTCTGTATGTTTCAATGAGATACCCCCCTCATCCTTCTAAACTCCAGCGAATATAGGCCCAGTGCCATCAAACACTCATCATATGTTTACCTACTCATTCCTGGGTTTCACTCCATCCATTTTTTTCCACCATTCAACTTGTTTATTTATTTTCACTTCATTGCTAAATCTCTCCCCATTATTTTGTATATTTCTTTTTTAAATCAGTTATATAAAATGCATTGATGAATGTCACAGAGTACCATTTTATAGGATAGGATTTTACTGACAAATGTGGCAGCAAGATTTGTAGAATTTGTATCCGTACAATATTAAGCTGTTAAGATAACTGGACACAAAATACCATCCCCGTTCTCAACAATAGCCAAGCCCAAAATGTGTGTGACAAAGAGAAGGCTGAAGCATTTGCACCTAAACTCAGCCAGACGTGCCAACTGGACAATGCTTTGCAGCTTCAGACTGACATCTCCACAGATATAAACGCCAACCTTCAGCCAATTTAATTCTCTCCAACTGATTTAAAAAAACAACTACAGAATATAATGTACTGCTGTAGATGCCAGCTGTCCCTCTAGCCAAACTGCTCCAGTACAGTTACAACACTGGAATCTACCTGACAATGTAGAACTTGTCTTGGTATGTCCTGTCCATAACAAAATCAGAACAAATACAGCCCAGCTAATTATGATCCAATCGTCTGCTCTCAATCATCAAGAGAGTCCTAGAGTCATACAGCATGGAAACAGGCCCTTTGATCCAACTTGCCCACACCGGCCAACATGTCCCAGCTACGCTAGGCCCACTTGCCTGCCTTTGGGCCATATCCCTCAACCCTGTCCTATCCCTGTACCTGTCTAACTGTTTCTTAAACGTTGGGATAGTCCCTGCCTCAACTACCTCCTCTGACAACTCATTCATACACCCACCACCTTTTGTGTGAAAAAGTTACCCCTCAGATTCCTATTAAATCTTTTCCCCCTCACCTTAAACCTATGTCCTCTGGTCCTTGATTCCCCTACTATGGGCAATAGACTTTGCATCTACCCGATCTATTCCTCTCATGATTTTATACACCTCTATAAGATCACCCCTCATCCTCTTGCACTCCAAGGAATAGTGACCCAACATACTCAACCTCTCCCTACAGCTCCGACCCTCGAGTCCTGGCAACATCCTTGTAAATCGTCTCTGTACCTTTTCCAGCTTGACAATATCTTTCGTATTACATGGTGCCCAGAACTGAACACAATACTCTAAATGCGGCCTCACCACGTCCTATATACTGGCAACATGAATCTCCCAACTTTTATACGGAATACTCTGACTGGTGCCAATAGTCTTTTTGACCACGACTCCTACCTGCGACTCCACTTTCAAGGAACCATGCATCTGCACTCCTAGATCCCTCTGCTCTACAATCCTCCCCAGAGTCCTACCATTCACCGTGTACTACCATTCGAAGTGCTGCAAGATATCATCAATCAACACAAGAACCTGCTCACTGATGCATGGTTTGGGTTTCAGAAGTGCAAAAGCTTAGATTTGGTTAGCCTCAATCCATAGAACTGAGGTCCAGAGGTGAAGTGACATCAGGTCAGCACCTGCCTGGGTGTGACATCAAGGAGTTCTGGTAGAAATGAAATTAATGGACATCATTCCAGTAGTTGGAGTCATACCTTGCACAAAGGAAGATATTTGTGGTTATTGGGGGCCAAGTTTCCCAGTTTCAGGATATCACTGCAGAGTTCCTCAGGGTAGTGACCTGAGTCCAACCATGATCAGCTGTTTTATCAGTGACAACCTTTTCATCATAACGGGTGAAGTAGGAAAAGTCACTAAATATATAATTTTCAGTTCCATGTGCAACCCCTCGGAAAATAATTTCCTCATAACTGATCTAAATCTGACTTATAATTTCCTGTTTTGTCTCTCTTGCATCTTCCTGAAATGCAGTTTTAAATCTGAAGGGAGAATTTTTGAATAGACACAGATTTGGAAGATTATGGCACAGGATCTTATTTAGTTTCCTTATTGGCTTTCTTTGAAGCACTGCATTGGAAACTGCCAGAATCTGAAGATCATTCAGGTTTCACATTTTGGTTAACTCTTTAACTGTTTAATGTACAGAAGTCAGTAGCAACAGCTTGGACCTGAGTCTCCTCAGCAGATAAAGTCTGCTCTGGCCCTTTCTGTATAGCGCATCGGTGTTTTCAGTCCAGTCCAGTTTATTGTTGAGGTAGACACCCAGGTACATAAGAATCCACCCTCTCGATGTCCATTGCCTGGATGTTCACCGGTGTCGGCAAATAACCAGAGTGCAGAGTAGAGTGTTACAACTACAGTAAAAGTGCTGATAGAAAAAAAATGCAAGGGGAACAGTGATTTCGATTGGAAAATCAGAATTACAGCTTTCGCTTATGAGAGGTCTGTTCAGTCAGCTGATAATGGTGGGAAAGAAGATCTGAATCTGGTGGCGCGTGCCTTCTCCCCAACATCTGCAATTTTTTGCAGTCTTGAGCAGATCTGTTACCAAACCAAGAATGATGCATCATATAGGATGTTTTCTATGATACATCATAGAAATTGGTATGGGATGTTGGAGTCATGCCAAATTTCCTTTATCTTCTGAAGAAATAGAGGCATTGGTGTGTTTATTTTGGCCGTGGCTTCATTGTGGGCGAACCAGAAACCTCTCCACTGATGCTGACTGGGCCATGCACAAAACCCTCAGACCCCCGTTTCCTGGAGTCAGTAACTAGCTCTTTCGTCTTGTTGATATTGTTGGGTGGGAAACCCACGTTGCCAGGTTTCCTGACAGGAATTGTTCCTATCTCCATTCCTTTTCAGCCAACAGTCCAGTGTGCTTAACATGAGTTTTATTCACTTGTTAGGGCACATTTGAACATTTTGTGTATACACCTCTGGTGTCTCTGATCCTGCATTCCCTTTAAAATTGTAATTTATACTCCCCTTCTTCATTTTGCTAATGAGAATAGATCATTTCACACTTCCGCATAAGTATAATCCAACATATGTTTGCCCAATTTTACCAGTCTGACGACATCCTCCTGACATATGCTACTATCCTCCTCATTGTTTACTATGTGTCAGCTGCAGACTTTTAAATTATACTCCTGTTGAACAAAACGGGTCAGTATAAATTAAAAAGTGGTATTCTGAAAGCTGACTGCTGGGAACATCACAACACACTTCCCTCCAGTCTGAGAAACAGCTGTTCACAGTGATAATACAAAACAGAAACGGCTGGAAAGGCTGAGACCTGAAAGAGGATTGGGAAGGCTGAGACCTGAAATGTTAACTGTGTTTCACTTTCCCTCGATGTGCCCCACCTGTTGAGCATCTCCAGCATTTTCTGGTTTTTATTACAGATTTCCAGTATCTGCAATTTTTCTTCAATTTTCAGTATTTGTTCACTGCTGCTTTCTTCTGTTTTAAAACAGTTTGTCAGTCAGCCATATCACTATTTCATTGCAGAAGTCAACCAAATTAGATGCAATTTGCATTTAGCAAATCTGTGTATGTTGTTTTGTTTTTTGAAGAGGCAAATAATTTTGTTTCTCGTTATTCCTCACTGCCCAGATAAGATGGTCTAGATGATAGTTGCTTGTTTTATTTCTTCCTGTAAAGGATGCGAACAGCAATGCTCTGAAGGATTTTGTATGCACCAAGGTTTCCACTTTTATGGTAGAATAGGAGAATTAACATTAGCATCCTCTCTCAGGCCAACATCTAGCACTGAGGCCCTAGTGCTCCAGTGAGTAGGCTAGGAAATTTGCATGCCCAAAATAAGACTCCTGGAACAGGAATCTATTCTGAGCTCAGTCATGGCAAGAGACTACCACAAGGTCAAAGGAAACGATTCAATAATAATCTCAAAGCTTCCTTGAAAAAGTGTAATGCCTTCACTGATATATGGAAATTCTTGGCCCATAAGCACTCAAAGTGGAAAATGTCTTTCCGGGATGGCAATGTAAGCTTCAAGTTCATGCTGCAAAGCCTAATTTAAACAGCAACAGGAGCGCCTCACCTCCCATAACTGCTACTTGCTTGACCCACTCACCACCTTCTGTCTCACTTGTGGCAGAGCCTCTGTAGCCCTCACAATGCATGGGCTGTTGTGGAAACTGGTCGTCCTTGACACCAAGGGGCTGCTTACGGGGAAAAGCGTTGTAGCCCTTGTATTCAAGAATTTCTGACATTTTTGTAACTCACAACCTCAGAATCATCCCCTTTGGGCTAAATGATACTCAATACTTAAGTTTTTGCTAACTACTTTGGAACTTCATCATTATGTATCTTAATCCTATCCTGCTTCTCGGTTACCTTCTCTTCCACGGGTTCATTGATTGTATTCTTTTGCGATGTTGTACTTCCAATTTTCTGAGAGCCGGTTCTTTCCTCTCCTATCAGCATGCCTGGTCTTTGTACATGGCAGTCCTTGTTTCTAATCCAAGGCCTAAGCCCTTTTCAGATCAGTGTAATTCAATCTCATAAATGAGATATCCATCTTTATTAATTAATTATGTAATAAAATGGAACTGCGAATGCTGGGTTTATACCAACGATGGGCACAAATTGCTGGAGTAACTCAGAGGGTCAAGCAGCATCTCTGGAGAGAATGGATAGGTGACTTTTCAGGTTGGGACCCTTCTTCAAAATTAATTCATTGTGCTTTTCTGAACAGTTCTAAATCTTTTGATATTGTGATCACTAACCTTCACATGTTCTCTCACTGAATGTTAATTCTGTGGAATTAGATCCATTACTGCTTGCAATCTTGTTGTCTTGATAACATTCAGATAAATAAAGTCTAGTTTTATAATTTAGAAATTTCTTTTACGCTCATTACAATTTTCTCCAGTCCATATCGGTATAACCGAAGTATCCTTTTATCACAAACGTTTGGTTTTACACCCCTCTAACATTTGCTGATTCATATCCTTCCCCTGAATAATGGTGCGCTGAAAATACTCAGCAGCCTCCCTGCTGCACCTAATCTCCAACGAAATCAACTCTGTCTCAGAATACTCAACCGAGTCACTTCTTTCCATCAATCACATGTTATTTAACTGAAAGCAGTAAAACACCCCAGACTCTGCACCGGAGCATTATCAAACTTCATAAAGAGAGATTATTTCAGATGATTACGAGCTTAATCATAGAACTGTTTCATAGAGAAAGAAAGTAAATCTACCAAAAAAGTAAATCTACCAAAAAAGTAAATCTACCGAAAACAGTGCAATTTCATAGTTTGAAACCAAGCATCTGACCTCATACCATTAAAATCAGAGTGCTTCAAGAGGCCAGAAATAGAAAAACACGGATATCCTGTTCATTAGCAATCTAGGGACGATTACAGAGATAGTGAAGAAATGTCCATGAAAAATCGGAAAATGTGGGTGACAATTTTACATTGGAGTAGATTCTCAAACAGTAGGTCAGCACGGGTGGGGGGGGGGGGTGGGGGGCAGTAGCGTTTTGGATGACTTCAGATGTACGGCAAATGTAATGAAGGAGGCTTGTGTATGTGGATTCCAATGGCCAAGTCTCAAGGTAATGAAAGCACGGAAATGGCTGTCACGGTGGAGAAGCTGTGGCTGCTCTGGAGGTAGAAAAAAAGTAGTCTCCAATGGGAGTGATCCAATGCTAATTTGGACCAAATAAGACAATGAGGTCAAGAACAGTCTTGCTAAGTTTGAGTTTCCAGGGAAGAGGATGGAATCAGTCACAGGGAATGGAGTGTGAGGCAACAACTATAGATGGTAGCAGTCTCAATATTGAGTTGATCGGAATTTATTTTCTTCCAGTATCTAGATGTTGTGTTTAAAGGCAGTGGGCTGGTCATGAGAGAAGGCTATTGTCAGCATATATGGGGAAATAGGCTGTTTTTTATTTGTTATTTTCAGATTCAGATTAGCGTATTGCCATATACACCAAGGTGCAATGTAATTCCTTGTTTGCATGAAGCTTATAGTTTTAAAAAATTTGTGTCATCACCAACTGTTTGCCAATAGCGATCAAATTTTAGTGCCATGTCGTTGGCCTCTGCAAGATCCTTTACAGTGCATATGTCATGCAGCAGGTCACAGCTCAGGAGATGTTCCATAGCCTGTCCGCAGTCTGGTGAGACTGTGCCAGGTCATCCACGGTTGGTCACAACCTGGTGGGAGTTTTTCAGAGGGATCGATTGCCATGTGAATGTCTTCCGGAGATTTCTCTAGTTTCTTTTCCCAGAGTTTGAGCCTTCTGGACGATGCACTGCAGTCCAGGGGATGGACAGAAGAGAGGAAACTTCTACATGATTTCAAACACTGAGGTAGCAAAGGGTGGTCATGTAGGGGGTGTCTTTCATCCTCTGATTGTCTGAGGCGTTCTTTTTGACTGGCTACAGCTCTTTTAATTCCAGGAGGTGCAATGCCATAGAGTAGGTAGATGTTGTCAGTCTTGGTAGATTTCATGCATCCACTGATGCAGCGACAGCTTGTGTTTAGCACAGGATCAATCTTCCTTGCATGAGCTGAGCGCTCCCATACTGCACAGGCATACTCAGCAGTGGAGAAGCAGAGAGCCAGAGCTGTTGATCGAATGGTTTTAGAATTTGCTCCCCATTTTTAGGTACTCAGCTTGCTAAGAAGAGCATTTCTGGAACTGACTTTTCCTTTACGCTTGGTGATATGTGCTTTGTAGGACAGAGATTGAGTCACACCGAGATAAACTGGACTGTCACAGTGCTCCAATCTGACTCCATTCCATATGATCTTCAACCTTCGATTTTCATACTTGTTCTTCAAGTGGAAGGTGCAGACTTGGGTTTTAGATGGATTGGCTCCCATTTGATTCTCTTTGTAGTGTGAGGACAGGTTGACTAAAGCCTCACACAGAATAGCTTCTGCCTCAAGGAAGTCAGCACTGGGTTGTAATACACAGGTCATCTGCATAAATGAAACTCCTGGTGTTGGGATGAATGAAGCTCATAGTGTGCACAATACACATAATGAAAGATAAAGGCAGCTTAGAAACAAGCAGTCCCTAACCAATCTGAAGAAGGGTCTCGACCTGAAACATCACCCATTCCTTCTCTCCAGAGATGCTGCCTGTCCCGCTGAGTTACTCCCAACATTTTGTGTGTAGCTTGGAAACACTATCTTGACTTGGAAATATATTGTTGGTTCTTTGACATGGAGCCTACATGTTGAAATCGCTCGGTAGCAGTACTATGGCAGCACCTTCAGTGGAAGGATAGGTATGAGGGCAAAGAGGGCAGCTCACTAACACCTTGCCAAGTTCACATGGAGTGCACAATAAATGATGGCCTTGTCAGTAAAGCCCAGACATTGTAAAAGGAATGAACAGAATGAAAAAAAAAGAGAAATAAGAGAGGATGATAATAGTGACAATATCTTTGAACTGATGTTCTTCCCCAATTCATCTAAAGATGTTGTAAACCCCTAACACTATTGCCCCTGCTGTGCACATGTGCTTTAAATGTGCCTTAGTCTGCCCTCTATTTCATTCCTCTGAATTTTAAGGTACTCTTTATTTTAATGCTTCTTGTCTTCCCCAATCCTCTGATCTTGTTTCTCCTTTGAATCTACCAACTTTTTAGCCCTTGTCAAATTGACACGAGTTTATCTGTCCCTGAGGACATTTTCCTCAGTTTTGTCCTTACAATCCACAGAAGCTGCCTCATTTGTGTTACTAAGGTTGTTTCAGTTGAAAATGGTGTACATTATGCTGACTTGCAGTATGTATTCTTTTATCGCATTCAGCAGCAATAAATAGGCAGCAAGCAAATTTCACTGCATTCGCACATGATGCTAATGTCACGCATGAAGTTGGTGTAAAAGCACCAGAGGAGTACGTTTTGAGGAATGCACAACAAAGGAGATATCATTCAGGACCAGTCAAGACGAAATCCCAGTTAACGGTGCAGCTTTAGTATAATATTCAAGTATGTTTCAGAACAAGTACCTCAGGACACTGAAAGCCAGGGACGGCGAGTTTATCAGACAAACAGCAACCTGATAAGAGGTCTAATAGATATGATGCAAATGCTGCTGTAATAGAGTCAACCCTGGCCTCAATGTGTAAGGGGATGATATGATAGGAATATAATCTCATCTGTTACAATAAGATCGATACTCAAAGCATAATAACAAGTATTTTTCTGTGTATGCACTTACATGATTAGAAGAAGAATGTTAACCTAGATATTCAATCTCAACATGTTGTTTAGATCGGTGCTATGGACTTCTTTGAAGTGAATTGTGGTAACAAACATTTCAGGTATAGTGTTTCAATGACCAGGTATCTGAGAGCTCATATGTCTTTGTTTTGAGGTAGTCAAATCAGTCTAACTTCTTTTGGGGTCAAACTGCTCAGTTGGATGGGGCATTGGGGAATGAGCACTAACCCTTCCTTACCTGGTTCCTGACTCCTGTGCAGATTCCAACCTCTGCAGCTGAGCAAAGGAATGATTAAAATTTTGGCAGGATAAAGAAAGAAGAGACCATCATTTGCCTCCCCTAAATGATTTTGTGCCTTTTTAAGATTCTACAGTAATGTTCGAACAACTCACACCTAATCCCCTCCAGTGAACCACAGAAACACAAAGCATTAACAAACATGCTTAAAAACATCGAACTGCGCCTTTACTAAAAACAAGATTCATTTTTGTGTAGACTTACTTAATGAATACAAAGTCAACATGCTTGGGCATATAACCCAGCTAAAAGAATGTGTAACATTCATTTGTCTCAACTGTCATTCTTCCCATGGGCTTCTCTGTGGTAGTTATTCCAAGTACAGTGCCCTCCATAATGTTTGGGACAAAGACCCATCATTTATTTATTTGCCTCTGTACTCCACAATTGGAGATTTGTAATAGAAAAAAATCACGTGGTTAAAGTCCACATTATCTCATTTTAATAAAGGCCATTTTTATACATTTTGGTTTCACCATGTAGAAATTACAGCTGTGTTTATACATAGTCCCCCCATTACAGGGCACCATAATGTTTAAATGTTTCATTGCTGGGTTCAAGTTTCCTCCTGAAATTCAAAACATTATGCCAACTCAAAATATATCCAGTCCCATGCTGTTAAACTAGTTAAAAACATACTCTTTGAAGATGATTAAGTTTCTTTCTTTCTTTCTTTCTATCATTTTTTTTCGTACATGTTAAAAGACATCAATTAAAAAACAAAATAAACAAAAAAACAGAAGAAATACAAAGAATTTCATCCATTACTTAAAGTCTTTACATGTGCGAAAAGGAGTAGGAAGAAGTGTGAACTTATTTAATCCTACCCCCATTCTCTAATCAATATTTATCAAGTATTATCTATAATAACTAATACCTAAAATACATATATAACTACATATATACTCACTCACCCCTATAATCATATGAATATACCTATTTACACAATAATGTCTATATTAACTACATCTGATATATATACATACATTAGGCCAATCATATATATACATATACCCGACCATTTACATACAAAATATAAATACAAATATAGTCACCCACCTGTATAATAAGTCAGATATTAATACAAAAATACTCGTACACCCTTATATGTTCATTTGGATATACTTATTTAAATAATGATGTGTTATTATATGTAGACCCCTGGTGACTGTTAATCCCCCTCCTCACTGTACCTAGAAAAAATCATGTGTTTATATTTGTTTTTAAACTGGATGATGTTTGAACATTGTTTTAATTCCGCATTCATTCTGTTCCATAGCTTTACTCCACTGATTGATATAGAAAATCTTTTCATTGTTGTTCGAGTATTGCGAATCTTGAAATTTAAGGTTCCCCTTAAATTATACCCCCCCCCCCCCCTCTCTTTCATAAAACATTTCCTGTAAGTTACTTGGTAGCAAATTGTTTCTCACTTTGTACATGAATTGAGCTGTTTTGATATTCCACAATGTCATAAAATTTGATTATTTTAGACTTTATAAATAATGAGTTGGTGTGTTCACAAAAACCGACATTGTGAATTATTCTAATGGTTCTTTTTTGCAGTATGAATAGTGGTTGTAGTGAACTTATATATGTTTTTCCCCACACCTCTATACAGTAACTTAAATAAGGTGAAACTAGTGAACAGAACAGAATGCGAAGTGATTTGTTATCTAGGAAATGTTTTGCTTTGGCCAGAACTGAAATGTTTGTTTAATTTGCTTTGAAATCCAGCATTCCAATTAGATCTGGGTATTGTTGCATAAATAAAAAACAGATACTGAGATGAGAAATGTAATTGTTCCCTTTTTTAGAATTGATTGAAATGTACAGTAGCTGCCATTCCATTTGTGTGCTTCCATTAATGGATATGTAAGGCTCTGCTCATGGTTTACTGCTTTTTTTCACAGAAAATATTTGCGTGATGTGGATCGCCAAGTACTTGCCAAGCGGGCGTTAGTTTTCACAGTAAAGGTGCTTGAGGACAACTTAAAAGAATTATCTGGGGTAATGCTATAAATTATTCCATGTTTGTCAAGAGGTTTTGATATGCATTTTCTCTGTGGTTGATGTGGCTTGCCTACTTTCTTTGTGACTTTGAAATTAAAAGAGAAAATAGTAGAATCTCTCAACAGGTCAGGCAGCATTGTTGGAAAAAATCTCTTCACCGATGCTGACTGACTTGATGAGTGTTTCCAGTATTTTTGTTTCTATTTCAGATCTCAGCAAATGCACTTTTTGATTTTCTTTACACATTTGTTCAAATTTGACCCATGTTACAGAAGTTACAAGCTTGCAACCAGGATGCTGATGTTTGTTTCTTTTTACTTGTAAATAATTTTTACATTTTATGAAACTTTTCAAGTATTGTGGCAGTTCTGATGTGATGGGCTTTTGGCTTCTGACGGCACAGGTCTTAATTTGCCAGAAGGAGAACATAAATTGCTGGTGGAACTCAGCCAGCCAGGCAGTATCTGTGGTAAGAAATGAACAGATGACGTTTCGGTTCGGGACCTTTCTTCACATTGGTAGACGGTCCCGACTTGAAATGTAGTCAGTCCATTTCCTTCCACAAGTGACCTCCGGACTTCCTCCAGCAGCTCGTGTTTTGCTTAGAATCCCAGCATCTGCGGTCTCGTGTCCTCGTCTGCTGCCACACCAGGAATACAGACATAAATTAGATGGATGGGTGTCTGTAAAACTTTAAATTGCTGCTTTCTAATGAAAAGGTAACTCCATTAATAACAAGAAAATAATGGGTAGTCCTTTTGTAAATAGTGCACAGGTAACACCATTAAAAAGAGGAAGTGGATGTGAATTTGTAAAGGAGGCATATCTGTATTTGTTTTGAAAAAAGTATTAAAGGGTTCAGTTGTTTAATGGGTTCATTATGATGAATGTGTTCCTCCATTATTCCATTCATGATTAGGTATCAGAAGACCAGATTCCAAAATCAATAGTTTCTCCAATGGGGGAGATGACATCGGATGCTTCAAACAAGCCTAATGCTGAGGAGCACAAAGGCGTTGTGGCAAAAAAACTCACCATCTCTGAGGGGCCTTTAAAAAGCACAGAAAATGGAGTAAATGATATTCCAAGGGAGCAATTGCTCAAGCCTATGGACATGGAGCAAGGGGATAAAAATGATGAAATTCTGGGCGAGCTCAGCAAACCATACACTGGCACAGATGAACCAATGGAACTTGACAGCTCTGCTACACAAGGAAAATTGGATTTTTCATTCAAGCCTCCCGGTGGGGTGGAAGTGGACCACAACAAAACTGTTGGCCTTTCTGAGGGTAAGGGCCCTGAATGCAAACCTGCTGAACTTTCTTTGGAGGACCTGAACATCAGCTCAAAACAGCAAGGGATCACAGGGACGTCACATGTCACGGCCAATCAAGTGGTCAGGAAAACGGGCAGGAAGAGAAAACTGATAGATGACACAGAAACTGGGAAAGCTCTGCTGTTGGACGCCTACAGGGTCTGGCAGCAAGGCCAGAAGGTCATGACTGTTGACCTTGGGAAGATTGAGACAATCATGTCAGAAACCTATATGCTGATTAAACAGGTAATGCATAGTCATTGTATTTTAAACGTCTTGAACATTTATTCTTCAAATACGTATTTATCATGGTTTAAAATGTGAAATGATAATGTTGCAAGAGGAATCTCAAAGTTTGTGCATTTTTCCTGCTGAATTGTCCCAGTGCCTTGTACGCCTGGGAACAAATCTTTTTTTAAAAGAATACTTTAGCATTTCATTATTGCTTAGTATTTATGTGACATTGCATTGGGATGTGCCTGTACCATGTCAGAAGATTTTATTTATGTCAAAGAGCGAAGGGTGGAATACCAAAATCAGCAGGCCGACTATGGGTCCTTGGTAAAATGGGCGCAGGTGTAAATAACCTGTCGGGTGGTAGTGAAATGTTTTGAAAGACAGTCCATGACTTAACACCCACTAATAACACTGATATTATCCCCGTCAGAGAGATCGGCAATAATTTACAAATTATTCTTTATCTTGATTAAGAGATTGATTAGGTGGCACAGTGGCACAGCGGTAGAGTTGCTGCCATATAGCTCCAGAGACCTGGGTTCGATCCTGACTACAGGTGCTATCTGTACAGAATTTATACATTTTCTCATTGACCTCGTGGGTTTTCTCCCGGTTCTCTGGTTTCCTCCCGGTTCTCTGGTTTCCTCCCTTTCTCCCTCCCTCCCACACTCCAAGGATGTACAGGTTTGTAGGTTAATTGGCTCTTGTAAAATTGTAAATTGTTCCTACTGTGTAGGAGAGTGCTAGTGTACGGGGTGATCAATGGTCGGCATCGACTAGGTGGTTTACAAAGGGGGAGAGGTTCTGTTTGAGGGGATGAGATAGGTTCATAAAAGTGAAAAGTACAAAGAGTTGGAGAGTTAAATCACAAAGATAGGTTGTGTATAACCTTGGCTGCTATTAATTTGGAAGAATCCTAATCAGATTTGGCTATCTAAAAGTTAAATAAATTTGATTTGGGGATATGGAAGAACGAAATGAAGTAGTGGAAGAATCAAGAACAAATGAAAATTCAGCAGTGAAATCTCTGAGCGCTGTTTCACATGTGAGACAGTGAAATCTGAAACTCTACCCTAAAGCACTGTGCCTACTGGGGGAAATTTCAATACTCAAGAATGATATTATTATTTATTAAGGTTATTAAATAATATGAAGCAAAGGCAGGTAAATGAACTAATGGTATAGATCAACTGTTCTATTTGGTGAAGTGATGGCCTGTTCTAATTGCTGTGTTCCTAATGTAATATTGAATAGTTAGTAAAAGATTCAGATGTTATAGTGCAAATCCAGCATGTACATAGATGTGTTCCATTAGTCCTATTCAACTGCTTAACACTAGATTTATCCATTTCAATTGACTTGTCAACTGTATTACTCCAAGGCTATGATGTGTTCCCAAAGCTAATAGTGGACAATTTGTTTTAAATATTTACCAGATTCTGGAGATGTATATAAGGTACTGATACTTAAAGATTGTGTATATGATAATAACTATTCAGCAATATGATAACATTAGCAATCTGGAAGATTGAAATGATACAGCAACAGACGTTTACCTCACACCATGGCAATATTTTAGTATGTGCACATGCATTTGTGTCTGTACGTCTGTGTTACCTGCACATGTGTATGAGAGCCTGGCCTCCAATTGTCCTGGATCTCCTTCTCGTTGTGCTAAAACCTGATCTGACGTGCCTTGTGGCAGCTATTGTGCAAAAACTGCACCAGGTTAAAGGGACTGCAGACATCTTCCACACCTCAGAACTAAAGAGGAAACAATCATCCTTGATCCCAAGGGACTGCCAAAGAAGCAGATTGAATACACTGTCTATGGCTTAAGAGTGATTTGAACAATATCATTTAATATCTGGGCATTTTCAGTTGTAGCAAGATCATGACTACAACACAGCAAAAAATGCTTAATGTTTTAAAATAAAATGTAAGTCAAAAATCATAGGATCTGTGCACGTTTTCATGAATTTCAGCGGACCAATTGAGACTCTCTCAGGTTATCTAAAGTTAATTAGTTGGAACCAAAAACATATTTACATTTCGTATCAAAGCTGAGGGAAGTTTCGACATGTCAATGAGTGCAAACAAAGCCATCACGAGCACCTTACATTTTCTTGTAAACTTCCAGTAAATGGCAAGCAAATCTTAGAATGCACCATACAACCAAGGGTGCAAATTAATTAACTGCTTCTCAGCACTGGAGTGAAATCATGTGCTTTCTGACTGTCACACAGCCAAAAGCATCAGTTCTGCCATTAAATCACTGATGGACCTGACTGATCGGTGTTACTGCTACTTGTTGTATCAGAACAAGTCTTTGATCTTTCTGCAGGTAAACTAGTGCTTGCAGTTTTTTACGTCGATCACATCCTTAAGATATTTGCTATTCGGAACTGGAGCACTCCTTGGGAGGACGTGTTGTTCTCTCTGGTATGTTCTTCATATGCATACTCATGATAATAGAAAAACTTGATAAAACCAAGGTGCTGAGTCATGTTGTTGGAAGTTATCGCTCAGTACAACTTATTCCCCTTATTCCCTTGTCACTATTTGTTTAGTTTGCATGAAAACAAGTGCCCCTAATATCCTGTCATGACAAGATGTCTGCAGTTGTGTGAATTGTAGAGATTTCTATTGATAATGGTTCAATTAATGAGTAAAGTGCGAATCTCGCACATCTGCGTCAGATTCTGAAACTTCATTCATAATCAGTAGTTAACAATATGTCTTTTGTTCAATGCACATCGAGCCAACAGTGATATTGTAACCTCCTTGGGGATTGCACCATGAATGTAGGTAGTAGGTCTTTGTTGGACTTTACTTATATTAACTGAATTATGGGAAGCATGCGTGTACTATTAAACTTGTTAGGTCTAAACTTATTCTTACTGAATTACCTACAGCTGATGCACTGCACCCCACCCATTAATCACCCAAATCAATTTTTTGGGTCAGAAAGACTCAAATGCTATGAGCCAGACTGAATTAAGACATTTTCATTGCACTCAAAAACTGTTGCCAAAGCCTCTTTATTAATGAGCATTCTTTAAACTAAGCAATCAGCAGCTAAATACAGGATTTACATACATGTATATGTATAATGACATCTTTCATCTTTACTGCAGAAACAAAATGTCTGAGGATTCTTCCAAGTTCAAAAGAACAAACATTGTCAAAGAAGTCAAGATTGGGAGAGAGCAAAGATACTAGAGGAACAAGATAGACCACTCGACCCTAAAAACCGTAGTATGTCATGACGCCATTTTAGTAGGCAGAAACTTGCAGAAACATTTCATAAGAAAAATAACGGTTAATAACCTTGATCTTGAACGGTGGGTATTGCCTATTAAAATGGCTCCTTTGCATACTACACTTCAGTATAGGCGATTTCAACGGAGTGGTCCATCTTGTTCCTCTAGTATCTTTGGGAGAGAGGAGGCCAAGAGTTGAGTTCTCAATGTGGTTTTGCGAACTACAAAGGCAGATGGAGACAGCCAGAGAGAGGGAATTACTTCAAAAATAATTGGACATGTACATTGACAGGAAAGGTTTAAAAGGATATGGGCCAGATGCAGGCAGGTGGGACTAGTGTAGATGGAGCAACTTGGTCGGCGTGGACGTTGGGCCAAAGGACCTATTTCCATGCTGTATGACTAATAGTATAATTCATAATGATTGGAGGAGATGTGTCTTAATGACCATGCTAAGTTCTGTCAGTGTAGTCCATCTAAATATTTTTATGTGGGGATGTAATTGAACAACATTTATGCCAAACATACATTGAACCTTGGTAAGATCATACTTGGAGGTCTGTTCTGGTCAATTTGTAAAAAGTGCATAGACTGTGGTCAGGTCATATTAAAAAAAAATCCAAAAAAAGTGGGTTAAATTGTTTTTCTCTTGGAATTAGGATGCCATGGGAGGAACCAATATAAATCATTTGTAATTTTTAAAAAAGTTTTGACATTAAAGAGAGAGCATTTCCACTTGTGGGAAAGAACAAGTGTAAACACCATCAATGTAAGATGGCTATCAAGAATTCAAATAGGGAACTCGCTGTTTCTCCAAAATTGCACCATTTATCAGAGGCTCTGAGGAAGGTAGATTACTGTTCAGAAAGGTCCTTTCCACTCAATTTATATCCACCTCACACACTCACATCCACCCCAACCATATTACCTATTGTAGAAGAGCAAACAATCTCCAGGCAGCAACTGCGCTTGGGGAAAGACTGATCTCAAGGGACAGGTGGAGAAAATGGGTAGGACAAAATCACAGTCTATAGAAGCATCAATCACCCTTTGTTTATGTAATTATTCCGCTTTTTTATTTGGGCTTAGAGACACAGCATGGAAACAGGCCAATCGGCCCACCGTCCATCTGACCATTGACCATCTGTTTACTCTCGTTCTATGTTATCCCATTCCCGACAAACGGGGTAATTTACAAAGGCCAATTAACCTAATAACTGCATGTTTTTGGGATGTGGAAGGATGCAGGAGCACCCGGAAAAAACCCATACGGTCATGGAGAACGTGCAAACTCCACACAGACCGCACCCGAGGTCAGGATCGAACTTGGGTCTCTGGCGCTGTGAGGTAGCAGCTCCACCAGTAGCGCCATTGAAGCTCCCTATCCAAACCTCTTTATCAAAGCCAAATAGATTGCCATCGGGAACTCTGTGGTTTCATAATACATCTATAGGCACCGTGGCGCAGCGGTAACTTTGCTGCCTTACAGCGAATGCAGCGCCGGAGACCCGTGTGTAGGATAGTGTTAATATGCAGGTATCGCTGTCGGCGTGGACCCAGTGGGCCGAAGGGCCTGTTTCCGCGCTGTATCTCTAAACTAAACTAAACTAAAAATCTATTTTGGATAACTAATATTCAGTGGTAACTTTGGAATTCATTTCCAATTGTGTTCACCAGAGTTTGCTTTGATTTTTAATCTGCTTTTGATTGGTATAATTGAGGAATAACTCTTGATGACTTGTTTGGAAATTGTGCCAATTAGATGAGCAGTTGCCAATTGGAACCAATTACAAAATCTAAATCGGTCCTGTTGCAGAGTCACATTGTCCTCCACACATGGTGCCCTTCCACCTATTTTCACATAATTGGCAAATTTGGAAATCTTACATTTTGTTCCCTCTCCGGGTCATTCAGGAAAACAGTAAACAAGTGAGTGCCCAGAATGATCCCCATGGGACTCCACTCATTACATTCCTCCAACTTGAAAAGGACCCATTTATTCTCTGGTTTCTGTGTGACGACAATTTTCAATCCATGCTAACACACTTTCTCCCACATCTTGGGCTCCTAATTTATTTACCAGCCTTTTTAATTTAGTCGAATTTATCTTAAATCAAAAGTTAGCAGGTAGGTCCAACCAGTAGTTAAGAAGGCAAACTACGTTCTGGCCCTTATTGCAAAGGAGTCGGTGTTTACGAATGGAAAGGGTTTGATAAATTTGTAAATGGGGTATTGGTGAAGCCACACTTGGAATAATGTGCACAGTTTTGGACCCCTTCCCTAAAAAAAAATGTCAGTATTTTAGTCAGACCAAAGGAGATTCACCAGGCTAATTCCAAGGGTGAGAAGGTTGTCAACAAGAGAGGCTTAACAGTTTAGGTATGTATTCCTTGGAGTTAGAAGAATGAGGGGTGACCTTATTCAAACAAAAGACCCAAGGGGGGCTTGAAAGGGTAGACTTTAAGGTGATTTTTATTGGTGGGGGAGTCACAAACAAGGAGACATAGCTACAAAATAGGGACCCGTCATTTAAAATAAGTGCGTAGAAATTTCTTATCTCAGAGGGTAGTAAACTTTGAATACTCTGCCACTCCGGGTGATGGATGATTAATAGGTATTTGAGAGATTTAGGAATTGCTCGCTTCGACAAGCCATGATCTTGAATGTTGGGGCAGGCTTGAGGGGCCTGGTGGCCCACTCCTGTTTCAGTTTGGTATTTGGATTGTTTTTTTATTGTTACGTATGACATAATGACAGATGCAGTGAAAATCATAGTTTGCATGCTATCCAGGCAGTCACATTAGACACGAGTCCAATCAAGCCTCAACGGATTGTGCAAAGAGAAATACACTAGAGTGCAGAATGTAGTGTTACAGCATTAGATCCTTGTAGAGAAAGAGATTTTCGAAAAGTCAAGGGCCACAATGAGGTCGTGTGGGTGATTGGGATTACATCGTTAGCTTTTCCTGTGGCATGTGCATGTGCTTTCAAGCTTATGTATTGTCTCCCTAACGGGAGAGGGGAGAAGAGGGAATGACCGAGGTGAAAATTATGTTGGCCGCTTTCTCAGAGCAGCATGAAGTGTCGGTAAAGTCGATGGGAGT
Organism: Rhinoraja longicauda; assembly: GCF_053455715.1. Classification (NCBI taxonomy): domain Eukaryota; kingdom Metazoa; phylum Chordata; class Chondrichthyes; order Rajiformes; family Arhynchobatidae; genus Rhinoraja; species Rhinoraja longicauda. Next base: position 14,602,319 of record NC_135977.1, read on the forward strand.
GAGGTTGGTTTGTGTGATGGCAGACATGCCAACATACTTTGTCTGAGGAAGTGAAGGCATTGCAGTCCTTTCTTTGCCGGAGCTTCATTGTGATTGATCCAGTACAAATGATGTTGATATTTGCAGCCTGGATTTTGAAGTTCTCACCCATCTCAACATCTGCATCATTGATGCTGACCGAGGCATTTATACCACCACGTTTCCTTAATCAATAACGAGCTCCTTCATCTTGCCGACATTAAGTGAGAGGTTGTTGTCTTGACACCATGTTACGAAACTCTTTCTCCTTCCTGTACTCTGGCCCACCACGGTGGTGTCATCTGCAAACATTCAAATGGAGCAAGACTAGAATTTGGCCAGATGGATATGAGTGTGTATGGAGTATAATAAGAAGATGAGACCACTTTTTTCGAGGATGTTTTGCCTGTCATCAAAAATTGTGGTCTAGAATCAGGAAATTGAGGATCCAGTGACAGAGGGGTTGCTGAGTCTGCTGCCCAGGAGCTTGGAGATGAGTTTGGTTGGGATCATGGTGTTGAATGTGGAGCTGTAGTCAATGAATAGGAGTCTGTCATCAAGATCCTCCAGGGATGAGTGTATGTCCATGAAGATGGTGTCTGCTATGGACCGGTTGCAATAGTAGGCGACTGCGATGGATCAAGGCTGGCTGGGAGGCGGGAGTTAATTTGCTTCATGACCAACATCTCGAAGCACTTCATGATGCTAGGTGTCAGAGTCGCTGTAATCACTGTAGTCATTAAGGCACTTTAGATTGCTTTTCTTGGGCGTGGTTTCCTTGTTTCGTTGTGTTCTTGTAATTTCAGCTCTTTACGCCCAGTATTCTGTGAGATCTAGGAGCAGGTTGGACGTTATTTCACACTTGATGTCACATGTAGCTAGGTTCCAATGTGCACAGTACTGCAAAGCTATGTGGCACAGAGGGCAATTAATATATGTCATAACTTTTACTTCTGGCTGTATCTATCATTTCTGCTGGGTATGGGGTTATCTCAGAATCAAGATGGTCTGTGTTGTGCTGAAGGAATGAAGAACATTGGTGAGTAATTTACTCATTTAGGTGGTGATTTAATCAATTGTAATTAAATTGGGCCTGATCAGTGGCATGGCAGGAAATAAATAAGTTTTTCACGGCCAAATTGTTAACCTGCAGTGAAAGATTTTTCTTGGAATTTCCAAATGTTACAGCTTCAGTTAAAGGTAAAACACCTGACATGGTTCTATTACTGTTCCTGTTCAGTCAGTCATATCTGTGCTCCCAAAATAGAGTGGGAAAACCGTGAGTGGTCTTCAATGCAAGACTGATTTTATCCAATCAAGGTCTCACCCAAAGATTTCTGTACACCGGGATACTGGATTACCAATCGCCTAACTTTCAAACATGCCTCAGTGATGGCAATAATGTCAATAATGTCATGACCCATTACCCATTCGTCCAGCTTACTAGTTAAGACTCCTTATATTAAAATGGATGCGATTTTGCTTTGCATTCCCCTCATGTGCATTTACCTTCCTGTTCTGCCTACTACATTCTCTAACTTGTTCTCTTCCATCGGAACATCATCATTGAGCCCCCATCTTGTCAGTTTAAACCTTCCCAATAGCAAACTTCCCTGCTGAGATGCCGGTCCTGGACTGGAAATGGTCCCAATAATGCAGGAACCTAGATTCCATCCTCTTGCACCATCCTTTCAGCCACACATTCATCTGACCTATCCTTCAATTCTTTTGCTCACAGGCTTGTGGTAAATGAAGCAATCCTTCAAGGTGGAGCTCGGTCCGCATTAACCAAACTGATCTCCCGGTGGCCAAGCACTTCAACTCCCCCTCCCATTCCCAGTCTGACCTTTCTGTCATGGGCCTCCTCCAGTGCCATAGTGAGGCCCAACGGAAATTGGAGGAACAGCACCTCATATTTCGCCTGGGCAGCTTGCAGCCCAGTGGTATGAACATCGACTTCTCCAACTTTAGATAGTTCCTCTGTCCCTCCCGTCCCCTCCTCCTTCCCAGATCTCCCTCTATCTTCCTGTCTCCACCTATATCCTTCCTTTGTCCCGCCCCCCCTGACATCAGTCTGAAGAAGGGTCTCGATCCGAAACGTTACCCATTCCTTCTCTCCTGAGATGCTGCCTGACCTGCTGAGTTACTCCAGCATTTTGTGAACAATCCTTCAAGGTACTGCTCTTTAAAAAGCTACCTGGTTTGCTAAATTAATGCAAGATCTCATCGCTTTTCCTGCGGATGTTGCTTTTTGCCGATATTTACCATTACCGCTGGCTGTTCACCCTCTCCTTTCAGAATGCCCTGATTATGGCATTAAAGTTTACAAGTTTGTAAATTATTACACACAGTGCAGAGATCCAACAAATTTTTTTAAAAATTAAAAAAATCTGACCTTTATGTCAGAAGGTTTTGGGTTCTCATCTCTCTCCTTAAACTGGAGCACGAAAAAAGCTGGAGACACGAGAAACTGCAGATGCTGGAATCTTGGACAAACCACAAAACAACCCACAGGTTACTCTGCAATAACCTGATAGATTTACTTTCTTATGGAAAGAGAAATGTTGCCACTAACATTGGTTGGCTTATGGACTGTGTAAGCAATAACGTGTAAAATGTATGTTTCTGGTAACAGTTAAGTAGTACAGTAAGCTTCATTGCAGAGAGTACTTCATTAATGATGCCAATTTTTCATTGAAAAAGTATCTTCCAAGGTGATTGGATTTTATAAGCAATATAAAATGGAGGAACTCAGCAGGTCAGGCAACATCTGGAGGGAATGGACAGGCAATGTTTCGGATCAGGACCCTTCTTCAGATTTCTTAGAGTAAAGGTGGGGGGGGGACTGAAAAAAAGAGGTGGGGGCAAGGCAAAGCCGAGCAAGTGAAAGGTGGATACAGGTGAGGAAGGTAATTGGCAAATGTGTGGAGTAAGTGACGAAGGCTAACCAAAAGAGACTAAAGCATGTTAGATAAGAAGAGGAGGAATGAAATGTAAAGCTGTAGGGAGGGATATAGGTGGAAGGACACAGAAGGGAGGAATGGGAAGAAGGAGGATAAAAGGGAAATGGGAGTCTGGGAGATGGGAGATGAGTATGGGAAAGGAGAGAAAGAGCAGGATTATTGGGGCGGGGGGCTTTGAAGATAGTGGGAGAAATGTGTGTGTTCCAGATTGGGGGTGGACAGGAATGAGAGAGAGGGAAGGAGACGTTATTACTTGAAATTGGAGAATTCAACATTCATACCATTAGTTGCCGAATATGAAGTGTTGTTCCTCCAGTTTGGGTATGGTCTCATGGAGGATGCCAAGGACAGAAAAGCCAATAAAGGAATGGGAAGGGGATACAAAATAGCAACTGGGAGTTCTCGCCGGCTTTGGCAGACAGTGTGCAAGTGTTCGGCAAAAACTCACCTAGAATATGCTTCGTCTTGCTGATGTAAAGGAGGCCACATCGGGAATACCAAATGAAGTAGACAATGTTTAAAGAGGTACATGTGAGCCTCAGTCTCACCTAGGAGGGCTGGATGTGAGAGAGGAGATAAAGGGATACGTGTTACATCTCCAGTTATTTTCCTACACAGTTACATCTCCTGTTGTTGTAGGGGAAAGTAGCTAGGGAAGGTGGCGAGTTTAGTGGGAAGGGATGAGTGAACAAAGGATGTGTAGGAAAGGTTTGAAGAAGGGTCTCGACCCGAAACGTCACCTATTCCTTCTCTCCAGAGATGCTACCCGTCCCGCTGAGACTCCAGCATTTTACATCTACCTTTGAGTGAACTAAGGAATTGAGGAGGGAGTGGTCTCTGCGGAAAGTGGTGGGGATAGGAAGATGTGATTGGTGGTGGGATTACATTGAAGGCGACAGAAATGTCAGAGAATGATGTATTGATCATAGAGGCTCGAGGGGTGAGGACTAGGGGAACTCTATCCTTATTCCATCTGGGCGTAAGGGGAACAAGAGCAGGACCATGTAATACAGAGGAAACACAGATGGGGGCTACATCCGCAACAGCAGGGGGGGAAACCACGTTTACTGAAGAGTGTGGACATCTCGGATGGCCTAGAATGGAAAGCTTCGTTCTAAGGAGCAGATGCGGCGGAGAGAAATTAAGAGTAAGGGATGGCATCCTTAAGTCTTGTTGACATCCTATTAGGTTTGCTCATTGATTAGTCCCAACATCCTTTTGCTGTCTTTCACATTTCTTTGGAGCTTCATTTCTTCTTATTGGTGATTTCCTTCATATTTCGATCCATAGGCTTTGTTTGAATCCTTTGTATCATGTCGAGTCCTCAGAATCTGCATAATACCCCATTGAATAAGATGCATTGTGTTTTAGGAGCTGAATTAGGCCATTCGGCCCATCAAGTCTAGTTCGTCATCCAATCATGGCTGATCTAGCTTTCCCTCCCAACTGAATTCTGCTGCCTTCGCCTCATGACCCCTGAGACCCTTACTTATCAAGAATCTTGTCAAAATCTGCTTTAAAAATATCCATTGATTTGGGCTCCGCAGCCGTCTATGGCAATGAATTCCACAGATTCACCGCCCAGACTAAAGAAATTCCTTCTCATCTCCTTTCTAAAGGTACGTCCTTTAATTCTGAGGCTACGGCCTCTGGTCCTAGACTCTCCCATTAGTTCACTACTGCAGGTTGTCTCTCTGCGTTTGCTGCACATTCAAGGTTCAAAGAGAATGTCAGCTGGAATTGATAAATTGATTTGAAATTGAATCAGAAGTAAGGGACTCAGTGTATGGAAAGTACAATCTGAATCTATTTGGTTAAAACTTCCGTGCTCCTAATTAGAACAGCTACTCCTCGAATCCTCTCTCCCCACATAACTTTGGTTTGTTATAGTTTGTTCCACAGAGGTGATATGAGGGGGCGTGCAGTGTTATAAAAGAATGTTTTTCAGGACGTAATATTGAAAACAAAGCGAGTTGGTTCTCTTCCAAATGCATTTTCCACAAATGACTGAGTAGTAAAGCCAAGAATAACAAAGTTCTACTGCTGAGTCCGATCAATAGAAACGGCCTAATAATAGCACTTTCAAACCAGTTTTAACACCTAACTACCTGGCATTATTGTGACCAAAATTTTGGCAGAGAGCTTGGTTTAAGGAGCAACTTGGAGGATAGAAATAGAGAGGTAAATGTAGTTTAGAAAGGAAGTTCTAAACAACCAAAGACATAGTCACCGCTGTGAGAGGGGATTGTGAACAAGAAACCAAAAGGGGGATGTGATTGCTTTTAGGGAATTGGGAAGTTGGTGGAAGTTGCAGTGCTGAGGAGGGGTATCATTTGATAAATGTGCACACAGCTGTCAGAAGGCAAAAGAACAGATATTTTCTGTTCCAACATGTTTAAGGGAGGAATTGCAATATAGAATAACGAGTTTCACATTGTTGCCAGCACAGTGGATTTATTGTGTAAGCCATCCTGTAAAGAAGTTTAATTGCATATTTGTCCAGTATCTTGTAGCCACAGGATATGAGTGATAGAAGTTTCTCAGAGATCATGATCAGTCAATAAATGAGAGTATAGCAAGCATGAGAATTTGAATGGCATGCTGTTGTGTGAAGTTGTCAGGGTAGAAGTAAAATATGGTAATTTCTTGGCCCAAATAGAAAATGTGAGACTACATTGGGGAAGGAACCCTGCTGAAGCTCTGGAATACTGCATAATCAGCACGCCATTTTGAGTAGGCTGAGATTTCATTCACTGTTTCTTTCTGAATCTAAAGTCTGTGGAAGTGCTATCTTTTATCGTGATCGTTTCAAGTCAACTCAGGTGCCTTCTATTTCCATGATTCTCTCACCCCCATGAGCTGCTCCAAGGTGACTGCTCAAGGAATATTTTCTGGTTAATTCAGGTGTGGAAGTTTGTGTCTACAGTGTTATTTTCAGTGGTTATTTCTAGGAAAGTGATGTGTTTGTTTTAAACAGAAGTCTAAACCTTTATTAAACTGAATTACCAGAAAGAGGAATCTTATTGTTGGATATCAATCACTTCTGTGTGAACCACTCAAGAGGTTTTACATAAAACTATTGAAAGCTGTTGGTGGTCTGACCTAACATTTAAAGGGTGAATATTGAGTGAGAATAACAAACAAAATGACTTAGCTACAAAATAAGGAGGCAGTTATTTAAAACTGAGATGTGTAGAAACTTTGTCTCTCAGAGATCTCCAGAATTCCCTGCCCCTTGAAGGTCATGAAGGCCAGATTTATCAGATGTATTTAAGGTGGAAACAGAAATATTTGAAAAGTAGAGAATTGAGAGTGATATGGTACTGGCACAGGAGAAGAATTGAGGCCAGCAGAGAATGGCCATGATTATATTGAACGGCGGGACAGGTTTGAAGGGCCAAGTGGGCTACTTTTGCTCTGAGGTTCTTGTGTTCTGGTGTGATATCTCTTCAAATAGACTTGTTTAAAAAAATAGACGTTACAAATAGACTTGTTTTACATGCAGAATGCAATGCAGGGGAGAGCTCTTGTATTCATCTGAAGGTGTATGACTGATCAAATAAAATTGAGCAGAAGAGCGTGTGTGAACTTCGACCTCAATATGTGGCATGGTGTTAAAGATGACGTGGTTGGCTTTGCGTCAGCACTTCCCAAATGTGACTACAATGTTGGGTTTATTTTGTAGCACCATGACCGCCAGCAGAGCTCGTCCTCTGGTCTTGCTGTATAGATTTACCTGTCAGCACTCAGTAGACACAGAGGCACCCTGGAGTTTGTCATCAGCCATGAGTATAAGCGAGAGAGCCTGCCAAGTACCAGTGCATCTGGAAATTATTTAAAAACACAGCACTCATTAATAAAGAACAGATTTAAACGTTGCCCTTTTCCCTTTATGCATCAGACATGCCAGCACAGATTTCATCATGAGCATGTAACTAGCAATGGCCGTCACAACATAGGTAAATAATAAGAAATGCCATGGAGCCCAGGGACTACGGATTATGTATTGTTGTTTAAAAGTGAAGGAAGAAATAAGCAAAGTAAACACTGGCCAATTAAATCCAGCCTAACTTCAGCACAGGACAAAGTGGAATCTATGTGAAGGGAAGTTATAAACTTTAAGGGAAGGCTGAATTGTGGGACAGACAGATCCCAATAGAATGCTTTCCACAGTGCATTTATAGAAATTAGTAAGAGTTATTGGAGGCTTGCCGAATCGCCTTTGTTTTCTGATGAAAGAGAGACTGGTTTGCTTTCAGGTCCGTAGTGTTAATGTAGAACACGGAACTATAGCGTCAATGTGGTTAGACCAGGTACATTGTTGGAGATGTTTATGTCCAGGAACTTGAAGCTCTTGACCATCCCCACTTTGGCACCATTGATGCTGACCTGGGCATACAGACTACTCCATCTCCAGAAACCAATTAACAGTTCCTTCGTCTTCTGGCATTGAAGGCGAGGTTGGTGTCTTGACATCATGTTAGTAATTTTCTTTCTCCTTCCTGCATTCCATCTCGTTATTGTTCATGATCCACCATCTCATGGGCAATCTGGAATGAGTAATAACTGTTGACCCTGAAAATGAATGAAAAAATACATCTTTATGAATTAATCTAGTTTGATACAATCAGCCTTTGTAGCCTTGGCAGTATAGGCAGCTATACTGTTATGATATTTGTGACCACAGAATGCATTCTCTGACTTCCCAGAGATCCAGCACTGGAACTTTTCTCTTGATTGCAGTCAGCAGATTCACATTCCTTTTAAAAAAAAAAAAAATATTTTAATTGCTTTTTCCAAATAGCATGCAAAAACATTTAACATAACATAATATAATATAACATAACAAGGCACAACATCAACAACATTCCTAATGTTATACTTCGTTGAATTTTCAAAATAGTTCAAAGAAATGAAAAAAATAAAATAACGTAGGTTGCTTTATATTTCTTGAAAGGGTGGAAACTATTTTCAAAAAATAGATATTGGTGAGTAAGTACAAACCCTGGTGATTAATTCCATAGGTGGAAGAGGCTGGGTGGAAGGGGCAAGGGAGAAATGGGCATGCATCTAGTTGGGGCACAGGGAAGAGAAGGAGGGAGGGGGTAACAAGAAAAAGGGGCTTGTTTGTAAGTTAGTTACCTGAAATTGAGAATTCAATGTTCACACCTTTAGATTGTAGGTTATCCAAGTGAACTATGAGGTGCTGTTCCTCCAGTTTGCATGTGGCTATGGAGGGGGCCCAGGGCAATAGGAATGGGAAGGGAAGTTAAAATGGCTAGAAACTGGGAGATCTTGGCCTGACGGATCCATGTTTTCCAGAAATGCTGCCTGGACACTGACTTACTCCAGTATCTTGTGTCTTTTTTTTTCTTACATATCACAAAACTTGGGTTCAGTTCTTTATTTTTAAATGGAAGAATGTTCATATTTAACTTTGATTATTGGATGAGGCAAATTGTAGGGATTGAAATGGGAAAATGGACTTTCTTTTATGTAGAACCCATAGATCAAAATTGTAAAGAAATAACTTCATTTAATTTGAAGGTTCGTGAAGTAAATTTGTCCTCAACAATTTATGGCATTCTGTATTATAAATGTTACCAAGAGGTACATATGGAAATATCTAGACTGGAAGTTTCCAACTATCTACATTTTTCCAACTATCTACATCCCCAGTCTGAAGAAGTGTCTCGGCCCGAAACGTCACACATTCCTTCTCTCCAGAGATGCTGCCTGAGTTACTCCAGCTTTTTGTGTCTACATTTGCAGGTCAACAATTAATTTCCAATGTTTTTTTCAAATTCAATTATTTGATTTCTGAATGGAAGCAGGTGTTTAAGGTTTTAAATTGTTCTCTTGTTGCAAATTCCGTACAGATGTTGTTCATGGATTCATATTTGATGGATAACAGCTTTAGTCTTCTGCTTTTAAAAATCGGGTATTGTTCCAGAAATTCTTCTAAATAATGCAGCATTTTTGTGGGCTACACGAAGGAACACATTTAAAATTGTGGAAGGGTCTCGACCCGAAACGTCACCCATTCCTCTCCAGAGATGCTGCCTGTCCCGCTTTGTTACTCCAGCTTTTTGTGTCTATCTTCGGTTTAAACCAGCATCTGCAGTTCCTTTTTACACGTTCAAAATTTAGATGGCCAAAGGAATTGAATAATTGTAGTGCAGTTGGTTCTCCAGTTCCCCAATCAGTGAACTTTTTTCCAGGTCCTCCACATGTGAAGTGAAGGTACCCAGATTTGGTATTAATTTATAGATGTAGTGACATAAACATGATGGCACTTGAGTAAAAGTACTTCAGCAGTAGTTTAGTTTAGAGATACAGCGCGGAAACAGGCCCTTCGGCCCACCGAGTCTGCGCCGACCAGCGATCCCCCACATTAACACTATCCTATACATACGGTATCCTATACATACGGCGGCACGGTAGCGCAGCGGTAGAGTTGCTGCTTTACAGCGAATGCAGCGCCTGAGACTCAGGTTCGATCCTGACTACGGGTGCTGCACTGTAAGGAGTTTGTACGTTCTCCCCGTGACCTGCGTGGGTTTTCTCTGAGATCTTCGGTTTCCTCCCACACTCCAAAGACGTACAGGTATGTAGGTTAATTGGCTGGGTAAATGTAAAAATTGTCCCTAGTGGGTGTAGGATAGTGTTAATGTACGGGGATCACTGGGCGGCACAGACATGGAGGGCCGAAAAGGCCTGTTTCCGGCTGTATATATATGATATGATATGATATGATACTCGGGCCAATTTACACTTATACCAAGCCAATTAATCTACAAACCTGTACGTCTTCGGAGTGTGGGAGGAAACTAAAGATCTCGGAGGAAACCAATGCGGTCACGGGGAACACGTACAAACTCCGTACAATTTGCACCCGTAGTCGGGATCAAACCCAGGTCTCTGGCGCTGCAAGCACTGTAAGGCAGCAACTCTACCGTTGTGCACCGTGCTGCTTGATAGATTGGGGTGGAAATGTGAGGTGTGACATTTGGACTTGGTGATAGAAAAGATTGATATTCAATACTGGAAAACCACCTCAGTGTCAGATAAGACATACTTCTATGAATATTTTCCAAGTACTTTTGTCTCACCCAAGTAGCAAGAATATGTAAAGAGCTTTAGTCACAGCTTTACAATATGCACATTTTACATTATTTTTGCCCATTGTATAATACATCAATTAGTGCCTGTTGTGTAATTATCATAGTACATGGTACATTGTTCAGTTTAGGTTCATTAACTCTGTTATCCACTGTTTGTTTTGTAATTTGCATTGTCCACACTATATTATTTACTGTTCACTAGTTGTTTTACATGGATGGTTATATTGCATAATTAATGTCGCTGTTTTTTGCTAGGCAAGTAGCAAAATATTGCAACTGAATATTAAGTTTGGTACACTGTTCCCGGCACCAGTAGTTTCTTGATGGTTAACATTTGTTCTTATTTAAGTGTAGAGTGACCAGTTATGTCTTAGACAACTTGCACTTCATCACAGTGGTAGCAAGTAGCTGCTTCATTTTCTGTTTCAGAAGTAGATAGCCACTCCTGCCTCATTTCTTTAACCACATCCCATAATCTTCTGGACAACTTAAAGCCAGATAACTCCCATCTAATGCTTGTTTGGGACGGCACAGGGCTTGTTTACCAATGACTGGCATCCTCTTGAACAAGCAGAAGATGGGACATCACGATTCCAAAGAGCTTCTGAAATTTCAGCTTTCTGGGGGCATGCATTGTATGTTCTGATGTGTTGGTAGTTGTAGGTCAACCTGGATCTTACATTGCATTTGGAGTACAGTAGCACCTGGATGTATTCAGTGGTGAGATGTTGCTGAGAACTTGCAGCCCTGGTGATGGTGCGGAGCTGCTTGACACAGATTATTCCCTTTACAGCACGGTTTTGTATGAGATTATTGTCTGAATGGTGTCAGATTAGGAAAAGGGGAGATGCAACGAGACCTGGGTGTCCTTGTACATCATTCACTGAAAGTAAGCATGCAGGTACAGCAGGCAGTGAAGAAAGCAGATTGGCCATCATTACAAGAGGAATCTAGTATAGGAGCAAGGAGGTCCTACTGCAGTTGTACAGGGCCCTGGTGAGACCACACCTGGATTATTGTGTGCAGTTTTGGTCTCCTAATTTGAGGAAGGACATTCTTGCTATTGAGGGAGTGCAGCGTAGGTTCACTAGATTAATTCCTGGGATGGCGGGACTGACATATGATGAAAGAATGGATCGACTGGATTCATGGATTCACTGGAATTTGGGATAGAGGGGATCTTATAGAAACATACAAAATTCTTAAGGGAATGGACAGGCTAGATGCAGGAACAATGTTCCAGATTGGGGGAGTCCAGAACCAGGGGTCATGGTTTAAGAATAAAGGGTAGGCCATTTAGGACTGAGATGTGGAAAAACTTTTTCACCCAGAAAGTTGTGAATCTATGGAATTCTGCCACAGAAGGTAGTGGAGGCCAATTCACTGGATGTATGCAAGAGAGAGTTAGATCTAACTCTCAGGGCTAACGGAATCCAGGGATATGGGGAGAAAGCAGGAATGGGGTACTGATTTTGGATGATCAGTCATGATCATATTGAATGGTGGTGTTGAGCTCGAAGGGCTGAATGGCCTACTCCTGCACCTATTTTCTATGTTTCTATTGAATATTATCTCAGGTATTTAAATTTTTACTCCATCTCTGTCTTAAATTACTTCCATACAACTGTATGGGCACTGTGTAGCCAGCCATGTATCGCCAACATTAACCTTTGTATTGAATTCCAGAATCTTGAGGCTATTTGGGTGGGGCATTATAAGTAAGTCTTTTTTTGACTTGGTTGATTTCCACCTCACTCTCACACCAACTTACCCTTCTCCATGGCCTTTAATCAACGTAGTATACCCGATGGTATACCTGGCCATTTTCTTAAAAGCTGTGTGCACCAACCGGCTGGAGTTTCTGTGGTCATCTTCAACCTCTCGCTATTAAGATCTGAGGTCCCAACATGACATCCATAAATACTGATGCCCGAGAAGAGCAAGATGACATGCCTCAATGACTAAACTGGTGGCACTAGCATCCATGGTGATGAAATGTTTTGAGTGGTTAATTATGATGCATATCAAGAATATGCCCTAGTAAGGAACCTGGATGCACCAATTCTCCTACCGATCCAACTGATCAACAGAGGATGTGATCTCCCTGGCTCTCCACTCTGAACTGGACCACTGAGACAATAAAGACACAAATATCAGGCTGTTGTTCATCAACGACAGCACATCGATCAGCACCATCATCCTCTCAAAACATCATCAAATTCAGAGGACTGGGTTTCTGCTTGTCCCTGTGTCATTAGATCCTCAACTTCCTCCATATTTAAGGAGGGATATTCTTGCATTGGCGGCATTTCAGAGAAGGTTGGCTGAGTTGATTTCTAGAATAATGGGTGCATCTGAGGAAAGATTGAGAAAATTGGGCCTTTAGCATTGGAGTTGAGATGAAGAGAGCCTATCTTTTTTAAATCTGAGGGATTCTAAGGAAGGTAAATTTATCAAGGTAAATGCTGAATGTTTCCCCACCTTTACTTAAGTTCCAGAGCAGGGGGTTGGTCTCTAAGATGGAGATGAGCAGATATTTCTCCTGTGAGTTGTGAATCTGGAATTCTGCAATCCAGGGAACAAAAAAAAAAGCTTTGTACTGTATCTTGGTACACGTGATGATAAACTAAACTGCAGGCTGAAACATTGAAGATCTCAGTATCAGTTCAGCTTTTTAGACCAAAGGGAATTGAGTGTGGAAGGCGGGCAGGAATGACAGTGAGTACAAGATTTGGTCAACTATGATCATGATGGATGGTGAAGCTGACTACAGAGGCCAAAGGGTAACCATGTACTTGTATTTCTCATGCCCTTACAAACTCTTCAGGCTTCATGACTTCTAGACTGTTGCTGCAGAGAAAGCAGCTGCTCAGCTGGCTTAATCGCCTGCATTTGTTTTCAAGTATTTACTTAGTTCCCTTGTGAAAGCTGCTGTTCAGTCTGTTTCCATCTTCTTTTTGGCAGAGCACTTCAGGTTATGACTACTTGCAGTGTGTAAAATTAAACTAATTTCACCCCAGTTTTTGAAGGTTGTTTTTCTTCTCACCTGCTTACTGTTTGTTATTGATCCACTTAACACCCTTTACCTCTTACACATTGTCATAGAGTCATACAGCACATAACAGGTCCTTCAGCCCAACACGTCCATGCCGACCAAGGTGCCTCCCTGAGCCAGTTCTATTTGCCTGCATTTAGCCTATATCCCTTCTTAAAACGTTCTTATCCAGTACCTGTCCAAATGTATTTTAAATGTTGTAATTGTACCCTCCCTCTAGCAGTTCGTTCCATACACTTACCACCCTCTATGTGAAAACGTGCCCCCCAGGTTCCCCTTCTGCAAAAAAAACTGGAGGAATTCTTGTGTCTCTTTTAAATCTTTCCTCTCTCACCTTAAACCAGTTTTAAACTCCCTCCCCTGAGGAAAAAGACTGTGACCATCCATCTTATCTCAGCTGCTCATGATTTTATGATTTTATAAACTTCTATAAGGTCACCCCTTAACCTTCCTTACTCCAGGGAAAACAGTCACACAACGTGTTTAGTCTCTTTTTTTAACACAGGCCTTCAGTCTTGGCAACACCCTTGTGAATGTTTTCTGCATCCTCTCTAGGTGAATCATACCCTTTCTTTGGTATGGCAACTGTGCTTGAATACTGCGTTCACCAGAACACAATCTGCCACCTGTTAACCTGTTGACCTAAAATTGTACTGGATTTGGTTAGATTTATTTTATGTACACTGAATTTAATTTGTCATCTTGTGTAAATGGGTATTTACAGTTTCATCTTTATTAACACACTAAACATACAAATATTCTAGAATCGCACTATCAGACTGAAAAATACCATTTATACCTTCCTTTTGTTTTCTGCTTTAACCCAATGAACTACCCAGCAGTGCATTGTATGACTCATTGCTCTTTAATGTTATAGAGACTGCTATTTAAACGATCATGTAATTATTTAGACCAATATTATAATGTTCGTCTCTTGGTACTGCAGTTTTTAATCATAGAGAGTATTTTTGTTTAGTTCACTGGTGCGGGGAGAAGCCTGAAGTTTCTGCTATGACAGCTGGTTACTGACGTGCCCACTGTTCTTTGTTTAAACCATACTGTCTTGCCATGGATCCCAAGATTTCTGCCTGGGCTAATTTGTGTTCAGTTACCGTGGCATCTGTAATTAAAACCTTATGTAGGAAAGAGACACATACAATAAATCCTCGGAATCAATTTATTATATATGTCCTCATTTTAATTTGCTGACCAAGGATTATTGCCTCAGTGTCTCTGAAGTATCTTTTTGGAGGAAATAAATAAATAGAAATGGCTAATGATAGCCTCCATGGTGTGTTGAAAGTGTCTGAGAATGGATTCCAGGGTATGCTGTTTTGGAACCGGGGTCAATTTATGTCCTCAAGAATAAATTCCAAGAAAAAAATGGTATTGACCCAGGATTGATATAGAGTTAGCAAAATTGCACCATCTACTGCTCGCAACCAAGGATAAATATTAAAGGAAGCTGGAAATGATTACAATAAATTCCAGGATATATTGGAACTAGTATAAACAGGGTACATTAAGTGATCGAGAATGGATTCCACTGTGTACTGGAGGTGAGAAAGGATGGTTCCAGGAATCAATTTCTTGGTTTACTGGAAATGCCCAGGGTCTGATTCCAGACTATACTGGAGGGGACCATTGCCCCTGAAACAACACTATGAGCATAAGGTATTGGAGGTAAGTATGTATCAGCAGATCCAAGCAACTAGCCGATAACTTTATAACAGAAGCCAATTCTTACAGACGTTCAGAAAGTGCAAAGGTTTTTCACACCACTTGGTGGTGAAACTATGGGCATTTCCTGCTTTGCAAACAATGCAAGCTCTCAGTATCCCCAGGTGCAGCATCTTTTCATTGTTCTACTTAATATTAAGACTTTTTATAACAATAACTGTGACGTGAGAGCCTCATTGTCCAAGCTGGAAATTCTCCTCCTCTCGATATGCAAAACTGAGCCCAATTCAAATTAGTTAAATTCACAAACAGATTTTAACTTAGTGGACTGAACTAGCAAATCAGCCCAGAAGATAGTGAAATAGATGACATGGGTAGACTATGCCACTTTGGTGCAATGAGTGGAGCTGCTGCCTCACACCAGCAACTAGAATACAACCTAGACCTCCACAGAACAGTACAGCACAGGAAGCGACCCCTCATACTTACCAGTGCTGTCTGTGTGATTTTGTACATTCTCTCTCTGACCATGTGTGTGTACGCTGGGAGTACCTAAGGATGTGTAGGTTGGCAGGTTAATCAGCCCCTGGTGTGATTGGTAGAATCTGAGGCGAGTTAATGGGAATATGGGGAGAATAAAATTTGATGTGTGAATGGCTGTTTGTTGGATAGTGGGCTTAAAAGCCTGACACTGTACAGGATGCCGTTATACTAGATGACGCTGTGACAAAAGAATGCAGTTTAAATATTAGCTTTCAAGTAGCTCAATTTAAGGAGAAATATAGTTAAAGGAATGAAGGAACTCGAACTGAAATATTGCCTATGCATTCCCTCCATGTGTGCTGCGTGACCTGCTGTGTTACTCCAGCACCTTGTGTTTTGGCATTCAGTGTAAAATTGCTTTGCACTCTTCCAGTTGCAGCAAAAAGGAGTGCTGAGAATAAACCATGGTAAGAATGGTTAAAATAAACTTTACATGAGCGTCCCAACAGCCAGCAAAGGAAATTTCAATGGCATTAGCTGAGGCAGAGCCTCACCAATATCTAATCCCACCAGTTCCGGCTATTTTAGTTGTGGTATTTTGGAGATTTCTTTGTAACCCCATCCTCCCAAAAGTGACTGCCAAGAAAACCTTAAATTTAGAAATGATGACCAGCTGAGAAAAACTGAGAAAGAAGGGCATTTCTCAGCAAAGCGGAGGTAATTATCACAGTCGATAAAAAGTAAATGGCGTTTTTATAACTGCCAAAGTGGAAACGATGAACCTGTCAATCCAGCTTTCTGACCACAGAGCTGTAAATGAGTGGGATTGATATTATGCACACACAACTTTCTGAGAAATCACGTTATTTTTGAGAAATTTATGTATTTCTGTTAAAATAACTCATTTCTCAGCAAGTTTGACTGTTCACTGTTTAATAGACTCTTTGCTTCGTCATACGACACCTCTGACTTTTGAAAGAAAGTATTGTTAATAAATACCCTGCATTTTGTAAGTACTTTTTCAGTACAGATGTAACTGTCAGCATCTTCCAACTATACCATCAGCCACATTAACATCACCTCCACATCTCCTCCTCAACGCGAACAAAACAACAAGCCACAGATCAACATGTAATCCTTCAAAATAATTAACATTATCTGTCAGCATTTCAGACTCAAAACCTTCCATGCAAGCTAACCATAAATGACCATAGAAGAAGACACTGATCAAGTGTTTCAAATGTCCGTGGGGAGAAGTATAAATGCCGATGGCTTGGCTTGTTGGGTTGTGTCATGTTTTCCAAGCCTTTCCTCAGTTCAGGATAGCTTGTTTACCATTACTGTATTTGTTCTCTGTGCCTGATCAATATTCAGTGTTTTATCTTTAAACAGTTATATATCAAGTTTGGGTTTGCTGTACCTTTGGGGGATGGTCAGGGTTGGATTGCATATCAAATAATTATAAATCCTCAGGTTGGTACAGGTTGTGTCGGAGATGGGTTTTGTTCGTACCTGAGAAGACCTCCAATTCTGGCATCAGTTCCACTCCAGAGTACAAAATTCCACACTGGCAATCCCAGCACAGTACATAGTCATACCACAACACATACATGGGTGGACATTCTGAGAGACTCTCTGTTGTCTTGAAATTGCCCTATGGTTGGGAAGAGTCAGAAATATTCACCTTGATAGTATTGTACCTTACAATGTCCTGAGAGTGAATAGAGAGGGTAATAAAGTTATCCAATTTATAATAAGTGGAACTATATTTTTCCAAATACTCAAGACCTCAAGGTAATCTGACTGAAGCTTTCGGTGTTTTATGGATCAATTAAAAACATTTCCTTCGCCTCATTGTTTCCAGAACATCTGGAAAGTGAGGGGATTTTTTTAAAATTACAACATTTCACAAACCCAGCATGCTGAAGAAGCAGAAAGAGGTGTTTGTTGGGTCTAATTGTTATTTTCAATAGACTGAACATTTTTGTGTCCTTGGTGTTAGCTTTACCTAGACCACAGGATAACAGAAAGCTTACAGTAAAGAATGAGTCTATTTAGTCCATTAGCTCAACATAAGACAAATACAGCTAATCCCTCGCTCTGCAGTGTGTTACAGTTTATTTTCTTGCAGCTATTTATTCAACTCTTTTTAGGTGCACCAATTGAATCTGCCTCCCGTATTACACCTAGCACCTAACTACTTGCTACCTGTGTAAAAAGAATTTTAAAATTGCCATGCCACTTTTGCTTCTTTTACCAGTCTCCATCAATCTGCATCTTCCAATTCTTGATCTCTCTGCAGAAAAATTTCTCTTTACCTAGACTGTCTGTTTGCTTCATGATTTTAAATGCCTCCATCAGATCCCCTCACGACCGCTTCTGCATAATTATAGTCCCTCAGCCTTGGAATCACAAGGGTAAATATTTTCTGCTCCCTCTCTAAAGTCTCCGTCTTCCCTAAAGCATGGTCACGATATTTGAGTTGTGTCCAAACCGTGTTTATAATGACTTGAATGCAGTGGCATTCACTATGCCCCTCTTGTCCCCTCATCCCCATCTCGTTAGTACCAAGGTGCTCCACTCCATGAGAGATGTTGATTGTTGAGGACTCTTGTAAAATATTGTGGTTTCTGATGTTTTCTCACCTTTGTTCTTTGGCAGGTTGATGAAGATGTGGCTTTGGAGCAAGCCATGAAGTTCTGCCAACTGCAAATGGCCACGTCAGCACAGAAGCAGGTAAGTAATGCAGGCCGTGAGCCCACTGGGGAGAAGAGAACTGAGTGTTCATGCAATTGTTATGTGTTTGAATATTCAGAGAAGTCCAGAGGATACCAGCTCATTCTAGTAACATGTTTCAGTAACTCTTGATGATCATATTTATACTTCATGGGAAGTTCCAAGCCAGGCTCCTCAAAAGACACCGATCCTTATGTTGTCTAATCCTGTTTCAGCTGGGGATTTCCATTTGATATCAATTTTACCAATTTTTCAGTAAGCTATATTTTGGAAATTATAAAAAGCAATTCACTTCATTGGGAAATTAGACAAGAGTAGCAATCTTCTAGTTTTTAACTTATTTTGTGGAAAGGAGACTTTCATTTTATGGTTTAAAACACTTCATTTTTAGACTATACAGCTTGGGGTTTGTGAAGAGGTAGTTGTAAACTAAATGAATATACTAGCCAGAAGTATGTAAAATTTAGGGTGACTGTACAGATGAAAGTTGGACATGAAACGTGCGATATATTAATTAACGTGCAAGATTTTTTGATTGTTACAATTGTTTTTGAGTTCTGTGAACCAAAGGCTGCAGAATGAGATGCAGCTCAGCGAAGGCTTTGGCTGTTTGAAGTGACAGCTGCAACAACAGCAGAGTAGACTGATTATCATGGTGTGCCTTATGTTGTTGACGGAATTCATGCATAAAGTACACCGCTATTCCTCATTCATGCACTTGTACACAGAGAAGTATATAAAATTATGAGAAGCAGAAATGGAGTAGACAGTCAGAACCTTTTTCCCACCGTGCCAAAGGCAAGTGGGGCTATATGGTGGCACAACTGGTAGAGAGCTACTGCCTCATAGCGTCAAGAACCAATTTTGATCCTGACCTTGAGTGCGGTCTGTATGGAGTTTGCACGTTCTCCATGACTGTGTGGGTTTCTTCTAGGTGCTCCAGTTTCCTCCCACATCCCAAAGATGTGTGGGCTTGTAGGTTAATTGGCCTCTGTAAATTGCCCCAAGTCTGTTGGGATTGAATGAAAAAATGGGATAACAGAACTAGTGTGAACGGGGTGGTCAATGGTCAGTGCATTTAATGGGCTGAAGGCCTATTTCCATGCTCTATCTCTAAGCTAAAGAGGGCATAGCTTAGAGATGTGCAGGGAACGTTTCTTTTCACATAGAGAGTGGTGGGTGCCTGGAATCCATTGCCAGGGGGCTACGGAAGCTGATTTGATAGTGACATGTAAGAAGCTTTTAGATAGGCAAGTGGATATGGAAGGATATGGATCACATGCAAGATGAGGTTAGTTTAACGGCACCGTGTTCAGCACAGACATCTTGGGCCAAAGCGCCTGTTCCTGTGCCTTATTGTTCTACATTCCATGTTCTTTGCAGTTATACTCTTGTGCTGTCTCATTTACATGCAAGCTCTCTCTCTCCTTCACATGTTTGTTCCTTGTCTGTGACTCAAATTTGTGAAAGTTGTTAAGCTATTTTCACTCTTTTATTTCTGAGGGGAAAGCCGTGTAGTTTATATAATGTGAGACATAACTGTTTGTTCATGCATCATTGTGAGTGTGCTGAGATGAGCTTACAAGAATGAGGCACAGCTTTTAGAGCTGAGTGTTTTCCACATATTACACTACCCACTTTGCACTTTACTTCTCATCAGACCAGGAACCCACAGGGGGATTAACATTACAACTTGCATGCTCACACTTGACACATTTAAACTTGCACACTTTTGCATACACATTTATGTTAATACCATGGTATCAGTAAATTGTAAACAATCACAATGGTTCTTTTCTATCCAGTCTCTAGCAAGGCCAACACAAGACAGGCACCACATGGTAATGACAAGTAAATCCTAGAACAAAATGTGCTGCTGTGGTACTTATAAACAAACAAACTTCATAGCTTTATTGAAATTACTGCATAGCTTTATTGAAATTATTGATTTTCCAGTAGTACATGGAAACTACCATCACAAAGGACAAGAGCACTTGATCTGTGATCTGAAACAGTAAAATGTAAACTGACAATAACAAGAGATGTCGATGTTAAAAAACTGCCGTGTCAACTGCAGCAGCTTCCTATGATTTTATCAGCAGGTAACATGGTTTAACCTCACCATCAGTCCAATCCCACAGAAGATGCAAGTAACCATGATCATTGCCTTACGTTGAAGAAACATTTTTGAACAATGACTGTATTTGAGCAATATTGTTTACTGTCCGACTTACTTAGAGTCTGTGAATGGAATGTATTGGGCTGACCAAATTGACACTTCTTCACTAGAGCTGTTGAGATAGCTTCATTACAGCCTTGACACCTCAAAAAGAAAAAGATCTGTGGTTTTCACAGTCTGTGCTTATAAACTACCCTGACATGCTCCTTCACAATGAGTTGTGAACTCTCAAATAGCATCCACTAAACTTCCTAATATGTGTTGGAGCTCTAAAACTTGCATGACACCAGTATGAGGCTTAAGTCACAAGCCAATGTTCCAGTGAAGTAAATATCAAAGCTTCTTTTTCAGATGTGCAGTTTTTTTTGTGTGCCACTGACATGAGAGGGGAAGTTCAGAAAAGGGAGATTTCCCTTCTGCACTTCACTTAGCAATTAGGTTCAACCAGTAATGCTTGCATCAGGCCACAAACTGCCTCCACACACTGACAGCCCCAGATGCTATACCGCAAAGGAGAGTCAAAACTGTTGTTAGATGCACAGATGTTATTCTTTTCAGACAAAGGCAGAAACAAAATAGATTTGTGTAGAAAGGAACTGCAGATGCTGGTTTAAATCGAAGATTGACACAAAATGCTGGAGTAACTCAGCAGGACAGGCAGCATCTCTGGAGAGAAGGAATGGGTGACATTTTGGGTCGAGACTCTTCAGACCGTTGCCAGGGGAGTGGGTAGTACATAGATAAGGAAGTGTATAGATAAGGGTGTAAGGTATGAAAACATGACAAAGGGAATGGAGATCAATGAAAATGTAGAATAGATCATTGTTAGTTGGGAGAAGGTAACAAAGCCAACAGAGATAAAATGTAGTCGGAGACTGTAAGACTGGTCGGAGAACTGGGAAGGGGAAGGGATGGAGGGAGAGGGAGAGCAAGGGCAACTTGAATTTAGAGAAGTCAATGTTCATACCACTGGGGTGTAAGCTGCCCAAGCGAAATATGAGGTCCTGGTCCCCCAATTTGCGCTGACAATGGAGGAGGCCCAGGACAGGAAGGTCAGTGTGGGAATGGGAGGGGGCCAAAATAGGTTCACTGTGCCTGGGTATGAACAAAATCTTCCAGCACTCGCTGTAACAATGCCTGCCTGACTTGAATATTTCCAACATTTTCTGTTTATGTTGAAGTCCACAGATTCCCACAGCTACCCCAACCACCCACCCCTCTGCTTCCAAGGATACATTCCACACCAATGCTTTTGGGACATCTTCCTTTCCCCATAATTATGGCTTTTCCTTTGCTTTAGTTAATCGGACTCTCAACCTTCTACCTCCAGCACTTCTCCTCTTGCCGCTTGTCCTCCCAGCGAGAATGAGGATAGGCCTCCCATTGTCCTCCCCTTCTGCCTCACCAACCTCTATATTCAAGCAGATTTTTTGCCTTAATTTTCACCACCTCCAACAAAATTCCACCATCAGATCATTTCCCTTACAACCTTCCAGAAATACCATTTTGTTCACAACTCACTGATGTAATCTTCCATCTCCAAGCATTATTCCTTTCATTTACCATGAAATAGTGGGGAATGCAACCAAACATGTCTTTCCAGATAAAGCATCAATTCATTTGCATTTGCCGAATGCAGTGCATTTCATTAGGTGTTCATGATGCAGTCTCCCCAAAGTGGAGCAACAAAGTACAGATCAGATGACACTTTGCAGGGCAGCTGACTGTAATGAACCTGAGCCTCCACCTGCCACCCACTTTTAGTTATCATTCTCACTCGCAGTCTGATCTTTCTGTCTTTGGCCTTCTGCATTGTTACAATGATCCACAATTTAAGGTCAAGAAGCAGTGCTTCATCTTCTGTCTGGGCAAGTGGAAGCCCTTGGGATTCAATGTTGAATTTGGCAAAAGTCACTGGCCTTTGGTCTTTTCTTTTCAGAACTGACCACCTCTGGCACAATGTCATCTGCATAACATTAACTGGGCATTTCTCTCTCCGCAGATGCTACCTGATCTGCTAAATGTTTCCAACGTTATGTTCATTTCCTTCTTTCCTGTGCTGGAATGTAAAGTAATTTTTAGCCAGACAACATCCTTACTTTAGCGACCTTAGAGTCCGTTATAATCTCCAGGCATAATATTTGAGCATGCTTTCCTTTTGCACTGAAGCTCAGGCCATTTCAGCTTTTAGCTGTGCAGTATTTCTGGGTTTGGTGCCCCAAAAGCAAGGCACAGTATTATAGTGGAAGTCTTGTACGCTTTCTCCACTCTTCATCGTTGCAGGTCCATAACCCCTATAGAGTTTTCCAATGAATTGCTGACATCCTTGGTGTGGTGTCTGCTGTTTTTAATCCATCTTTTGTGGGAAATGTCACAAATCTTGTGATTCAAGTTTCCATGCACAAAGATTTGAAAGAAATATGCCTAGAAATGCTAGTAATCTCTGAATTGAACCCAGTGTTTCTAATGTCAAATTTAACATGCATATTAATGTAAAGGTCAAACCTGAAAAATTGTTTGATTGAATTATATGATGTTTCTTTTTTTACGCCTAATTTGTTGGGGATTTGAACTGGCTTCTTGTATCGCTATAAGCAGCGAAGAAAAGGAACAGCATTTCAGCTCTCCCAAGTGCGCATGTCAAAAAGGCCTTGCTTTCCTGGCAGCCCAGTCCATCTCATTACATTCCTCAGACCATTGCAGAATCTTCTACTCTCCCTGTGTATCTACCTTGCTCCTTTCTGACTGCTGACATCTGATTAATCCCAACCAGTTAAATTTGAGTTACTTGAAGTGAGTCAACAACACTACAACATACTACTTGCATGTTGGCAGCAGAGGAAGGCTTATTTATAACTTGCTATTCACAAGTTCCATCTTCACTGTGTGCCTGTTCATTCAGTATGGGAGCCTCAGTGTCAGTGAGTGATTGAAACATTAAAAACTTGATCGTGTTAGTTCAAGTTTTCTTCCGCAAAGATCTGTGAAAAATCTGTTTCTAAATTAAATTCAAACATGCATGTTAATGTAAAGATCAACCCTGAAAAATAGTGTAATAGAATTAAATGGTGCTTCCCTTTTTCATAGACCTGATTTGTCAAGGATTTAAACTTCCTTCTTGTAACACCATTAGCCGCAAAGGAAAGGAACATTTCAGATGAACTCTGATCAACATCTGCTCAGTTTTGATCAGAGTTGGTCATTTTGCTCCATCAATAATGGTCAAAGAATAATCGGCTGGTGGACACCTAGTTTTGGTTTCACCAAGTTCAAGTTCACATTCTGATCCATCACAGCCTTGGTCCTATGATGAACCAAAGAGCTGAATTCCAGGGAACAAGAGTGTGTTCCTTTGTTTTCAAGGCAGCATTTGACCGAGTGTGCAGATCCAACACCACCTGAGAAGCAGTTGCTTGATCAACACCCTCTCTGAACCATAAATATTAATTCCATTCACCGCCATTGGACAGTAGAGACTATAGAGGAATGTGGGCCAAATGAGATTAGCCCAGAATGCCTAGTTGGTCGACATTGACAAGGTAGGCCAAAGGATTTGTTTTGTATTCTATAACTCCATGACTCTGTGATTGTGATGAACTGTGTACCATCTACAAATTGCACTGTAGTCATTTGCCTAGGCTTCTCCCGCAGCACATCCCAAACAGGCAATCCTTACCACCAAGGAGAACAAGGATAGCAGGTGAATAGGAACACCACTGGCAGTAGATTCCTCTCAACTTGCATAACATCCTGGCTTGGGAAATAATTCCCATTCTTTCATTATCCTTGGGTCTAAGTTTGGAAACTCTCAACCCAACTGCACAATGGGTGCACCTCATCAGAGGCAAAGCAGTCAGATCACCACCACTGAAGAATACGGGCAAAAAATGCTGGCCTTGCCGGCGATTGCCTGATCTTTAAAAATGAATAGAAGAATAAAACGCAATTATAATCTTATCGCTGTAAATTTTAAATGAAGACTAATGATAATGAATTGTTTTCTGCACAAACATTATTGATCATCACAAAAATCATAGTTTTGGAAATCCCAATACAATGCAATTAGCCAATGTTAGCAATGGACAACCACAGCTGCGAAGATTCGTGTTCATCATCTCCACAAGTCAAGCTTAGTAAACTCTGAAGATTGTCTCTAAGAAACAAAGGAATGGGATTTCAATAGGAAAATCATTGCTGTGAATTTCATATTTAATTTGCAAATTATGTCTTTATGTTGATATTCGTATAAATGATGGAATATCATATCATATATATACAGCCGGAAACAGGCCTTTTCGGCCCTCCAAGTCCGTGCCCCCCAGCGATCCCCGTACATTAACACTATCCTACACCCACTAGGGACAATTTTTACATTTACCCAGCCAATTAACCTACATACCTGTACGTCTTTGGAGTGTGGGAGGAAACCGAAGATCTCGGAGAAAACCCACGCAGGTCACGGGGAGAACGTACAAACTCCTTACAGTGCAGCACCCATAGTCAGGATCGAACCTGAGTCTCCGGCGCTGCATTCGCTGTAAAGCAGCAACTCTACCGCTGCGCTACCGTGCCGCGGTGAACACGATGATGAACACGAATCTTCCGATATTTATACCATTGGGTATTTGTGTGGAATCTTTTATCTTTGAAACTGGGTTCATCAAATATGAAGTGATGTTTATGCATACGATCCAAGTACTGCGTCAGACTGTTGAATATTTAGGCTTTCATGCAGATTTTAACATATCTCGAGGTCTGACACACAACTGTTTCTTTATGCAACTGGAAAATGGGGAAAAAGAATGTGTGAAGGAATTGCTAAGCACAGATCCTAGTATAGAAGAATTTCTGACTATGGACTCCATATGATGTCTGAGGTTCATGCTGTATATGTAAAGTTGGTTGGTGAGTGCAGCAGGGTGACTGGAAGTGTTGGAGGGCACAGGGTGCATGCAGAGAAGTTGGTAAACAGGCCTTGTGCCTGGAGTAGGTGCCACTGTTTATGCTCATGCATTAATTTTCTAACAGCATTTAGATACCGATCTCTGTTATTCAACTTCCCCTACCCCCGGTTCACTGTTTCTTTGATACAAAGGAGAGTTGCGGGCTCCCTTTAGTCTCCCCACATCACTTGTTCTCTCACTTCAGGTAGCTCCGGCATTCATTCTCAATCTATCCCTCCCCCCACCCAATTCGCACTAGCTTCTCATTTTCACCCTACAAACCGCTTACAATGGCCTGTTTCCTTTATCATCGTCACTTTTTTGCGTATCTGTCATTCATTGTTCTTTATCTCTCCACATCACTGTCTATATCTCTCGTTTCCCTTATCCCTAACTAGTCTGAAGAAGGGTCTCGCCTGTCCCGCTGAGTTACTCCAGCTTTTTGTGTCTATGACTTGTTCTTAAGATCTCTTGCACAGAATATGAACTTTCGAAGTGTGCAACCAAAGTCTTTGAATCTGGGTTGAAGCTGTTTAAGACGTAACTGCCAGAGAAATTGGTGGCATTCCAACTCTGAGGTATGCTTTAACCAAGGTCTCTAATGAAAGACAGGCATCTAACTCAATGCATTGCATGTATTCTCCAGTAACCTTTAAGCAACTACTTATTCAAATATTATGTTTCCATTTTATCTTTTTAAATGGAGGCTTATAAAATTGTCTTCATTTTAATTTTTGCTCAGTGCTTTATCAGGTATATCCTTGGATTTCAAATTAATTTAATTTGTAATCTGTTTGTACTGCTATCCAAGTAAATTCTATTGACTTAATAAGTCAGGATTTTCTTCTCCCTCTAATGAACCATAACCTTTTAGCACTTTTTGCAGCAGGCTTTCCTGCTGTGGAAGTGATACTCCCTCCATGCCCATTGGCATTGTTCTCAAGTACATCATTAGTTCATTTATTTCATCTGAACAGAAAAGCTTAATTGTATGCCACTCCCAAATACAATACTGAGATTTATAGATACATTTTTTTATTTTTACATTCAGGAGGTCATATGGCCCATCAAGTCAATGCCAGCTCAGAAAGCAGTGCTGCCAGCCATAATTTTTTCCTGTAACCCATTCTTTCAATGTTCCCACCAACTGTCCCCTCTCTCTCTCTCTCTCTCTCTCTCTCTCTCTCTCTCTCTCCAGCTATTTACGATATAAATTAATGGCTTAGATGAAGGGATTAAAAGTACCATTAGCAAATTTGCAGATGATACTAAGCTGGGGGGTAGTGTGAATTGTGAGGAAGATGCAATAAGGCTGCAGGGTGACTTGGACAGGTTGTGTGAGTGGGCGGATACATGGCAGATGCAGTTTAATGTAGATAAGTGTGAGGTTATTCACTTTGGAAGTAAGAATAGAAAGGCAGATATTATCTGAATGGTGTCAAGTTAGGAAGAGGGGATGTTCAACGAGATCTGGGTGTCCTAGTGCATCAGTCACTGAAAGGAAGCATGCAGGTACAGCAGGCAGTGAAGAAAGCCAATGGAATGTTGGCCTTCATAACAAGAGGAGTTGAGTATAGGAGCAAAGAGGTCCTTCTACAGTTGTACCGGGCCCTGGTGAGACCGCACCTGGAGTACTGTGTGCAGTTTTGGTCTCCAAATTTGAGGAAGGATATTCTTGCTATTGAGGGCATATAGCGTAGGTTCACTCGGTTAATTCCCGGTATGGCGGGACTGTCGTATGTTGAAAGGCTGGAGCAATTAGGCTTTTATACACTGGAATTTAGAAGGATGAGGGGGGATCTTATTGAAACATATGATAATTAGGGGATTGGACACATTATAATAATAATAATAATAAGCATTTATTTTATATAGCGCCTTATCAGGTGCTCAAAGCGCTTTACAAAAACAATCAACATAAAAACAAACAAACAAACTATCCTAACGGAAAAGCGGCGAATAAACAACGCCAGCGTCCTCTCACGTCAGGGTCCGGCAGTAGACAACAAAAAGCACAGGACACACAGATACAATTTTTACACAATCAGCCATCACAGTGATTGCTCTAGGCACACCCTCACTGTGATGGAAGGCAAAGAAAAGTCTTATCTCCTCCTCATTCTTCTCCCGTGGTGCCACGAGGTGATCGAGGCTCCCAACTTTTTGAAGCCCCCACCGGGCGATGGAAAGTCCCAGGGCCGAGGCGAGCAGGCCGATGAAGGTCCTGAGCCCCCACCGGGCGATGGAAAGTGCTGCGGCCATTAGAGGCAGGAAACATGTTCCCAATGTTGGGGGAGTCCAGAACAAGGGGCCACAGTTTAAGAATAAGGGGTAGGCCATTTAGAACGGAGATGAGGAAGAACTTTTTCAGTCAGAGAGTGGTGAAGGTGTGGAATTCTCTGCCTCAGAAGGCAGTGGAGGCCAGTTCGTTGGATGCTTTCAAGAGAGAGCTGGATAGAGCTCTTAAGGATAGCGGAGTGAGGGGGTATGGGGAGAAGGCAGGAACGGGGTACTGATTGAGAGTGATCAGCCATGATCGCATTGAATGGCGGTGCTGGCTCGAAGGGCTGAATGGCCTACTCCTGCACCTATTGTCTATTGTCTATTAAGTCAATGCCAGCTCATAAAGCAGTGCTGCCATCCATAATTTATTCCATATGGAAGAATGTGCAGACTTCACACAGCATCAGAGTTTAGGTGTAAACCCGCATTGCTGGAACAATGTCAACTTCTCTACATCGGCGAGACCAAGCACAGGCTCGGCCATCGTTTCGCTCAATGCCTTTGCTCAGTCCGCCTTAATCAACCTGATCTCCCAGTGGCTGAGCACTTCAACTCCCCCTCCCACTCCCAGTCTGACTTTTCTGTCATGGGCCTCCTCCAGTGTCATAGTGAGGCCCACTGGAAATTGGAGGAACAGCACCTCATATTTCGCTTGGGCAGCTTACAGCCCAGCGGTATGAACATTGACTTCTCTAACTTTAGATAGTTCCTCTGTCCCTCTCTTCCCCTCCCCCTTCCCAGTTCTCCCACTGTCTTCCTGTCTCCACCTATATCCTTTCTTTGTCCCGCCCCCCCTGACATCAGTCTGAAGAAGGGTCTCGACCTGAAATGTCACCCATTCCTTCTCTCCAAGATGCTGGCTGACCTGCTGAGTTACTCCAGCATTTTGTGATACCTTCGATTTGTACCAGCATCTGCAGTTATTTTCCTACAGTACTTCTATCTGCGCCACTTGTGATGCCCTTGGTTTACTTTTGCTTTTCTCTTTTGTTCCAAACTATGCCGATCCGCCTTGCAGTTTGTTCAAGGAGGAAATGGATTACAAGGTTTTTCATTTTGGTGTAGCTAATCTGAAATATCATTAATTTGGGAGCACTGCTTGCTGAGGCTGGTCTTAGCTGACAGGTCTCGTCCCACCCTCTACATCCACTGACTGCAAAAATCACTGAGTGAACACTTCTCAAAATGCTGCACAAGGCACATGCCTTTTTTGGCCATCATAACAAGCATTATATAACAAAATAAAAATTGCATGTGAAATCTGTCTTGTTGCTACCTTGCAGCCTTGTTGTCTGAGCAACATCACTCCTATTTACCGATCAAGACACCCACTGCTTCTCTGCCCCCATAAACACTGTCAGTTCTTCATCTGTGCGTCGCTGCAGTACTCCAGACATCGGTGGGCAGATATGTTAATGTCTCATTGGCTTAATTGCTTTTTATTTGTGCATTAGTTTGAAGAAGCAGGCATGTACAGAACAAGTATCTTAATGTGTTTGTTTCTGTTACTGAATCACTATTGGTTGTGTGACAAATAATGGTATGTAGGATTTGATATAATCCAAATGTGCTCTATATTTATTATTGTTGATTGAGGTGTGAATTTTGCTCCTGTAAACCACAAGAAGCAATGTGCCGCATATGCTCTGCGTTTAAAGCTATGCAGCAGTTGCATTAGGCATCGCGACATCTGAAAAGATCTGATAGTGTGATGCCATCGTAAGTAAATGAAAAGCAGTTATCGAGCCCATGAAACATGGCAGCAATTGCAATGTAGGTAAGTTTGCGATGCTGGTGAAGAAAAATAAAGTGTAAGCTTTTCTGAAGATAAAGAGGTGTTGGAAAAATAAAGATATTGGTTTAGTTTCAAATCATAATGCATCAAACCAAAAGAAAGTTGCAATAACAGGGATGGCATTCCTAGAAATTGTCCATATAATGAGATTTTGTCATGCAAAAAATCAATTTCCCATTGAATCACATTAGAAATCAAATACATTCCTATGGAAATCCTACACATTTCAAGGATAATGAGCATTCTGCAGCTGCTACTGGGAGGGGGGGGGGGTGGAGGGGGAGAACATTTAAGCGATTCCTTGTCAGTTTTCAGAGCAAATCTGAAGAATGAAGGGATTAAAAGTACCATTAGCAAATTTGCAGATGATACAACGCTGGGTGGTAGTGTGAACTGTGAGGAAGATGCTATGAGGTTGCAGGGTGACTTGGACAGGTTGTGTGAGTGGGCGGATGCATGGCAGATGCAGTTTAATGTGGATAAGTGTGAGGTTATCCACTTTGGTGGTAAGAATAGGAAGGCAGATTATTATCTGAATGGTGTCAAGTTAGGAAAAGGGAACTTACAACGAGATCTGGGTGTCCAAGTGCATCAGTCACTGAAAGGAAGCATGCAGGTACAGCAGGTAGTGAAGAAAGCCAATGGAATGTTGGCCTTCATAACAAGAGGAGTTGAGTATAGGAGCAAAGAGGTCCTTCTGCAGTTGTATTGGGCCCTAGTGAGACCGCACCTGGAGTACTGTGTGCCGTTTTGTTCTCCAAATTTGAGGAAGGATATTCTTGCTATTGAGGGCATGCAGCTTAGGTTTACTAGGTTAATTCCCGGAATGGCAGGACTGTCATATGTTGAAAGACTGGAGCGGCTAGGCTTGTATACACTGGAATTTAGACGGGTGAGAGGGGATCTTATCGAAACATGTAAGACTGTTAAGGGGTTGGACCCGTTAGAGGCAGGAAACATGTTCCCAATGTTGGGGGAAACTTTTTCAGTCAGAGAGTTGTAAATCTGTGGAATTCACTGCCTCAGAAGGCAGTGGAGGCCAGTTCTCTGAATGCATTCAAGAGAGCTAGATAGAGCTCTTAAGGATAGCAGAGTCAGGGGGTATGGGGAGAAGGCAGGAACGGGATACTGATTGAGAGTGATCAGCCATGATCACATTGAATGGTGGTGCTGGCTCGAAGGGCCGAATGGCCTACTCCTGCACCTATTGTCTATTGTCTATCTCAAATGGCTAATAGATGCATTTGGAGACACAAGTGACTGCAAATACTTTTCACCTTTCAGCCTTAAGTTTGAATGGAGACAAACACTTTCAAACATATAAAAATATAGGTAGGCTAGTTCAATGATGCAATTCACAACAAATAACAATGGGTGTTTACAACCTGCATAAAAACTTGCTGGCCCTGTTTTGCCCTTTTTCAGACATCTTGAAGGTAAATAATATATGATAATATGCAAAGCTCTTGAGGGAAATAAAACTGCTAGACAGCAAAATAAATCCACGATGCTTAAAAATACCACCACAGTATCTTGCAAGTGTGTCAAAAAATGCCAGTTGAAAATAGCAAAGTCAGTCAAAATTTGTTGATTTCTTTTCCATTCCGTGTTTATTTATTTAAAAAATATTTCCCCACATAAATTCCTTAAATGTATATTCTGTACCTCGTTGTTGGGTAGAGATCTGTGAATTCAATAAGGGTGAATTAATCTGAATTAACAGAGCCTGCTGTTTTTTTTCTGTTTTCATTGAAACAGTTAATCAAGTCCTCAATTTCCTTTAACTTTTCTATATATTCTGATTTCGCTTTTTATTAAACACTTTCAATGCAGAAATTACTTTCAATAGTCTGTAAGAAATCTTCATGGTTTTAAATTGCATTTCTTTCTGATTTGCATGTGTGATTGTGTAGAAACAGCAACAACTCGTATAGGACTTGAAGTCCTTGCCCTTTCTGATCACACACAGGATTATTTTCTGTCTTTTGGTCAATTACTTTAGAATTGTGTCTAATATGGGCAGAACCTACACAGTGAATGGTAGGGCTATGGGGAATATTGTAGAGCAGAGGGATCTAGGAGTGCAGGTGCATGGTTCCTTGAATGTGAAGTCGCAGGTAGATCGGGTGGTCAAAGGCTTTTTCACATTGGCCTTCATCAGTCAGAGTATTGAGTATAGAAGTTGGGAGGTCATGTTGCAGTTGGATAAGACGTTGGTGAGGTGGCATTTAAAGTAACGTGTTCAGTTCTGGGCACCATGTTATAGGAAAAATGTTGTCTTGCTGGAAAGGGGACAGAGACAATTTACAAGGATTTTGCCAGGACTCGAGGGTCTGAGCTATAGGGAGTGGTTGAGTAGGCTGGGATTCTACTCCTTGGAGCGCAGGAGGATGAGGGGTGATCTTATAGAGGTGTATAAAGTCATGAGAGGAATAGACTGGGTAGATGCACAGTCTCTTGCCCAGAGTAGGTGAATCAAGGACCAGAGAACATAGGTTTAAGGTGAAGGGGAAAAGATTTAATAGAAATCTGAGGGGTAACTTTTTCACACAAAGGGTGGTGGGATTATGGAACGAGCTGCCAGAGGAGGTAGTTGAAGCAGGGACTATCCAATGTTTAAGAAACATTTAGACAGGTACATGGAAGGAAAGGTTTGGAGGGTGTGCCGAACACGGGCAGGTGAGACTAGTGTAGCTGGGGCATGTTGGTCAGTGTGGGAAAGTTGGGCCGCAGGGCATGTTTCCATGCTGTATGACTCCACATCTCTGTGTAGTAATAGGACTAGAAAATAAATTTTGCTTTGGAGGGTAGACCAGAGTAATGGGCCATTAATATAACGCAGTCTCTCATAAATCTAACAACAAGTTCAAGGTATCGCCATCCATCCATAATCACCTTTAAATGCGATGGTGTGTTGCCTTCTTGAACTGACACAGTTCTTCCCACAACGTTGTGTAGTATGGAGTGCCAGAATTTGCTAATTTATGTTGAAGAAAAGATGATTTATTTCTAAGGCATGACAATATGAAGAAGGGTCTCGACCCGAAACGTCACCCATTCCTTCTCTCCAGAGATGCTGCCTGTCCCGCTGAGGTACTCCAGTATTTTGTGTCTACCTTTGATTTAAACCAGCTTCTGCAGTCCTTTCCTCCTACACAATATGAGACTGAGTCGGGAGCTTGCAGGTGCTTGGAGTTGGTGATCCTAATCACCAGCTGAAAGATTTGCCTGGCCATTAAGCATCAATTCTCTCATGTTTAAATACCTCCTTCCTCATGGATTTACACCAAACTTTGTTAAGACTCTTTTCCCCCTGCTTGCAATGTAAATCCCACTTGTCCGCACTTTTGATCATCACATCACATCACCATTCTTTGTATGTCCTTGGGATATTTTGCAAACATTAAAAACTATTTAAGTACAAGAATTTTTTTCAATTAATGTACAAGGAGATGTTTATATTCACGGTGCTAAATATGTACAATTTGTTGTTTAAGGGCAGGAAACCCTGAGGGGTCCATAAGAATGGTGCTATGTGACTGTGACAATAAATGTATTTGGGCTTCAATTAAACAATATGGAGTATTTTGAAGCAAGCGGTTGTGGTACAATAGTGGTATAGTGAGAAATTAATGATCCTGCAATCCAGAAGCCTGGACTAATGATCCAGGGACCTGTGGAATGTAATTGTGATTTATTAAATAATATGCTATTGTTTAAAATAAGCTGATAATCACACCATGGCATTTTGCCATTATCCAGTGCTCCATCACTACTCTCCAATAAAAGTAAACATATAGGGCAGGCAGGTTATTCCCTCTCCAACACTCACATGAAATTAGCAACTGTAGCCTCCGGGTTATGTTCTACAATAAAGTTTCTTCCTGCTTTTCATAAATCTTTGCTGGCAGTAAGATTCAGCCTCATAAGCTGCTTAGCAGAGGCACTGAGGACAAATGTTGCATTCTCACCACTGAAACAACATGGATCAGTAACCACTATCTCAGAGACTAAACCTAGTACTTTGTTGGGGTGCATGCCTTTCTACCAGAAAGTGTAATGAATTTACCCACATATTCATTGGGAAGCCGTTGAATATTTTACAGGTGTCATTTTTCCTAAGATTTCTGGCAGATGCTTAGTGTCCGTTGAATCCAGAAATCTGTGATCAAGAGCATGGACCTAACAGTAGGTGATAGATAGCGCCTGACAAATACACATTTTCATTCTCCAGTCATTTCCCCTGAAACAGAGGTTTAAACCTGTCATTATAAATGTTATTTGATTCCATGAGCTGTAAAATGAGATCTATTAAAAAAACATTGTGGCATAAAATAGGAATTTGGCACTTGCGTCTGCATTCCAAGCCACATACACCTTGTAATTCCACACCACACCTTTCTCAGACGAACATTTTTAAGACAGATCTGAAAGTATATGGAGGCTTAAAGGCTCAGGGAGTGAATAGTACAAGTGCCATTGTAAAAGGCATGATGTTTTGTAACCTACACTTGCTGTATCAATTTCGTGTTCTGTTGTTGCAAACTAAGGCCTTTTTCTTTTGAACAGTCCTGTTGGTCTTTACTGGTTATGTGATATTTTAATATTTGGTACCATTTTCTAGCAGTGTCATTGGTCAGAGTTATTTAAATGAAACAAATTCCTAATTTACTCATGAGGAAAATGGCAAACAATAAACTAGCATTTCATGTATTTTTGCACATTTCCGCTGCACATTCCCACCATAACAGGTAAATCTTATTTGTATTGAATTTTAAAAATAGCTCCTGAAGCCCTTCTGTCTTTTATCAAGGTCATGGTTGATCTTCCAGCTCACACTTCTTTCCCGCCTTGATTAGTACGGGTGTCAGGGGTTGTGGGGAGAAGGCAGGAGAATGGGGTTATGAGGGAAAGATTGATCAGCCATGATTGAATGATGAAGTCGACTTGATTCACACCGATACTTTATCCTAAATTCCATGTACCTTGTTCACTAAACATCTGTGGGGGCCCTTGGTTGGCTTTCTGAAATTCCAAATATACCATAAGCACAGGTTTGTAAAACCTTCCTTTATAAAAAAAATGGTTGCAATGTTACAACCATAATTCGAGGTCAAAGTGCTTGATGGCTTATAAAGCTCTTTTGGGATTTGCTGAATTTGTAAAAGGTCTTCCATAAATAAAAATCTTGTTTCATATTTAAGTTCCTCTTAACATGAAGGGAGGCCATGTGAGCTATCGAGCCATAGAACTGTAGAGTTGTACAGCACAGGAAATGGGCCTACATTCCACCACGTCAATGCTCACCATTTTGCCCAGCTATATTAATCACGTTTGCCCGCATTGGATCGATATCATAAGCCTTAACTATTTAATTATATTTTAAAATACAAAAATCCTATCATCAAACTAATTTTGGACCCAGTTGACCTTGAATCCCGATATAATAACAAGAAACCTAAGAGAGAGACACAAAATGCTGGAGTAACAGTGGTCAGGCAGCATCCTTGGAGAATATGGATAGGTGATGTTTTGGGTCGAAACCATTCTTCATGTTCTCCAGGGATGCTGCCTGACAACGGAGTTACTCCAGCATTTTGTCTGCCTTGAATCCCACGTGTCTTAACCTTCTGGACAAACCAATCATTCAGTCAAATACCTTAAAGGTCTATATGGACAACGGCTTCTGCATTATCCTCATCGTTCTTTTCAATTACCTCCTTAAAAAACTCAAATCAGACAGGATTTCCCACACACAGAGATGCTGAATAACCGACTCTTGACTTTTTAAATGTACATAAATCCTATAATTTAGAATTTTTCTCCAATAATTTCCTTACCACTGACGTAAGGCTCACCAGCCTTTACTTACCTGATGATTCTTGCTGCCTTTCTTAAATAAAGGAACAACATTAGATATTGCCAGCTTTCAGAACAGCCCCATCAACCGCATTTTATTGTCATATGTCCCAGATAGAACAATGAAATTCTTATATGCAATTCTGCTTTGTTTCTCCTTTCCTGTACAGTTTCTGCATTTGTTTTCTTATTTTAAATTCTCCTTCAGTCTAATGTTAGTTGTCAGCATATGTTGGCACCAAATGACAGACTCCAGGTCAATAATTTCCGCTTCTCGTATTGCAGATTTCTCCTCTCAGCTTGGGCTCTGGGGATAGTTGGCCAGATTAGTCCAATACCATTGCCGCTGGTTCCTTGAAATTGAGGATGATATCCAGGTCTTCCAGTGTCTAAGGAGCCTGAATCTTCGGTACACATTCTGCACACATTCTTCGATAGTGAAGGCTTGAAGTTGCTTGGTGAAGACACCTTTTCTAGCCCCTACCCAATTTGGGAGAATAAAGGCTATCCTGAAGAGGCTGGTAAGTTGCTATTGCAGCTTCGAAAGAACACTCATTAAGATCATGGCACATCTTTTACCTGAAGGATAGGTTATACAGGCATTTGGATGGGCAAGGGCTGATTAGGGATAGTCAGCATGGTTTTGTACGTGGGAGGTCGTGTGTCACAAATCTGATTGATTTTTTTGAGGAGGTGACCAAAATGTTCGATGAGAACAGAGCTGTAGATGTTGTGTACAAGCACAGGTAAGTGGGACTAGTGTAGCTGGACATTGTTGGCCAGTGTAGGCAAGTTGAGCCGAAAGGCCTGTTTCCACACTGGATCAATCTATGACTCAGCACGACTTTCCTATATGATCCCTTGCCAAATTTTCAGCTTGTTTTTTATGTTCGTCGAGCCTCCTTCCATTTAATTTAGTTTTCCACCTCTGTTCATGACTACACATGGCAGGATTGCACAGCTTTCATCTGATCCCTTTATCGTGGGATGGCTAACCTCTGTCCACTAGGTGCTATTTAACACTCATATTGGCCTTTGTTGGCGATTCACTAGGTTGTCACCTAGGTTACAAGCCTGTACTTCTTTGGAGTGTGGGAGGAAACCGGAGCATCCGGGGAAAACCCATGCGGTCATGGGGAGAACGAACAAACGCGAAGTCACCTTACAAGTTGTTCGGAAATTTCCTCGCCTCAATCTCCTTAAAATGATCTTATTCCTGGATATTTTAAACTCAGCTGGTGAGAAGGACATAGCATCCATTTAGGTGACATTTGTTAAGATATGTTTAATTATGAGCCACCCTACTTGGTTTGTGGAAATGCTGCTGCATATTCTTGAAGGAATGCAGGGAGTAAAAAGAGTGCCATCTTAAGTTTGATTCTTCTCACTCCAGGTATATTTTATTCTTCATATACCTTGTTCTCACTTGCCGCTGTTTCTGTCTCTAACTGGCATCGTCATTATTTCTTTGTCAATGTAGTTGGCAGTGCATTGTGTAGAGGAATGGTTGCTAGTAGCTTGGGCCATTTCACAAGATAATATATATTTCATATGCCTCCACAAATTCTTAGTTTAACTCAGCGGGTCAGTCGGCATCAGCAGAATTCAGGCAGTGTCGATGCTGCCTGACCCGCTGAGTTACTCCAGCACTATGTATCTATGGTATAAACTAGCATCTGCAGTTCCTTCCTATATGTAAATGTTTTGTTTCATTTAGTTTTGAGATACAGCATGGAAACGGGCCCACCGAGTCCACGCCGACCAGCAATCACCCATGCATTAGTCCTATCCTACGCACTAGGGTCAATTTACAGAAGCCAACTAACCGACGAACCGATGGAATGTGGGAGGAAACCAGAGCACCCGGAAAAACCCCACGCTGTTACAGGGAGAACATACAAACTCCATACAGACAGGATTCATAGTCGGGATCGAACCCGGGCCTTTGGTGCTGTAAGGCAGCAACTCTACCGCCGAGCTACTGTGCTGCCCCAAATAATCAAATTCCTAGATTTTTTTAATTTATTTGTTCATAAGAAGAGGATTCCCAGCCCTAATTGACCCAGACTAGGTCAGAAGTCAGTTAGAAGTTAACTACTATGGCGGGTTTGAAGCCACATTCTTGCCAAACTGGGTTAAGATGGCAGCTTTTCTTTGCTTTAAATAAAACCGTCCAGTCTATTTATTGTTGTCATTATTAATAAGTAATAACTTTGTAATCTAATTATATGAATTCCTATTTCCCGGCTGTCAATATGGGATCATGGATTTCTGTCTCCAATCTGGATAGTAACCTGGTAGTTTAACCACACCCTGACATTTTACTGTTGCATTCCTTCCTGTGATCTGCAGAGTGAAGCTGATTTACTGAGATTACTCATGAATCCTGGAATACCTGACCTTTTGCACTGAGTAACTCTGATAGCAGCATCCCAGGATGGTAGAAAATGTGTTTGTGTACTACATGTGATAGGTCATGTGTCACTGCAGCGGTATTGTTTCAGGCAGAAGCAACTAGATAAGCAATCACTACGTAAGTGTAGTTTGACAGGAGTCATGATCTAATTCGTAGTAACACGGCTGGTATGGATGGAGTCATCTCTTATTTCAAGGTAGCACCACTCAATCCTCAGTCATTCATTTAATTTGTTGCTCGAAGCAGAGGGCAGCAGGTCACGGTAGCTTTGATCCATTTCCTGTTATTACTATTATTGGCCTTATATCTAATTATCAGAACAATTATATACTCCGATTTAAATTTCTAATGATAATTTGTATTGTTTATTATTGGTTGAAGAGCAGGTGCTTGGACTGGTCTAACACTCTGAGCGCTAAAGGATGAAATCTTGAATAGATTTATCTGCAAATATTGAATGCTTGCAATCTTGGTACTACAGTTCTGCTTGATTTATCCAGAACTGCCTCATCTCACTGAGAGTAGTATGGTCAATTGTTCGAGGATTGTATTCTCACAGGTGTCAGCCTGTTCAAAAAAACATGATGAAGGAAGCCGGTGGCTTGTTTTGTGGCTATTGCTCTGCTGGTTGCTCTGGTACCGGCGATCCAAAATGTGAATTTAAAGTGGTGATGGAGCTGATTAAGCTGAACCTGCAATGTTGTGCTGGTGAAATAATCAGTTGAATAGCCCCAGGGAAGAACCAGCCGAAATCACTACCTCGTGTCATTAATGATTCCCAATGATGAGTCTGGGCAGGCAGTGTGCAGGGAACAAAGTGTAAGCTGTACAAGAGCCAAAAATCATTCTTGGATGAGTTATAATGTTTATTACCACATGCGTGGGTGTGTACCAGATGAACAAGGACAGAAGCTTCAAATTCATAAACTTTTCTCAAGAAAATAAGATCCTTGCAGGCAGTTTAAAATATAGGGAAATTATAATGACTTGGCCTTAAAAACATCAACATTTTTACAGATAATAATTTAAGACTTTTTCCCTTAATTTCCATTCTGCACCTATCCCTACCCTAAATTAACAGGAAAGTTATAGCGTGGTCTATTTTACCTATTAATATCTTACCCCATGCTATTTTTGGGGATTGCAGATACATTTCTGATGAAAAATATCCTATGGCCCATCTTCACTTTATTTCCCAGATGCATGCTTTTTGTTGTCTTTTTCCATCGTCATTCTACTATTATAAACCTTCTATCTCCATTATAAACCTTCATAACAGCCACCAGAAGTCTACATAAGTTTCTAAATATACTGCCCCAATAAAGTGGCAGGACTGGTAGCATGGATCAAAAATTGGCTTTGGGATTAAAAAGCTAATTGGTGGACTACATTTTTTCAAATGATCAGGAAGTTTACAGCAGAGTTCCCCACAAATTGGTACATGAACCACAGCTGTCTTTAGTGTCTACTAGAGCAAGTGGACCCGTTGGGCCCACACCTCTCTTGCATTGGTGCAGCACCCTCTCCTCCCTCCCTCCTCTCTCCCCCCTCTCCTCCCGCTTCCCTCTCCCCCTCCCCCTCCCCTCCCCTCCCTCCCCCTCCCTCCACCCCTTCCCATTCCCCTCCCCCCCACTCCATCCCCCTCAACCCCCCATATCCTCCCTCCTCCCCCCCCCCTCCTTCCATCCCTTCCCTCCCTCCCCCCTCTCTCCCTAGGAGATAGATTTAAACTTTAAAATGTGAATAACTTAAAAAATATAACACCAATTTCAATGAAACTTCCATTAGCACCAAAGGGATGATGGTGAGTAAGGTGGGCCTAAAATTGTCACGTTATCGTATCCTGTTTTGGCTGTAGTTCAGGAACAAACAAACAAACAAACGAGAGTTTTAATATATAGATTCATAAGTAAAAGTTGGAGATACTAAAAACATTGTGAATAAGACAGACTTGTAAGTGTAGCTAACATTGGAAAATATAGACTTTGAGAGAACACGGACAAGTGAAACAAACAATTAATTAATTGCAGAATGACGCTTGGGAAGATTGAGAAGAGGCTGACCGTTGCACCTTTAAGAGATGTAAGAAGGGAGCTGAGTGCTTGTGTAAAGTGACATGTAAACACGGTGCAGAATATTCAAAAGCAGGATAGGGTTGTAATTGAATCAACAATAAGCCTCTGTTACCAGAATAATCAGGAAATCAGACATATAAGTATTGATAACCATCATGCATAGATCTAAATGTGGCAGGCAGGTCGATATCCAGCAGGCAAAGATTTAATGAAGGAAAAGGTTCTAACCAGAGGGCTCCAACTGAATGTGGTAGAGGGATCAAAAAGATCCTTTCGTGGAATGAACCAGAGAGCAAGGATTTATTGTAGCTGAAATGTCTAATCAGAAGGCACAGGTTAAACCTGCAAGAAGGGTCACAGATTTATTGTGGAAGTACGGTCAGTAACAAAAGAGCATGGATTTTCAAAATTGGGTATCACTGTGGGTTGTGAGAGCAAGAAGAAAGGCTAAAGGGGATATGGACAGGTTAAGTAAAGGGGAGATTCAATGGAAAAATAATATAATATGAATAAATGAGAGGTCATTTATTTAGGCAAAATAGAAAGACCATATCCTGTCATAAATTGTGAGAGGCCATAAGATATTAATGTTCAGATCAACCTGGTTGTTGTAGTAAACAAATCACTGTAAATTAACACGTGGGTCACGCAAGCAATTTCAGATTCAAACAATATGTTGGTCTTAATTTAGATGATTTAAGAACAAGCATGGAGGTATCCGATTATGTCGGGCCCTGGTGTATTTGTACTGAACGTTATGTATAAACTAAACTAGTTTAGTTTAGAGTATCTCTAAACTAAATATGGTCTTTCTCATTGGTGCACGGCATTCAGACATACTTTCCATTCCCCCTCTGTTCTTTCTCTGACCTATTTATGTTTATTTCCTTCATGCATCAACCTGTTTCCCAAAGGCCCACCCTCCTCATTAAATTAAAACAAGCCCAGAATAAATGTATGCAGCAGACTCGTAAACTAACAATGACGCATTTGTATGATTGAATGCACAGCTCTATGTGGAAAGTGAACATTTGATTTGAAGGAATACAATATTTAAAGCTAGCTAATCAGTCATTCCATTTGAATTTTGATAGAGATCGTGAAGGAGAAGCTTACTATCCATCATAAAGAAAATTAGCATTGAAATGTTTGTAGTGATTCTATCAGGTACAGGAGTAGACATCATTGCTGCTGATCTGCTCGGGTAATGGAATGGGGGCTGGGGAGGAGTGGGTGGGAGGGGATATTGCCGAAAGGATGCAGAAGGGAAAATCTGATGGGAGTGAGACTTGTGGCTCTTGAAGTGGCTGGGAACTGAGGGCATTGTAAACAACGCAAGAATGACAAAGTGGTTCCATGCTCTGTGACTGCAACACCAGAGAAGGGAAATAGAACTAGATTTAATGTCTCATGCAAAGGGCAGGATTTGGTGCAAAGCTCCCCAACACTGAGCTAAAGAACATAAAACATCAAATAGTGGAAGATGGGAACACAGCCTTCGGCCCATGTGCTGACCATGATACCATATTAAACTAATCCCATCTGCCTGCATAAGATTAATAACCCTCCATTACATGTGCCTGTCTAAGTGCTTCTTAAAAAGTTGCTATCATGTCTGCTTCCACCATTGCCCCAGGCACTGTGTTTATTTTGCGTACTTTTTCCGTACTGGCATATAAGAGCATGGACCACTCTTGCTACACGGCATACAGAACATCGTCCTGGGATTCATGTAGCTCCACCAGCCATCCTGCACATGAGGTAGCGTGCATTGTTTATGTTAAAAAGTGAGCGTGGAATTGCCGTGTTCATTTGTAGCCTTGCGTTGCTGATTCAGACCTTGCCCCTTGGCAGAGCTGAAGCACGTTCCAGGCACAGCACTGTATATTTTCAGAGCTTGGCGTGATGCTGAGCAGCATGCTGTTAAAATATTTCAACATTTTAGCTTTTAGTGCCTGTGTGTCAGATTCTAATTTCCGCAAGCAAGCTTTACTGCAAGCAAGCACTCGTTTTTACCATGTGGGGTTCGGTGTACAGAATCTGCATGAGAAAAACAGACTCTGAAAAACACATAATTATCAGGCACTCGCTGCCTTCATTGCCCTAGAATGTTCTATTTGCTGCATCTGAATTATCGTTACCTCGTGCTGTCGTTGCGATCACCAGTGTATGACCATTCAGCATCAGGTATTTTCGGAGGGTAATTTACTCCTCAGCTGGGGTCTCTGTGAAAGTGAACAGATATTGTTACACCTTCCAGGTCATTCCATGTGGCAAGGATTTTGTGTAAAGAGGAATCCCTATTTTGTTATTAACAGCAGGCTGATTTATGGCAATTTAACCATTCACAGAGTGAGCAGCATTTTCTGATTCACCAATTCTTTCTATAAACATGAATAAAATACAAATGTCCTGCCATGTCAGTTTTCTGAGATTTGCTCTGTAGATTGTTGAGAGGCTTTAATCATGCTGGGGGGGCTACAGTGCCTCTGAGCTGCTTCTATTGAATGGTTGCCACGGTGCCCTTGTCATCCTTCACTGGAGGTGTACTCTAGGCATAACAGGTTTACAGGTAGCCTTCAGATCCTGTCTCATAGGAAGACTAGAAAGTCATGCTGAAGGAAAGAGGTGGGCTATACATCAGGCAAGGTGAACAGGATTCGACAGGCAGCCTGCAGAAAGCCAGCTCTGGAACACCGCTGTCATGGCCCTGAGCTTTACTGGATGAGATGTGGGATGTGGATGCTGATGAGCAAGCTGTTTGTTTTGGATGGCATGGCGATAGTATGAGGCAAAATGTAGGGTATGTACCGCAACGATCTTTCAGGACCCAGTTTGTTGCTGTATCCTGATGACGTATTATGTGCATTTGTTCATTGACCAGGTAACGTGTTGGTAAATGTAGTAACGAATGTTCGTGAGTTCAGGCACCTCCACCTCCTCTCCCTCTTCAATCCTTTTTGTCCTCTCCACAAGATTACCCTTGGTCAGTCACAAGCTAAGAGAAACAGCAGCAAGTGATTACTGGTATATTAGTCAAGAGTGTTTTATTGGCATATGTCCCAGGTAGAAAAATGAAATTCTTACTTGCTGCAGCTCAACAGAATATGTAAACATAGTACACTGCAGGTCCATGAAGTTGGCAGGTACATGAAATCTACAAGGTATGTCTAGGCCACTAACACTATTAGTGTTAAACAAAAACGTAACAACACAGAACAAGGCCATTTGGCTCATTGTCTATGTGGCTGCAAAGGCCAAATCTATCTTTTACCACTGTGTTGGTAGCGTAGCAGCGCACAATTCTTGTTACCACATATCCAAACAAGAGAGGATCTGCGTCCAGCACCCTTGTAAGTAGTGGGTTCCAGACCCCCTACCAATATTTGGATGAAAACGATTCTCCATGTGCCTTCTCTAATTTGTTAATCAATTAACCAATGCCCCTGGGTTTTGGTTGGAGGTGGTGGGTGGGAAAGAGATAAGGTTCTTACTATTTACTCTATTTAGATTCTTTGTGATTTTATATTCAATTAGTTTTTCTTCAATCTCCCTTGGCCTACCGTATCCAATCTTTTCTCATGGTAATGTTTTTTTTCTGTCAATGCCTTTGTAGGTTTCCTCTGCACAGTGTAATCACATTTTCCCTGTCACTAAGTGACCAGAATCATACACTATCTAATAAGTTCTAGGAATAACCTCATTGCTTTTGCATTTTATACCATGGTTAATTGAGGCCATCTTGTGCGTCCGTTTAGCCACATCATTGATCTGGCCTATTACCTATTAAGGATGAAGCTCCATCTGTTCCCCTATGCCACTCATTGTAAAGGCCCAATATATGTACTACGGGCATTTAGGAGACCAGCAGTATGGATTTATTGACTGTGTTATTCGGGAACCTGGCTGCATTTCAGATTTGTGAACTGTTCAAGATCTGAACACAGGAGCGGAACCCTGCCAGAACCTGGGAATGAGCTGGGATCCTCCTAGAGGCCATAGGTTTAAAGCAGGAGGGGAGATATAGAAAAGAGATTTGAAAAATAAACTTTCCACATTGTGAGAAGAATATCTGGAACAAATTGCCAGATATAATTACAATGCTTAAAAGGCGATTTGATAGTACTTGTGTAGGACAGGCCTAAAGGGGTACAGGCCTAATGCAGGCAAATGGGATCATCGTAGATTATCATCATGGGCAGCATGGACAAGGTGGATCAAAAAGGCCTAATTCCACACTTTATGTTTCTATGACTCAATGTATTATATTTACTGTGACTTGCATCCCCATCTACCCTGTGCATCTACACTCTCCGGGATTCTCATTGTGCTGTGTATGTGACCGCAGCATTGAAAAGTCGGAAAGCACTTGGTTGTGCATTCAATCTGTGTTGGCTGAAGCCACGACTGGGGATGTGAGAAGGCCCGCGGCAAATAGTATGATAAACGCCATAGCAAGATGCTCCAGAAACATGATAGCAGAAGGATGCAAGGAGGAGTCTGCATTTATATGACATCTTTCATCTCTTTAAACAGCCAGCACAGCCACCATTTTGTGTCTGAGAATCATAAATCTTCCAACCACAGCAGTAGGTTTTTTCATCCATGCCGATAGTGCTGCCTCTCTATACTAATCCAATTTCCTGCAAAGGCCACAAATGTCTTATCCAAACACCTGTCCAAAAGCATTTAAACGTTGTAATTGTACCAGCTTCAATTACCTCCTCGAGGAGCTGATTTCAGATATTTACCACCCTCTGTGGGGAAAAAAACTTACAT
The DNA here is from genome assembly GCF_053455715.1 of Rhinoraja longicauda. NCBI lineage: Eukaryota > Metazoa > Chordata > Chondrichthyes > Rajiformes > Arhynchobatidae > Rhinoraja > Rhinoraja longicauda. Next base: position 14,646,707 of record NC_135977.1, read on the forward strand.
CTTAGGTCTTTTTAAAATTTCACCCCTCTCACCTTAAAAAAATGCCATCTAGTTTTAGACTCCCATGCCCCTCATAATTTTATAAATCTCTGCAAGGTTACCTCTCCGCCTCCTACATTCCAGGGAGATTAAACCCAACAATCCATTCCAGTACAAGCAACATCCTGGTGAATCTCGTCTGCATTCTCTCCCTTGTTACCACACCCTTCCTGTCTCGTGGTGACTGGAACTGTACACAATACACCAAATGCAGCATAATCAATGCTTTGCACAACTGCAACATGATGTCCCAATATTTATATTCAATTCCATGGCTATGAAGGCAACAGATCAAATTCCTTATTCACTACACTATCCATCTGCCCATTGTCATTTTCAGCAAACTATTTACTTGCCCCCAAGGTATCTCTGTACATCAACACTCTTTGGTCCTTATCATTTATATCCACTGCCACAAATTGATTTTACAAAATGCATTACCTCACACTTGTCTGAATTAAATCCTATCTGTCACCGTTCTGCCCAACTTTCCAGCTAATTATGTCCCCTTAGATAACTTCATGATCTACAACTCAACCAATTTTCGTAGTGTTTGCAGACTTCTAATCAGACCAACTATGTTCTCATCCATTATTAATATAGGTTATGAATACTAAACAGCCCAGCATCATTCTTTGCAGTATCTCGCTTCTTACTGTTTCAGTTAAAAAATAACCCATCCATCACTCCTCTGCTTCCTGTCACTATCCCAGTTATGGAACCAGCTTACCAGCATGCCTCGGATCCAATGCTTATATCATTCATTCTGCTGGTCTTTTACCCTATCTCAGATAGTCCCTTTATTCTCTCCACCCTTCCTCTTTGGGTGACATTCAAAATTTGTTTTTAATGAACCTCAGTTTTGATTTTAAAAGGTCTTGAAATGTTAACTGTTTCTCTCTCCACAGTTGCCTGATCTGATAAATATGACACCTTCTTCCCCCCCAAAAACTTGGTGTGGGTATAATTTGAATATTGCAACAAAACGTCTAGTTAATTTTCATTCCCCTCTCTTACAGACAGGAGAGACGCCAACTACGCCAAAATACTCCAAGGACTGTAAGGAAACCTTTTTCCCTGCCACATCTAGCACCATCTCCCCATCTGCTTCCATTTTGACGACCCCCACTGCAGCACTGCCTGAGAGCGTCCAGCCAGCTGATTTGCAACCTAAAATGAGGTTAAGCCACACGGTCCAGGGAGACCCACGTGGTGCCGATGTCACACCACTGCCAACTGTGCGGGATGCCCAACCCCAAACTGCTGCTCCATCAGAGACACATTCCAGCACAGCGTATCTCACTCAAGGTAAACCCGACCTCAGATTGGATTTGTATAGTGTCTATAATATGGAAAACTCACCCATGTGTTTCTCGGAATAAAATATCCTCAGCTAAAGTTACGGTGCCTTTGTAAAGGATTGCATTAGATGAAAACATAGAAGATTTGGGAAGGTTACTTCAGAAACTCGGGAACCAAAGGAAACTCAGAAGAATAACCTCATAAAGGCCCTTGTCGCTCAAAACCTTACCCAACAATGTACCTGGCCAAATGTGTTTTAAAGGTCATAATTGTACCTGGCTCTACCACTTCTTCTGACAGTTTGTTCCATGCATGCATTACCTCAGGGCCGTCTTTACAGCATTATGGGCCTCGGGCAAAGCAGAAAAATCCTAAACACAATTTCACGACCCCTGATGTCCCCCTCCCCAGTGCCCATTCTCAGACCCCCCCATTCTCTCTCCCCCAGACCAACTGTTACTCTCCGCCACCCCCCTTTCCCCAGCACCCCCATTTCCCCCACTCTCTCTTCCCCCCCACCACCAACCCCCACCCTTGCTGTCCCCCTCCCCAGTCCCACTCTGCCTCCTCCCACCCCCACTCTCTCCTCACACCCTCCCCGTCGCCCCCACCGTTACTCTCCCCCAACCCCCTTTCCCTACCAGCCCCCCCTGTCGTGCCGGCGAAAAGCACTTACCGAAAAGAACTTAGCGATGGACTTAGGGTGCTACATTGTTGCGAAAAGCACTTACAGATCGCTGTGAGAAGCACTTAGGGATGGAAAAGCAAAGCATTTAGGGAGCTAATTGTTGCGAAACAGATCGCTGTGAGAAGCACTTAGGGATGGAAAATGTTGCGAAAAAAACACTTAGGGACCGAAAATGTTGCGAAAAAAGCACTTATTGAACCTACATTTTTAAAGTAGTATTTATTTATTGCAAGTCACTTAACATACACAGATCAGCATGGGGCCTCTATGCTCGTGGGGCCCCGGGCAAGTGCCCATCAGGCCCATGCGTTAAGACGGCCCTGCATTACCTTAGGGGTGAAGTCCCTCAGGTCCTTTTGTAATGTGGTTTCAGAGGTTCAATGGTGCTTCTATTGTTACATGTGCAAAGTGTAAACGCACCGTGAAAATCTTTTCTTACAAACAGTTCAGTTGAGTATTGCCATATCTAAGCATAACCCCGATTAGCAAGTTGTACAGAAATAGTCAACTGATTCCACATGCGAGCGGCGCCATGGTTTGGCACTAAATGGAATTAAATAACCTGCGGAATTTTGATGTGTTTTATGGCTGGAGGGGATTCTGGAGATAGAAAATAAATTGCTATTTAAATCATTTAAATCGCAGCTGTAGGGTAAATGGAAATTAACATTGAGCTGCAACACATAAGTGCAATGGGCAAACAGGATTGGTGAAATGGGATCTGGAGAAAATATGCATAGAGTTGGCAACAGTACGCTATCGCAGTGAAATGGTTGCAAAGAGTATGCTGTTATAACCCACTAAATTGTTTCTTATACACGAAGAAAGCAGAGATTTTTCTTCTAACTTCCTTCACTTCGGGCAGTGACTTGTGTAGGTTTCTGAGCCCAGATATTGCCAGAACTGCCATTAATGAGAAGTATCTCGGTCAGCCTATTGTTTAACAAACAGAGCTGCAGAGTTCAAACAATTTGCTCTATTGTTGGCCACTAGCTCACTAATCCTTAAAATATATGGATTTATAGTCTTATACTAGACCTGCATTGGTGCAGCATCCTCTCCTCCTCCCTCTCCTTCCCCCTTCCCCTCTCCCCTCCCCTCCCCTCCCTCCCCCTCCTCCCTTCCCCTCCCCCCACTCCATCCCCCTCAACCCCCCTTATCCTCCCTCCTTCCCTCCCTCCATCCACCCCTCCCTCCCTCCTCCCTCCCCCCTCCCTCCCTGGGAGATAGATTTAAACTTTAAAATGTGAATAACTTAAAAAATATAACACCAATTTCAATGAAACTTCTATTGGCACCAAAGGGACATCGGGGTGAGTAAGATGGGCCTAAAATTATTGCTCTATCGTGTACCGTTTTGGCTGTAGTTTAGGAACAAACAAACAACTGAGAGTTTTAGTATATAGATATCAGTCCTCTGATTTGTTACAGTTGGTCCACACACTAAATATTCTTAACTGAAATTATTCAGTTAAACCAATCCTCAACTTTTCATTATTGATCCACATCTTAAATTTTTGAATGTGAGAATCGTTAACTTTAACAATTTCCCATGATAACTATGAAACCCTGTTTCTTTATCTCAAAGCCATTTCATGGGATCAAATCCATCATTTTCCTACATTATTTTAATTACCGAGGCCTTACATGTGAATATAATACATGTGGGAATTGGTGGCAGAGTGATCTCATTCTAAAATTCAGTCTTGAGTTTGTATTTAGTATTTGATTTAATTTGAGGTTACTGTTTCTTTCACAATGCTTGTGAATGGTAAACAACTGCCCAGGAGTATCAGGTAGCAGTTAATGAAGTGGTCGGCAACAACGGGCTGCTTGACAAGGTGTGACTACTGACAGTCAGTACGTGGGGAATGAGGGCTGGCATAAAGCTGCACATAATAGAACACATTTTATGTTTGCGCTGTACAGTTTGCACAAAGAGTAAAGTTTGGTAAACTAACGTCATTTTAACTGACCCCTTTATTATAATGGATCTTGGTTATAGCGGACAGACCTGCTGACACTATCCCAGCTCGCATGGGCTCCCCAGACCCAGCTTCCGACACCACCCCCTGCTCACAAGGTGCACCAGTGAGCCTTCCTTCACCCATTGTACGGTCCGGTTGGCGCGGCTGTTGGTGTGGCTCACGTTGTGGCTCCTGGAGACTGTGTTTCCTCAGGCATTGTCGCTGCAGGACGCACGTGGTTGTCGTGGGGCTCCCTCCCCTCTCACCAGCTGGTGCTTCTTCCTGTCGACCACCTCCACCTCCACTGCCCGCTCCACCTCCTCCTCCTCTCATTGCTTTGTCCACTCAGTTTCTCCCTCCTCCCCCTGTCCCTCCACTGCCACCTCATCCCCTCCTCATCCTCCTCCTCCTGTCGCTCAGTTCAGTCTCTCCCCCCCCTTCACCGCTGCCTGCTCCCTGGAGTTGCTGACATACTCCACCTTGGAGGCTGTTGGTGGGCAGAGGCTGCTGGGAGGGAAGGGGCTGCAGTGGCCGGGTGCTCTTGTTATTGGTGGCGGACTAAGGGAGGGAGCTAAAGGCCAGTGAGGGGGCAGGGGGGCAGGGGGGGAAGGGCCTGCGGCATTGGCCACGTTGGCCGGATGGTAGGGTAGCTGATGGGGAGGAGCTTGCTGGTGCAGACCTGCAGCATCAGATTCTAGTTTTAAGGTGAAACGCCACAAGGTGCTGAAGTAACTTCTCAGACTGGATCAGTCTGAAGAAAGGTCACGACTCCACCTATCCATGTTCTCTGGGATGCTGCCTAACCCACTGAGTTACTCCAGCACTTTGTGTCCTTTTGTGTATTAACCACCATCTGCAGTTCTTTATTTCAACTATATACAATGACAATGATTGGCGTCCATTACCGCCGGTTAGAATGGACAATCGGCAGTAATGGACGCCAATCCCACCCTTCTCATCTTAATCATAATCGTAATTTATTAGCCAAGTATGTTTTGCAACATATGAGGAATTTGGTTTGCCATACAGTCATACCAAAAAAGCAGCAAGACATACAACTACATAAAAACTGAACATAAACATCCACCACAGCAGCTTCTCCACATTCCCCAATGATGGAAGGCAATAAAGTCTTATTTTCGTTCCTCCTTTTCCCCCACGGTCGGGGGAATCGAACCATTCGCAGTCGGGGCGATTGAAGCTCCCGCAGGCGGTGATTGAAGCTCCCACGATCAGCGTGCCAGGTACTCACCAGTAACCTGGCACACTGATCTCTAGTTTGGGTTTTGTCACGATCTCTCAGCTCCAGATCTCATTTTAACTTCGGTCCAATCATGGAGCAAAGAGGTGAATTCCAGAGGCAGTCTTGTAGATTCATCCTGAAATGGGGATTGAATCCACACTCAGACCTGGGGAAAGTGGATTCCACGTAAACTAAGCTGATAAACATAATTTTAGAATACCACTGTGCGGTGATGTTCCCATCTCTCAGCACCAGTTGTCTCTCAAGGTACGCTGGATGAACGTCCATTTGAATTCCATCGACTCCATCTTAAGGATAGCGGAGTCAGGGGGTATGGGGAGAAGGCGGGAACGGGGTACTGATTGAGAATGATCAGCCATGATCACATTGAATGGCGGTGTTGGCTTGAAGGGCCGAATGACCTCCTCCTGCACCTATTGTCTATTGTCTATTGTCTATTGACTCAGTCTTTTAACTCCATAACCAGCAGACATGAAGACCAGTGTTATTTCAGTTTGATCACAGATGTAAACATGCATTTCAGCAGATGGTATAAGTAATTTGAGCTGCAGCAGCCCAAACTCATGGCTTGATGCAGGACACTCCCAAAATAAAGACATCCCATCTCAGTGAGACAGCTCACTGACAGTAATTTAAAGAAATGCTGGCTTGCGATTACCATAACAAGCCATCTTCACAAGACTGGAACTTAAACCTGAAGCGCTTCATGACAGGTGAAGACGTATCTCAGAATTTTGCCAGCCATGTTCAAGTTCAGTGCACTCCACTCTGTGAGTCAGAAGGTTGAGTGCCCCACAACAGGGAGTTGAGCTGGGAATCTGAGCTTCCCCTCCGACATCGTACCCTCTGACACCTCGTCATTCAGATAAAACAGTAAACCAAAGTCTCAGACAGGTCCCAGAGCAATACTTCAGAGAAGAGCTGGGAACTCTCCTGGCACATTAGTTCATATTTATTTCTCAAACAACATCACTGATATTATCTCTTTATTACATTGTTACCTGTGAAATCATTGCACAATTTGGCTGCTGTATTTTCTGCATCATTGGCTTCAGTAAAGTAATTCCTTGGCAGTAAAGAACTTCAGGATGTAAATACTGGTCTTTTCATCCCTAAATATAGATTCATGGAGTTATATAGCATGATAACAGGCCTTTTGACCCAACTCGTCTATTCTGACTAAATTGTCTTATTACACTAATCCTATTTGCCTGCATTTGGCCCACAGCCCTCAAAATCTGCATCTGACTGAATGTTTAAAATGTCTTCTAAATATTATAATTTCATCCACTTCTACTCCCTTCTCTGGCAGCTTGCTCCATATATTCACTATCCCCTGTGTGAAAAACTTGCCCCTCAGATCCCCTTAAATCTTTCCCTGCTCATCTTAAATCTATGCCTGCTAATTTTAGACTCCCCTACCCTGGAAAAAAGACTGTGACCATTAACTTTATCTATGCTCTCATATTTTTATAAACCTCTGTAAGCTCACATCGCAGCCTCCTGAATTCCAGAGGAAATAGTCCTAGCCTAGCCAGTCTCTCCTTATAACTCAAACCTTCAGTCCAGGAAACATTTCTGTGAAACTTTTCTACAGCCTCTCTGGTGTAATTCACATCCTTCCTTTCGATAGGCGACCAGAACTGCACACAACCCTCCATCTGCAGCCTTACCAACAATTTGTACAACTATAACATGACATCCCAACGCCTATACTCAATGTGGACACAAGGAACTGCAGATACTGGTTTATAAGAAAGACATTTCAGATCAATATCTGAACTAGTTAACTATCCATCTCTCCAGTCTGACGAAGGGTCTCAACCCAAAACATCACCCATTCCTTCTCTCCAGAGATGCTGCCTGTCCCGCTGAGTTACTCCAGCATTTTGTGTCTACCTCTCCAGAGACGCTGCTTGACCTGCTGAGTTACTCCAGCACTTTGTGTCTTTTTTTCCTGCTCACAATGCCTCGGCTGATGAAGGCAGTTATACCATATGCCTTCTTTATTGCTCTACCTGTGTTGCCACTTTCAGGGAACTCGAGACTTGTACCCCAAAATCTCTATGTTCGATTACCCTGCCAATCATTGTGTATGTCGTGGCCTTATTGAACTTCCCAATATGCACTTGCTGGAGTTAAATTCCATTAGCCATTCCTTCACCATTTCCCCGGTTGTGTACCTTTCTTCATTGCCCACCGTACCACCAATGTTGGTGTCGTCTGTGTAACCTTGGAACATCCTTAGTTTAAGAGACCACTATTGTGCTTTGCTGTTCTCTAACACTGTTAAAATGTGTCCTGTACCTTTGCAAGACATTGCCGCACACCAGGTTGTCTACACTCTTTGCGTGCTGACCTAGAGAAGTGGGCCAGCGTTTTACAAAAGTTCCTTTATGGCACTCTGTGGTTGTGATGGAGGTGTGGGAGAATTCAGTGGGGAGAAGATAACAGTCCTCCTGAGAGAGACCTCTTGCCCGCCCGGATGGGGGGAGTATTACAACTTGGCACAATGTCCCAAGCTGCCGCCATCAGGCCACTTACCGATGGGTCTGTGAACCGGTTTAAAGATCTCACTATCTTTGCAGAGGGCACCGATATGTTTTTAATAAACCTGTAGTGTTGCTTTTTAATGTGGGGATGGGGGAAACTTGAGTTCCCACGTTGTTGATTACTTCGTGGGTGATGTATAATTTGTTTTATTGACAGTTATTTGTTTAAGGTTATATGTTGCAACCATTTAACTCGATTGCTGTCGTTAAGTAATTAAGGCAATCTTTGCAGATTAATGATGTCAGGAAGTACGATGGGGAAATGAAACGTATGCCAAGATGAATGGCACAATAAAACAGGCATCAATTGGTCAGGTTTCTGGCCACTAGCGAGTAGGTTAGAGAGCAACAAACATAAAAGAACTGACGGGTGATTGTGTCTTCTCCACCACGCTTTGCAGATGAGGATTCAGAGGAGCCTTTAGAAGAGCTAAGCTATCGGCATCAGGAAACCCTGTGTCAGCAGATGAAAATGGCCACTGTCGCTTCTGCCCATGACACCTCTCGCTGGCAGGAAGAGGGCAATTACACTCAACAGAATGAGGGGTCTCGTCCTGAACACTGCTCCAGTCACAGTGAGTACATCCAGCAGGAGAAACTATCGACAGAAATGCAGCTTGTGTATCAGTCATGAACCTGCGTGATCGTACAAGATACAGACACCCAAAGGGAGGCAGCATCGGCAGTGCATTCACTCTGCAGTCAGTCCCCTCTCCCCTGATGATGTCCTCCCCTGCACTGGAATCAGATGGGCACCAACTGAAAGGAAATGTGGTAACTTCTTAAGACATTAGCAATCTTGGCAAATGTATTGCTCCAAGGGTGTGCTCTCAAAATGCTAAAGCGTTAAACCTAATGAATCTTTACTGAGTAGCTGCTGAAGTGTTTCCAGGCTCTTTATAATGTGGCATTGTGCTCTGTTTGTAGGCACACTAATTATGCTATCTGTTTGTCTGTTTAGTAAATAACTGACAAACCAATGTGTTAGAGAACACAGGGGTTTTAGTAATAAAATAGTTTATCTCTGCATCACAAGCTGAAATGAGTCGGTGAATGTTACGCTAAAGCAAGAGGTTTCCATTTTAGCAAAGAACTATAGTGCTGCTTCTACTGTGCCTTTGGCCAATTTCATGATTTTTTTGCAGTGGATCCATTTTGGCATTAGCTCTATGTGCGACACATGTTTAACACAACAAACCAGGTGAAGTACAATGGAGGCACAAAATCCAAGAAATTGGATTTGCTGGAATCTTGAGCAAAATACACGGTGCAGGCAGCATCTGTGGAGGGAATGGGCAGACAATTTTTTGGGTCAAGACCCTCATCAAACAGATTGAGTGGGTGAGAGCTCCATAGTTCAATACTTTCATTGCTATCAGATGTACCAAGATGCATTGAAATACTTGTTTTGCACACAGATCAACAAAATCATATGTGAGCACATTCCCCCAGTTAGATCAGAATGTACAGGACAGCTCACTGATTCTGTATACAAGAGGTGCCATTTTGGCGCCATTTTACCGTTGCAGCTGCATCTGGCCACAAGGCCCATTGCAGCCCTCGCCACCATTCCGATCGTCTTGCGAACCATCATCCATCTTCTTGCACGGCCCGCTTTAGCCTTTGTTCCCCGGGGGGGAGGGGGCGCCTCCTGCAGCCAACCGCGATGGCACGGAAGACAGGACCCCCGGTTCTTCTTACAGGGCCCTTTGTCCAGCGATCGCCGCCGTCTCCCTGCATCCTCCTCTCCGGGCAGGTTCCCAGATCCGTGGCGGGTGAGCCAGGCTTGCCGTTGGTATGGGCCATGGCTCGCATGGATTGCTTTTGCCGCGTACAGTTTGCCAGGATCGGAAAAGAGAGGTGGGGGCAGGAAAAACCCTGGTAAGTAATAGGAGGGTACAGTTGGGGGGAGTTTGAAGTGGAGCAGTGTAGGGATCATAACATGGTCCCCCTGGGAGAGACCTCTTCCCTCGACAGGTGACGCATTGCCTTTTGCTCACAATGTCATAAGCTCCTGCAATCAACGACAACAGCAGTGTGGGAAGGTGGGGAATGGAGAAGGGTGACGGGAGGGCTGGGAGATGATGGGAGAAATGTGTGCACTTGGGAATATCCAGCGTCTGGACATGCATTGTTTTCATTCGTTGAATAAAGTACAATCTCAACGTCATTGTCCCATCAATATATGAAATCTATTGGACCAGCCTCGAATCTGTGCTGATTGATTAAAAACCAGAATCAAGACTAAAATGTCAAACAGATCTCTCCTTTGCTCGAATGTTGATCACTTTTTTCAGCTAAGCAACATTCATTTACTGGGTAATGTTGTGGAATGGAGTAGCCACCCGATGCTGAATTTTGTTACAAGTCTTTCATTAGCTGATGCTGAGCCACCCAATTGTTTTTTTTTGTCCACTTCAGTTGGTGGATTCTCAAATTAATTGTTAATGCAAGTTAGGAGATTTGATAGATGCCACTATCTGTCAAATCTCTGAAAATATTAAAATTTTAAAAAGCAGAGTGTGGATGTTAAATGTAATTGGACTTTTATAGCCTAGGTTATGGCAGAGCTAAATTATAAAGTGCAATCTGCAAAATGGTCTTTTAAATGACAAGCCACCAACTGGGAAACCATGAAGACTCCAATGTGTTAAATTATATCTGTGTATGCTGGGATAATACAATATAATACAACAATTTGTTTTTGATATTCACTGGAAACCGTGCATCGTTTTTGCTTCTTGGTTGCTTCTCGCGGTGTCCTAAAGCAGTCTCGAGTTCATCACGGTAAACAGATTTTAATTTTAACTCCTATAAAATAAATAAAATTTGAAATTAGTAAACATTGTAAATTTCATAAGAATAAGCAAGAAAACACCAAACATATCAGGTAGTTGACGGACAAAAACAACGAAAAAAAATTAAAAATCAGGTAGAGTCAGAAGGAAGAAAACTGGGCTGACGAGAGTGCAGGTATTCGAGATTTTAAACTTCAGTTCATTGGAGCTCTTACCAAATCTCTCCATATTCCTGAGATCTTAATTTCTGAAAAAAGCAATGATAACAATTGTGATTTGTGAACTTGTACACAACTTCATCACTAACTTCACCAAAGCCCTGATCGGGTTTCAATGGGGCCACTCTGCTCACGAACTGCTGCTAGCCTTTGTCCAAAGGCGGCAGTAGGCAGGTGACTGCCAACGATTCCCTGCAAATCAGCATCCCAGTGGATGCAGGAGGTTATCAGTATCATATTAGAAGCAAAAACAGAAGTCTAGCATGACTAAATATTAAAGGGCAAACTAAGAGCGATACAAAAGGGCAACAGAGACTTACCAACAGTAAAAGAATATGAAGATAAATTCAAAGCCAAAGTTGCTACTTCCAATTACATGGAAATAATCACTTGTTCCCTCTATCAAGCAAATAATGACTGTCCCCTGACAGATTACAATTCCATAATATATGGATATATCACATAACATAAACAAGGAGGCTATTTTCCATAATGTTCACAGCTGTAATTATATCCTTCAATAGACTGGTGTTTTCTATAATGTACACAATGTTACATTCCCTACAGTGGATAAGGAGGCTAGTTTGCCTAAAATTTACATGTGGGCATATGTCTGGTATTCAGCAAGAGGTGCATACAACGCACTATTCAATATGATATGTGCAGAGCCTGATATAATCTACACGGGGTTTTCAATTCTGTGTCTACTAGGGCTATGATCTACAAAGTATACACAGAATCCCTATTTCCTACAGTTTGCACAGTTTTCTGAAATACATCCACTTTACTATTTTATATAATGTCTGTGAATCTAGCGATCTATGTAGTATGCAAGGCTGCATTTGATATGATGCCTACAGGAACTGTACAGGATATCGTACGTTTGTTATGATCTGTAATGGCCTGACATTCCCTGTGCTATACATAGGGGATGATATTTCTTATAATGCTTAATGTATATTATCATACTGATCAGAAGTTGAACTTTAACATAACAATTAGTCACAGGCAAATTACGTTGGTGGTATTCGAGTTGCAACATATTTGCCAAGGAGATGGGCAAGGTTTTAATGGACTGAAGGATGGAAAAGTTGTTTCTAAATGTTAAAAGACTGCAGGGGTAATTAATCTCTTTGTGGAATATTAATTGATATAAAATGTTTATGGTACAGATCAATTAAAAATAAAGCTTCCCTAAGCTTTATAGCTTAAAAATAAAGCTTCCCTAAGCTAACACCTAAGCTTGATTTATTTTAGAAACCGCTGATGTGCAACTGCAGTAATTCACCTAATGTACCTTTGTTTCCCTGTAGCTTCCAGCCCCGTAAGTGAGCCCTCTGCAACCTCAGCGTCCCAGTCCTGCAAAGGGGATGGCAGTCGGATCAAGTCACGCGTCCCGCCAAACATGCCAAAGCTCTTCATCCCATCGTCTGTGGCAAAGTTTCCTCCAGAGATAACAGTCACACCACCTACCCCCACACTCTTGTCACCAAAAGGTAGTGTGTCTGAGGAGACCAAGCAAAAATTAAAGGTAAGCTAATACTCAGAGCTGACTGCCCTGATCCTGCATTTTGGTGCCCATTGCCATCCCTGCCAAGCTGATTCAAGCGACTGGGGTCAGTTCCTCAGAAGTCTCCAAACCTTCTTGATAATGTAGGCAACTTAGAATACGGTGCACACTTTCTGGAAAAGCGTTTCAAAACTAGCTGGGGTTTTGAAGGAGCAAATAAGGAACAAGTTATTTCCACTGAGGGATGGCTGTGTGTGTGTGTGTGTGTGTGTGTGAGAGAGAGAGTGAGTTTTTAATTGTCATATGTGGAAATGGAATATAAATGGAACAATTACATTCTCACTTGCAGCAGCAGCATCACTACAGGTTTGTAAATACAGTTCACTCGGTAGATAATATAATAAGCAAACAAAGCAGAGAGTTAAATTTAAAAAAAGAATCTGATTTTGTGCAGAAACAAATCAAAGCCCAAAGTCTCTAGCACAGCCCAGGCAGTTCGTAGTTCAGAATTTAGATGAAGTTTGTAGTGTTCAATAGTCTGTTGGGGAAAAACTGTTCCTGAAACTGGATGATAACAGTTTTCAGACTCTTATACCTTCTTCCCATTGGCAGGAATGAAATGAGAGTATGGTCAGAGTGGAGTGGGTCCCGGATGATGTTGGCTGCCTTTTTGAGACAGTGCCTCTTATAGATCCCTTTGATGGTGGGGAGGTCAGTACCAGTGATGAACGGGCAGTATGCACCACTTTTTGTAATCTCCTTTATTCCTGGAGGTTCGTGTTGCCGAACCAGGCTTTGACGCAACCAGCCAATATGCTTTCTACTGTGCACCTGTAGAAGTCTAAAAGAATATTAATCAACATACTAAATCTCCTCAATCTTCTAAGAAAGTGGAGGCATTGATGGCTTTCTTTCTGATTGCATCAATGTGCTGGGTCTCGGACGGAACTTCAGAGACATGGAACCCAGGAACTTGAATTTGTTGACCACCGAACAGCTGATAGACAGGTTTGTGGATCCTCGGCCTTCCTCTTCTAAAGTCAACAATCAGTTCCTTGGTTTGACTGATTTTGAGAGCAGGGTTCTTGTCAGTCAGCCGATCAATCTCCCTATACTCTGACTCATTATTATCTGCAATTCGACCAACAATGGTGGTGTTGTCGGCGAATTTAAAGGTGGAGTTTGATCAGTGTCCAGCTAAACAGTCATGGGTAAAGAGTGAGTAGAGCAGGGGGCTGAGCACACAGCCTTGAGGTAACCCTGTGTTGATGCAAATTCGTACTGTTTGTGTTCTGTTGATGAGGAAGTCGAGGTTCCACTTGCAAAGGGGTGTGCGGAGACCCGGTTCCCTGATCTAGGGAACATGTTTGAGGGGATTATAATGTTGAGTGCCAAGCTTTAGTCTATGAACAACAGCCTGATATATGTGTTTTTATTGTCCAAGTGGTCCAGTGCAGAAGGGAGATATCTACTGATGAGATGGGATCAAATAGAGTCCATTCTAAGATTTTCCTGTTTGGTGCTACATAACCTCAACTTGGAAGTTTGAAAATACGTAGTCTTACTGGAAAAAAAACATGAATATTCAGATTACCTAATCTAATTTGTTGTTTTTCTGTTGATTTCTGTTGTCTTTCTGTTGTTTGTAGGCTTTTAATGAGTGTAACACCTGATGGTTTTGATTAGTGCAATTAATACAGGCTGTCCAATTGCTTGGTGCTTCGTTTATTTTTACCAATTTTCTAATTGGTGGGATTAGCAATTTATACCATTGTATATAACGTACTGCATTTATATACAACATGGCGCTGATTTCTCAATTAAGAAATGAAAGTAAATTTGACTCTTCCTATAACACTAGGTAATGCTTAGAGAAAGACATTGAAGCTCGCAGGAACATTTTAAAATTCACTAATGTCTACTCTGTAGCTGACATTCGTGCAGGAAAACAGAACATTTTAATCAAATTTAGCTAGGAGAGTATGACTGGCTTCAAGGGTCCAATCCAGTAGGCACTCCTGGAGTCCACTTCCTTGTGGTCATGGGAACCTGCATTAATTTGCCGCTCAGTGGGAATAAATTAGCAATTTCATGCACAGCATACTCACTGACTGGGAAGATATTACAGTATACAGGCATCCTGCTGAGATGTGACGGTGGGGCAGTTTAAAGGCGTTTTTACCTGTGCCGAACCAATGCTGCACCTAAACTGAAGGTCCTTGTGAAGCCGTGGAAGGGGTCTTGCTCTTCTCTTGTCCTTGCAGTCCCATTGTGTTGAAGATGCCCTCACAGTGTTCTGCAGTCGCGAGGTGCAGGATTCAATCCCAGCAACGATGAAGCACCAACAATGTATTTCCAAATCTCAATGGGTTTTTTTTTTACTTGGAGAGGAATCGGCCAGTGGTTCCAATGCTGTCCTTACCCTTGGTGTAGAGCAAGGTGGTTTGAGATGTGCTGTTCAAGTAGCCTGTGTGAGTGAGTCACTGTGCATCGAGAGTGGGGAAAATGAATGTTTCAGGTTGGATACAGTGCCAACCAAGTGAGTTTCCTTCGTCCTGTCCTGGATGGTGTGGAGCTTCAAATGCTATTGGAGTTGCACTTATCAAGGCAATTGGGGAGCACGCCGACACACCTGAATTGTGGCTTTGCATGGTGAGAACCAGGCCTGTGAGAACCAGGAGATCTTATTTGCCAGAGAATGTCCAGAGTCTGGCGTGCACGAAATGCACAATATATTTATTGTTTCTGGTCAGTGGTGATCTCCAGATAATGGTAATGGGGGTGTTGATGGCCTAACTGTTGAATGCTGAGGGTATGTGGCTAGATTCTTTGTGAGTGACGCCACATTTGCATGAAACTGCTCAACCCATGTTGATTTAAGAAAATAACTGCAGATGAATACAAATCGAAGGTATTCACAAAATGCTGGAGTCATGTTGATTAGTGCAGGTCACAGAATCAGAGCCATACAGCACAGAAGCGGCCAAACGCCCACACCAACCGTCCCATTTGCCTGCATTAAGGCCCTAACCTTTTACTCCTATCCCATCCAGGTACGAGTCCAAATATCGTTATGATTATTTTTGTGATTATTTCTGCCTCTTCACTTCCACTAGTAGCTCATTCCAGATGACTATCACTTTTGTTGCGATCTCGTTTAATTTTTTTCCCACTTACCTCAAACTTGTGCTCTCTAGTGCTTGACTCCCTACTATGGGCAAAAAGACTGTGACAATCTATGCCCCTCGTAATCTTATAAACCTCTATGAGGTCACCCCTCAGCCTCTCACACTCCAGTGAGACTAAATCTAGTCTAGCCAATCTTTCCTTATAACTAAACCCCTCCATTCTATTCTTCTGCACTCTTTCTAATCCTACCCCATCCTGACCGCAGGTACTGTCTGTACGGAATTCGTACGTTCTCCCTTTGACGTGTGGGTTTACTTGCTCCAGTTTCCTCCCACACTCCAAAGATGTACAGGTTTGTAGGTAAAATTGTCCCGAGTGTGTAGGATAGTGTTAGTGGTCGAGGTGATTGCTGATAAATGCGGACTCGGTGGGCCGAATGGCCATTTTCCGCTCTGTATCTCTAAAGCCTAAACATACAACATTTTGTACAACTTCCAACTGAGTACTGATGTATCAGCTGGGAAAGTGCGTTATAATCAGCAGGAGGTCTCCTAGCCCAGACCTGACCTGATGCCAGACATGAGGTCCAGAGTTGTGGTTGTCATCTCAGGGTTGCAACCTCCTTGCTGTGTTCCACCATCCCAGCCCTACCTGTGAGATAGGGCATAACCAACAATCATGATAGAGGATTCAGGCATGTTAATTGAACCCATTTGCAGTTCATCTTGCCTATGTTTCTAAAGTGTTTTTAGTTTATATGAGAATTCATCTTATTTAAGGTTTAATTCCGTGCTTTGAACAAATCTGTGTGGTTACCCTGTCTCTCTATGGTGGGCCCTGGTGCTACATCCGGCCTTCCTTCATTGAGCCTATGCATGGAGCTGGTCTTTAAAATTGGCTTTGCAAAATGTTCCTGTCCTTAAATCTCCAATGTCTCCAGTCTAATTGTCCCTCTCCTCTTTCTCCATCAGACTGCCATTCTGTCTGCACAGTCTGCTGCCAATGTGAAGAAAGAGACTCTTCGGCAGCCAGCACTGGAAATTCTGGAGACGTCGAGTCAAGAGTCTTCATTAGAGAGTGACAGCGATGATGAGGAAGATGACTACATGGACATATGAGGTGTGGATTCTCAAGCTGCAGCTATGGGCAGCCAACTGATGAAGACTGTTGTAAAAATAAATGGCAGTACGATTTTTTTTACACGAGGCACGGGTGCGTGGTGCTTTATAGGAAGTTCATTGGAGAAGGTTGCAGCATTCTCCCGCCAGCGTTGGCTGTTGTAAATACTAAAAGCAGCATGGCAGCCGGAGCAGCCAAACCTTTAGCCTCGCCGGGATCCTGCGTTCTGACGTCAAGCAAAGGCGCCGACCTTTCTGGAAGAGAAATGTTAATTTATTTTTCAAGAACAGATTTACCTGCATTCTGTCAGGGTCAAGACTCAATAGTTTTAATGGTCTCCTTTCTGGCCTCGCTTGTCCCTTACAGTTTCCAGCTCAATTCTCGGGTGGAATAAAAGGAAAGGAATGAGAATGGTGAAAATATGGTGGGACAGAAATACTGAGGGCCTGCCAGCTATTTCCAGCGTTTTTGCCGTGTTTTTAGCTCTTCTCAGAGACAGTCTTGAATTAAGTAGTACAGCCGAGAATGGATTGGGACTTAGTTTTCCTGTAGATTCTGCTAACTTCTCCCCGTGGTGACTTGATTCCATACGATCATTCATTTAACTTTTTTCCATGCACTCTAGCTGGTTGGGCATTACATGAATCTAGTGGGGCAGGAGAGAGTAAACACTTCCCATCACTTTGATGATGAATCTCTTTCTGCCTTGCACCATTTTTAGTCATTAATGGATAAATATTAGTTTCCTTTGCATGATGTTAGTCGATATTTTAGTTGCAGGGAACTGACGGTAAATCTTAAAGCTCAGTGAAGCCAAATCTGCTCCAAATCCTAGGTCTGGATGTCCGGAGTATGGAGCAGGTTACTGGGAGGGGGGAAGAGGGTGAAGATTGAGTAGTAGAAAGGATGTTTATCTGCTGAAATCTCTCATAATCTAATGCTTGGTGGATGGTGTCCAAGATACAGAGGAGGTTTTTGTTTTGGGAGGGATACCTCACAAGAAGAGGAAGGTCAAGCAGTGCACCCTCTTTTTTTTTTAAGTGGAAATGTGAAAGTGTAGTCAGTGTATGCCCTGACCCAAGACCCAGCAGGGGAATGTATAGCCAACCCAAAATTACTGTAACCATAGCCAGTCATCCAACCTGCTGGTGAGTCTTTGGCTAATAATTTACAGCAAATACCAGCACCAGGCCAGTAAATTCTTCTGGTGTCTAGAACTGATTGTGTACTCAGTCATGTAAGAAAATAACTGCAGATGCTGGTACAAATCGAAGGTGTTTATTCACAAAATGCTGGAGTAACTCAGCCGGTCAGGCAGCATCTCAGGAGAGAAGGAATGGGTGATGTTTCGGGTCGAGACCCTAAGAAGGGTCTCGACCCGAAACGTCACCCATTCCTTCTCTCCTGAGATGCTGCCTGACCTGCTGGGTGTACTCATTCATGTTGTGTCAGACAGGAAGGCATTACTGAGAATGGCCGACAGTGTCTGTAAATTGCAACTGTCCACCTTCACCTCTGTCTGACTCCTAATGTTCTGGGCCAGATCCTATTGGAATGGAGCTGTCAGTGAGATGTTTTCTGGCATATTTAACTTGGTTATAAGTTGCTGCATAACTTAGTGGAACCTGAGAACAGCATGGGTTTGGGCAACAGGGTATCGGCATATCCACTTATCTTCCTAACCAGGAATTTCAGAACAAGACAGGGATGCCTTATTGAATTGAATTCAATTGAATTGATTTCATTGAATTCAAATCGAAATAGAAAGGCTAGATTTGAGAGAGAAAAAATGAAGGTAAGAAAATGAACTTTTTTAAAAATCTCTCGGCAGAATTTATTGTATTGAGGATTGAAACCCAAATGCCCCCTTTGTAGCCAGGTTGATTGGCATTGCATTATCTCAGCCTTGAAAACGTTGCCAATTGTGAGCCCTAACCTTAGTGAGTTTAACGCAAAATCCAGTGAGTTTGGAACAAGAGGGTAAGAGCAAGATGCTATTGGTGCAAGATATAAATGCATCATTGAATTCTGGAGGTTAGCGGCTTCTGGCTTCCTCTGCACCCACTGGCCAGAGGTCCACAGGCATTTTCCAAGAAGGATTTTGCAGTATTTACAGAGCAATTAATGCCAGAGATGTTTCTTTGCAGAGAGTAAGATTATTTAGACTCTAGCTCTGGTCCTATTCACACCATTGTGAGCTGTGTTGGTGAATTCCGGAGTGTTCCCCATGAAGTGTTGGCAGTTATTAGATACAGCAGCATTATATAACCCTACAATGCATGCCCACATATGTACCAATGAGAGCTGTCAATCAGCATCCGACTGAACATGCAGAGCAGTATAACCTTGCAATAGTTTCATATTCCCCACGATCTTTACGGACACCAAATCCAAAGTGATTCTGACAAATCTGTCACTCATTTGCTATTTCACAATTTATAGCCATTCAACTGGTCTTGAAATTAGCAATGATGAATTGTAGAATATAGTTCTGAGCCTAAACTAGTATCTAGGAAGGGTGCTACACACACACACACACACACACGCACGCACGCACGCACGCACGCACGCACGCACGCACACACACACACACACACACACACACACACGCACGCACGCGCACGCACGCACGCACGCACACACACACACACGCACGCACACACACACACACACACACACACACGCACACATGCTGATTCTGTTTACTCTGTCAGTCCTGTGGGTGCATTGCTCTGGGGCTCTCTCCTGCATTTATCAATGGCCACCTGCAATGGGCGTGAGTTTGGAGAGGTCCCCAAGTGAGCTTTGGCACAAAACCTGTGCCTTGTATTGATTAGGCACTTTTAATGCGAAACGTTCTCAGCCATTTCATAGAACAAGATGTAAAGGTGGATACAGAAGGATCATCAATAGCTTCTGTGAAATGCTTTTGAAATGCTAGTTATGAAGGAACATCAATGGAGGAAGTGGAATGTTAGAGAGGTCCTGGGTGAGAATTTGCAACCAGCCTTGGCAGCTGAAGATTAAGGCCCAGCCAACACCAGAACTGGTGGAGTGAAGAAATTCAGTGGTATGGAAGAGGTTAGAATTTGTTTGCAGGTAGAAGAGAGAAATTGATAAAAACGCAGATGTGTTTCAAGAGCCCAATATTAGTAATGTAATGATAAGCCATGAGGGGTCTCTTCAGAGAAAGAAGCTCCACTCACCAAATAACTGTAGAAGACATTGTTCTTCAAAGTGCCACAGGAATATTGTTTCCATGACAGCAGATGTACATAATGTACAATTCTACAGCCTCAGCAATGCAGACTGAGTCTTGAACACACTGGGCCCCAGCACTTCACACACCACTAGTGCATGGCAGCAGGTAATCTGCAGTTGTATGTGATGAGGGTCAGACCATGTCCCATTTGATTGTTGCCATTCAGAATACAGCTTATTGAAGAGCTGCTTGCCATGACCTCCCCATACCAGGACCTCCCCACACCAGGACCTCCCAACACCATGACCCCACACCAGGACCCGCCCACACCATGACCTCCCCACACCAGGAACCCCCCCCCCCCCCCCACACCAGGACCTCCCCACACCAGGACCCGCCCACACCATGACCTCCCCACACCAGGACCCGCCCACACCATGACCTCCCCACACCATGACCCCCCCCCACACCATGACCTCCCCACACCATGACCTCCCCATACCAGGACATCCCCACACCAGGACATCCCCACACCAGGACCTCCCCTCACCAGGACCTCCACTCACCAGGACCCCCCACACACCAGGACCTCCCCACACCAGGACCTCCCCTCACCAGGACCTCCCCTCACCAGGACCTCCCCTCACCAGGACCTCCCCACACCAGGACCCCTCCCCCCCTCCCCACACCAGGACCTCCCCACACCAGGACCTCCCCTCACCAGGACCTCCCCTCACCAGGACACCCCCCCCCCCCACACACCAGGACCTCCCCTCACCAGGACCTCCCCTCACCAGGACCTCCCCACACCAGGACCTCCCCACACCAGGACCCCGCCCCTCCCCACACCAGGACCCCCCCCTCCCCACACCAGGACCTCCCCTCACCAGGACCTCACCACACCAGGAGCCCACACCAGGACCTCCCCACACCAGGGCCTCCCCACACCAGGAGCCCACACCAGGGCCTCCCCACACCAGGACCTCCCCACACCAGGCTCGAGTGGGTGATTAGTGTTGGCCGGGGCTGCTGTTTTGTGCATGCTGACTGCCAAGTTTCCTTACATTACGGCAGTGTTAGTGAGTGAAAGGCTTTGAGAACATGAGTGGTGCATTCTCAATGCAGGTTGTGCCCAAGGTCACGAGGTGCTGAGGGGAGGAGGGGCCAACATGTATTAACTTTTGATAACTTTTTGAAACAATTGCTTCAAAGTCCATGAGAGAAATCTAATTTGTATTTGAATAACTTGGAGAAATGTAAAATACATGATGGGTTCCGAGCTGCAGGTTCCAGTTAGTGTTGAATGTCTTTTTATATTGTACTTTTTCTAAGGGCTTCTGCCTCTTGGGTGCGCACTTACACATTTTTACAGGGAGTGTTTTTAATCTCTATTACCGACCGCTTAGCAGCAAAAAAATATTCAAGTGTTAGGGCTTGACTGTTGAATGTTCTGTCACAGGAATGAGCTCTGCTTTTTTTATATTTGCCATGTTTTAACTGTAAAGCTATTCAAATTCAACTTTTGTGTACAAACGTAAGTTTTTTTTTGAAAACCAGAAACCCTGTTCCGGTGTTTGCATGTGAAATACAACAAGCTGATGGCAGCTATCAATAAACCACAACCCCTGGCAAGCTCTTGGCTTGAGGGGCAGTCTGACCCTTCGTGTCTCTTTGCTTTACTTTCCACTACTCTGCTTCTCAGATGAAGAGTCAAGCGTATTTAATGTATTTTACGTACTGTATATGCAGGGCCTGTCACAGTATGGGGCAATTTACAGAGGCCAATTAACCTACAAACCGTCTTTGGGATGTAGGAGGAAACCGGAGCACCCGGAGGATATCCACGCAGTCACAAGAACAAGCCTGGGAAAGTGGACAAAATGGGAGGACCAAAGGTAGATTAGAAGGAGAGAGGTGGGAACACAGGAGGTGCTGCTTACCTGTAATCGGACTACCCAGGTGGAATATGAGGTGTAGTTCCTTCTAGTTTACTTTGACCCTCACCCTGGTTGTGGTCAGTGTGGGGATGGGAAGGTGAACTGAAATGGCTGGCAATTTGGAGCTTGGAATGGTCATTGCAGATGGAGCACAACTGCTGTGCAAAGTAATTGCCTAGTCTATGCTTGATCTCATTGATGTAGAGGAGGCCAGAGAGGGAGCACCAAATACAAGAGATAAGGGTGGAGGAGGTGGACATCAATTTTTGCTTCACGTGGACAATCTGTTCTTCTTTCGTATGTCAACTACAACAATCAATAGTGTCAATTGGTGCTTCAGAGTACCGCAGTTGACGCTTTGCTGCAAACTTTGCCAGTTCTGTAGAACTACCCAGGGTGGACGATGAGGATGTAAAGCAGCTCCCACCCCGACAATCTGTTTAGCTCTTTGGGTGAAGGTGAGAGTGGAGGAGTGAGAACAAGTGTTGCATCTCCTGCGGTTGCAGGAGGAAGTGCCAAAGGAGGAGAAGTGGGCGGGGAGGGGTGAGTGGAATAAGGTGGTCGAGGGGGTGGTCACTGCATGGTGGGAAGGCAAAGATATGCCTGGTGGTGGGATCACATTGAAGGTGGTGCAAATAACAAAGGTTGGTGGTCTGGATTTGGAGGCAGGTGGGATAAACAATGAGGACGGGGAGCTTTATTCTGTTTGGAGGGGTGGGGTGAGAGCAAAAGACTGAGAAGCAGAGGAAATGTGAGAGACAGTTCCATTAACCAAAGGAGAAGGCAAGTCATGGTTCCTGAAATAAGACATTTCACATGTCCTGGAGTAGAAAGCCTCATCTTGAGAACAGGCAGAGACAGAGAAACTTGGGGAAAGTGGAATGGTGTAGTCAAGGTAGCTGTGTGATTGTAGTAAATATAATGGATTGTTTGTCTCCTGAGTTGGAGACAGAAAGATCCAGAAAAGGTGAGAGGTGTCGGAAATAGTTCAAGGATATTTGAGAGCCAAGCGAGGGTTGCAGTGGAGCTAACGTTGATGAGTTCTGCACGGGGGCAGGAAACAGCACCAATGCAGTCATTAATGTGGTGAGGATGGAGTTGGGGAATGGAACCAGAGAAGGTTTCAAACGGACAGTTCCATGTAGTCAATGAAATACAGGTGAGGCTGGAGACTACGTCTGCCCATGGGTACGTCTTTCATTTGTGGAAAGTGAGAGCAGTCTAATTGTTGAGGCTGAGAACAAGCTCCACCAGGTAATGAGGGTGTTAGCAGAGGGATGTTTCCTCTTGTGGGAGAATCTAGAACTCAAGGCCACTATTAAATATAAGGGTTCAGCATTTAAGGCATTCTCATCCTCAATAGGCTGAGCAAGCAGAATCTTTGAATATGTTCAAGGTGGTTGTGATAAGCAAGAGGGCAAAGAGTTCCTGCAGAATCAGATCAGTTGTGGCCTTATCAGATGGTGGAGCAGATGGGGCTGTTCCTGAATTGTATGTTGGTGAACCCGTCTACGATGCCAATGAAGGACTCAGGATGGGCCTGGCTACCTCGAGTCCCTCACTGTGAACAGAGTATCTCACAAACCCCATGCCTGTCCTGTCCATCTTGAAATGGACAGGTGGCAACATATCAGAGGCCATAGGTCCCACTTTGCCATCATCAGTCATGTCAGAACCTACAGAGATGGAGTGAAAGCAAATCACCCTCCAGAGGAACCATCTCAGAGTGTGTGTGTGTGTGCAGGACCTCTTTCTGCGCATGTGTGTGTGATGGACCTAACATGCTGCAGATGTTTATTGTTGCACATGTGTGCATCCATCAATATGTTCCTATCTCTGCATCCACTTCTTCAACATCGTTGTCACTTCCCAAACCCAGCTTTTGCTTCCACATTGCCCCGCCTCCAAGGCGCCGTCTTCCCTCCGCGGGGAGAACTGCAGTCCCGGCAGTGGCCAGCTGGTGTCACTGTTGAGCTGACCCCAAGTCGTAGCTCGCTGCGCCGCCTGCTGGCAGGCTCTGGGATGACAGGAGGGTTGGTTTTGGGTGGATGCGCCCGTTCGGCCCTGCGGGCAGGGGCTAGCCCCAACAGTGGGCAAGAGGATACTGGGTGGGCACTTGCAAGGGAGCAGGGCAGAGGGGCTGTGCTTATTGAGCAAGGGAATGGTTCATGGTAGACACAACAAGGACTGGACACACTTCTCCACAACGTGCCCACACAGGGGGCATTTTACAGCAGCCAATTCACAAGTTCACAAGTTATAGGGGTAGAATTAGCCCTTTTGGCTCATCGAGTCTACTCCCCCATTCAATCATGGCCGATCTCTGCCTCCTAATTCCATTTCCTGCCTTCTCCCCATAATCCTCGACACCCCTTCTAATCAAGAAATTGTTTATCTCGACCTTAAAAATATCCGCTGACTAGGCCTCCATGGCCCTCTGTTCCAATACCTGTCCTCTGACGAAAGAAGTTCCTCCTCACCTCCTTTCTAAAAGAGCGCCCTTTAATTCTAAGGCTATGGCCTTTGGTCCTGGACTCTCCCACCAGTTGAAACATCCTTTCCACATCCACTCTGTCAATGCGTTTCATTATTCTGTAAGTTTCAATGAGGTCCCCCCTCAACCTTCGAAACTCCAGCGAGTGGAGGCCCAGTGCTGTCAAAATCATATGTTAATCCACTCATTCCTGGAATCATTCGTGTAAATTCACCCACTAACTTCGGTATGTGGAGAAAACTGGAGCAGCCAGGAGAGGGACATGGCCATTGGGAGTATTGAGGAGCAGAGGGACCCAGTGTGCAAATGCAAAGTGGCAACACGGGTGAATAGAGAGGTGGACAATCTGCACGCATTCAAGAGAGAGCTAGATAGAGCTCTTAAGGATAGCGGAGTCAAGGGGTATGGGGAGAAGGCAGGAACGGGGTACTGATTGAGAATGATCAGCCATGATCACATTGAATGGCGGTGCTGGCTCGAATGGCCTACTCCTGCACCTATTGTCTATTGTCTATTGACAAGGCACCAGGGGTGCTGGCCTGTGTTAACTGGGGCTTGGAGTACGACACCCGGGTGGCTATAACTCAGCCAGACCACTGCAGGAATACAGTGGGGATGGAACATTGAAACAGTATTGGGTTTTTTGCTAAGTAAGTGGAGGGTGAGATTGGAGTGGGTGAGGGGAGTGGAGAAGTCAAGATAGGTGATGCCTTGCCGGCAATTGGAAATAAAAAAGGCCAGAGGGGAGAGAAGGCCGGTTGGGATGGGGGTTGAAGAGAAAGAGGAATGTTGGACCTGGGAGAAGGGGTCGGCACTGGGAGGCAGACTCCTTCCGGTAGAAAAAAGCCCAGAGGTGGAGGTGACGGAAGAAGAACTCGGCATCATGGCGGGCCTGGACCTCGATGATGTGGAGGCAGAGAGGTACAAAAAAAAAGGTAAGGCCTCTTACATAACATTGTTGGGGTTGTTCCAAGTGAGCAGAGGCTGTGCGCTCAGAGGGAGTGAGATTGGAATCTGTAAGGGGTTAGAGAAGTCAAGTCGGTTGATGCCTTTATAACAATGTTGGGATTATTTCTTTTATAACGATGTTGGGATTGCTGCTATTGTCTGCAGTTCTGGTCACCACCCTCTAGGAAGGATGTCATTGCTGTGGAGAGGTGGCGAGGAGATTCACCCAATGTCGTCTGGTGTTGAGTATCTCAGTTATGAGGGGGGACTGGATAGGCTGGGTTTGTTTACCCTGGAGTGGGGGAAGGTGTGCAAAGTTATGAGGGGCATAGGAACGATAGACAGTTGTAAACCCTTCCCCATAATGGAGGTGTCTGTTACCTGGTAGGGTTTAAATGGAGACATACGGAAGAATGTTTTCACTCGGAGGGGGAGGAGTGTGGAACACACTGTCTGAGGGAAGGAGCATCGAGGCAGAGATCCTCACAATGTAACTGGGCCGCACGGTGGCGCAGCGGTAGAGTTGCTGCCGAGCAGTGTCAGAGACCCGGGTTCGATCCTGACTACAGGTGCTGTCTGTACGGAGTTTGTACGCTCTCCCCTGTGACCGCGTGGGTTTTCTCCGGGTTCCCTGGTTTCCTCCCACACTCCAAAGACATGCAGGTTTGTAGGTTATTGGGCTTCGGTAAATGGCCCCCGGTGTGTGGGACAATCTCGGCTACAAAACGTGTCAAACCACCTCTTGCAGGGACATGGGTGTGTTTTGTCATTTTTTTCCCGCTAATGTCTTGTTTTTACAGTCCTTTTCTGGCCACTGGCTTGCATAATTGATGTACGATCTATGTTTTTGTGTGTTGTCTGAGTATAGGTGCTTGTGATGCTGCTGCAAGCAAGAATTTTATTGTCTTTATTTCATTATCAAGCATCTTCTGTAGAGGGAATCGATAGGCAAAATGTTGGGTCTGCACTTTACTTCAGATCGATTGTTGTAAGGGGGGGGGAGTGCTGTAAAAGAGGTGGGGGTGGGGTAAACCCTCACAAATGATAGATGGATACAGGTGGGGGGGGGGGGTAGGGGGGGGTAGAGTTGATTTTCAGATTGGTGGACAAAGGCCAAAGATGAATAGGAGACCAAAAGGTGTTAGATAAGGAGAGGAGAGGTGTGAAATGTCAAAGCTAGAGGGAGGGTGGAATGTGTCAGGGCAGAGAAAGAAAGAGGATATCATGGAGAAAGTTGGGGATTGGAAGACGTGGCTCGTGGAGTGGGATCATTCACCACCCCCTCACCTATCCACTTTTCGCAGAAACCACTCCGTCCACAGCTGGTTGGTTCATTCATCCCTCCCCACCTAAACCGTCCTCTCCCCAAGTACTTTCCTCAGCAATCCAGGAGTCCCCAGAGGTCCTTCCAGGTGAGGCAGAGGTTCACATGCACCTCCTCTAACCCTGTCTCCTGCACTCAGTGCCCCTGGCTTCCTGCACATCAGCAAGGATTTGGACCAAGTGTAGACTTGGTGACCATTTCGCCAAACATTCGCACCCGGTCTGACAAAGCCTGCACGATCCCCCAGTTGCTATCCATTTTAACTCCCCTTTCCGTCCCCATATCAATCTTTCTGTCCTGGACCTTCGTTGCCAGAGGGAGGCCACATGCAAACTGGAGGATCGGCACCTCCTAATTTCCTTGGGAAGCTTACACCCTAATGGTATGAACATTGGAATTCTGCAATGTAAGGTAACTAACATACAAACAACCACAATTTGCCTCTGCTGTACCCCACCTGGATTCACACCCCACTTCGCCCCTCCTCTGTGGGAGGGTTTGTGTCTCCAACCCCCCTCTCAGACACTGTGGTCCAGCTCCCCACCACCCTCCCCTCCAACCCATCACCAATGTGTATCAATCCGTGCTTCCTGAGTAGGACTCACCCAGCAGAGGGGAGCAGCCCTTCCTCGTCCACTCGTCCCGTCACTCCCTCCTGCACCCTCTGCAGTGACCTCCCTTGTACCGCGGTGACCAGAGACGCACACACACACAGAGACGCACACAGACGCGCACACACACACACACACACACACACACAGACGCACACACACACACACACACACACTCACAGAGACGCACACACACACAGAGACGCACACAGACACAGAGATGCACACACACACACACACACACACACACACACACACACACACACACACACACACACACAGAGACACACACACACACACACACACACACACACAGAGACACACACACACACACACACACAGACGCACACACACACACACACACACACACACACAGACACACACACACACACACACACACAGACGCACACACACACACACAGAGACCCACACACAGAAGCACACAGAGACTATAAAACATTCCTGACTTACAACACTGAGGGAAATACAAAGTGCAGGTGGACTCAGCGGGTCAGGCAGCATCTGTGGAGGGAAATGGACAGACGATGTTTTGGGTTGGAACCTCTCTTCAGACTGAGGAAGGGTCTCGATGGGTTTCCCCCCACAGATGCTGCCTGACCCGCCGTGTTATTCAGCACTCGCTGTCCCCGGCCCCTGCCGCCTCGAGTCCCCGGCTACAGCACTGGCAGCGACCTGCAGTTGGCAACATCCAGTTGCCTGCCCCTGGCTTCACCACCCAACTCGCTACCAAAGACATGGGGCACCACCACCCACAGGCTCCCCCCGACCATCCTGAGCTGGATACGCACCACTGGCGGCTCACCATCGCTGGGTCACAAACCCTGGACCCCAATCCTCACCAGGGGCACCGCTCAGGGTATTGAGGGCAGCTGCCCCAGCGATGGGCAGTAAATGCTGGCATTGCCACTAATGGCCACATCCCAGAAGATGCTGCTTTGCTCAGGGTTGGTGGGAGCTGGCTGAGAATAATGAGGACTGATGTGTGGATTCATCAAGGACCGGAGTGGGAGGCAGTGGTGTTGGGTGGCAATCCACAGGCACAGTTTAGTTTAGCTTAGTTTAGTGTCACGTGTACTGAGGTACAGGGAAACGCTTTTGTTACGTGCTAACCAGTTAGCAGAAAGACAATACATGATTACAATCGAGCCATCCACTGTGTACAGGAACATGGTAAAGTGGTACAGCACAGAAACAGGCCCTTCGGCCCATTATGCCCCTGCTGCCTGCAGTACCTCTCCATTCTAACCCCACATTAGGTCCACAGTCTTCTATGTCACAGTGATTCAAACAGTGAGGTACTGGGCTCCATCACCACTCTGACGTTCCCTGTAGGGAGGGCAAGGGAAGGGAAGGAGAGAGAGTGGAGTGGGTGGGAGGGGGGAGGGAAGGGTTGGGGGAGAATGGGGAGGGACAGAAGGCCAAAGGTAGGTTGGGAGGGGAGGAGTGGGGAGGGGTGGGAAGGGGAGTAGAGGGAATGGGAGGGAGAGGTGGGAATGGGAGGAGAGTGGAGCGGAGGGAGGGAGGGAAAGATATGGGAGGGGAAGAGGTGGAATGGAGAAGAGGAGAAGGTGGGAAGAGGAGGGAAGGGGAAGGGGAGGGAAGGGGGTGGAGGGGATGGGAGGGAGGAGAGGGGGAGAGTAAGAGGGTGGGATGGATATAGAGAGGGGAGGCAGAGGTGGGGAGGGAAGGGGAGAGGGCATTAGAGGGGAGTGGGGAGTGGAGGGGAGGGGTGAGGACATTATTCCCTGCTGCCCTGGCATCCATGCTGGGCTGAGAGGGGAGAGCAGGAGTCGGCTGTGAGCTCAGGGCCGGTGGGTGACACCAGGACATCGTGACGAGGAGCTTTGAATTTAAAAGAGTTTCCTTGAAGTTGAATGAGGCTGCAGCCCGGCTTTGAACCATGTTCCCACCTCCCTTCCTCCTCTCTCAGGCCAGCAGTATGAATATTCTGCAGCGGAGACAGGGAGCTCAGTGCTGTCTAGACACTGGAATACGCAGAGGCTGGGTGAGGGGGAGAGGGAGAGGGAGAGGGAGAGGGAGCCCACATCTCAACCTGCAGGTAAACTGGGTTAGCATCGCTGGAGGGCAGCTCAGCTCAGCTCGGGGCCTTGGGGCAGATTCACTGTCGGCCGCTGAGGCTGTTCCCTGCAGGGAGAGGGGCAGGAGCTGCTGACCCCAGGCTCAGGGACCTCCCCACCCTGCCCAGCCCTGGCGATGGGGGGGATTTGTTTGTACTCCAGTCCTCTGGGTCCTGAGGTAGTCGATGTGGGAGCCACAGACTGTCACGAGGGGTGGGGGGCAGGTGGGCACTCTGGGAGAGGCCGCCTCTATGTTGAGTCTCTGTCTCCCTGATGCGTGGATCGGGCTGTGCAGGACCATCCTGAACGCTCGGACGTTGGGATGTGCCCTGGGTCAGGGGTTCCCATGCGAGGCTTCGAGCAAATCCTTGAACAACGCTTCCCAGAACAGCGTCTCTGCATCCGGAGTGCGGGACCAGGCCGGGCCTGCCCCTACACTCCCTCCCTAGCCTAACCAGGGCCTCGTTACCACGGATACCGGCCTGTGACAGAAACACCTTTCCCTGCTGGTGAATTTGGAGGGTTTTATAGAGGTGGTTTTGACAGTATCTCTCTATTGCCTCAGCGTAGAGTCCAGCAATCAGCAGCCTTCAGGAGGGGCTGTTGATAGACCAGGGGGGTTGTGTCAGATCGAGGTCCTGATCTCCTGAACTATTTTACTACAGTGGAAAGGGATGAAGTTAATGAAAGTTGGCTCACATCATTTTTTTTTTTAGATTTAGAGATGCAGCGCGGAAACAGGCCCTTCGGCCCACCGAGTCCGTGCCGCCCAGCGATCCCAGCACATTAACACTATTCTACACACACTAGGGACAATTTTTTTACAATTTACCCAGTCAATTAACCTACATACCTGCACGTCTTTGGAGTGTGGGAGGAAACCGAAGATCTCGGAGAAAACCCACGCAGGTCACGGGGAGAACGTACAAACTCCGTACAGACGGCGCCCGTAGTCAGGATCGAACCTGAGTCTCAGGCGCTGCATTCGCTGTAAGGCAGCAACTCTACCGCTGCGCCACCGTGCCGCCATTGAGAGGTCCCAGCAGCCATCAGGCTATTAAACGCGACAACCTCCAAATAAACTCTGAACTACATAAACTTGGGGGCATTGATTTTGTCTTTTTGCACTATTATTGTTTTATTATATTTACAGAGTACTATAAGTATATAGAGTTTACATATTCTGTCGTGCTGCTGAAGTAAGGTCTGAAGAAGGGTCTTGACCCGAAACGTCACCCATTCCTTCTCTCCAGAGATGCTGCCTGACCCGCTGAGTTACTCCGGCATTTTGTGATATCTTCAACTGGGAGTGATGTGAGTGGGAGCGAGCGAGCAGGCCACACAGCCTGGAGCTCTGGGAGGCTGGAGTGATGTGAGTGGGAGCGAGCGAGCAGGCCACACAGCCTGGAGCTCTGGGAGGCTGGAGTGATGTGAGTGGGAGCGAGCGAGCAGGCCACACAGCCTGGAGCTCTGGGAGGCTGGAGTGATGTGAGTGGGAGCGAGCGAGCAGGCCACACAGCCTGGAGCTCTGGGAGGCTGGAGTGATGTGAGTGGGAGCGAGCGAGCAGGCCACACAGCCTGGAGCTCTGGGAGGCTGGAGTGATGTGAGTGGGAGCGAGCGAGCAGGCCACACAGCCTGGAGCTCTGGGAGGCTGGAGTGATGTGAGTGGGAGCGAGCGAGCAGGCCACACAGCCTGGAGCTCCGGGAGGCTGGAGTGCAGGATGGAGAGGGTAGAGCAGCCCTCCACACTGCAGAGCAGGGTGACAGGGGCCCTCAGTGACTCCATTATAGGAAGGAAGGTGAGGCTCCACCTGGGGAACACTGCCCTCGTCCCACCGCCAAGGGGCTGGTGCTGATGTGGGAGACGGCTCCACCGACAATAGACAATAGGCGCAGGAGGAGGCCATTCGGCCCTTCGAGCCTGTACGCACCGCCATTCAATGTGATCATGGCTGATCATTCTCAATCAGTACCCCGTTCCTGCCTTCTCCCCATACCCCCTGACTCCGCTATCCTTAAGAGCTCTATCCAGCTCTCTCTTGAATGCATTCAGAGGACTGGCCTCCACTGCCTTCTGAGGCCGAGAATTCCACAGATTCACAACTCTCTGACTGAAAAGGTTTTTCCTCATCTCAGTTCTAAATGGCCTACCCCTTATTCTTAAACTGTGGGCCCTTGTTCTGGACTCCCCCAACATTGGGAACATGTTTCCTGCCTCTAACGTGTCCAACCCCTTAATAATCGTATACGTTTCGATAAGATCTCCTCTCATCCTTCTAAATTCCAGTGTATACAAGCCTAGTCGCTCCAGTCTTTCAACATATGACAGTCCCGCCATTCCGGGAATTAACCTAGTAAACCTACGTAAACACTGGGCCTGCCCCACCGGGGGGCTGTGAGTGTGGGGTCTCAGGCAGCAGAGGCTGGGGCAGGGGTGAGGGAGGGTGCTGCCAGCGCCAGTCACCCAGGGTTGCGTTGCTGCTGGCCACTCCTCTATTGTTGAGCCGGGGAGGGGGCTTGCAGCCTGCGGTCTACACTGCTCAATATACAAACCCCTGCCGGCCTGATCCCTGGTGCTGCCTGGCCTCCTGTGAGCGGGGCTTGGTCATGCTAATTCCTCAGAGGATGTGCCCCTCCTATTGTCTGGGGAGCAGGGTCAC
Organism: Rhinoraja longicauda; assembly: GCF_053455715.1. Lineage (NCBI taxonomy): Eukaryota > Metazoa > Chordata > Chondrichthyes > Rajiformes > Arhynchobatidae > Rhinoraja > Rhinoraja longicauda. The sequence continues at coordinate 14,678,569 of NC_135977.1, forward strand.
TTCAAAGGGAATCGCAGACACCTAGAGAAAAAAAAACCTCCTGGAGCTCCCCCTCTTCCCCAGGATATTGTCAATAAATGAGGGCAGCTGCCACCTCCCTCCTCTCTGACAACTCTGCTCACACCTCACTCCTGGTGGGACCCACTGGCTGGGTGCACACACTGACCGTTCCCTCGCTCGGTCACTGCTGCTGCTGATCATCGTGAACCACGCAGAGCCTGGATCGCCAAGGATGGAGCAGGTGCCTCAGGGTGAGTCCACCTTCTCTCAGCTGCAACCTCTCTGTAGGAAGGAACTGCAGGCGCTGGTTTACACCGAAGATAGACACGCACACACACACACACAATGCTGGAGGAACTCAGCGGGGACAGGCTCTCAGTCTGAAGAAGGGTCTCGACCCGAAACGGCACCCATTCCTTCTTTCCAGAGATGCTGCCTGACCCGCTGAGTTACTCCAGCACTTTGTGTCTTATCTTCAGCCTGCAACCTCTGCTGTGTTTCGGTGAGTTCTGGCTGTCCGAGCTCCCGTGTCTGCCCTTCAGGGACTGAGAGCATCCTGACATCATCCAAACCTTCCCCACCCCTGCCCCCCTTCCCTTCCCTTCCCTTCCCTTCCCCAAAGGTGGCCTTGGCAAGGAACCGACCGACTGGTGCTTTGAGAGCGGTGTGGTGGCAGGTGGAGGGGATGTGGCTGGGATTTCATCTGTTGGAATGCGGGGCAGTGCATACGGCCGGGCAACAAGGGGAGGCGTTGGATACCAAAGGGACGGCTGTACAGGGGTTTCTGGAGGCAGGGACTGTGGACAAGGGTATGTGGACTAACCCTTACAGGAGGCAGAGAGTGGAGATGGAAGGGGCACGCACAAATGCAAGCCCCTTACCTCCGTAGCCAGGGTGTCAGGAGCAGGCAGAGCGGTCGGTTCACAGGGCAGTTCCAGGGACAGGACACTGCCCTGCTGAGGATGAGGCTGGGGAGTTGTAATCACAGCAGCTTCACAGGTCATTGTAAAATGAGAGAATTAGCGGAGAATTGGCTGAGGATCACCGACCATTTAAAGCCATCTTGGAGAGAGGAGGGAGACCGTCTTACGCAGTGTGATACAGTGCGCAATGTGATACAGTGAGCAGTGCAATACAGTGAGCAGTGCAATACAGTGAGCAGTGCAATACAGTGAGCAGTGCAATACAGTGAGCAGTGCAATACAGTGAGCAGTGCAATACAGTGAGCAGTACAATACAGTGCGCAATGTGATACAGTGAGCAGTGCAATACAGTGAGCAGTGTGATACAGTGAGCAGTGTAATACAGTGCGCTATGTAATACAGTGAGCAGTGCAATACAGTGCGCTATGTAATACAGTGAGCAGTGCAATACAGTGCGCTATGTAATACAGTGAGCAGTGCAATACAGTGCGCTATGTAATACAGTGAGCAGTGCAATGCAGGGACGAGGTGTGAAATCATGGGGATGATTCGATGTTAACTTGTAGAAGGAAACTGGATGAATGCTTTAATGTGAGAAGTACACAATGATGGGATGGGTCTTTCAAGCAGCGTTAGGGTCAGGGTGTCCGTGACGTGCCAAATGGTCTCATGGTGCAGGGCAGGGCTTTTGTCTTTGCTGCACTGACACCTCCTGCAGTCTCCCAGAACTCTGCCCAGGACTCTGTGTCCCAGGGCTCTGCCCCAGGGCAATGTCCCAGGGCTGTTTCCCAGGGCAGTGTCCCAGGGGCAGGGAGCTCTACCCCGGGGCTGTCTGTGGACTGTGGACCTCTCTCACAGCCTCGGCTGCAGTGGGAAGGCTCCAGGGTTTGCTCAGCAACGCTGGGCTCATTTCTCTCAGCAGCAGAGCCAAGAATGACAAAGAGCAGGTTCTCGACTCTGGTCTGAGCCGCAGCCTCGGGCTGCTTTGCTGACACTGTGCAGAAATACTGTTGCTTCTTGTGTGTCGGTGATAAGTCTACAAGATGCCGTTATCTCCAACCCCTGAGATTCTGCACTTTGCTGATTCTGACCCTCGCTCCAGTTCCATCTCCAATCAGCCGTGCAGCTCACTGAGCTCTGGACTTCTCTTCCTAACCCTCTCCCTGCTTCGCTAAATGCTCCTTTGAAACCTCCCCCAATGGCGGTCTTTAGACACCTATTGTGAGCTGTCTGTGTGGCTGAAAGTTGGGCTTTTGTCCGAGTGGTCTGTGAAGCCAATGTCTGTGGGTGCTTGGGCCAAGCTGTGCTGTGTAAATACAAGATGTTGTTGCTATTGTTGGGTATTTTTAGAATAAAATACGAGTGTGGTTGAAGGTGTAAAAATCAGCTTTGGTGGATTGTGTGTTGCAGTCAATGTATCGGGCACAACTCTGATACACTTCACTTCACCTCTATTCCACTCAAAAGCAGAAACGGTCCATTATTTTGGGAGCATTTTCTACATTTCAGACTGCAACCTGCAGAGAATTCGAGAACAAAACCGGCGACATCACTTAGCCCAGTTTCCCATCGTTCCTCTTTGATACATCTCCACAGGTATTGACACCGACCGGGGAAAGGCTTACAGCAGAGATTCTTCAAAGCCCAGCACTGCCCTGATATGCTGATTGAGCTGCACTGCAGAACAGAGACATTCCCTGGAAAACCAACTTCCCCTTCAACCTATTCATGACAAATTCATACCTTCTGGAGGTGTTGGCTTTCTGAAAAGGACCTTACATAGCAAATGATAGCTCAGCCCTGCCTTGAACAAGCCTGGCTCACTGTCAAGCTGAGACTGGGCTGTTTCCGTTTGAAGACCTGCTGAAAGCAGTTCTCTGAAGCTGCCTCCTGACCAGTGGATGTGGCTGTGATCAGACACCCCTTACCCCAACCCACCCCCCCCACTGATACACACCCCACCCCCCACCCACACCCCCACTGACACACACCCCACCCACTCCCCACCCACTCCCCCACTGATACACAACCCATCCCCCCAACCCACCCCCCCCCCACTGATACACAACCCACCTCCCAACCCACTCCCCCCACTGATACACACCCAGCTTGGTCAGGCCCAGGAGCAAACTCAACCAGGACATCTTCACCCCTACCCTCTCCTCTATACACAGGGTGTCCAAAGATGAGGATGGTGGGTGTGAAGTGCAGTCAGAGGGCAAGGAGCAGCTCCTTCAGGAGCCCAGGGGAACGTTGCTGGACAGGTCCGGGCAGCCTCCACAGTGACCAGATGGGAAGTGCTCGATCCCCCAGCAGTAGGACCTCAGACTATGCCCCTCAACCTTGCCCCTGGCTCTCCCTCTGCTCCGAGACCGGCCTTGCTGGGAGCGGGGCGGCTGCACCAGGCCGGGCCCCTGGCTGGACACCGACTCACCGGGCGGTCTGTCTCTCTCCGCAGCGGCCAAACCCCAGCGGGACCAGGATGCAGGCCTGGCCTCCAGGGTGATGGGCACTCCGGCCGAACCCTGGGGGAACATCCGCGTGACCCTGGACGACCAGGCGCTGTGGCAGAAGTTTCACCAGATCGGCACCGAGATGATCATCACCAAAGCCGGCAGGTACGGTTCCCTCGGCAACCAAGGGACTGGGGGCAGAGAGGCGAGGCTGGGGTGGGGGTGGGGTGGGGGGGGGGGAGAGGATCCACTCTTGGTGGTGGTGGGGAGGGAGGGGGGGGGTCAGGTGGTGGGGAGGGAGGGGGGGGTCAGGTGGTGGGGAGGGAGGGGGGGGTCAGGTGGTGGGGAGGGAGGGGGGGGTCAGGTGGTGGGGAGGGAGGGGGGGGGAGAGGATCCACTCTTGGTGGTGGTGGGGGGTGAGAGGATCTGTAGGTGGTGGGGAGGGAGGGGGGGGTCAGGTGGTGGGGAGGGAGGGGGGAGAGAGGATCCACTCTTGGTGGTGGGGGGGGGAGAGAGGATCCACTCTTGGTGGTGATGGGGAGGGAGGGGGGGGTCAGGTGGTGGGGAGGGAGGGGGGGGTCAGTACCGAACCTGAATTGACCAACAGTACAGCTCAGAACACGCCCTTCGGCCCACAATGTCTGTGCCAAACACAGTGCTGTTAAACTAATCTCTGCCTGCACACGATCCATTGCCCTCCATTCCCTGCATGTCCATGCGCCTATTTGTAAGCCTCTTAAATCGCCACTATCATGTGTGCTTCCACTCGGCAGCATGTTCCAGGCACCCACCACTCTCTGGGTAAAATACCTGCCCCGCACTTCTCCTTTACACGTCGCCCCTCTCACCTTAGAGCCATGCCCTCATGTCTTTGACATCTTCACCCGAGGAAAAAGGTTTGGGCTGTCCAGAGTGTCTGCCTCTCACAATGTAATATACTTCTATCAGGTCACCCCCACCCCCCCCCCCCCACTTACACCTGGTTCCACCAACATCTCTGGCAAGGCAAGGCAAGGCAAGGCAAGGCAAGGCAAGGCAAGGGGTTGTTTCTGGATTAGTGCAGGTATCAGGGGTTACGGGGAGAAGGCAGGGGAATGGGGCTAGGAGGGAGAGATAGATCAGCCACGATTGAATGGCGGAGTAGACTTGATGGGCCGAATGGCCTAATTCTGCTCCTATCACTTATGAGTCCCAGGAACCCGCCACTCTCTGTGCAAAAAACCACTTGCCCCGCCCGGGGGAGGGGAATAATGAGGACCCTGTGTGGGGGGGGGGGGGGACAAAAGGGGGAGCCGGCATACTTTGTAACTTTGTCAGCACCGTTGTGTATGCAAATAAAGAATCTCACTGCCCCGTCACATGTGACAATGAAGTATTCCTAATCCTTTAAATGCTCCCCCTCTCGCTTTAATGCTCTGCCCTCTGTTCATTGACACCTCTGAGCGACCATAAGGTCCCAGACTCCTGCCGAGTGTCGATGATCACTTGCATCGGCCGGTTGGGATGGGACATCACTGCCGTCACATCTCCCGCCGGCCAGCGGTGGAGGCCACGCACGTGAGATGTCGTTAAGTGCGGCCATAAGGAGTGGGGGGAGAGGAGAGGAAACCGGGAGGGGTGGAGCTAAAGGGGAAGCAAATGTGTTGGCCCGTAAAGGGCAAAGTGTTTGATGTACTCAGCAGTGGGCTGTGTTTCTGCAGGAGGATGTTCCCCCAGTGCAAGATCAGTGTGTCCGGGCTGATGCCCTTCTCCAGGTACATGGTCATGGTGGACCTGGTTCCAGCTGACGCCATGCGCTACAAGGTGAGCAGAGACGGCAGAGCGCTGGGCAACGGAGCCGGGCAGCAACAAGAAACTGGTTTATAAACGGACACAGAGTGCTGGAGTAACTCGGTGGGCCCGCTGAGTTGCTCCAGCATTTAGTGCCTACCGTAATTAATAGGTGGATGCCGACCGGTTAGGGGTTGTTTGATAGGCAGATAGTCGGACAAAGGCCAGAGATGAAAAGGCAGAATGTGTGACACAAAAGGATCGAAGAGTTTAGAGACACGGCATGGAAACTAGGCCTTTCAGCCCACCGAGTCCGTCCGCACCGACCAGCGATCCCCACACATTAACACCATCCTACGCACACTAGGGATAATTTACATTTATACCCAGCCAATTAACCTACAAACCTGTACGTCTTTGGAGTGTGGGAGGAAACCAACGATCTCGTGGAAATCCCACCCAGGTCACGGGGAGAACGTACAAACTCCATACAGACAAACACCCGTAGTCAAGATCGAACCCAGGAATAGACACAAACTGCTGGAGTAACTCAGCAGGACAGGCAATATCTCTGGATAGAAGAATTGGGTGACATTTTGGGTCGAGACTCTTCTTCAGACTGAGAGTCAGGGGAGAGGGAGACACAGAGATATGGAAGGGTAAGGTGTGAAAACAAGACATCAAAGGGAATGAGATTAAGGAAAATGTAGAATAAATCATTGTTAGCTAGGGGAAGGTGACAACGAAGCATACAGCAATGATATTTAATCAGGAAGCCAGTCATACTGGTTGGAGAACTGGGACGGGGGAGGAATGGAGAGAGACGGGAAGCAAGGGTTACTTGATGTTAGAGAAGCATGAGGTGCTATTTCTCCAATGAGTGTTTGGCCTCACTCTGACAGTGGACGAGGCCCAGGACAGAAAGGCCAGTGTGGAAATGGGAGGGGGAGTTAGGTGTTTAGCAACCGGGAGATCAGGTAGGTTTAGGTGTTCAGCGAAACAATCGCCGAGCCTGTGCTTGGTCTTGTCGATATACAGGAATCCACACTTGGAACAGCGGATACAGTAGATGAGGTTGGAGCTGGTGCATGAACCTCTGCCTCAACTGATAGGTCTGTCGGGGTCCTTGGACGGAGTCGAGGGAAGAGGTATAGGGACCCAGATCTCTGGTGCTGTAAGGCAGTGCACCACCATGCGAATTGTAAAGCTAAAGGAAGGAATGTAGATTGAAGGGGAAGGGAGGGGAGAAATAGATGCAAGCCAGGTGGGGCACAGAGGAGGGTGGGCAGGGAAAGGAGGGGGGATGCAGGGGGGTTTGGTTGTTACATCCACCGGGTGGCGCCGTCAGCGATGGCAGCCTCGCCAACAGTCTGGTCTGTCTGTCTTTTCATCTTTTTTTGTTATTTTTAGTGGGTTTTAAAAGTATGTGTTAATGTTCTCTGGTTTGTTTTATGTCGGTGGGGAGGGGTCGGGGAAACTTTTTTCTCAATCTCTCACCTTGCCGGAGATGCGATTGTTTTCCGGATCGTATCTCCGGTGACTCTGCGGCCTAACATCATGGAGCTGGTGGCACTTGCTCGAGACTGACTTTGAGCCTCACCGCGGGCCATGGACTTACCATCGGAGCCTGCGATCCCTTGCCTGGGATCGACACTCAAATCGCGGCCTGCGGATTTCACCGTCGGGAAGCTCGCAGTCTCGGTAGAGGCTGATGTCGGGAAGCTTCAAAGTCGCAGGAGGTTCGACCAGCCGCGACCCGAGGTAGATCGCCCGGCCCGGGGGGGAGGAGCTGAGATCCCCTCGATGCGGGAGCTTGATCGCCCCGACGTGGAGGGTCCGACTGCCGGCTACGGGAGCCAAGATCGTCCCGACAACGGAAGGCCCGAGGCCCCCAACCGCCGGAGGGCAAAGAAGGGAAGAGATTGGACTTTGTTTTTGCCTTCCATCGCAGTGAGGAATGTGGAGTAGTCACTGTGGTGAATGTTTATGTTAAAATGTATTTTGTGTGTCTTGTTGCTTTTTATTGGTATGGCAGATCAAGTTCCTCCTATGTTGCAAAACATACTTGGTTAATAAAGTTTAATTATTATTATTATTATTATTACCTTAGATTGAAGAATTTGATTTTCATACCATTGGGTTGTAAACTACCCGTGCAGAATATAAGGTGCTGTCCTTCCAGTGTAACTGTGGCCCCTGGCTCCTTGTGTCCGTGGGCCCTTGCTCTGTGTGTCTATGCAGGGCCCCAGCTCTATGTATTTGTGTCGTGGGCCTCGGCTCCCGCGTGTCCGTGTAACCGTGGGCCTCAGCTCCCGCGTGTCCATGTCATGGGCCCTGGCTCTGTGTCCATGTAACCGTGGGCTCTGGCTCTATGTGTCTATGCCATGAGTCCTGGCTCTGTGACTGTGCCGTGGGTCCTGGCTCTGTGTCCATGTAACCATGGCCCTGGCTCTGTGTCCGTGTAACTGTGGGCTCTGGCTCTATGTGTCTATGCCATGGGTCCTGGCTCTGTGACTGTGCCGTGGGTCCTGGCTCCCTGTAACGGTGCTCTCTCTCTCTCTCTCCCTGCAGTGGTACAAAGACCAGTGGGGTGTGGCTGGGAAGTCAGAGCCACAGCCGCCCTGTGTGACGTACATCCACTCCGACTCGCCGGCCCTGGGCAGCCACTGGATGAAGCAGGCCGTGCACTTCCGCAAGCTGAAGCTCACCAACAACACGCTCGACCAGTCCGGACACGTATGTGGCCTCTCCTGCCCACTGTAGACCTCCCCTGGCCCATGTAGACCTCCCCCTCCCCTGGCCCATGTAGACCTCCCCCTCCCCTGGCCCATGTAGACCTCCCCCTCCCCTGGCCCATGTAGACCTCCCCCTCCCTTGGCCCATGTAGACCTCCCCTGGCCCATGTAGACCTCCCCTGGCCCATGTAGACCTCCCCAGGCCCATGTAGACCTCCCCTGGCCCATGTAGACCTCCCCTGGCCCATGTAGACCTCCCCTGGCCCATGTAGACCTCCCCTGGCCCATGTAGACCTCCCCTGGCCCATGTAGACCTCCCCTGGCCCATACCCAGTACCCGTTGCCCATCCTTCCCTCCCATTGCCCATTCCCTTGCTCCTGTAGCCCACTTCTGCCTCATGCCGTCCAGGCTAGTGGCACAGTTCCTCCCCTAGCCCAAGTCCTCTCAGTTGCCCAGACAATAAGTTAGCCCACTGCAGCTACCCAATCCATCTTGTTCCCATTGGCTGACAGTCATAGAGTCATCCAGCACGGAAACAGGCCAAACCCATCCGTGCCGACCAGATATCCACCTGAGAGTCTCGTTTCCCTGCTGTTCACGCAGATCCTGTTCTTTCCTATAACTTTCCCAACCATGTACATGTCCAAATTTCTTTCAAATGTTATAAATATTCCTAGCTCTACACTTTCCTCTGGCAGCTCGTTCCATAAACCCACCAACCATTCTGTGAAAAGTTTACCCTCAGGTCCATTTTAAATCTTCTCCTCTCTCTTTAAACCTTTGCCCTCTAGTTTTAGACACTCCCCACCCTGGGGAAAAGACTTGACCATCCATTTCATCCGTGCCCCTGGGACTTTACATACCTCTGTAAAGTCACCCCTCAACCTTGTACCAGGGAGAAAGGTTCCATCCTGTGCCATCTCTTCTATCCAAAGGCTTCCAGTCTCAGTAACATCATGAATCTGAAGACCCTCCCATCCCACTCCCCCTCACCCCCACTCCCTCCCTGGTCCCCACTCCCCGTTCCCACCCCCTCCACTCTCCCTCACTCCCACCCCCTTGTTCCCCACTCCCCCCCCCAATCCCCCTGGTCCCACTCCCACAGTGTCCATCCCCTCTGGTCTCCACTCCCCCTCAGCCCCACCCCCTGGTCCCAGTGCTCCTGTGCAGAGCCTTGTGTAATGGGAACCACACTGTGTAATGGGGACCGCACTGTGTGATGGGGACTGCACTGTGTGATGGGAACCACATTGTGTAATGGGGACCACACTGTAATGAGGACCACAGTGTATAATGGGGACCACACTGTGATGGGGACCACACTGTGATGGGGACTGCACTGTAATGGGGACCACACTGTGTAATGGGGACCACACTGTGATGGGGACCACAGTGTATAATGGGGACCACACTGTAATGGGGACCACACTGTATAATGGGGACCACACTGTAATGGGGACCACACTGTGTAATGGGGACCACACTGTGATGGGGACTGCACTGTAATGGGGACCACACTGTGTAATGGGGACCACACTGTGATGGGGACCACACTGTAATGGGGACCACACTGTAATGGGGACCACACTGTGATGGGGACCACACTGTGATGGGGACCACACTGTGTGATGGGGACCACACTTGTATAAAGCCCAGCTACAGGCACTGGGGTATGACTTGGGGAAGGTGGTTTGGAGGGAGGATGGTACCGACTGACTGATTTACATTCCTAATTGAGCTGTGGATGTGCCGGGCAGCTCCCTGCACTCGATACACGTTCCCTGAGCCTGTGCTGTGCTGCACTCCACATGCAGACCGTCACCCTGCACCCTGCAGTCTCTGATTATACTGTACTGGATATGCAGACCCTCTCTGCATTGTGCTGTGCTGTGTTTCAGATTACATTGCACTTGATACACGTACCAGGACCCTGTGCTGTGCTGTGTTTCAGATTATACTGGATGCACAGACACTCTTGTCTGTACTGTGCTGTGTTTGCGATGATGCTGCATTGAATGCACACACCCAATCAGTACTGTGTGGGAAGGAACTGCAGATGCTGGTTTAAACCGAAGATAGACACAAAAAGCTGGAGTAACTCAGCAGGTGAGGCAGCATCTCTGGAGAGAAGGAATGGGTGACGTTTCGGGTCGAGACTCTTCTTCAGACTGGTCTAAAGAAGGGTTCCAACCCGAAACTCCACCTATTCCTTCTCTCCAGAGATGCTGCCTGTCCCGCTGAGTTACTCCAGTTTTCTGTGTCTATCTCTCAGTAGTGTACTGTGCTGTGTTTCATTTTATACTGAATGCACACACTCTGAGCCTGTAGTGTGCTGTGTTTCACGTTGTACTGGGTGTGTACTCTGAGCCTGTACTGTGCTGTGTTTCACGTTGTACTGGGTGTGTACACTGAGCCTGTAGTGTGCTGTGTTTCACGTTGTACTGGGTGTGTACACTGAGCCTGTAGTGTGCTGTGTTTCACGTTGTACTGTACACTGAGCCTGTAGTGTGCTGTGTTTCAGATTATACTGCACTCCATGCACCGTTACCAGCCTCGCTTCCACATCATTCAGGAGGAGAATCCGTTTGGGGTTCGGTGGAGCATCTCACAGACGTTCACCTTCCCGGAGACGGTCTTCATGGCGGTCACAGCGTACCAGAACGAGAAGGTGAGGCGTGGGTGGCTCTCCCCGGCTCGCCCGTCACGTGACGGGTCAGTGATCGGGGCTGGGTGGCGCTGGGGTCTCAGACTCACCGCTCCGGGGGTGGAGGGGATTTCACGACACTTTAACTCTGTGAAGCTGGTGGCCCTCGAGTGCCCAGCCTGGGATTATTAACCCAGTCATTTCACCAGGACACTGTGCGCCAGGGTTCAGACTCATTGCAGGGAGAGTGGGGGTGCAGAGGGGTGTCTGAGACACCCCACAGGAACCGCGGCAGAGGTGTGGAGTGTGGCAGGTTCCACACTGTGGCCAGGTGTGGTGTTGCAGGGGGACCGGAGGCATATATGGTCGTTGGTATTTGTAGCTGGTGCCACCGGCTGTGTGGCCGTGTGGCACAGCTGGTACAGCCACCGCCTCTCAGCTGCAGAGACCCCGGTTCGATCCTGGCCAGCGATGTCTAGTGTGGAGTTTGCACGTTCTCCCTATGATGGCGTGGGTTTTCTCCGGGTGCTCCACTTTCCTCGTACATCTCAAAGACGTGCGGGTCTGTAAATCGCCCTGAGCCTGTTGGCGGGTGGTGGAATCCGGGGGGGAGTTGATGGGAATATGGGGAGCAATGGTCACAGGGAAATACGTGGAAGGACAGGACTGACGTGACTGCCCTGAGGGCTGGCATGGACGTGATGGTCGGAGTGGCCTCTGTAGCGTGGTGAGGATGTGTGAATGTGATTGTGGGTAGGGGAGAGGCCGGAGATGGGTGGGGGTTGAAGGGGTTGTTGGGGAGATGAGGGGGGAAGGCCAAGGTGAGGGGGAGGTGTCGGGGATAGGCGGGAGGTGGGGGGTTGTTGGTGGCTGGGGGGGGGGGAGAGGCCGAGGGGGTGGGGTGTCGGATAGGCAGGAGGTGAGGGGGGGTTGTTGGGGAGAGGTGGAGGTGGCGAGAGGATGGGGGTGGGGGGAGAGACCGAGGTGAGGGGGTTTGTTGGGGAGAGGTGAGGGGGGGTTGTTGGGGAGATGAGGGGGGAGGCCAAGGTGAGGGGGAGGTGTCGGGGATAGGCGGGAGGTGGGGGGTTGTTGGTGGCTGGGGGGGGGGGGAGAGGCCGAGGGGGTGGGTTGTCAGGGATAGGCAGGAGGTGAGGGGGGGTTGTTGGGAAGAGATGGGAGGTGGCGAGAGGATGGGGGGGGGGGGGGGAGAGGCCGAGGTGAGGGGGGTTGTTGGGGACAGGTGGGGGGAGAGGTGAGGGGGGGTTGTTGGGGAGAGGTGGAGGTGGCGAGAGGATGGGGGTGGGGGGTGGGAGAGGCCGAGGTGAGGTCACAGTTGAACACTAACACCATGCTGCACGTTCCAGATTACCAAACTGAAGATCGACCACAATCCGTTTGCCAAAGGATTCAGGGAGGTTGGACTTAACAACAAAAGGTAAAGTTGGACATATTAATAGTCCTGTATCGCGTGTGCTGTGTAGCGTGTGTCTTGTGTGTTCTGTAGGGCCTGGTCACGGGTGGTGGAGCCACTGCCTCTCTGGGCCAGAGACCCAGGTTCTATCTCCATCCCCGGTGTTGTCTGTGAGGAGTCTGCACGTTCTCCCCGTGGCTGGCGGATTCCTCCGGATGCTCCGGTTTCCTCCCACAATCCCAGGACATGCTGTTCGGTGAGTTAACTAGCTTCACTAAATTCCACGGAGTGGGTGAGGGGGTGAATCTGGAATCTGTTGATGGGAATGGGAGAAATAATGGGAATGCTCTGAGAGCTAGTATAGACTCGTTGAGCCAAATGGTCTCTTACATTTAAAAGTCATGGACCCTTGTTTCTGTGCTTATTCACAAAATGCTGGAGTAACTCAGCGGGTCAGGCAGTATCTCAGGAGAGAAGGAATGGGTGACGTTTCGGGTCGAGACCCTTCTTCAGACTGAAGAAGGGTCTCGACCCGAAACGTCACCCATTCCTTGTTTCTGTGCTGGTCAGAGAATCCAGCGGGTTTCTGTTTCCTCCCCCCTCCCAGACTGAGTTCCACATCCCCACCATCCCACCTCCCCCATCATCCTCACACCAGTTGGGTGATCCAACCACCCTTCTTTTTGCTTGCTAACAATCCCTACCAATTCACTCAATCTAGATCCCTCATGATTTTGCATGCCTCAGTTAAACCCTGCCTCAGCCCCGTGGGTTCGGAAGGAAAAGGTTCTGCCTCGTCCAATCTTTTCCGGTTGCCTCAATACTGCAGCCTCTGCCACATCCTTTGCATTATCCAAATGAAATCACATCCTGACTGTAAAGTGGGGACCAGAACCAGCTGTGATCTAACTCACCCACGGGTGTCAGAGGTTATGGGGAGAATGGGGTTAGGAGAGAGAGGTAGGTCAGCCATGATTGAATGGCAGAGTAGACTTGATGGGCCGAAAGGCCTAATTCTACCATCACTTATGATTTATAAACTTATGACCTAAAGGATTCTAAAACTAGACGTAAGGCAACTTGGTAGTGGCAAAGTGGCGCAGCGGTAGAGTTGCTGCCTTACAGCACCAGAGACCTGATTATGGGTGCAGTCTGTACGGAGTTTGTACGTTCTGTTCTCCCCGTGACCTGCATGGGTTTGCTCCAGGATCTCCAGTTTCTTCCCGCACTCCAATGATGTTCAGGTTTGTAGGTTAATTAGCTTGGGATAATTGTGATTTGTCCCTGGTGTGTAGGGTAGTGTTAGTGCACAGGGATCGCTGGTCGGCACGGACTCGGTAGGCCGTAGCAGAGCCTGTTTCCACATTATATCTCTAAACTAAACTAAGCAAGAGGGGTGATATTTATGAGGGATCTCAGGGAAAGCTTTATCACTCTTGTGGGTAGTCTGTATCTGCAATCAGCTGCCAGATTAAGTTATAGAAGCAGATATAATGACACCTTTCAAAAGATATTTGGACAGATATATGAATAGGAAGGGTTTAGCGGGATATGGGCCAAATCAAAGACAAGAGGGCATGGCCTTAAAGTGAGAGGGGCAAAGTTTAGAGATATCTGGGGCAGTATTTTGTGAAAAGAGGGTTGTGAGTACCTGGAATGTGATTCTAGGGGTGATGGAGGCAGATACAATAGTGATGTTTAAAAAGCTTTTGGATAGACACAAGGATATGCAGGTGATGGAGGGATATGGATCAAGTGCAGGCAGATTAGAGTAGTTTATCTTGGTATCATGTTCAGCATAGACATTGTGGGCCGAAGGGCCTGTTCCAGGGTGCTGGGGTTTATGCCGGGGGGGTTGGCGCAAGGGGTGAGCGGGCATCTCCCTCGACTCACCGCGTCTGCTCCCCACCCCCCCACAGGCAGCGGGTAACGAGGAACCAGCCGTATCAGGGCCCCGGCGCCAAGCGCACCAGGACGGACCCCGGCAGCCCCAGCAGCCCCGGCCCCCAGCAGAGCCACGACCACGAGCAGACCGGCACCGGTGAGAGGGGGGCACCCGGGGTCATGGTGGGGTCACAGTGGGGGCGCGGGTTGAGGGTGGGGTCACAGGGGTGCGCGGGGTCAGGGTGGGTCACGGGCGCGGGTTCAGGTGGGGTCACAGGGGTGCGCAGGGTCAGGGTGGGGTCATGGGGTGTGTGGGGTCACGGGGGCGCGGGGTCAGGGTAGGGTCATGGGGCACGGGGTCAGGGTGGGGTCACAAGGGGGAACGCGGGGTCAGGGTGGGGGCGCAGGGTCAGGGTGGGGTCACAAGGGGGAACGCGGGGTCAGGGTGGGGGCGCAGGGTCAGGGTGGGGTCATGGGGGCAAGGGGTAAGGGTGGGGGCGCGGGGTCACGGGGGGTTGCGGGGTCAAGGTGTGGAGCACAGGGGGTTTTGTCCAATGCAGCGATTCACTGGGTAACCAGAGTGATGTTGGGGACGAGGGAATCGGGACTGAGGGGTGAAGGGTCGGGAGGGGGGGGGGGCAGTGAAGAGGCAACGTGGGATAATGGGAAGTGGGGTGACGCGGGCGGGAGCAGACTCAGTGGGGTTAGTACAGGCAGGGGACAGAGAAACGAATGGCCAGGTGCAGTAGGTGGGTTGGTGGAGGGGGAGGGTGGGTTGGTGCAGGGTTGGGATGGTGGGGGATGGGGATGGGGGTGAGTTGGTGGGGGAGGGGTGGATTGGTGGGGGAGGGGGTGGATTGGTGGGGAGGGGGATGGGTTAGTGGGGGAGGGGTGGGTTAGTGGGGGACGGGGTGGTTTGGTGGGGGAGGGGCTGTGTTGGTGGGGGAGGGGGTGGGTTAGTGGGGGAGGGGTTGGGTTGGTGGGGGAGGGGGGTGTTTGGTGGGGGAGGGGTTGGATTGGTGGGGGAGGAGGTGGTTTGGTGGGGGAGGGGTTGGGTTGGTGGGGGAGGGGTTGGGTTGGTGGGGGAGGGGTTGGGTTGGTGGGGGAGGGGTTGGGTTGGTGGGGGAGGGGTTGGGTGGTGGGGGAGGGGTTGGGTTGGTGGGGGAGGGGTTGGGTTGGTGGGGGAGGGGTTGGGTTGGTGGGGGAGGGGGGTGTTTGGTGGGGGAGGGGTTGGATTGGTGGGGGAGGAGGTGGTTTGGTGGGGGAGGGGTTGGGTTGGTGGGGGAGGGGTTGGGTTGGTGGGGGAGGGGTTGGGTTGGTGGGGGAGGGGTTGGGTTGGTGTGGGAGGGGTTGGGTTGGTGAGGGAGGGTGGGAGCCAGCCCCACGATTCCCCCAAAAGCCTGGCTATTCCCATTATTGGTTGGGTGTCAGAAGCTGGGGGAGTGGGGGGGGGTTAATTAGTGCCCTGAGACACTTGTCCCATGGGATCTCCAGTGCGTTCCTGCGTTCCTCCTCATCTCATCTCACCTTCCTCTCACTCCCCCAACACCCCGCTGTGACTAGATGCCGGCAAACCCTTCGGAGAAGAGAGCAAAGCGGGAATTCCCCGAGAGAGGGAGAGCCCCGGCCGCTGGTATTCCCCGGAGGTGAAGCAGGAATGCCCAGTGCCGGAGGTCACGCCTGACACCAGAGACGACGGGAGCT
Organism: Rhinoraja longicauda; assembly: GCF_053455715.1. Taxonomy (NCBI): domain Eukaryota; kingdom Metazoa; phylum Chordata; class Chondrichthyes; order Rajiformes; family Arhynchobatidae; genus Rhinoraja; species Rhinoraja longicauda. The sequence goes on from NC_135977.1 coordinate 14,694,094, forward strand.
GTGCGTCGGGACAACCTCTCCCCAGCACCCCGCTGCCATTGCTGCTCTACAGGTGAGGACAATGGCGGCCGCCGCCGCTGCTGCCCGTCACCATGTTGCCCCTGTTCAACATCACCGCGCACTCTCCCCCCGTCACCGTGTTGGGTCAGCGCTCAGAGCTCAGCCCTGGGGTGGGCTTGGCCCCTCTCCCCCCCGTCACCGTGTTGGGTCAGCGCTCAGAGCTCAGCCCTGGGGTGGGCTTGGCCCCTCTCCCCCCCGTCACCGTGTTGGGTCAGCGCTCAGAGCTCAGCCCTGGGGTGGGCTTGGCCCCTCTCCCCTTGCGACGATGTTCTCAGGCAGACGATCCCGGCCGACACCTCCTGGTGTTCAGGAGCATGTCCCTGCTGCCCAGCTCCTGCCAAGGTACTAAACCGCAGCTGTAGTAAAGCAGCTCCCACTCCAGCTCTCCCACTGTCAATGACCAAGCCGGTAACAACTGGTTGGTGACTGGATCTCACTGATCCTGTGCCCGTGCACCGACTCCTGGCCACGAGATGTTCACAGGTAATCCAGACCTGGATGGTCAGTGTGTCAATCGCCCACGTTCCCACAGAGGGTCAGACTGAACACGGGCACAGTGGGGCGGTTCCCAGACGCTGGGCTGGGAATTATCCACTAAGTAAATCCCCAACACTGCAGAACGACAGGAAGGCGGCAGGGAAGGTGGTGGAGGCAGATACCATCGTGCATTGAAGAAGTTTTCAGATAAGCACATGGATATGCAGCAAAGGTAGGGATATGGATCACATGCAGGCAGAGCTGATCATCTTAATTAGGCATCATGTTCAGCGCAGGCATGGTGGGCCGATTGGCCTGTTCCACAGCCCAGCCCCTGGGCCCGGGCCATCCACATCCACAGCCCAGCCCCTGGGCCCGGGCCATCCACATCCACAGCCCAGCCCCTGGGCCCGGGCCATCCACATCCACAGCCCAGCCCCTGGGCCCGGGCCATCCACATCCACAGCCCAGCCCCTGGGCCCGGGCCATCCACATCCACAGCCCAGCCCCTGGGCCCGGGCCATCCACATCCACAGCCCAGCCCCTGGGCCCGGGCCATCCACATCCACAGCCCAGCCCCTGGGCCCGGGCCATCCACATCCCTTCACCAGCTCTCTGTCTGAGCAGAAATCCTCAACTCGCTGCTCGCTGGCACTGTGGGATCTTGCTGGGCTGCTGAAATTCCAACATTGCCAGTGACTGCGTGGGGAAAGTGAACTCACTACATCAATGGGTCAATGGTACTTTGAATGGTATTGATCCATTGAAGCCACCAATGGTGGCCACCAGTGACTAAGCATGGAAGGTTAACACTAAATCTGAGTGTATTTTTGGTGGTTGGGGGAAGAGCTGGCATTTACCCCCTGGCCCGCTTTGCCCTTGGGAAGGAGCTGGGCAGCTGCCCACGGCGTGAGGGCCTTGCTGGAGCCATTCCAGGGGCAGGTGGGCCAGGCTGCTATACAAATGCAGGTCTTGTGCCGGTGGCCCGGGACTTTGGACTGATGTCTCCTCTTTCCCTTCTCTCCACAGCAACGAGCCCTGGGCCTCGTCAGCGGCAGAGTTCAGAGGTCGGGCCGGCTGTGACCCTGGCTCCCTCCTGGGGTCGTCTCCTAGGAGACCGGGCCTGGATGGCAAGGCCGGCCCGGTGCTGGAGGCTGCTGGCAGCTCGCTGCCCACCTGCCGGCTGCCGCAGGACCTCACGGGGGTCTTCAACGTGGCGGTGAGCAGTGCGCCCAAGGTGGGGGCGGTGGGCTGCATCTACAGCCACCCCGCACCCTCCCCCGCCTCCTGGAACGTTCCGCGGCAGCAGTTCAACGAGTTCTCCGGCGCCGGCCACCCCACACACCTGGGGGCAGAGGTGGGCAGCCATGCGGTGCACAGTTACTCGGCAGGGGCGGGCGTGGTGGAGTGGAGCCCTTACCCACTCTTCCCCTACCCCTGCTGGTGAGAGGGGGGATGACGTGCGGCTTGTGCCATCTCATTGTGTTACCCGTCCCTCCCCTCACCCACCAGCCCACACACCCTCGCCCAGAGATGACCTCCCGACTCCAGAGGGGGTGAGAGGCCCCAGGGTCGTGATCCTCCTCCCTCCACCCCCCCCCCCCCACCCCTGAGGAATGCATCCCCCTCCCTTCCCTGCTGGAGATAAGCCCAGTGCACGTTGACCTGGAGGGGGATGGGGGAACTGATGCTGACTGAACCCCCTCCTCCCCGGGCAGGGGGGTAGAGGAGGGTGTCGCTCGGATAGTTTGGGGAGACCCTGTGGTGCAGGATAGACCGGGCTCCCCCCTAACAAAGGGGTCTCTCAGAGTCTCTGGGACCCAACCCCACAGGGGGCCATGGGGAGGCAGCTCGGGGTGATGGAGAGGGGCAAGGCAGCTCGGGGTGATGGAGGGGGCAAGACAGCTCGGGGTGATGGAGGGGGGCAAGGCAGCTCGGGGTGATGGAGGGGGGCAAGGCAGCTCGGGGTGATGGAGGGGGCAAGGCAGCTCGGGGTGATGGAGGGGGGCAAGGCAGCTCGGGGTGATGGAGGGGGCAAGGCAGCTCGGGGTGATGGAGGGGGGATAGGCAGCTCGGGGTGATGGAGGGGGGCAAGGCAGCTCGGGGTGAAGGAGGGGGGCAAGGCAGCTCGGGGTGATGGAGGGGGCCATGGGGAGGCAGCTCGGGGTGATGGAGGGGCAAGGCAGCTCAGGGTGATGGAGGGGCAAGGCAGCTCGGGGTGATGGAGGGGGCAAGGCAGCTCGGGGTGATGGAGGGGGGCAAGGCAGCTCGGGGTGATGGAGGGGGGCAAGGCAGCTTGGGGTGATGGAGGGGGCAAGGCAGCTCGGGGTGATGGAGGGGGGCAAGGCAGCTCGGGGTGATGGAGGGGGGCAAGGCAGCTCGGGGTGATGGAGGGGGGCAAGGCAGCTCGGGGTGAGGGGGAGGGAGATACTCAGTCACCTCCACCCACTCACGGGATGGAGTGGGCAGTCGTCTCGACAATGCGTGCAGGATGGAACTGCAGATGCTGGTTTAAACCGAAGATGGACACAAAAAGCTGGAGTAACCCAGCGGGACAGGCAGCATCTCTGGAGAGGAGGGATGGGTGACGTTTTGGGTCGAGACTCTTCTGAGGAAGCTTCACCCCCATTCCTTCTCTCCAGAGATGCTGCCTGTCCCTTGAGTTACTCCAGCACTTTGTACCTGTCCACGTTCTCCAGAGATGCTGCCTGTCCCGCTGAGTTCCTCCAGCTTTTTGTGTCTATCTGCCGTCTAGACACTAACAGCTGTCAGAGCGGCTGTGTGGCCGGAGTCCTCACCCCAGCCTCGGCCCTCCACACCCCCCACTCCGTTCCCATGTCGAGGGGGCAGCTGGTCACGGCCCAGCGAGCGGGCAGGTGGAGGCAACACCGGTTCAATACCCGCTCTCGGTCGTGGTGAGAGTGGGCACTGGTCCTCGGCTACCTGCTGCTGTAAATACAGGAAATTATTTAATCTTTATCTGTACATTTAATAGCCAATAGCTGATTTTTTTTTAATAGGTCACTCAGACAACATGTTTATTGTAATTAAATGTTACAAAGGAATAAAACATCTTCCTGATGCATCGTGTCTGTCCCAAACATGGTGTCTCTGTAAGTCAGTGTGTGTCTGGACTCAGAGAGTGAGTGTGTGTCTGTGTGAGTGTGTATCTGTGTGAGTGTGTGTCTGTATGAGTGTGACTGTGTGAGTGTGTGTCTGCGTGAGTGTGCGCCAGTGTGTCTGCGTCAGTGTGTCAGTGTGAGTGTGTGTCTGCGTGAGTGTGTGTCTGTGAGTGTGCTTCTGTGTGAGTGTGCTTCTGTGAGTGTGTCTGCGTGAGTGTGCACCAGTGTGTCTGCGTCAGTGTGTCCGTGTGAGTGTGTGTCTGCGTGAGTGTGTGTGTGTGTCTGTGTGAGTGTGTGTCTGTGTGAGTGTGTGTCTGTGTGAGTGTGTGTCTGTGTGAGTGTGTGTGTCTGTGTGAGTGTGTGTCTGTGTGAGTGTGTGTCTGTGAGTGTGTGTCTGTGTGAGTGTGTGTCTGTGAGTGTGTGTGTGTGTGTGAGTGTGTCTGTGTGAGTGTGTGTCTGTGTGAGTGTGCGCCAGTGTGTCTGCGTCAGTGTGAGTGTGTGTCTGTGTGAGTGTGTGTCTGTGTGAGTGTGTGTCTGTGAGTGTGTATCTGTGTGAGTGTGTGTCTGTGTGAGTGTGCGTCTGTGTGAGTGTGCGTCTGTGTGAGTGTGTGTCTATATGAGTGTGACTGTGTGAGTGTGTGACTGGTCTGGGGAGTGTGAGTGTGTGTTAGTGCGAGTATGTGTTTAGAGTGAGTGTCTGTGTGAGTGTGCTTCTGTGAGTGTGCGTCTGTGTGAGTGTGTATCTGTGAGTGTGCGTCTGTGTGAGTGTGCGCCAGTGTGTCTGCGTGAGTGTGTCCGTGTGAGTGTGTGTCTGCGTGAGTGTGCACCAGTGTGAGTGTGTCTGAGTATGTGTCTGTTCTGGGGAGTGTGTGTCTGGTCTGGGAGTGTGTGAGTGTGTGTGTGTGTGTGTGTGTGTGTGGTCTGGGAGTGTGTGTGTGGTCTGGGAGTGTGTGTGTGTGTGTGTGTGTGTGTGTGTGTCTGGGAGCGTCATTGAGTTTATTGTTTACCTACCTGTTGTACGTGTGTAAGGCTTCATTGTACTCATATACAGCATGGTTTGACTAATGAGCACACAAAGAATGTTTTTCACTGTACCTCAGTACAAATGACAAAAAATAAACCAATACCAATATGGAAATGAGGAACAACTAATGCTGGTTTGCAAAAGAAGACACAGAGTGCTGGAGTAACTCAGCGGGTCAGGCAGCATCTCAGGAGAACATGGACAGGTGATGATTCGGGTCAGAACTCTTCTTCCGACTGATGGTAGTGGGAGGGGGCTGAACGCAGGAAGATCGGAGGGATTGGACAAAGGGTGGCAGGTCATTGGCTGTCACAGGTGAGGGGGGGATATGTGGTTGGCAGATGGTGCACCTCGACTAACCTCATCTACTACATCCAGTGTTCCCCATGTGCAGGCCTCCTGTACATTTGCGAGACCAGGTGTAGAGTGGGCGACCATTTCACCAAACACCTCTGCTCAGCCAGTCACGACCTACGGGATCTCCCCAGCTGCTATCTATTTGAACTCTGCTTCCCATTCCCTTACTGACCTTTCTGTCCTGGGCCTCCTCCATTGCCAGAGTTAGGCCATATTTCACTTGAATAGCTTACACCCCAAAGGTATGAACGTTGAATTCTCCAATTTTAGCTGACTACATAACCCTCCCTCGGCCTCCCTCCTTCACAATTCACAACTCTTCAATCATTTTGTCTGACACTTTCTGTCTTTTCATCTCTGGGCTTTGTCCAACCATCTGCCCATCAAATAACCCTAAAGAAGGGTCTCGACTCGAAACGTCACCCATCCCTTGTCTCCAGAGATGTTGCCTGGCCCGCTGAGTTACTCCAGCATTCTGTGTCTTAAACCCGCATCTGCAGTTCCTTCCTACGCACTGAACTCTCCTCACCTGTGTCGGCCTATTACCTACCAAGCATTGTCCTGCCCCTTTTCTCCTCCAGCTTTCTTTCTCCCCTTCACCCTACAATCAGTCTGAAGAAGGGTCCCAAACAGAAACGTTGCCTTTCCATGTTCTGAGATGCTGCCTGACCCGTTGTATTACTCCACACACAGCTTATACTCGCTGGAATTTAGAAGACTGAGGGGGGATCTTATAGAAACATATAAAATTCTTAAGGGGTTGGAGAGGCTAGATGCGGGAAGATTGTTCCCGATGTTGGGGAAGTCCAGAACCAGGGGTCACAGCTGAAGGATAAGGGGGAAGTCTTTTAGGACCGAGATGAGAAAACATTTCTTCACACAGAGTGGTGAGTCTGTGGAATTCTCTGCCACAGAAGGTAGTTGAGGCCAGTTCATTGGCTATATTTAAGAGGAAGTTAGATGTGGCCCTTGTGGCTAAAGGGATCAGGGGGTATGGAGAGAAGGCAGGTACAGGTTACTGAGTTGGATGATCAGCCATGATCATATTGAATGGCGGTACAGGCTCGAAGGGCCGAATGGCCTACTCCTGCACCTATTTTCTATGTTTCTATGTGTCTTCCACCAATACCAATATACACAACACAGTGAGGTTCAGGCACAATGACAATCTTACCTGTAACAGCATCACAGGCACCGAGACCCAGACATGATACTAAAACATAACCCATAAATTATATAAGACGGTGAAAAAAAAATAGACATTAATGCAAAACACGGACATTAAGAAAACAAGTCCATCCTAGTGCAAGAGTTGGCTGTGGTAGTCTGTTGCTGAGCTAGGATCAGGAATGTGTGGGTCGGTCAAGAACCTAAATCTGAAGAGTCTTGACCCGAAACGTCACCCATTCCTTCACTCCAGAGATGTTGCCGGTCCTGCTGAGTTACTACTCCAGCTTTTTGTGCCCGTCTCCTAACTTCTACACTCAGTACTCTGATGAATTCAAACTCCACACACTCAGTACCCGAGGACAGGATCGAACCAGGGTCTCTCCGGTTGTAGGAAAGTAGCTGTTCCTGACCCTGGTGGTGTGGGACCTCAGGGTCCTGTAAGTCAGTGTGTGTCTGGTCTGGGTGTTTCTCAGGAAGTGTCCACAGGCATGTTCAATGTCACACACATCCGATGGCCCTTCATGGGCACTAATGAAGGAGGTGCAGAGTGAAACAAAGATTCAAAGTTGGGTGGATGGAAGCAGAGCACTGGGGAGCACTGGGGAGCGACTTCCCACTGGATCAACTCGTAAAATAAACTCTCACCAGTTGCAGCGTCCCCACACGTTACCCCGTGTCATTGAACTTTCCACAGGTCAGTGAGTGTGGAGCACTAACCATCCATCACCCTCTGCCAACCCGGCTGTCGTGGTCTTCACTAGCCCCGTGTGACCGGTCCAGGAGCCACCCACAGGTTGCCACCCCCAGCCTCACCAGGCAGCACCTGACCCTGGCACACCCGGTCTCCATGACTGTGGTCAGACCCTTCCCTCCCCCCCCCCTCCCCCACCCGCCTCTCCAACCTGTCACCTGTACCGGTGGGTGAGGCTGCACCATCACCAGTCTCCACGACGGACAACCTGGGCTCTGGACGCTGGTGTCTGCCCCGTACATCAGCAGCAGGTAGACACCGGCACCATTCCAACTCTCACTGCTTCACTGGCTCACCAACCATGTGTACGTGACAACTGCATGAAAACTGCCCCATGGACCGACCTTGACCAATGTCGGCATTCTGGGCTAGTCCCATTACCTGCATTTGGCCCATCACCCTGTAAACCCTTCCCCTGCACACTGTCTAAATGTCTTTTAAAAGGTCACACAGTAGTTGTATCCCCTTCGATCGCTGTTAATTGCTGTTGAAGATATTCTGTGACTGAGCCTCCAAAGTCCCCGAGATGCAGAATTCGCACGGTTTACCACTCCCTGGGGTGAAGGAGCTTCTGTCTGTGATGAATGACTGACCCCACCCCCGATTGTAAGACCGTGACCCCCCTGATCCCAGACACGCCTGCAGGGAGACATCATCCCTGTGTCTGTCCCGGTTAATGTACAAACACTCCCACTTTCCCCCAACCCCCACCCTGCCCTGGCCTGCCATGTAAGGAGTGAGGAGTGGGTGTGGGGGATGGGGAGAGGGGTGGGGGAGAGGAGAGGAGAGGGGGAGGATGGAGAGGGGGTGAGGAGTGGGGGTGGTGAGGAGTGAGGGAAAGGAGTGGGGGCAGGCTCCAGTCCCTCCAACCGAGCTCGATTGGGTAGATCGGGTAGATGCACAGTCTCTTGTCCAGAGCAGGTGAATCAAGAACCAGAGGACATAGGTTTAAAGTGAAGGGAAAAAGATTTAACAGGAATCTGAGGGGTATGTTTTTCACACAAAGGGTGGTGGGTGTATGGAACAAGCTGCCAGAGGAGGTAGTTGAGGCTGGGACTATCCCAACATTTAAGAAGCAGTTAGACAGGTACATGGATAGGACAAGTTTGGAGGGATATGGACCAAATGCTGGCAGGTGGGACTAGTGTAGCTGGGACATGTTGGTCGGTGTGGGCAAGTTGGGCCGAAAGGCCTGTTTCCACACTGTATCACTCTATCACTCTATGCCCACTTGATCAAGATCCTGCTGTAATTCTTAATCACCATCTTCACTCTCCAGGATACCAACCATTTTAGTGTCATCAGCAAACTTATTAATCATGCCTTGTACATTCACTGCCTTGCTGGGGAGAGTTGGTGATAATGTGGGGAGAATAAAATAGAATTGGCACACAATGTGTCTTAAAGGGTGTTTGATGGTCAGCATGGGCTTGGTGGGCTGAAGGGCCTGCCTACTGCATCAGTCTGACAAACCCTTCTGGCATCTCTCACCCCCGCTTATTATCAGGAATCTATCTCCCTCTGCCTTGAAAATAGACAAAAATCTTCCACCCTTTGAGAAAGAGAGTTCCAAAGACTCACAATCCTTTGAGGGGAAAATATCGCCTGATGTGGGCGGTTACAGCGCCAGAGACCCGGGTTCAATTCTGACTACGGGTGCTGTCTATACGGAGTTTGCACACTCTCCCCTGCGACCGCGTGGGTTTTCACCAGGTACTTCGGTCTCCTCCCACGTTAAAAAAAGAGACGTACAGGTTTGTAGGTTCATTGGCTTTGGTAAAGATTGTAAATTGTCCCTAGTGTGTGTAGGATAGTGCTAGTGTACATCGTGTACAGGGATCGCTGGCCAGCATAGACTCGGTGGGCCAAAGGGCCTGTTTCCATAGTAAACTAAACACTAAACTAATGTCTAGCTTGTGTGACCACATCCTATTTTTAATCAGTAACCCACAGCTTTAGATTCCTCACTGGAGGAGACCTCCTCCCCACATCCACCCTGTCAAGTAACCCTCAGAACGTTACACATTTCAATCAAGTTCCTCTCACTCTTCTAAATTGCAACCTTTCTTCACAAGGCAGTCTGCACATTGCCAGGATCAGTCAAATAAATCTTCTCTCAACTGCTCCCAACGCATTAACACCCACTTCTTAAACAGCAAGATCAATACTGCATACAGAGCTGGCCAAAGCTCTCAATAACACAGCAGAATTTCTCACTTTTGTATTCAATTCCCCAGTAATAAATAACAACATCTGCTGGGTAAGTGGCTTGCTGTGTTATGGGTGCTGTGTAAATACACTGCTGTGGTTACGATTGTTTCCGCTTACTCTGCTGTTTACAGGGATTCCCTGATTTATGAACACTTGCTTTATGAATTTCCACTTTATCTTTATTCACTTGTTGGCGTGGATGTCCTCGTTTTATGAAGCTATTTTACGTTGCAACCCTGTGTGACTTTTGAACACGTTGAACAAAGTTCCCGCATTCTAACTCCCAGTTCATCACATTATCTTGACTTGACTTGAAATAAATTTGACTTGACTATCAATGTTTCAAGTCAAGTCAAGTTTATTTGTCACATGCACATACACGATGTGCAGTGAAATGAAAGTGGCATCGCCTGCGGATTGTGCAACAACAACAAAAAATTACAATTTCAGCATATAAATTAAAATTAATACAGAAAAGAAAATTTAGTCCCTGTAGTTATAATAGTTAACAGTCCTGATGGCCTGTGGGAAGAAACTCCGTCTCATCCTCTCCGTTTTCACAGCGTGACAGCGGAGGCGTTTGCCTGACCGTGGCAGCTGGAACAGTCCGTTGCTGGGGTGGCAGGGGTCCCCCATAATCTTGCTTGCTCTCGATCTACACCTCCTGATGTATAGGTCCTGCAGGGGGACGAGTGTAGTTCCCATGGTGCGTTCTGCTGAACGCACTACTCTCTGCAGGGCCTTCCTGTCCTGGGCAGAGCTGTTCCCAAACCAGACTGTGATGTTTGATTGGAACTAAATGTGTAGGAAGGAACTACAGATGCTGGTTTACACCGAGGATAGACACAAAGTGCTGGAGTAACTCAGCGGGACAGGCAGCTTCTCTGGAGAGAAGGAATGGGTGACGTTTCGAGTCGAGACCCTTCCGAAGACCTGAAACGTCACCAGTTCCTTCTCTCCAGAGATGCTGCCCTTGGAATTTTTGCGCCTATCTTTGATGGAACTGATGTCTTTGGGGAAGGCAGCGTTCCCGTGAATCCACAGCTTTGAATTCCGAGACCCGGGAAAGACTCCAGAGTCTGGGCCGAGCCTTTCTCCTCCAAGTTCGCCAGGGGCCAGCCCCACAAACTAGGCCCGGCTCCCTCTCAGCAGCAGGGAATGTGAGCTCAGGCCTTTTCCCACAGATAAACAAGTGGTGGGGAATTGACGGGGTGGCAGAGGAAGTGACAGGCAGCAGAGTCCATTAAGGATTAGATGAAGCAGCTGCTGATCAATTTAGTCCCACAGACCCGCCCACTGGGACACTAAACTGTCTCAAGCACTTGCAAGGCCAGAACTTTCAAACATTTACGTGTAAATAGCCCCCAGGCACTCATTAGGCCTCAATCTCACACACATTTCCACCTTCTGCCGGGATCTTTAACACTACAAAGAGCCTATTGATCTCTAAGTGCCTGGATAATGGCAAGAAAAAAGCTTCTAATCAATTGAACCCAATAAAACTACAGTTGGTAGTTTGGTGTAAGTGACCGGTTCCCATTTAACTGCAGACTGCCCCCCCCCCCCCCCCCCCCCGCGGTGTCATTCAAATGATTTGGCTCTGCGTCTTAGTTCTGAGAGATGACCCACACACCAGGGCAAGGACTGACCCACACACTAGGCCCAGCGGCAGACCCACACACCAGGGCAAGGACTGACCAACACACCAGGGCAGGGACTGACCCACACACTAGACACAGCGACAGACCCACACACCAGGGCAAGGACTGACCCACACACCAGGGCAGGGACTGACCCACACACTAGACCCAGCGACAGGCCCACACACCAGGGCAAGGACTGACCCACACACCAGGGCAAGGACTGACCCACACACCAGGGCAAGGACTGACCCACACACCAGGGCAAGGACTGACCCACACACCAGGGCAAGGACTGACCCACACACCAGGGCAGGGACAGACCCACACACCAGGGCAAGGACTGACCCACACACCAGGC